>NC_136410.1:7500-655000 GCF_051521515.1 Lactuca serriola | reverse complement strand
AAAGTGACGGAAAAGAGCGATGTGTACAGTTTCGGAGTGGTGTTGCTGGAACTCGTGACTGGAAGAAGGGCAATAGAGGAGGAATATGGAGAAGGGAAAGACATAGTCTACTGGGTGCTGTCTAGCCTTAACGACCACGAAAACATCCTTAAACTTGTGGATACCAGGTTAATTTGTGGTGGCGAGACAGAGGAAGTAGCGGATAAAAACGACGACATTATGCAGGTGTTGAGAATCGGTTTGCTTTGTACAACGAAACTCCCAAATCTAAGGCCGAGCATGAGAGAGGTTGTGAAGATGCTGGCGGATGCGGAACCCAATGCTTTGAGATCGATAGCTGATGATCATCGTGAAAAGTTTGGAAAAGTTTTCTTCTCTTGAAACTGAAACCCTTACCTCGAGGAGTTTTGACTTGTGATGCACCAACTCTTTTTTAATGTATGTTTATAGATAGTAAGTATTATATATATAGTTTTGAGCTTGTATAATTGAATTAAAACCAATCATAATATTGGTATTATTTATATAGTTTTTGAGCTTGTATAATTGAATTCAAACCAATCATAAGATTGGTGTGGTGTTTGTAATGATATTCGGATGTATTTATAATAACGTGGGTTTCATGTACATCGACCTCATGGAACTCATGTTTCTAACAAAGCGTGAACGAAACAAGATGTATACAATTAAGATTTGCTTACAAAAACAACAAATGTGTTGTTAAAGATTGAGATTATACCTAAATCATAATTGGTGGTATTTTTTTTTTTTTTTTGGAAAAAAACTAAACAAAGGTTGATTTCACTCATACTTGACAATGGACATGCATACCATCCCAAAGGCTAAATAACGGGTCACGGGGACATGTATGTGTTGATCGTCCTTGACCATTCTCGAAAAAATCTGTTTTTTTACGGAGGTTTGGTCCTTTTTCGGATCAGTTCGGACGTTTTTTGAGCCGGTCTTTTTACGGTAGTCTCTTTTTTGATGTGATCTTTTTAAGACTGGAACCGGTCGGTCTTTGTCGATCCGGTCTCATAGTCTTTGCGCTCGTATATATATATATATATATATATATATATATATATATATATATATATATATATATATATATATATTTGTTTGGGTTTTTCTGTTAACAAATGTATCATTAACATCAAAATGATAAATTAAGATTTAATAAAAACTAGTGAAAATTCCCCGGGGGTTGGAAGCCATCGAGTGTTTGCTAAGGGATATTAAGTTGAATCTTCTATAAACCAATAAACCGATAAAATCTACACATTTGTCAAAATGACATTCGTGACCCATTCACCGAGTTGACTCCCCTAACTACCACTGTAAGAACATGAACAAAATGAAAGACAGATAAAGGCACACATTTTCCATTAATTACCGCTGAAATATCACATCATAATGAAACTATCTTTTTTGTTTAGCACATAGGAATGGAATGGTGCATTCTTCGGAAAATGTAATTCCTTTTCCGGTGTTGAATTTCATTTCATTCCTTTGTGATCCATTACGTCACAGCAAATAAAACATAAGTTTTTTTTGGTAACGAGTATAAAACATTTAAGCTCCTAAAATAAATTTACTACATATTTACGAAAAAAATAATAAAAATAAAATTTATAAAAGTAAAATAAAATAACTATCATTTTCTTCATCATCAATAACTTTCTCCTCGGTTTTTGTTGTTCCTCTTCTTCTTCATCTGGTTGGCTGGTTCTGAGTAAGGATTCACAAACCTGCATAATCACAAAAAATGCTCACTTTTTTTCAATATCTAGAACATTGATCTGCCACAAGGAACTAACCATTTGATCTTTTTTCTCTTCAACAGCTTTCATTATCTGTTGTTCTTTTCCTTCTGAATGGTTCAACTTCTTCGGGTCTTCTTATATTTGTATCAAAGACACATCACCTGTATACACACGAAAAAACACTTACTATATTAAATTTAAATGTTATTTATTTTTTTTAATTTTTAATAATAATGATGGATTTAAATTAAATGATTGGACCTGAAGCGGCTGAAACTTGTGACTTCATTTGGTGTTCTTTGTCTCTTACCCATTCGGCTATAAATTGGACCTCCATATAACTTTTATCTTTTCCAAGTTCTCTTGCAGCTTGTCTTGTGTATATGTAGCCAATTGTATGTAACATAGCCTCACTAAAAGCTGAAATTTTATCACAAAGCTTGATCATTAATGCAAAAAAGTTAACAAAACAACTCTTTTAGAGGAATATATAGAAGGGTAATTTAGGAATTTAGAATTTTGACAGGTGATTTTCTGGGACAATAGCATCTTATCGGCCGAAACCAAAAAGGGAAAAACGAATAAAGACGGACAGATTATAAAAAAAGAAAAAAAAATTGTATACCAAAAAAACCTCTTTTCCAAAACACTTGACACCTGTATTCATCTAAAATTCACAACCATTTGCAATCGAAATGCATATAGAAACAAAAAAGTAACAAAAAACAACACAGGAATTGGTAGTGTGAGATGTAAATCAGGTACCACTTGAAGTTCAGGGTGGAAATTTTTCTTGGACAACTACTCTGTGCTAATTGCAACTATTCATCATAAGCAATAAAAAGTCCAAATTCAAACACTTGTAGTTGGGATAAGAATTGTTCAAAGTACACGTCAATTGCTGGAATGACCATAATTAGCACAATTGACAATCCCTAAAGCAAAATGAGAATTTCAACACTGTTTAAATTCTAAAGTCCAACTTATTTTAATCTAAATCAAAACAACAATTTTAACTTTCAAATAATCAAAAAGAAAGACAAGATTCATAACCCAAATAGTAGTTTAACTATCACAAAAGAAACTGTGGAAGAAAAAACCTTTTCCCTTCAATCCATTAACGAAATATGGTGGGTTAACCATAAAAATTACAAAAATATAGCGGTTTTTATGTATTTTCCCATATATTAAATTTAATTTTGTACTATTTTAATCTTGTTTATTGTGTAATCACAGTGGTTTCAAATAAGTGGAAAAGTGTATGATTTTGGAACTATACAAATAAGCAACACAACAATTTGATGATTCCAACTGAAAAGAGTAGGTATTGATGAAGAAATCAATCATATTTCAAATTTATTTAGGAGTTTTGATAGCTTTAATGGATACCTTATTCATCTGCCAATAACCGTAAAACAAAGTCAGCTTGTATCTCAAAAGCTAATTGGCTCAGACATTTCATCGAACACCTCATAGGCATGTTTCCTGTCCAAAACCAATATCCTTGTCGTGTTTGATAAACTTGTATAATCCTAGATACATTTGTCAAAATCATTACACAAACAACAAAAGAATACGAAGCAATACTCGAAGAATTTATGAACGCACCAGATTTTTATTTTTGCTTCAATAGTTTGTTTAAGCTTGTTGCGTCGTCTGAAAGTTGCGCCTTCTGAAGGGGTTAAACGACAGGAGGAATGGGTAAGATGTGATTATAAAACAAAGAATTAACATAAAAATGATATATATATATATATATATATATATATATATATATATATATTACGAAAACATAAACTCACAATTTTCCAACATCAACATTTCATTTATATATGAAACAGTTGGTTTTCATCATACAGATTACACAGAAATCCTCACTACAATAACTCTCAGCTCTCTGATGAACATCAAGAACACGATCAAAAGAATACAAATTGAAGCTGTAATACAAACCCTAAAACTAGAGAGAACTATCTTTTGTGTGTGAGAGTGAATCAATCGTCTGACCTATGGAAATGAAGAGAAATCAACTTTATATACACCAGAGCAAACCCGGATCCGGATTAAACAACCCGCGAAGTAAACTCTCCTGCAATATCAGAAAATACCACAACACCCTTCCACAATTGAATAAATAATACATAAAGACCATTTTTCATATAAATGACCTCTCAAACTTGTCATTTTATACAAATTTATTTACCAGAAAATAAATTTACAAGTCCAAGTCTTTTTGACAAAAACTTATGCTGAAACAAACTCAACGACTTAGTTAAAATGTCTGCATTTTGATTAGAAGAATCAATCTTAACTAATTTTAAAATATTATTTTCAATTTTTTCCCTTACAAAATGCACATCAACCTCAAAATGTTTTGTTTTTTCATGAAAAACTGGATTTAAAGCTAACTTAATAGCAGACTCATTATCACAAAACAATTGAATAGGAGTTAAACTTTTAAAACCAAGATCACTTAAAACCTTTAAAACCCACAAAACTTCACATGTTACAGATCCCAAAGCACGGTATTCAGATTTTGTTGAGGATCTGGACACTGTGCTTTGTTTCTTACTTTTTCATGAAATAAGAGTGTTTCCTAAATAAACCAAATAACCAGTAACAGATCTCCTAGTTGTCAAACACTTGGCCCAATCAGCATCCACATAACCAACAACATTAAAAATATTAGATTTAGAAAACAAAACACCTTTACCAGGACAATTTTTTAAGTACCTTAATAACCTGAAAGCAACACTTAAATGTGATTTTCTTGGCTTATGCATAAACTGACTTAATACTTGAACAACATAACTAATATCAGGCCTAGTAACAGTTAGATAAATCAGTTTTCCTATGAGTTTCTGGAACGCTGTTATATTAGTTATAAGATCAGTATTATCATCACAATCTCTGTTAAACACAAAATTAACTTCCAAATGAGTTTTAACAGGTTTACATCCCAGCATACCAAATTCATTTAACAACTCCAAACAGTATTTCCTTTGATTTAGACATACACCATTACTAGTAGATAGAACTTCAATTCCCAAAAAATATTTCAACCCTAGATCTTTAATTCTAAACTGAGACTTAAGAAATGATTTTACATTTTCAATTTCTACACAACTGTTACCTGTTAAAATTATATCATCCACATATACTAACAAAATAACAATGGTGTTATTTTTTGAACGAACAAATAAAGAATAATCATTTACACTTTGAACAAAACCAACAACTGACAAAGATGAGCAAAGTTTCTCATTCCACTTTCGTGGAGCCTGTTTTAAACCATACAAATACTTAACCAGTTTACAAACTCTACTATCATCTTTAGTATGATATCCTTCAGGAAATGTCATATACACATCTTCAACCAAGTCACCATATAAAAAGCATTATTAACATCCAATTGATAGAGAGACCATAAATTATTAACAGCAACACAAATCACAATCCTAACAGTAACAATTTTAGCAACAGGAGAAAAAATTTCTTCATAATATATTCCTTCTCTTTGATTATAACCTTTTGCAACTAATCTAGCTTTATATCTCTCAATCTCACCATTAGATTTGTATTTAATTTTATAAATCCACCAACAACCAATAGGCTTTCTGTTTTTTGGAAGATCAACTATATCCCAAGTATGATTCCTATATAAGGCTTCCATTTCCTCATTCATAGCTTTGATCCAATTTGGATCAGTAGAAGCTTCAGAATAAGTACTAGGTTCAAATGTTTTATTAAGATTAGAAACAAATCATTTACTATCATTAGCTAACAAAGAATAATTCACAGACTTTTCTAACCCATATTTGTGTGAACTTTCTACAACAAAGTCATTAAATCTTGTTGGTAAACGAACATTTCTACCGGATCGAGTAGTACCTAATAAGTGATCATCAGAAAGGTTATTTTGTTCTAAGAAACTATCCTCAGACACAACAGATGAACTAGGAACATCCACAACATTCTGTTGCACATGTGCCTTGTCACTTTGGTTGCTGACCTCATCATTAGAGGTCTCATCCAAGTTATGATCTGCTTCCTTGCCTTCAGAATGAAGGGTTATTCCTAATTAAATCACCTAAATCATTTTTTTCTTAAATAAAACTAGACAGCTGAGGGTCATCATAGGAAAATGGGTCACTTGGATTATTAAAATCAATAGTTTTATCACCAGAAAAAGAATTAAGCTTGAATGGAAAGACTAATTCATAAAACTTGACATCCATGGAAATAAAAACCAAATTTGTATCAAGACTCAAAATCTTATAACCTTTTTGTTCCAAGGAATATCCAAGTAAAACACATTTTTCAGCACGTTCAGAAAATTTATCAAAGTTATTCAGTTTAGTTGCAAAGCAAATACATCCAAAAATACGAAGTTTATCAAAGCTAGGAACAGATTTATAAATGAGTTCATAAGGAGAGGCTCCATTTAAGACAGAAGTGGGAGTTCTATTTATCAAAAAAAACAACAGTTAAAATAGAATCACCCCAATAAGTCAAAGGCAAACCTGACTGAAACATTAATGACCTAGCTACATTCAGAATATGTCGATGTTTTCTTTCAACCACCCCATTTTGTTGAGGTGTATGAACACAAGATGTTTGATGAATAACACCCTTATTTTCAAAAAAAGTTTTCATGTTATGATTTAAAAACTCTGTTCCATTATCAGACCTAACCTTTTTAATTTTAACTTCAAATTGATTCAATAAAAGATTAAAGAAAGTAGTAACACAAGAAAAAACTTCACTTTTAGACTTAAGCAAATAAACCCAAGTTGCCCTAGTGAAATCATCCACTATAGTAAGAAAGAACTTAAACCCTTCTGAAGTGATCACTCTATAAGGACCCCACACATCTAAGTGAATATGTTCACCTAAACAAGAAGTGACATGCTGACTAGTGGGAAAAGAATCCCTTGTTTGTTTAGCCTTATGGCAAACATCACAAGGAGGTAAAGATTCATTTTCAAATTTAAGATGAGGCTTTAAAGAATTCAGAGCTTGGTCAGAAGGATGACCAAGTTTATTATGCCAAGTAAATTTAGAAACATAACACATAACAAAATTAGAAGTAAAGGAATTACCAGAAGGTACACTATCAACATAATAGAGACCTCCAGTTTCACTAGCATTCCCCACCATCTCCTTTGAGTGGAAATCCTGAATTTTGCAACTATATATGTTCATTACAGACAACTTCACACTTATTGTCTTTGCAAATTTTGTGAACTGACATCAGATTGACATTAAACTCAAGAACAGCAAACACATCAAACAGAGTTAAAGAGTTTGAAATAGTTAAGTTTCCAATTTTTTCTATTTTAGCACAAGTTCCATTAGGATGAGTAACAAGAATATTAAGCTTAGACACATCCACAGTATCATGCAAAAGAGATTCTGATGCTATCATATGTTGACTAGCACCAAAATCAACAATCAATTTATTACCATTATAAAATGAATTACAAACATTAAACAAGCAAGTACCTGCCATATGGGAACTGACAGATGCTTCCTCATTGCACTTTCTTTCTCCTATTAGACTAAGAAACTTGGCATATTGATCCTTAGTAAGTTGAGGAAATTCAGATTCTCCAGGATCAGTTGATCTAGGAGTAACAACAGATGAGTTTGCATTAAATTTTTTAACTTGACTATTTTGATTACCATCACTCCTAGGTTTATAATCCTTTGGATATCCAATTAGTTTATAACACCTCTCAACAGTATGTCCTTTTAGACCACAATTTTTACATTGAAAAGTTGAGCCTTTGTTTTTATTACTAGAAAATTTATTGTTGAATTTGCTATTAAAAGCACTAGGTTGACTCTTAGAACCAGATTGGGAGTCATTAGAAAGAGATCCATTCCTTTGAAGAGACTCTTCACGAGATATAATTGAAAAAGCAGTTTTCACATTAGGAAGTGGATCCATAAGCAATATATGACTCTTAACCTAGTTATAAGACTCATCTAAACCACTCAGAAATTGCATAAGCTTCATTAGTTTAGAGTGATCATTTAGTTTAGCTGCAGCCTCACATGTACATTCTGTGAGACTAGTTAAACCATCAAACTCCTTCCATAATGCATCAAGTTTATTAAAGTAATCAGAAATAGATATACCATTTTGTTTTAAAGAATTAATTCTTTGATGAACATTGAAAACAACAGAACCATCAGCTTTATTATATGTTTCAAATAAGTTTTCCCAAATTTCTTGAGCATTATCTGAATATGCATGACTAGCATAGATTGAATCACTAATGGAAGACAATAACCAAGAACACACAAAAGCATTAGCTCTTTCCCATTTCGACTCTTTGTTTTTTTCAACACTATCCTTTTTAAAAGTGCCATCTACAAACCCTAGTTTGTTTCTAGCCTTAAGTGCTCTAGACATAGAACTTCTCCAAATACGAAAATTTTCATTTCCAGATAATTTCACAGTAACAATAGTTGTAGTAGCATTATCAGAAGGATGGACATAGAGAGGATCATCAAAAATAATTGAATCATCCTTTCCACTTCCTCCTGGAGAATCAGTAGAACAAGCCATTTAAAAGAACTTAATAGTCAAGTAATTAGACAAACAAACTCAAGACTGACTCAACAACAATTAGCCAAATAGGAAACACAGAAAAATTAGCCAAATAGGAGAAAAGAATAACACAGATAGAAAAAAAAAACAGAAAAACAGACTCATGTATCGACTTAAAGTCCAGATGGTCACCACATTTTGTCGAGGCCCAAGACAATCAATACAGAGTCATGAAAAAACAACACCTAAGAACAAGAAAATAAATTGGTGAATACAAAACACAAGGATCTCCCAATCACAAAGTATAAATGAGAGAAAATAGGGAACAAGAAAACCCTCACAGTGCTTTAGAAGATGAAATGCCAAATAAATCGACTCTGTTTGTCCGTTCCCAACAAAGGGTTGATCGGTGATGAAATCTGACTCCTATTGAGTTATTTTAGACAACAGATTAATCTATTGAAGAAGTGTCGTTTATTACGATGTCCGATGTTCAATTATCACACGCCCAGAACACGAATCAGGTTTGACTACCTGCAATGAACCACGAAAACTCTCACAGTACCAAGATCGAAGAACAAATGAGATAAAAAACCCTCAATCGGAGAACAAACGATCGATCAACAAAACAGATCCGATCTAATAACAGATCTAAAAGAAACAAAAGAGAAGAAGAGTAACAACCTCTTACGACGTCTTCAGATGATATAACCTCCGATGAACATCAACAAGAAGATGAAGAACCCTCAAGCTCTGATACCATGTACGACAACATAAACTCACAATTTCCCAACATCAACATTTCATTTATATATGAAACAGTTGGTTTTCATCATACATATTACACAGAAATCCTCACCACAATAACTCTCAGCTCTCTGATGAACAACAAGAACACGATCAAAAGAATACAAACTGAAGCTGTAATACAAACCCTAAAACTAGAGAGAACTATCTTTTGTGTGTGAGAGTGAATCAATCATCTGAACTACGGAAATGAAGAGAAATCAACTTTATATACATCGGAGCAAACCAGGATCTGGATTAAACAACCCGCGAAGTAAACTCTCCTGCAATATCAGAAAATACCACAACACCCTTCCACAATTGAATAAATAATACACAAAGACCATTTTTCATATAAATGACAAGTTTGTATTATATAACCTTTTAACATATATATATATATATATATATATATATATATATATATATATATATATATATATATATATATATATATAAACTTTGGCTTCTGATTTTTTTATATCAGAATAATCGTTTTTTTCGGATCTTTTTTTTTCTTTAGTTTGGTCTCTTTTAAACTGGTTCAGTCTCAATACTTTTTGGGACTGATCCGATATCTGTCATTTCATACATGGTGTTAGTGTTTTTTTGGTGCTTAAGTTCATTGGTATATAGGTTATTTTATACATGGTGTTAGTGTTTTTTAGCACTTGAGTTCATCGGTTAATATTTCTTTAATGTTTTTAACTTTTTTTAAAATATTATTGTGCTATATATAGGGGTGTTTGTTATATGGTTTGGTGCGGTTTAGAGTTGAAACCGCAAACCGCAATGCACATGCGGTTTGATTTTTTGGAAACCACAAACCGCACCGCAAAAGCTCTAAACCGCATTATGCGGTTCGGTTTCATGCAGGCGGTTTGTGCGTTTTGTATACGGTTTGATAAGTTGTTCCAATTTATAAATTTTGTAGTCCTTAGGGTTATAAAATTTCACTAGTAGTCCTTATGGTTTTCAAATGTTTTTTAAAATGTACTTATCAACTTTTTTTTGGATTGATGGTCCGTAATGACTAACACTGTTAGTTTTTCGCATAAATATAACATAAAAAGACTATATTGTCCATCTTTCATTTTGTTACTCTCTCTCTCTCTCTGTTTCTCTCTCTCTCTCTCTCATGTTAAAACCATCATAGGAAGAGGAAGCATTTTCTCCTATCTTTGAATGGTTCATATTATTAGTAGCTATCTTGCAAAAAAATGAACTCATCTCAAGATAAAAACTTCAACAAAAAGAATCGAGTGGTGATAACTGTGGAAAACCGCATCAGCGTGGCTAGATTCATGAACAATACACACATACACATAGAGAAAATTCATATTTTTGGGTTTGTTCTTCAAAGCACACACGCATGCACACACACATACACATTCTCGTTTTCTCTTTCTCGAGAACAAAAAAATTTGAATCACACACTCATTTTTTGGGTTTGCTCTTCAACACACACACACAATTCTGAATCTTAAAACTTATTTCATTGAGTCCGAAAAAATATTTTTTTAATCTGGAAGTAAAAAGTATGTCATCGTGTCTTAAATAATTGATTTTCCTATGATCTTGAATAGTTTTCAAGAACAATCAATTTTCTAGGTTTGTTTATGGAACTGGAAATCGATTTATGAATCTGAAAAAAGCTTATGGGTTTTCACAGACAACCAAATTTTAAAATCTACTACCTCCCTCCCATATTTAATGTTCACTTTTGATTTTTGAAGTCTTTATTCTTCAAGTTTGGCCTTAAATATTTTTGTTTTTGATATATAATACTTGATGCAAAATATATGCATGGATTGTATTTTAAATGTCTTATTGTTAAAGTTTAATCAAGTAATATATAACACAAAGAAAGATATTTAAGTTCAAAGTTGAAGAATAAAGACTTTAAAAGTCAAAAGAGGACAATAAATATGGGACGGAGGAAGTATTTCACATGTCTCTGTTCAAATCTATTATGGGTTAGGGGTTAATGGAAACAAAGAAGTAGAGGTGGTGTTAAATCAAATTGTAGCTAAAATCATCCCATAAATGGAATCCAAAATCGTGTGTGCTTTTCATTTATAGAACTGAAAATCTATCAAGAAGACCATGTGTGTGTGTGGGGGGGGGGGGATTTCCATACATGATACCCTTAGGAACTAACATCTTCCATCCACCATCAATAACAAATCACATAGCCATGTTTAAGCATGAATATAAACTATATTGATTATACGATTCAGATTAATGAGCAGATTTTTTGTTCTATGGATTTAACAAATATAATTTATATAGATTACAAGATTTAGATGAATGGGTTGAAGTAATTCTTTGGTGAACTTAAGTTCATTCACTTATGAATATTACTGTAAATTACCCATCAACGGACAACCATTTGTAACAATTGAATTGGATTACGTTTCCCTTTAGCCCTTTTTATTGGGTAAACTTAGCGTACTGGTTGAGAAGCTAGTACGCGAGGCGTACCACATGGTACGCTTAGTGCACTAAGAAGGGGTGATCACGAATCGAAGGCCTTATACGCTGGCGCGTACGAGGGGTTTAATGAAACCCTAGTTTTTGGGTGTTGCACCCTATTTAAGCTCCTTAAGTTCCTAGGGTTGGTCTCTTTCTCAGCCTCCATTGTCCTAAAACCCTAATCTTAAACCCTAATAGCCTCCTTGAGTAATCTTGAGCCTTGGTCTTGATTTTGATGGTTTACGCTCCTTGAAGTGAAAGAAGAAGAAATTGGTGGACTTATTCTTTGGAAGGAAGCTTAGAGATCCAAATTTAGCTCCATCTCTAGGTGACTTTTGAGTTATAAAGTCCCAACCTTGATCCTTGTATGATTAGATCTCTTCATGTCATGGTTTTTATGCTTTTGGTCCCTTTCGGGTTAGTTTGATGAGTTAAGTCGTTTGTGGGCTTATCCTTTTAGATCTGGGCATATTATGAGTTACCTAAGCTTAAAGTTGCAAACTTGTAGCATTCGAATCTAGGTATGCCCATTTCTATGTCTATGATATAATTTAAGTTGACAAGGAGACCCTTCTTACGCTAGGCGTACATGCATGTATGCTTAGCGTACATGGGTGTGTCTGATCGGGCAGCTGAGCCTCATACGCGGGGCGTATGTAGCCTAAGGACTAAAACCCTAATCTTCGGACTTGAGCCTTATTTAAGCTCACGTATGACTTTTGGACCTCACTCTTTACAGCCTACACTACCTCTAAACATCCCTAAAACCCTAAGTTTCCATTAGAGATGATCTTTGAGCTTGAAGTGACAAAGTAGCCCTTTTAGTGAGTGTGTAAAAAGAAGAAGGAGGTGGTGAGCAGGTCTTGGATGTGGTTGAGCCTCTAGATCCTGCATCTACATCACCTTAAGAAGCTTTTGGAGGTAAAAAGTCTATACCTTGCAACTCATTTTGCTAGTTTGAGTTAAGGTTTGGTAATGAGTTCATTTTTGGTCCATGGATCCTCTTTTGTGAGTTTAAGCAACTCCAGAGGTTATAAATGTTAGATCTGAGTCCCTTTGGCATGTTAAAAGCATAAAAATGCTATCTTGATGGTTGTTATGGCACCATGCATGGATTTAAGTTCTTAAAGTGAGTCTTAATGTACTAAATGGGATGTTGGGCTCCCATAATGCATGCAAAGGCATAAAGTTTCCAACTTTATGCCCTAGGACCCTTAAAATGACCAAGATCTGGAAGTTGACCAAGTGGCAGCATGGATTAACCACTTAATGGCTATATGTGTTTAGCAGCATAGTATGTATGGCGTAATAATATGTACGCTGCGCATACTGCTTGAAGACCAAGTACGCTAAGGGTACTGATGGTGTACGCAACGCGTACGTCCACTGGGCTTGTGGGTGAGTTTGGACTTTCAGACTCTTGGGCCTTATCTAGTTTTGGACCTTGGCCCGTTTAGGATAGGTGGCTTCAGTTTTCTTTCGTGGGCCTTGTGTGTCATGGAATGGGCCTTTGAACTTGCTAACGGACATTAGGTGGCCTTGTTGGGCCTTATGGTCTGTTATTGATTTTGGACCAAGGATAAGTGGGCCCATTAAAGGAGAAAGGCCTTTGGGCCTTAATTGAAGAATTGGACTTAGGGATTTTGGGCTCATGATTAGGTTTGTATCACAATTCTAATTAAGGTAATTTGTATATATAGTAGTGTGAGATTTTTGGATTGGTAGTCGAGCAGTTGTTATTTATCATGAGACTGAGGTGAGTATTCTCACTATGTCATTGGGTCGAAGGTACCAATGTCGGCCAATTACTTGACATGTGGATTGACAGTTGTTTTTGTATTTAATTGTTTGAAGACCCCAGGGGTAGCCCGTCACACTTGTATGGAAGACCATGGGGGTAGCCCATGGCATGGAAGACCATGAGCAACATTTGCGAGAGGTGTTGTAGACCTTGAAGAGGCAGAGGCTTTATGCTAAGTCTCTAAATGTGAGATTTGGTTACGTGAGGTGCATTTTGTAGGTCACATCATCAACCAGGATGGTATCTTGGTGGACCCGACCAAGATGGACGCTGGGATGCGTTGGGAAGTTCCGAAGAATGAATTTGTGATCCAAAGTTTCTTGTGTCTTGCGAGGTATTATCATAGGTTTATTCAGGACTTCTCCAAGATTTCAGTGCCTTTGAATCGCTTGACCAAGAAAAATGTGACCTTTTGGTGGGCCCCAGATCAACAGCTGGCTTTCGAGACTCTGAGGCAGAGGTTGTGCGAGGCCTCGATTCTTGCATTACCCGAGGGATTGGATGATTTCGTGGTTTATTGCGACACTTCTATTTTGGGTTTAGGAGCTATCCTTATGCAAAAAGGGCATGTGATTACCTACGCCTCGAGGCAGCTGAAGCCTCATCATAAAAATTACCCCACACATGTTTTGGAATTGGGGACGGTGGTGTTTTTCCTCAAGATCTGGAGGCATTACTTGTATTGGGTTCGATGCACTATCTACACTGATCATAAGAGTTTGAAGTATTTGATGGATCAACCGAACTTGAATATGTGGCAATGGAAGTGGTTAGATGTGATAAAAGATTACGACTGTGAGATTTTGTATCACCCCGGGAAGGCCAATGTGGTGGCCATTGCTTTGAGCCATAAGGCGGTGTGCTCACCGCTCCAGGATATTTGTTTGAGGATGACTGTTACTTCACCCTTGATGGATTTTATCAAGGACGCTCAGGTAGAAGAATTGAAGAAGTAAAAATGGAAGATTGAGCAGATTAGAGGGTAGATTCCATTGTTTGTCAGAGACAGTCGGGGATTATTGACTTAGTGTGGTAGGGGTTGGGTTCCGACATCAGGTGGGGTGAGATAGACAATTTTTTAGGAGGCACACAAGTCCAAGTTTTCCATCCATTCGGGGCCACGAAGATTGAGCTATTGATGGCCCTGCAAGAAGAGGATAGTTTCTTGGTTTGTTGAGCGGTGTTTGGCCTGTAGGAAGGTCAATGCCGAACATCAGAGACCTCACGACAAAGTCCAGCCGTTACCCATCCCCATGTGGAAATGGGAGGAGATCACTATGGATTTTATCATGAAATTGCCCAAGATGGAGCGAGGTGTTGATTCTATTTGGGTCATTGTGGACAGGCTAACCAAGAGGGCACACTTTAATATGATTGTCGAGAGTATATCCACCAAGAAGTTAGCGGATATCTATGTTCGGGAGGTGGTAGTCAGGCACGGGTTTCCGGTATCTGTGGTCTCGGACCGTGATGTTCGTTTAACCTCCATGTTTGGGAGTAATTTCCATGAGGAGTTAGGTACTCAATTGCATTTGAGTACAACGTATCACCCACATACTGATAGTTTGTCACAACTGGCAAAAAAATAGGTTAAGATGTTAATTCCTAAACAATATGATCTCCTTCTCTAAGCCCAAACTCGATCCAATAAGCCAAGCTAATCAGTTTTGGGCCTTAACCCATAAATTCTCAACCTAAAACCCTTATTGGACCAAGACATTCTCATTGGGACTTTTGGGCCGAAAACATATACTAGGACCTTAGTTGGGCCAATAATTATTATCCTTTTGGGCCCTTTGAAGCCAAACCCCATTTGTTAAACTTTGATGGGCCGAAAATCCTTTTTGGGCTAACCAAAAATCGAATTTGATCTTTTGGGCCAACATTGGGCCGAATATCTTCCCCATTCTCGGCCCATTATCAAAAGAAAAAAAAAGATAATATGAGGATCATATAAGTGCCACCTCAATATTATACTCCATGCATCCATACATATTGTCCAACAAACAACTAGGAACTTCACATCAACCCTACCTAAAGTCAACCTCTACTACCCCCTTATCCCCTCTCCACTCTTCACTTCATACTCACACAATTACCTCATTTCTCTCTCAAACTCAAAGAAGCTCCCTCATTCTTTCCTTCAAATTTCATGACTTTGTGTGTGGTTTCAAGAAGTTCTCTGCTAGCCTTCATAACTTGGTAAGTTCTAGACTAAAACTCAAGTGTTTACTTCAATATATGCTAAGATCTTTCCCTTACACCCTATTTTTCATGAATATGGACCTTAGAACCACCTCCATTTCGAGATCTCACCAAAAACACTCAAGTTAGGTTCAAAACTTCATCTCCTTCTACATTTATATCTCAAAAACCCCAAGGTGAGTTCATACCCCATTGTTTTCGGTTTTATAAAGTTTTTTGGGGAGAATACAAGTGCTTTTGTGTTAGATCTATGTATATATGCATGTTTATGTGTTTAACTTTTAGATCTTTACTTGAAAATGAAGTTTATCACTTGGATCTTCATAAAAACCTTGAGAAAAGTATGTGTCATCACATATAATATATGTAAACTTGTAGATCTGGGATTTATCCACTTAAAATAGCAAAAACAAGTGTTGTGAACAACCTTAGATAACTTAAACTCAAAAATTAGCCCTTGACAGAAAAGTTTTAGTCCAATCTCGAACTGTTTTTACCTCCTTAATGGTAATATTTTTCAAAATTGTTTTACTTGCAAAAATTTCAGATTATTACCTTTAAAATGAATACTCTCACGTTTTCATACGATGTTTCTACTATTTTTGACGAATTTTACAAAACTGCCTATCAAATTTGAAATAATTTCGGACCAACCTGTGAAGGTGAGCAATTTCACACTTGTTAGAGGCGAATAAAAATTATGAGAAAAATTGTGAACAAATTAGACAAAATTTCAAAACTTCCAGAATTTACGGATCCAAATTTCGACTTATGATGATTTTTCTACAAATTTTCCAACAACTAGTTCAGAAAAGCCAAAAACTAGAAAAATATGTATTTCACAAAAAATCAAGCCAAAAATGATATTTTTGACAAAAATGGGTTTAAAATATTATTTTTACCACAAACTAGTCAAAAACACAAGTTTTGAACAAAAATGGGGACTAAAGTGTTATTTTTACTATAATTGGGCCTTCATTGAAAATTTTGTGGCTTATTGGGCCAAGAACGTCATTTTTACAAAAAATTGGCTTTTTATATCAATTTTGTAAATAATCAAGCTAAAATAAACAAAACAATAACAAACGGGTTAAATACGATATTCATATCCTTATTGGGCCTGGAAATAATATACATGTTTAGTGGACCTTAGTGTCCTTTTACATGTATATTGGGCTCAGTATAGACATTCATATCCTTACTGGGTTTGGAAGTAATATACACGTAGAGTGGGCCTTAGTGGTCCACTTACATGTTTATTGGGCCTGGGAATGAGTTTTATATATGTTCTTCTTTCTTTTCCATGTAAAATTTTGATTAATGATCTAGTGAGACTTGTCGGTTGGCACATTTGAGTGTACAATCGTAGCCTGTTGTTATAACCAGAGTTTCCTAGAGGGAAAGTGGGAGTTTGTGTATAGATCTATACGGGGGTGACACCCCACACATGAGCTGTTCGCTACAAAAACCATTTTTATTCAAAACCGCTTATGAACTCACCAACTTTTTAGTTGACGCTTTTCAAAACAACTTGTATTCTCAGAAGTTCTAGTAGCAGGTAATAAGTTCGAATATAAGATCAAGTGGTGCGACTTCAAGAAATTTTACTTTCTTACTTCTGTGTAACTGATGAACAAGATTCAATATGTAAACTTTTTGTGTATTTCCAATGTATGATGTTTGGTTGCTATGTTTCATTCATATTCAATTGTTATGATACTGTACACGAAGTCATCCGCCCCCGGACGTTTCCGTCGTCCAGGTTCGGGGGTGTGACATAGTCAGAGCGAGAAGACGATCCGGACACTCGAGGATATGCTTAGGGCTTGTGTGCTGGATTTTGGAGGGATTTGGGATACTTACCTTCCACTAGCAGAGTTCTCCTACAACAACAGTTATCATGCTAGTATTGATCGACCACCATTCGAGATATTGTATGGAAGAAGGTGTAGGATCCCGGTTTGCTAGTGTGAGATCGAACATCGTGTCATGGGAAGCACTGAGGTAGTGCTTAAGATCACTGAGTTGATTCAACAGGTACGTGACATGTTGTGGGTCGCGCAGAGTTGTCAGCAGAGTTATGTTGATCGACGCCGTTCAGACCTCGAGTTTTAGGTGGGAGACTTTGTGTTGCTAAAGGTATTACCTTGGAATGGTGTCATCCGGTTTAAGAAGAGGGGCAAGTTGGATCCTCGATTCATTGGGCCATTCAGGATTTCAACCAGTGTTGGCAGGGTAGCATACCGGATGGATCTCCTTAATGAGCTTAGTCACATCCATAACACTTTCCACGTATCGCAGTTGCAGATATGTGTAATCGATGATTATATAATGATCTCGTTAGATGATATTCAGGTGGACAAGTGTCTAAGCTATGTTGAGAAGCCCGAGATCCTTGAAAAAAATACTAAAACTTTGCATAATAAGGTGGTGAATTTGGTAAATGTGCAATGTTAGCACTAAAGAGGCTCCGAGTGGACATGGGAGCCAGAGGATGAGATGAGATATCACTAACAAGATTTATTCGCATCAGCAGACTTCGGGGATGAAGTCTAGTTCAAGTGGGGGAGAGTTGTAACATTCGAATCTAGGTATGCCCATTTCTAAGTTTATGATATAATTTAAGTTGGAAAGGAGACCCTCCGTATGTTAGGCGTACATGCATGTATGCTTAGCGTACATGGGTGTGTCTGATCGAACAGCTGAGCCTCGTATG
Organism: Lactuca serriola; assembly: GCF_051521515.1. Classification (NCBI taxonomy): domain Eukaryota; kingdom Viridiplantae; phylum Streptophyta; class Magnoliopsida; order Asterales; family Asteraceae; genus Lactuca; species Lactuca serriola. Next base: position 636,692 of record NC_136410.1, on the reverse strand, counting down.
CGGGGTGTACGAGGAGGTACGCGAGACATACATGGCCTAAGGACTAAAACCCTAATCTTCGAAATTGAGCCATATTTAAGCTCACTTATGACCTTTGGACCTCACTCCTTACAACCTCTACCGCCTCTAAACGTTCCTAAAAACCCTAAGTTACCATTAGAGGTGATCTTTGAGCTTGAAGTAACAAAATTAGCCCTTTTTGGTGTGTGTGTGTGTGTAAGAAGAAGAAGGTGGTGAGCAAGTCTTGGACATGGTTGAGCTTCTAGATCCTGCATCTACATCACCTTGAGAAGCTTTTGGAGGTAAAAAGTTTGTACGCAAGTCATGGGCGTGGTTGAGCTTCTAGATCCTGCATCTACATCACCTTGAGAAGCTTTTGGAGGTACAAAGTTTATACCTTGCTACTCCTTTTGCTAGTTTGAGTTAGGGTTTGATAATGAGTTCATTTTTGGTCCATAGATCCTCTTTTGAGAGTTTGAGCAACTCTAAAGGTTAGAAATGTTAGATCTGAGTACCTTTGGCATGTTAGAAGCATAAAAATGCTATCTTGATGGTTGTTATGGCACCATGCACGGATTTAAGTTCTTAAAGTGATTCTTAATGGATTAATGCGGTGATAGGCTCCGATAATGCATGTGAAGGCATAAAGTTGCTAACTTTATGCCCTAGGACCCTTAAAATGACCAAGATTTGGAAGTTGACAAAGTGGCTGCATGGATTAAGCACTTAATGGCTATATGTGCTTAGCAGTGTAGTACGCTACACATGATAATATGTATGATGCGTGTACTGCTTGAAGAAAACGTTCGCTGAGCATACTGATGATGTACGCTACGTGTACGTCCACTGGGCTAGTGGGTGAGTTTGGAATTTTGGACTCTTAGGCCTTATCTAGTTTTGGGCCTTGACCCGTTTAGGATAGGTGGGCACAATTTTCTTTCAAGGGCCTTGTGTGTCATGGAATGGGCCTTTGAACTTGCTAATGGACATTCGGTGGCATTGTTGGGCCTTTTGAGCCTTATGGTCCATTATTGGTTTTGGACCAAGGATAGTTGGGCCCATTAAAGGAGAAAGACCTTTAGGCCTTAATTAAAGAATTGGACAGTGTGAGATTTACGGATTGGTAGCCGAGAAGTTATTATTTATCAGCAGACTGAGGTGAGTCTTCTCACTATATCATTGTGTCGAAGGCACCATTGCCAGTCTATTACTTGACATGTGGTTTGACAGTTTCTTATGTATTTAGTTGTTTGAAGACCCTGGGGATAGCTTGTTGCACTTGTATGGAAGACCATGGGGTAGCCCATGGCATGGAAGACCATGGGGGTAGCCCATGGCACTTGGATATCAGACCATGGGGGTAGCCCATGGCATTCCAGGAAAAGACCATGGAGGTAGCCCTTGACAATTGTATGTATGTTGCATGGTATTCGGTGATTGTATGTTATGTGATATTTTCGGAACTCACTAAGCTTTTACTTAGAGTTTATTTGGTGGTTTTAGGTACTTCCGGTACTAAAGGGAAAGGCTCGGTTTGATGGCACAACACTAATTCTCCAGCATTTTTCGCACTCACTTGATATTGATACTCTGATAATTTGACATGTTATGATGTAATGGAATCTTGGAAACAAGTTATGATTGTAATTCCTACTTTTTAAAAATAAAAAATTTTATTTGGTTTTTGGGTTGTTATAAATTTTTTTGGTGTTTATGGTCTCATGCATGCAATAAGTCATCTATTAAGCCCTTTTGAGCTTTAAGAGCTTCATTAAGCCATACATGCATGCAAATTTAGCAACTTTACATGATAAATCAGCCCAAGGAAGTCAAGTCTAAGTTTTGGAGTGATGTCTTAATCAGTTGTGTGCTACAATTGAAAGTTGGCTAAATGAGGGAGTACGCTGGGCGTACAAGCAGGTACGCTTAGTGTACCAGCCCTAAGGCGAGTACGTCACGCGTACGTGCTGGGTACGCCTCGCGTACTCGGCAAGTTGGGCTTCGGACATAAGGGCTTCTCGGTGTTGGGCTAGGTTGGGTTTGTGATGTCTTGGGCTTTGTTAGGCCATCAAGATTCTCTTGTTAGGCTGTTGGAATTTGTTGGAACCCTTGGTTGTAGGCCCATGAAAGGGATTTGGGCCCAATTTGGAAAATTGGGTCATATTGGGCTTTGAGTGATTATTATGGAATTTGGGCCTTTGGTCATTTGGATTGGGCCAAGTTTTGGAAAGGGTAAAAAGGTCTTTAATCCTAGTTTGGACTCTCAGTATAGGTGAGGATTTGATTATTGATTGGATGATTATTTTGTGATTGATAGCGCGGGGATTTTAGCGGGCCAGCAACCAAAGATTCTTTTGGTTAGATTCGGCAGTGTGAGGTGAGTATCCTCATGGGGTTTAGTGGGTCTAAGGAACCAATGTCGTCCCATGATCTGTTATGCTAGAATACTAGATGTCTGTGTGACTCTTGTATGTGTATGTACTTGTATGCTTACTGGGCGGGGCCTGATGGTTATTCTGTGTGTTATTATCTTGTTACGCTTATATGATTTGTATGTGGGCGGGGCCTGTTATGTGAGTTTGGGCGGGGCTCGTTATACTCGCTGGGTGGGGCCCGTTATGCAAGTTCAGGAGGGGACCGTTAAACTCAGTGGGCAGGGCCCATTATATTCAATGGTGGAACCCGCTATGCGAGTGTGGGCGGTGCCCGTTACAATCATTGGGTGGGGCCCATTATATGTTTAGTTATGTATGGTATGTGTTATTTTGGGGAACTCACTAAGCTTTATGCTTACGATTTTCAGTTTATGTTTCAGTTACTTCTATTTTTAAAGGGAATAGCCCGTGATGATTGCAGAGCACACAATACTCGACTCCGCATTTTGTGATTTACTCTGATTATTATGATGTATTGATAAATTTTGATTACCTTGGTTTTATATCAACGATATGGTTTACTGTTTTATTAATTTAATTTGAAATGTTTTCAGATCCTATTTGTGGGACGTTACAAGTTGGTATCAGAGCCTTGGTTTAAGGGATTCAGACATACTCCTGGGTGTGTATGAACTCAAACTGAGAATTTGTAAAAGTTTTCAAAAAGAAAAGTATTTTTAAGAAAAAGTTTTCTAAGATAAGAAAGGGTGTGGTGCGTGAAATCAACCAAGTTCAAGTAATTTTTCCCAAAATACTCATCCATGTTATCTGATATGATTTGATTTATATGAATCGAATGCTAGTTATGTAACATCCCAAAAATCAAGGTTAAAAATTTCATTTTTATTATAATCGAAACACTATTGTAAACTTATCCAAACATTGAAAAAGTATTTCAAATACATAATTGTCATAGTTATTCCCAAAGATCACAAATTGCGGAAAACACGGGTGTATGCGTTGCGATAGTCTCGAGCTCTCTGATTTGAAAACTGGAGTACCTGAAACATAAACTAAAAACCATAAGCACAAATCTTAGTGATTTCCCCAAATACCACATACCATACGTATCCAATGAACCATACATGTTACACATAACCGTGAGTCATACATATCATTCATATACCATAATCAATAAGAGTTCTATGTGGCAACCATAGTCTTGTCGTTATGCCACGAGCCGCCTCGTGATCTTTCTTGCCAGGCTGGGGGCCACAACCCTAGGTCTTATAGACAAGTGACAAGAGCCACCTCCTGGTCTTCCATGCAAGCATCACAAAGACGACTAGCATACAAACTATACTACTTAACTAATTACTTTCTAGAGTTCAAACTCTGGTCTTGCATACAATGTGCCAGGAGCCGCCTCCTGGTCTATCGTACATAATGCCAAAGGCTAGCCCCCAGGTCTTCCTACAATACATAAACCAAATGAGACGATATTGGTGCCTGCGACCCATACAACAGTGAGGAGACTCACCTCGAATGCTGAAGTTCACTGAAAGAATTCCCTAGCTGCTGCCTGACGACACCTCCAAACTAACAAATCAAAATAACACCAAATCAACAATTGAATTCCATTCCAAGGCCCACTAACCATACTTGGGGTAAAATGACCATTTTTCCCCTGATCCAAACAAGAACCAAAACTAAGGTCCAAGTTCAATAACCAAAAAGGCCCAAAACCAAAAGATCCACAAAGGCCCATGAGGAGATATGGTCTACTGGCGTGGCCTAGACTGCTCTAGCGCGCCAGCCTGGCGCGCTCCTGCCAGCCTTGCCTGGCGCTCCCTTGCCAGCCTTGCTGGGGACTCCCTTGCCAGCCCCACTGGGAACTCTCCTGCTGGCTCGTCCAGGCGCTCCCTTAGCATCCTCTCCTAGGGCGCGCCCGCCAACCCCGCCTGACGCCTCCGGGCGGCCTTGCCCAACTCCTTGCTAGTTGGGCCTGAATGGGGCTTGGCCCAAGGCCTGACCTAATTGTCCCATATATAATGAACAATACCTCCTCCTTGAAGGGGGACTCTCCCCCAAGTGGTTCAACCACCACAAGACTTACTTATGGCTCAGCCGCCACTATACTCCGTCTGGGTGGCTCAACCGCCACTCGCCGCCGTCAGCCACCACCAGCACCAAGGTGGTTCCTTCCAGCTATGGAGAACCATCTTAGATCTTCTAGCTAATCTAATTTGACCGTCGGAGCCCGATCCCGGGGCACAGTCCCTAGGGCGGCTCTAACAGGTTTGCACTGTGATGTCAGATCTCCGTCGTAGTAAAAGACCAGAAGTCGCTGGAGGTCGATGTTCCATCATTTGGCGCCATCCCGGATTCAAGCAAGTAGCAAAAGCCTCAGTCGCTTTCAAGCTCGTCTTTCCTCAGATCTGATGTGTTTCCATCTCAAGTTTCCTCAGATCTATTAATTTCTAATACCATTTGTTCAGATCTGTTGGTTTTTTGCCAAGATCTGTTCAAAAATGCTTCACCATCTTTTAGATCTGTATATCCATCACGTTTTTTTTTAGTTCAGATCTATGGATCTATAGGATTTCCTTCGCTCAAACACTCCCCAAGTTTGCAAAATCTTCTTAGAATCATTTTTTGGTTCATATTATGGGGGTTTCTTGAGTAGGATGAAGAGAAAAGAAATTTTTCATAAGTTTTTCTTTAGATTTGTTGATCTACTTCGTTTTTAGCTCAGATCACCTGATCTACTTAGTGTTTTTGTTCAGATCTATGGGTTTGCTTTGTTTCTTAGACCAGATCTTTGGATCTGTTCTAGTTTTGGTTCATTCAAAGCTTTTTCGAGTTTGAAATGGCATTTCAGATCAATTTTCGTTTTTCTTTTCAATGACCCATTCAATAAGTTGGGGAGAAAGGAAATTTTTACAAGTTTATCATGTTATCAAGTTCATATTATTAGAAAATCGTTTCTCAGTTAAGATTTTTTGTGTATAACCTTACTCCCAGCAACATTTGTTTGTAAACAAAGCTGGGATGCTTGTACATTTCAAAAAAACGAGTTCTTACCCAACTTTGTTTATATTTATGATGTTTTCTCTCCAGAAGTTTAGAAAAGGAAAACGAAAATCTGTTCAGATCTGTTTCTTTGTTCATACTATGATAGCTTGTTAAGCAAGTTGAAGAGGAAGAGAAGCAAAAAAGTTTTCTAAGAAAAATAATATACTAAATCCGTTTTTGCTTTTTATTTTTGAGGTTTTTTCAGAAATATGAGAAGGAAAGAGGCTTGTTATGAGTTTTATCTCATCATTTGTTCACATATTATCAGAAAACCCCTTTCCAAGTTGTCCATTTTCGTGTGTGTTTTTTTTGCTTTCATATGGCTTGTACAAAACCTTCAAAAACAAAAAAGAGAGAGAGGAGAGGAGAAGTTTTTATGGGTTTTACACCACCTTTAGATCACATATTTTCAGAAAATCTTTCACTTCTGATTGTTTAAGAAGCTTGAGAAAGAAATAAGTTTTCATGAGTTTTTTACCTTCTTCTTTGTTCATATTTCATCATAAAATCTTTTTAGTCAAGGTTTTCTATGTTAATATCCATTCCATTTATAGTTGTTTGTACACCCAGCTATATTTCTTGTACATACAGCTATGCATATTGTCCACTTCATAAAACTCATAACAACAAACCCGTTTATTCCTCTCAACAAAATTATCTATCCTCAAAATACATTTACCCTAAACCCAGTTAGAGTGAGAATTACAGTAATTCTCATTTCAAGCAAAAGAAAAGAAATTACAAGACTTTTACAGTCTGTTTCTTTGAAGCCGAAAAAAAAAAGGGGGAAGGGTGTACAAGCTGTACACCATAAGCCGAAAGTTAAAAACCAATGTGGGACCCACGTGGTCCAACGCTCGATGAACAGAGAAGACAAAAGTCGGGGCCCGCCCGGTCAACACGTTTCTTGGCAGTCAACAAAACTCCTCATCAACAATTGCAATTGCCGGTCAATGCTAGCGCCACCGGTCAGCCCGACAACAACGACTCTAGCGCCAAACACCATTGCGCCCCCCCTCTCAACAGCAGCAGCTCGTGGGTGCCACCACCAAACGAAACTAGACCAATGTTACCATAAGTCACCAGCTCACCGCTACAATCAGTGTTTTTGCTCAGTAACAGATAGCAAACCAACCCCTCTAGAGTTACCATCCGGCGAGGAGCCCTGTGCCGCTGCTCAACCACTGCAGAACCGCCATAGCCACGAACCACCTGTTGGCCCCCAATAACTATCGTCCTCGCCGATGGACCCCCAACAAGTAGCACAACTAACCAGCGCCGACGGACTCCATCTCTTGATTTGACGCCGACGACCAAATACGCAGCACCACCAGTTGCCGCCAGATACCCACCCAACGGACCAGCGTCGTTGACCAAGCCAAACCTCCGATCCTCTCTCTACCGTTCACTAGCATCCAGAACCCAAGAACAGCCGATTGTAGGCCCCCTATGCTCGATTAATCACCGCCTGTTGGAGCTAGGGCACTATCAAAACCACGAAGACGAGATGCAGGCTTTGGAAACGCCTTTTGATCAAAACTGAGAAAGTAAGTGGCACTCCTATGTGAATCCTTGCTGGTTAGGGTACACACACACACCACAAAAGAGAATTGGGCTTATGGTTCAAGTAGGCTCCTTATGTTGGGTTTCTACATTACATTAGGCTGCATAAATATTAATTAAAATGGACTATTCGCTTGATCAAATTCAAACAGCCGTTCACTTGCTACAATCCTGAAACAAAGCCCAACTTTGGAAGAGACACTGTGATCACTGCCCCTTGGCGTTTTAAAAAACAAAAAGAAAAAAAAGAAGGGAGGAGGAAGAGTAGTACGCTATTACTACTAGTAAATCATTTCAAAATAGTAGTAAGCAATTGCGATGCGCGGCTATCAGCAGTCGTGCTGACCAATCATGGGAAGTCTTGCTACTCAGCTCTCACCACTCATGTTGACCGGCCCTCGCTAGTCTCGTTTCTCGGCCCTCATCAGTTGCGCTGCCTGGCTCTCAGTGGTTGCGCAGCCTGACTCTTAGTACCGATGCGGCCCAGCTTAGCGGCTGCAAAGTCTAGCCATTAGTAGTTACCTTGTCGGGCTAGCAGTCGCGCTGCCTAGCCCTCGGCAGCCACGCTATCCAGCTCTTTTTGGTCGGCTTGAATCGTCTAGCTCTTTCCAGCAGCTATGTATCTCGCCTTTCAGCGGTTATACATTCGTCTTCGCCTCCTCTAAAGAGAAGAGAAAAAATGGGGGTGGGGGGGTAGTGTTGGTACGACACTATGTAGAAGTGATTTTTATTCCAAAAGGGCAGAGTTAAAGTACATGAAGAGCTGATGTATGCATGATAGTGCACTCCCAAGGTGACATTAATATTTCGGGTCGAAAGATCAGCCTCGTGGTTCAACCCCCGGTAGTCTCGTTGCCCAGCTTTCAGCGGTCGTGCTGCTCATCTATCGCTATCAGCTCGGTGCTTAGTTCTCAACGACCCGGATGACCAGCTCTCGTCGGAGGTCTCACTACGCACCACTTGACGGTAGCTACACTATCCAGCTCTAAGTAGCTCCCCCGCATAGCCCTCGACAAACAGTCATGACAGCACAACATCAATTATTAGTACGAGTAGCGATGCAGCTGAGCATCAAGTACCATTCCACTTTAACCCCGACTGGTCACACGAGCTAGACACATAGATTGTAGGGTGTTGCACCCAGTCGTACGAGGTTCAGTACCATCGCCTCAAGTCGCCTGGCTTCTCAGCCCGACTCCATTATAGCGGCAAGCTCCGCATGCGAGGTTTAGCACCCTCGCCTCGAGTCGCCTGGCTTCTCAGCCCGACTCCATTATAGCGGCAAGCTTCGCATGCGAGGTTCAGTACCCTCGCCTTGAGTCGCCTGGCTTCTCAGCCCGACTCCATTATAGCGGCAAGCTTCGCATGCGAGGTTTAGTACCCTCGCCTCGAGTCGCCTGGCTTCTCATTCCGACTCCATTATAGCGGCAAGCTCCGCATGCGAGGTTCAGTACCCTCGCCTCGAGTCGCCTGGCTTCTCAGCCCGACTCCATTATAGCGGCAAGCTTCGCATGTGAGGTTCAGTACCCTCGCCTCGAGTCGCCTAGCTTCTAGGCCCGACTCGATTATAGCGGCAAGCTCCGCATGCAAGGTTCAGTACCCTCGCCTCGACTCGCCTGGCTTCTCAGCCCGACTCCATTATAGCGGCAAGCTCCGCATGCGAGGTTCAGTACCCTCGCCTTGAGTCGCCTAGCTTTTCAGCCCGACTCCATTATAGCGGTATGTCCCGCATGCGAGGTTAAGTACCCTCGCCACGAGTCGCCTGGATTCTCAGCCTAACTCCACTATAGCGGAAAGCTCCGCGTGCGAGGTTCAGTACCCCCGCTTCGAGTCGCCTGGCTTCTCAGCCCGACTCCATTATAGCGGCAAGCTCCACATGCGAGGTTCAGTACCCTCGCCTCGAGTCGCCTGGCTTCTCAGCCCGACTCCATTATAGCGGCAAGCTCCGCATGCGAGGTTCAATACCCTTGCCTCGAGTCGCCTGGCTTCTCAGCCCGACTCCACTACAGCGGCAAGCTCCGCATGCGAGGTTCAGTACCCTCGCCTCGATTCGTCTGGCTTCCCAGCCCGACTCCATTATAGCGGCAAGCTCCATATGCGAGGTTCAATACCCTTACCTCGAGTCGCCTGGCTTCTCAACCCGACTCCAATATAGCAACACCCCCCGACCATTCCACACGATGCTCTTTTGTGTGATTTATCTACGATCTTCAGCAGCCAAGCCCGATCCATTCCACGCGAGGCTTTCCCGCACGATACCTCCATGATCATAGGCTGCTAAGCCCAAGCTATTCTCCTAAGTCGCGCATCACAAGCTTATTCCACGACCAACACCATGATCTTGATGTTTCCTATCTCACAGTCATCACGGCTCTCTGGTGCTCGGACGATCGATGAAGTGTTACCCGCATTACAACCTGCTATAGTGAGGATACTCTCCAGCAAGAAGGTCATCCCGACAGCTACCCTACTACTTATAGCCTCGTCGCGTACTCCACGACAACTCTGTTTCCTGGCTCTCGGAAACAGTCTTGCTGTGCAACCCATACCCCTGGCCTCACCGCTTATCCCTTAGCACCTCTGCTGCCTGGCTCTCGGCAACAGTCGCACTGCATGTTTCCTGCCTATAGCCTCACTACCTGTTCCTCAAGAATTCTGTTGTCTGGCTATCGACAATAGTCTTACTATGTGACCCTCGCTAGCAACCTAGTCGCCCAGCTCTCGGAATCTATTCCTCGCCTCCTCTAAGAAAAGGGGGGGGGGGGGAATAGGGTTGGTACGCCGCAATGCAGACTATGTAGATGGTTACTGGTGACATCCCATATCACATGGCTACCACAAAAATCATGTCGGATAACAGTCTCAGGGACTGAATGGCAAGCTTACGCTTCTTAGCTACCCCGTTCCGACATTCCACCAACATCAGTGTCGCGTAACACTCTGTAGCAGCCTCGGTCTTCATGATCGCAGCAACAGTTACGCTGCATCTCACCAATCGGCTCGCACTCTTCTCAATGAAGGAGTATCAAGTCAGCTCAAGCAGTGTTTGGCTCATCGCATAACCCCATGGCTCCCGTGGGAGAGGTTCGGTCATTCTCTTTATTGTTTATTGTATTGGTGCTTTATCTAGTCTGATCTGATTGTCAGCAACCCAATCGCATTAAACTAGGGGGACTTGACGACGCACAGTTCATTTGACTAAGTCCAGTCTGATGTCATTGGCCGCGTACCAATAACATCAGACTGGGGGGGGGGGGGGACTTGATGATATATGGTCCATTAGCATGGCCAAGACTGCTTTAGCACGCCAGCCTGGCCTGGCGCGCTCCTCTAACCTTGTCGGGGACTCCCTTGCCAGCCCCACTGGGAACTCTCCTGTTGGTTTATCCGACTAAGTCTAGTCCGATGTCATTGGCCGCGTGCCAATAACACCAGACTGGGGGACTTGATGAGATATGGTCCACTGGCGTGGCCTAGACTGCTCTAGCACGCCAGCCTGGCCTGGCGCGCTCCTGCCAGCCTTGCCTGGCGCTCCCTTGTCAGCCTTGCTGGGGACTCCCTTGCCAGCCCTGCTGGGGACTCTCCTGCTAGCTCGGCCAAGCGCTCCCTCGCCTGGCGCTCCCTTACCATCCTCTCCTGGTGCGCGCCCGCCAACCCCGCCCGGTGCCTCCGGGCGGCCTTGCCCAACTCCTTGCTAGTTGGGCCTGAATGGGGCTTGGCCCAAGGCCTGACCTAATTGTTCTCTATATAATGAACAATACCTCCTCCTTGAAGGGGGACTCTCCCCCAAGTGGTTCAACCACCACTAGAATTCCCCATGGCTCAGCCGCCACTATACTTCGGCCGGGTGGCTCAGCCGCCACTCGCCGCCGTCAGCTACCACCAGCACCAAGATGGTTCCCTCTAGCTATGGAGAACCATCTCAGAACTTCTAGCTGATCTAACTTGACCGTCGGAGCCCGCTCCTGGGGCACAGTCCCTGGGGCGGCTCTAATAGGTTTGCACTGTGATGTCAGATCTCCGCCGCAGCAGAACACCAGAAGACGCTGGAGGTCGATGTTCCATCATCCCGCTAATGGCCTAATTTTTCAAATTGGGCCCAATCCCATATGGGCCTTTTCCGAAGCCCATACTTCCCTTAATTACAATTCAGATTAATTCAAATACCCCTTGGGACAAACTTGCTCACAGTCATAAATCAAAATTCAAAGTCAACAGTCCAACCTGACCCAACTCACCAAGTTGTCCATCAACTCGTCGAGTTTCTTCATTAGTCTGCAAAGATCGAGCAAAACCCTATCAACTCATCGAGCTCACGCATGAACTTGCCGAATTTGCCAGAAATCTAACGTCTTAATTCATTAAGCCGCCTTTTCAAAACTAAGGGCTTCTCAACCCAGATCTTAACTGAAATGACCTCAAGAAGGGTAAAGTTTCCAACTTTACCCCTAAGAACCACGAAAATGGGTTCAAATCCCAAACCCTAAACTTAAAAGGGTAAGGAATTAATCATTAAACACTTATTCAACAAGGTCACAACTCCAAAATGAAGATCTGACCATATGAGAATAGATGGCCACGTAAAGTTTCCAACTTTACACTTATTCATGACTAGAAGAAGCTCAAAAGAGGCCAAAAGAAGGACTTAATGAATGCATGAAGTCCTTAAGACCAAAAAGTTGGCACCTTTATGCCAAAAGAGCTCATGAAGATCATAGATCTAAAAAGGATACAAATAAACCCAAGAAGAGATCTACTTCCCCAACAACCACCCATCCATGGGTAAAAGCATACAAATAAACCCAAGAAGAGATCTAAGCCAACCCCGACATCGGGCTTACCCCGACACATACACAACATGACATATATCATAAACACATAATAAAATCACATAATCTGCATCGGGCTTGCCTCGACATCGGACCGAAGCCCGGAACATATAACTCATAGCATATAAACTAACATACATCAGCCTTGCCCCGGTATCGGGCTGAAACCCGGTACACCTAACACATAACATATAGCATACAACATACAACATGCATGAATCACAAAGACATCACGCATATGTAACTACTTCTCGGGACCGCCCCGACATTGGACCGAAGTCCGGAAACATTTGAACTGCATTGGGCTAACCTCGGTATCAGGCTTACCCGACATACTATAACTACTTAAAAGGGTCGGCATTGGTGCCTTAGACCCGTTCCTCCTAAAGGAAAACTCACCTCGTAAAGCTGACTGTCTGCTGAAATCCGAAAGAGAAATCCCTGTTTGCTGTTTCGGTGACTCCCCGACTATAAATTCCATAAGGACACTTAGTCAAAAGCTGATAACTGCTCTTAGGGTAAAATGACCATTTTGCCCCTGGCAAAAGTTAACGTCCTGGTCAAAGTCAATCTCCAATTGACTTGACTCGCCGAGTTGGTCCACCAACTTGTCGAGTCCTTATCCTTTCGAAATGACTCCATCCTCGACTCTACTCATCGAGTCTAGCAAGAACTTGACGAGTTCTCCTTTAACCATAACATCAGGACTATCTTCAACCGACTCGCCGAATTCATCCTTGAACTCATTGAGTTCGTGTTCATCATATGAATGTGTCCAGTCTATGACTCGCCGAGTTATATGAAACATCCCACAAATACAACCCAAAAATTTCGTTTTTAAAACAATATTAAAACCATAATATCATTGCCAAAGTATGAAAATCATAAACCATGTGTTTCAAAATGTTATAATATCTATCACATATCAAATCTCATATCGAATATCATTTCAAAATATCAGAGTAAAACTCCCATGCTGAAGACTGTGGTGTGTGCCATGCGATCATCCCGAGCTCTTCCTTTTGCTACCGGAAGTACCTGAAACCAAAACTGAAACTGTAAGCACGAAGCTTAGTGAGCTCCCCCAATCTACCACATACCATACAAATAACATATCACAAATAACAATACTCTGGGACTACTCCCAACTACATCGGGACGAATCCCGACATCGACGTACCCGATATCGGACTCCTATCCGGCATCGGGCTTACCCTGGCATCCGACCGCATCGGTCATCGGGGGCACCCCGACATCGGGCTTACCCCGACACATACACAACATGACATATATCATAAACATATAATAAAATCACATAATTTGCATCGGGCTTTCCCCGACATCGGACCGAAGACCGGAACATATAACATATAGCATTCAAACTAGCATACGTCGGGCTTGCCCCGGAACACATAACTCATAGCATATAAACTAACATACATCAGGCTTTCCCCAACATCGGGCTGAAGCCTGATACACATAACACATAACATATAACATACAACATACAACATACATGAATCACAAAGACATTACGCATACGTAACTACTTCTTCGGACCGTCTCGACATCGGACCGAAGTCCGGAAACATATGAACTACATCGGGCTAACCACGACATACTATAAATAATTAAACGGGGTCGGCATTAGTGCCTTAGACCCATTCCCACTGGAGGAAAACTCACCTCGTGTGACTGACTGCTGCAACTCTGGGTGAGGAATCTCTGTATGCTGCTCCAACGACTCTCCGGCTATAAATTTCCATAAAGGTACTTAGTCAAAAACTGATAACTACTCTTAGGGTAAAATGACAATTTTACCCCTGGCTAAAGTCAACATCCTGGTCAAAGTCAACACCCAGTTGACCTGACTCGCCGAGTTGGTTCACCAACTCGTCGAGTCCTTATTCTTTCATCTATTCCCAACCCCTACTTTACTCGTCGAGTCTAGCAAGAACTCGATGAGTTCTCCTTCAAACATAACATTGGGACTATCTTCATCTGGCTCGCTGAGTTCATCTTGAACTAGTCGAGTTCATCTTCATCATATGAGTGTGACTAGTCTGCGACTCACCGAGTTGTATGAACAACTCGTCGAGTCCGTATTTCTAGTTTGGGAGATTGCCTTGGACTCGCCGAGTGTGTTCATACACTCGCCGAGTCCCATGGTTTCCAAGTCCATAACTACGTCCATTTTGTTGAGTCCCCCTTCTGGAATCATCTAGATCCCTTCTAGACTCAACTAGATCCCTTTATATTAGAAAAGGTTGGGGAACCAAACCCCCGACTCGCCGAGTCCCAAGAACGACTCGTTGAGTCAACTAATGTCCATGCCCATAACTCAATTTCTGTTGTGCTAACTCATAGCATATAAACTAACATAACTCGAACCCTTGGGGTGGAAGCCTCATAATTTGTTTAAATAGAGTGCAAACCCTCCAATTTAGGGTTTCACTTAGACAACTCCTACTCGCCGAGTTGGTCCTCCGTCTCATCGAGTAGGTCGCTTAGTCCCCCAACCCAGAGTCGATCCTACTCGACGAGTTGGGCCTCCAACTCGCTGAGTCTAAGGGTAAAATATGAAGTTTGTCTTGAATTTAAATGTATACATGATACCGGGTGTTAAAATTCTCCCCCACTTGTCTTAGACTTCGTTCTCGAAGTATGTTGTCTCTGAAAACAACTCTGGGTAGTGTTCCTTTTTTCCTCCTCGGACTCCAATGTCCACTTCGAACCCTTGCGGTGCTACCACTGCACCTTCACTAACTCTAACCTCTTGTTCCTCAGATTCTTTGACTTGCGATCTAAAATCTCCACTGGTCTCTCGATGTAGTTTAGGCTATCGTCAACCTGAATGTCCTCGAGGGGTACCACTGCTAAATCATCCACTAAGCACTTCCGCAACTGAGAAACATGGAACGTGTTGTGGATCTGGCTGAGCTCTGCTGGAAGATCTAACCGATAGGCAACCTGAACCACTCGGGCCAAAACCCTAAATGGACCAATGAACCTGGGGCCCAGCTTGCCCCACTTCCGAAAACCTTATAACACCCTTCCAGGGTGACACTTTCAGGAGGACCATATCGCCCAATTGAAACTCCAAGTCTGAAAGTCGCTTGTCGGCGTAACTCTTCAGTTGACCTTGAGTAGTCTGGAGCCTGCTCCGGACTTGCTGAATCCGCTCCGTGGTCTTGAGTACTACCTCCGTACTCCCCATGACTCTCTAATTGACCTCACCCCAACAGATTGGGGTCCTACACTTCCTCCCGTAGAGCATCTCGAAGGGAGGCCGGTCTATACTGGAGTGATAGCTGTTGTTATATGAAAATTTTGCTAACAAAAGGTACATATCCCAACTGCCACCAAAATCTAGCACACATACCCGAAGCATGTCCTTGAGAGTCTGAATCGTCCTCTCGCTCTGTCCGTCTGTCTGAGGGTGGAAAGCGGTGCTGAAACGGAGACGAGTACTCATCTCGTCGTGAAACCGCTTCCAAAACCTGGAAGTAAATCGGACATCTCGGTCTGACACCACCAAGACAAGAACTCCATGACGTGCCACTACATCTCGCACATATATCTCGGCCAACTTCTCGGCCGAGATGCTCTCCTGGATTGGTATAAAATGGGCGTTCCTGGTCAACCGATCCATAATGACCCATATCGAATCGACCCCACGTGTAGTCTTGGGAAGCTTAGTAATGAATTCCATAGTGATATCCTCCCATTTCCACATGGGAATGTCTAACGGCTGCATCTTTCCATGGGGCCTTTGGTGCTCTACCTTGACCTTCCTACAGGTCATGCATCTCTCCACATACCATGCTATGTCCCGCTTCATGCAAGGCCACCAATAATCGGATCGAAGATCTTTGTACATCTTCATCGCCCCTGGATGGATGGAGAATCGATACTTGTGGGCCTTATCCATCAACACATGCGGTATAACGCCCCAGTACGGTACCCAGACCCTCCCATGCAGGGTCAACAATCCTTGGCTATCGTAATCAAACGAAGCTACTTGGACCACTATCCTCTCGCACTTCTGGCGCTCCTCCTTCAGGCCATCAACCTGTGCCTCCGTAATCTGCTGCAATAGTGGAGTAATCACTGTCATCCTCAAACAGATATCTCAGATCGGAGCCGCTACCGCTTTGCGGCTCAGGGCATCACCCACTACGTTGGCCATGCCCGGGTGGTAAAGGATCTCACAGTCATAATCCTTTACTACATCTAACCACCGACGCTGCCTCATGTTCAGATTTGGCTAATCCATGAGGTACCTCAAACTCTTGTGGTCCGTGTAGATAGTACACCAGACCCCGTAGAGGTAATGCCGCTAAATCTTGAGGGCGAACACCGCTGCCCCCAGCTCTAAATCATGCGTCGGGTAGTTAGCCTCGTGAGGCTTCAACTGTCTCGAGGCATAAGCTATCACATGCCCCCGCTGCATCAACACTGCTCCCATAACTATGATCGAAGCGTCACAGTAGACTATAAAGTCATCTACTCCCTCTAGCAGGGTAAGAATCGGCGCCTCGCACAGTCGCTGCCTGAGCGTCTCAAAGGCTTTCTGCTGCTCAGGGCCCCAACGAAACACCACCGACTTCTTGGTCAGTCGGGTCAGCGGAAGGGCTATCTTGGAGAAGTCTTGGATAAATCCCCTGGAATACCCTACCAAACCCAGGAAGCTCCGAATCTCGGATGGAGACCTCGGGACGTCTTACTGCATCACGACCTCTATCTTGGCCGAATCAACTAATATACCCTTCTAGTTGACCAGGTGCCCCAGAAACTGCACCTCGCACAACCAGAACTCACACTTGGAGAACTTTGCGAAAAGTCTCTCCCTCCTCAAGGTCTCTAGCACCTCCCTCAGGTGATCCTCATGCTGTTCCTAAGGCTTGGAATAAACCAATATGTTGTCCATGAATACTATTACAGACTGATCCAGCATCGGTCTGCACATGCGATTCATGAGATCCATGAATGCGGATGGAGCATTGGTGAGCCCAAATAGCATCACCACAAACTCATATAACCATAACGGGCCCTAAAAGCGGTCTTCTGCACATCATCTTCTTTGACCCGCATCTAGTGATATTCGGATCGTAAATCAATCTTGGAAAACCAAGATGCTCCCTGAAGCTGGTCAAACAAGTCGGGAGTGGGTAACGGTTCTTCACCGTTACCTTATTCAGCTCCCGGTAATCTATGTACATATGGTGAGACCCATCCTTCTTCTTCACAAATAGGATCGGGGCTCCCCATGGTGAACTAATCGGCCTAATAAAACCCTTGTCTAGCAGCTCTTGCACCTGCGTAGACAAATCCTGCATTTTGAGAGGAGCCAACCGATATGGTGCCTTGGCTATCGGAGCCGTACCAGGAACCAGGTCAATCCGGAATTCAACCTGTCTCTCCGGAGGTATCCCAGGAAAATCCTCCGGGAACACATCCGGATACTCTCGTACCACCGGTACAACCTGGATAGTTGTCTTACCCTTATCTCGGGTATCCATGACATACGCGACATATCCCACACATCCCTGCTGAATGTGATGCCTTGATCTCGCTGCAGAACAGAAAACTGGTCCGCGTTGTGGCCTCTCGCCCTGAATCACTAATTCTCCCCCACTGGGAGTATGAAATCTAACCAACTGCTGCTCATAATCTATCACTACCCCATTGGGGCTCAACCAGTCCATACCTACTATAACCTTATTCCCTCGCAAGGGAATAGGAACCAAATCTACTAAGAACTGCTCCTCAAATAACCGCAGTGTACATCCTCTATGAACTCTCGTGACCCTGATGGTCCTGTCATCAACTATCTCAATGTCGAGTGGGCAATCTAGCTCCTCTGGAAGTCTGCTAAATCGCTTTCTAAGTGCGAGTGACACAAATGATCGGGTAGCCCACGAATCAAACAATACCATAGCTGAAATGCCGTCACTAAGAATGACCCTATACACAAACACATAAACATGAGAAACAAACAATATCAAATACAGAGATAAGAGGAAAATATTGCGGGATTAGATGATTAAACCCATAACTAATATAGGTATGTACTTGACCCGAGAGTAGCATGGTCCATTTGGGTTGCAAAGCATCAGGACAATTTGTTAGGATGGACTTTTGAGAGAAGATGTTATATATGATTTATTAATATATTATAAGTTATAATATATTAATATGAAATCATATGAGTTAGTTAGTATTGATCAAGAATTAATTTGGTGATCAAAAGAGACTAATTAAATCTATGGGGACTAATTATGTTAATTAGTTATATTTATATGTATTGGGCTTATGATCCATGTTGGACCAAGTTTATGTATAGATACATAAAGAGTTGGGCCACATGAACCATGGATCATAAAACCCATGGGTATGGATTTGGGTTATATCCATGACTCTTGAAATACCACACATATAAATACATGCATCATGACCTAAAAATGCCACTTGTGGTTACACATGAAGTTCTTGGATTTCATGGGTGGTTTTGGGTGCATGAAGATTCTCTCTCAAGTTCATTCTTTGTCCATGGTGTGTTGTGATTCCACTTGAGGCTTCCACACTATTGGGGTGAATCTCTTAAGGCTAGATAATTCAAGACTTCAAGATCCACCATAAGGTATGTTATCCTAACTAGATTCTTGTGTAGTATATGATATTTGTATGCTAGTATAGGGTAATACCTTGGAAACTTCATATTTGCATGTGTAATAGAGAAAACATAGATACAAGGTATTTAGGGTTGTATGTGCACCATCGGATGTTGTAGTATACCAAAACCCAACAAATACATACCCGTCACCACATCAGGAGCTGCTCGTGCCTTCTCTGCAGTAAGCTGAAAAGCCCTGCTTTGCGCCGTAGGCGCATTAGCCCGGCCCTGACGGCCATCTGTAATCCTCAAGGTGGCAGGAGAAGGTGCTACCACCTTCCTTGCTGCTGCTAAGCTCAGGTACTGGGACAGCTTGTGTCCCCTCTGATTGCACTGAAAACAAATTAGGTCTGATGCTGGTGTGGTGGTGGTAGCAGCTGTGCAATCTCAGCTCATGTGACCAGTTTAGCTGCACTTGTAGCAGCCCGAACTCCCTGCCTTGCACGCTCCCTCGTGCATCCTGCCGCATTTGCCACAACGACCGTGGCTCTGCTGGCTCCGAGATCTGTGATTTGATACGTTGGGCTCCTTGCCTGAACCTCCTGTCTGAATTCCCTCTGGCTTCCTCTTCCTCTCCATCTCTAAATCTAACTCTCTCTCGAGCCCTCGCTATCATATCGTCTAGCGTCTTGCAGCTGGACTGGCTCACAAACTGGCGGATATCACTCTACAA
This sequence comes from Lactuca serriola, assembly GCF_051521515.1. Taxonomy (NCBI): domain Eukaryota; kingdom Viridiplantae; phylum Streptophyta; class Magnoliopsida; order Asterales; family Asteraceae; genus Lactuca; species Lactuca serriola. The sequence continues at coordinate 617,501 of NC_136410.1, read as the reverse complement.
CATCTCATGATATCAGGCCTTTTTCATCTCCTTGTCCGCCACATACTGCGGAACAATAAGGGCCCTCTCCCTAAACTTGGCGGTAATCTTCGCCACAGTCATCGTCGTCTGCTGGAGGTCCTAAAACTCCCTAGCAAGCGGCTGCACCTTAATACAGGTGCGAAATCCGCTATGAACCTGTTTGTGAAATCACTCTAGGTCATAGCATCCAACACAGTGTAATCTCTAATGGATTTGCCGACCTCCTCCCACCAGTCACGTGCCCTTCCCTTCAGAAGACAGGACGCGAGCCTAACCTTGTCCTCTTCGGGACACCTGCTGGTGCGGAATGCATTGGCGACTTTTGCCAACCATCTGGTACTAGCAATGGGTTCTCGAACCCCTGGTAATCAGGAGCTCCGCATGTCATGAACTCTCTGAACGTGAGCGTGAGTGACCCCATCGTGGCCGCCACCTTAGTGCGAAACGCACTCAATCTCTCATTCATAAGCTCCATAATACCCTCCTTGATCGAACCGAAGATGACAGGGGTCTGCTTAAGTATGCTATGCGTGATCTTTGAGGAGATGAACTTGTTGGATTAATGTCTAAGTCCATAACTATAATTGGTAAGACTTGACCCGACCCGGCATGGTCCATTTGGGTTGCATACCATCATGCACTTGGATGAGAGAAATAAGACACTTACGGTTATTAATATATTATAAGTTCTAGTATATTAATAATAAGAATAATAAGGTTATTTAATTAGTATTGATCAAGAATTAATCTAGGATTAATTAAGTGATCAAAAGAAGACTAATTAAATATATGGGTTGATTGTGTAAATCATCCATACTTGTATAGTGGGCTAATGCTCCATGGATAATCAAGTTGGGCTAAAACCCATAGGATGGTCCATGGATGCTCCATGGTGTATTTGTACCCATGGATCCAAGGAAATGGAAAGTCATGACAATTAGGGTTTGCCCTAATTGTAACACTATATAAAGATATTATTCTTGGCAAAATTGGAAACTAAAATCACACTAGTGTGTGAAGTGAAAGGGCTAGCTGATTTTGATAAGTGTAGAATTCTCTCAAGTCATTCCAAGTGTTTTGATGATTGTGATTCCATTTGAGGTGTCACACTTGGGGCACTAGGCACTCTAGCTTCATGAAGACTTTCTTCTCCAAAGAGGTATGTATTCTATCTTGCTATAGTTATTGTTTTGTATGCTAGATTAGGATAATACCTTGGAAGTTCTTATTTGCATGTATAATAGAGAAAACATAGATCCAAGGTATTTAGGGTTGCATGTACACTTAGGAGTGTTAGAATGCTCAAAACCCAACAGTGGTATCAGAGCCTAGGCTTGGTTTCTCTTATACTTGTAATTAAAAGTTGGAAAAAGTCGAAAACTTGCTGTCTGACGAACCTACTCGGCGAGTCCATGGGGGGACTCGGCGAGTTCATGTGTATCTTCAACCTACTCGGCGAGTAGGTTCATGCAACTCGGCGAGTAGGGTCGACAGAGTGCAGATTTTCGACTTTAGTTGCTGGAAATGGATTGGAAACATTACCCTAAACTGTTTTGGTACTTGAAAACTTGTTTTAGCTGGTGTAATGTTTTTGCTAATTCATTTACAACAACTAGTTATCAAAATTACAAAGTTTAATGTGATTTTGATTCTTGAAAGTGTTCATATTCATGTTCTTGTTCTTATGAAGTTTAGATGATCATAGGAATTATTTGTAACCTATATGGTAGTTTAATTCTTGATCATAATGTGTTTTAATGGAGTCCATAACTTGTCCTCAAGTTATGGAAAACCAAAAGTCTCTTGGATTAAAAAAAAAAAAAACCATTAAAAGAACACAAGAGTTAGAAAAATGAAAAGTCCTCATTTTATTACTCTATTAAACTCATAAGTTACAAGAAATGATAAGTTTTGAATAAGTTTCAAAACTTGCCCTCAAGTTTTGGAATTAGTAAAGTTTTCACTTATAAATACTTTAATTCCAAGTTAGCCCTTAGAATTTTAAAAGTTAAAATTCAATCCTTATACTTTATAATATTATAAGTTAATAATATATATATGTATAAGAGTAAAGTCAGTCTTACCGCTAGTACGCCTCATTCACGAAGCCGGTCTATAAGGTGGGTATAAGGTTGTTGCCTATAAAATGGCAACTTAATGGGTGTCCACTCTCACCCACCGCTTGCTTGACTGGTGGAGGGTCGTTAGCCGAACGGGTTTGACAGGACTAGAATTCTCCCTTCATTAAAAGTATTAATGATAATACTAAGTAACTAAACTCTTAATAATACCCAATCTTAGTTACTTAGGAAAAATGTGAATAAGGTGCTAATCCATGAAATTACACTTTACACTTTGTCTAAGTCGTTAGTGGAGCGTGTGTGGTTAACCGGCACACTAACTTGGACTTAACAAGGTAGGTAAAGGGTGACTTAATATTTATCATAGTATCGATGGAGCGTGTGTGGTTAACCGGCACATCGATTGAGGGGTAATTTATTAAGGGTACCAAGTGATTTGCATGGTTACTTCACACCTTGTTTTGTGATCCTCGGCATCCCAGTCACAAAACCTGAAGGGCACACTCGAGATTGAAACATGCCTTTGAACAGTTCAATGAATCTCAAAGATCTAGGAGTTTCAAAACCAATTAAAACCTAATAATACATTTCGTTTATCTTGGTGGAAATTGGTGAATCGTCATTCACCTACCTTCAAATATTTTATAGCTTGGATTACGGCATACCTCTTCTAAGTTATAAAATAGTTTGTTGGGTCCTAGCCTTAATATTTCATATTGGGTGTCATATTAAGGACTTTAAATCAACTATCTTGAATATCTCCCAAAAGATGTCTGGTTTAGACACCTATGATCTTCCGAATCTCTTGAAACAAGGTTTCCTAATGAAGATGATGTCCTTGGAAATCATACTTCTTTCACCTCCTCCAATTATTCTCCCTAACCCACAAGTTCTTGAAAAAAAAAAAAAGTTTAAGGTCACTCAAGCCCTATTGGCAAGGCAAGGTCTAGGTGTGGACACATCTTGGAGATGTAGTCACATATTGACAAGCCGGGAGAGTTGGGTGTCAAAGTCTTGAGAAAGTAGGTGGTTCAACTACTTTCTAAGTCACATAGTGAGTTCTTTTGGAACACCTATGAAACAGACTATGACAAGACCCTTAATGATCTTATCTATTTGTTAAGATCAACTTCCTTAAAAACTTTATGGACATTGACAATAGTGACACAGGAAATCAGAAAAAGCATTCTCTTCCCAATGGAAAGGGATCGGCCATAGTCAACTCGGTTGACCAAATGGTAAAGAGAAAAGCTAAGTCTGTGATAGTCCCGTGTACCATTATCAAAGGGTCCATATGTTTATATTGCCAAAGGAAGGGGCATTGGTTGCGAAGCTGCCAAATTTACCTAAGGATGTTAAAGTCAATAAGTTTGACTCTACTTCAGGTAAAGTCCACTATCTAACTCTGTTAAGTTTCTATTCTGAGATTCTTGATACATGATGTGACTGGGTCACATGGTGATGTTTTAAGAATGAAAGAAAAGTGAAGAAACTTAAAGAAAGAATATGCTGAATCTGATGGCGTAGATGGATTTCTATCGCATAGTTTGAAGATCGGATTCTTGAGCTACTTCTTAGGAGTTATGATATTATTGCTTAAGGAATAGATAACAACAAGTTTTCATATGGATTGTAAGGATAAGTTTTCCGCAAAGTTTTAAAATAAAAGAAAAATTTTTGATTTTATTTATTTTAAAATATCCTTATAATGGCATTTGAGGAAAAATTGTTGCTTATAAAATTCCATTAAGAGCAAGAGTGGAAATATGAAATTGATTCTTTCATTTGTGGTAATGTCTAGATTTACCAAATAAGGAAAGATTCTCATCACCCAAGTTTCAATTGGATCGGAACTTGGAATCATGCAAGTTGTATAGCATGATGAATGAGAACTTTCAAGTTTTGGAAAATTAGGACTAATTACTTGTTCACATGGATGTGTGAGTCAAGTAAAGGACTAAGGGATCGAGTACATAGTCATGTGCACTGATTAAGTCCACCACATTAGATCGATAAGACTATTCGTTATAGTTTACTAAAGCTAAGTAAATATGATTATACTTACAGCTTAAGTGTAACTCTGAGACATTGGAAAATGGTTCCAATGTATGGCAGAGCGAATAAGAAGAATCAAATTAGGCAGAAGGATAAAAGTTTCTCAAATCTGAAAAGATGGGAGAGTACTTTAGTATCAGCTTTCGTGATCATCTTAATGATTAAGTAACCATAGCACAATTAGTTCTCTAAGGAAATCTTAGTGCATTCTTATGACTAAGAAGAGGGATCTTGAATTGTTGAAATGGTTAAATCAAGAAGATGAGTCATACTTCGTTCCAATACAAGTCTTAGAGTCATACTCCAAGATTGTCATTTGAGTGACATGTCTTAAAGAAGGTTTAAAACACTTGTCAAATGTAAGAGTAAAAGTTTTCTACTCTTGTACATTTGAAATTGGTGAGTTGTGATGTTTTGGATAAAACAAAGACCAACTTAGGCCAATTGTGTGAAGTGTTTATCTTGATTAGAATCTACACTATCTCTTGGATATTTGACAAGGGAGTCTTATAGGTCAAGAGGACAGTGGGAGTCTTAAAGGTCTTGAAAGTCTCAAGAACCAATCAAGAAGAGAACCTGAAGTTCTTCACTAGCACACGACTTGAGGTCTACAACCTATTGTGTTGACATATACTGTGCCCATTCCAGTTGAAGTTGGCTTTGCATATGAGTTCTTAGAGTTCTCAATGTGTTGCATAACAACTTGGAAGCAATGGCAGGCCCTTGAGCTGTCAAGTGGCAAGAAGTTAAGATTGAGTTCAATCCATATGGTTTTGGACTTGTCATTATCTTTGTCTTGTGACTATGGTTTTGACAAATTCACATGGATAAGAACACATACACCAGTAAATCTAAGTGTCATAAGGTTTCTCTCCGATTCATGAAAATGATGGTGAGGAAACACTTTCACTAAGTAGATTTTAGCTAGATAGCAATTGTGATATTTGCATTCTCAAAGTCGTTAGTGGAGCGCGTGTGGTTAACCGGCACACTAACATGGACTTGTGAGAAGTGGCAAAAAGGTCTAACCATTATGATTACGGCAAGAGGCATACCTCTTCATAATTGTTTAGACTCACAAGTGTGCTATCTAAGGGAAGGTGTATGATTTTGATAAAGTCTTATCAAAACAATCTAGTATCAGAAATCTGAACTTTGGTAAGAAAGTCAATGAAGTATTGATTTCTAGAAGTCCAGCTGATTTCTGAGTACATGTCAAAGCTAGTGGGAGCATAAGTGTTATGCTAATAATCATCATGTTAGTGGGAGCATGATAATTATGTTAAGTATTGCAAGCTAGCAATGTTAATTATAGAAAACAAAAGTTTCAATTGGTGTGGTGGTGGTAGCAGCTGTGCAATCTCAGCTCATGTGACCAGTTTAGCTGCACTTGTAGCAGCCCGAACTCCCTGCCTTGCACGCTCCCTCGTGCATCCTGCCGCATTTGCCACAACGACCGTGGCTCTGCTGGCTCCGAGATCTGTGATTTGATACGTTGGGCTCCTTGCCTGAACCTCCTGTCTGAATTCCCTCTGGCTTCCTCTTCCTCTCCATCTCTAAATCTAACTCTCTCTCGAGCCCTCGCTATCATATCGTCTAGCGTCTTGCAGCTGGACTGGCTCACAAACTGGCGGATATCACTCTACAACATCTCATGATATCAGGCCTTTTTCATCTCCTTGTCCGCCACATACTGCGGAACAATAAGGGCCCTCTCCCTAAACTTGGCGGTAATCTTCGCCACAGTCATCGTCGTCTGCTGGAGGTCCTAAAACTCCCTAGCAAGCGGCTGCACCTTAATACAGGTGCGAAATCCGCTATGAACCTGTTTGTGAAATCACTCTAGGTCATAGCATCCAACACAGTGTAATCTCTAATGGATTTGCCGACCTCCTCCCACCAGTCACGTGCCCTTCCCTTCAGAAGACAGGACGCGAGCCTAACCTTGTCCTCTTCGGGACACCTGCTGGTGCGGAATGCATTGGCGACTTTTGCCAACCATCTGGTACTAGCAATGGGTTCTCGAACCCCTGGTAATCAGGAGCTCCGCATGTCATGAACTCTCTGAACGTGAGCGTGAGTGACCCCATCGTGGCCGCCACCTTAGTGCGAAACGCACTCAATCTCTCATTCATAAGCTCCATAATACCCTCCTTGATCGAACCGAAGATGACAGGGGTCTGCTTAAGTATGCTATGCGTGATCTTTGAGGAGATGAACTTGTTGGATTAATGTCTAAGTCCATAACTATAATTGGTAAGACTTGACCCGACCCGGCATGGTCCATTTGGGTTGCATACCATCATGCACTTGGATGAGAGAAATAAGACACTTACGGTTATTAATATATTATAAGTTCTAGTATATTAATAATAAGAATAATAAGGTTATTTAATTAGTATTGATCAAGAATTAATCTAGGATTAATTAAGTGATCAAAAGAAGACTAATTAAATATATGGGTTGATTGTGTAAATCATCCATACTTGTATAGTGGGCTAATGCTCCATGGATAATCAAGTTGGGCTAAAACCCATAGGATGGTCCATGGATGCTCCATGGTGTATTTGTACCCATGGATCCAAGGAAATGGAAAGTCATGACAATTAGGGTTTGCCCTAATTGTAACACTATATAAAGATATTATTCTTGGCAAAATTGGAAACTAGAATCACACTAGTGTGTGAAGTGAAAGGGCTAGCTGATTTTGATAAGTGTAGAATTCTCTCAAGTCATTCCAAGTGTTTTGATGATTGTGATTCCATTTGAGGTGTCACACTTGGGGCACTAGGCACTCTAGCTTCATGAAGACTTTCTTCTCCAAAGAGGTATGTATTATATCTTGCTATAGTTATTGTTTTGTATGCTAGATTAGGATAATACCTTGGAAGTTCTTATTTGCATGTATAATAGAGAAAACATAGATCCAAGGTATTTAGGGTTGCATGTACACTTAGGAGTGTTAGAATGCTCAAAACCCAACAGAACTCTCTAGTTTGCTCATCTAAATGCTCAACTCCAGAGCCTGAACCTGATCCCTCCCCGGCACCTGAACTGCCGACTGCTGGTCTAAGGCGTAAAACCACCATTCTGAAAACACATAATGACAAACGTCAGAATACTAATATAACTAGAGGGATCACATACATTACAAGTTCCCTGGTCTTATCTCAGCCTTCCTTGATTCGAGTACGGATCCTCTGCTTTTAGTAGTACGGGCCCATACTACCTTCCACATCTATCCGTACTTTCCTCAAGAACTGCCTTGACTCCACCAAGTCCTTTCTATTGCTACTGCTCCCTGCTACTCTCATCCTAGGCTTGCCCTAGGGTAATCACCAACTCGATCTCCACCGTCAGCTTCATAAGAAGTCCCTTCTTTCTTCCCCTAACTAAATTGAGAATACTATTACATATTACTCAGACTAGATAATTCTTCGACCGAGAGATCCTACCCTACAACGGTTGGACTCAAACAAGAGCTGTGAAATAGAGCTAGACCTAACCTTCTAAAATTATTTAGTCCTTGCAATATGTAACTTAGCATATTCGTTTACTAGTTAGTGAAAGACAACTAGAACTACTAAAAGCACAAAGCAAGCAGCATTCGGGCATTGAGTACACATATGCAAGCATATACTACTCTGGCTATCATACTGATAATTCTGTACTAGCATGCAGTTCTCATAAAGTTGAAATACATATAACAGGCACATAAGGCATCCTTCCTAGATCCTTAGTCCTAATCTAGCATGCTGTTCTAATAAAGGTGATAATCATAACATAGCATAAACTTGTATGGGTAATTTAGGAGTACTTACTTAAGCTCGGCTGATTGCAGGCACCACACCATAGTCACATAAAAAGCGGTACACTTTGGTACGGGTATGGGTACGCGGTACACAATTCGCTAGGTCTCTAAAATTCGGTACGAGAGGGGGTAGGCTCATTTCGATATGCTCAGGGATGCTCCGGTACGATGTACCAAATATTATGGTACCATGTACCAAAACTCAAAACATATTAGATAAACGTAAAATAAAACTTGCAATCAAACAAAGTAACAAACATCAAAAACTCAAAATAGGTTACATCAAATGCAAAAAAAAAAAAAAATCAAAAGTCAAAAGTGCTTACTCATCCAATTTAGATTCCAGAGTTTTAGATTCCGGAGTTTGAGATTGAAGAAATGCGGAAAGATAACTGATAGGGACATAACTTTCAATGAACCCATGTTTTTCTTCCTTAATTCCACAGTTGAATTCCGTTCTTCTCACACACCCATCAAAGAAATCACCCAGATTCCATCATTCAATGATTTGGAAGCAGTCAAGCAACTACAGAAAGGTATTTATACTTCTTTTATTTCCAAAAACCATGATTTTATAATCAAGAATAAAAAAATGAAATCTGATTTATGATGTTCTGGAAATTAAATTAAATGAAAATTGTGATGGGAGGGAAGCCAAATATAGGTCAAATGGCAGCGTATAAACTCAATTTTAAAGGCTCGCTCATAATGCGATCAAATACATAGAGAAACGTACACCAATTAATTGACTTTTCAAATTCCCAATCATATACCCAATTGATTGCAAATACGTTTTGGAATCAAGAAAGTCGTGATCCACATAGCATCAGGTACGGTCGAATTGCAATTTTGGAACGACAATTTCAGGTTTAGAAACGCGATCCCGAGCGTCCCCGGTACACTTTCGTACCGTGTTTTGGTACGGGCGAATTGGTACGTAGATCGTGCCTCACCCAACGATTTATGTGACTATGCACCACACCCTTTTCTCTTTTCAAAATTCTTATACTTTTCAAAAATTGTTTTCTTTGCTCAAAATCCTTTTATAAACATGGTTTTTCTTTTAAAACTTTATACCACTTCCTTAGTTTGAGTTCAGACACACCCGAAGTGTGCCCGAATCCCTCAAACCAAGGCTCTGATACCAACTTGAAACATCCCAACAATACAACCCATAAATTTAGTTTTTAAAGCAATATTAAAACCATAATATCATTGCCAAAGTATGAAAATCATAAACCATGTGTTTCAAAATGCTATAATATCTATCACATATAAAATCTCATATCGAATATCATATCAAAATATCATAGTAAAACTCCCAGGCTGAAGACAGTGGTGTGTGTCATGCGATCATCCCGAGCTCTTCCCTTTGCTGTCGAAAGTACCTGAAACCAAAACCGAAACTGTAAGCACGAAGCTTAGTGAGCTCCCCCAATCTACCACATACCATACAAATAACATATCACAAATAACAATACTCTGGGACTACTCCCAACTACATCGGGACGAATCCCGACATCGACGTACCCGGCATCGGACTCCTGTCCGGCATCGGGCTAACCCCGACATCCGACCACATCGGCCATCGAGCTCACCCCGAAATCGGTCTTACCCTGGCACATACACAACATGACATATATCATAAACATATAATAAAATCACATAATCTGCATCGGGCTTGCCCCAACATCGGACCAAAGACCGGAACATATAACATATAGCATTCAAACTAGCATACGTCGGGCTTGCCCCGGAACACATAACTCATAGCATATAAACTAACATACATCGGGCTTTCCCCGGCATCGGGCTAAAGCCCGATACACATAACACATAACATATAACATACAACATACAACATACATGAATCACAAAGACATTACGCATACGTAACTACTTCTTCGGACCGTCTCGACATCGGACCGAAGTCCGAAAACATATGAACTACATCGGGCTAACCCCAACATACTATAAATACTTAAACGGGTCGGCATTGGTGCCTTAGACCCATTCCCATTGGAGGAAAACTCACCTCGTGTGACTGACTGCTGCAACTCTGGGTGAGGAATCTATGTCGGATGCTCCGGCGACTCTCCGACTATAAATTTACATAAAGGTACTTAGTCAAAAACTGATAACTACTCTTAGGGTAAAATGACCATTTTACCCCTGGCTAAAGTCAACATCCTGGTCAAAGTCAACACCCAGTTGACCTGACTCGCCGAGTTGGTTCACCAACTCGTCGAGCCCTATTCTTTCATCTGTTCCCAACCCCTACTTTACTCGTCGAATCTTCATCATATGAGTGTGACTAGTCCGTGACTCGCCGAGTTGTATGAACAACTCGTCGAGTCCGTATTTCTAGGTTGGGAGATTGCCTTGGACTCGCCAAGTGTGTTCATACACTCGCCGAGTCCCATGGTTTCCAGGTCCATAACTACATCCATTTTGTTGAGTCCCCCTTCTGGACTCATCTAGATCCCTTCTAGACTCAACTAGATCCCTTTATATTAGAAAAGGTTGGGGAACCAAACCCCCGACTCGCCGAGTCCCAAGAACGACTCGTCGAGTCAACTAATGTCCATGCCTATAACTCGATTTCTTTTGTGCTAATCTCATTGAAAGATTAGATCTGGGCTCATAAGGTCGATATAACAAGTAAAGTCATGAACTTTATGTCAATGCATGGGACTTTTAAGCTCTAAAGACCAAAAATAGGTTTTATTACATGCATGGGGTTCTCATAGCCATAGAGTTGGCACCTTTATGGCATGAGAACCCTCTAATGTTCCAGATCTGAAGCATTTACCCTATATTACGCTCTACAATCCGAAATGGATTGGAAATGCCCCCAAAGATGCCAAGATTCAAGCCTCAAAGTAGATCTACCAAATAAGGAGTCAAGATAGGAGCTCTTTACCTCGAATAACTGGAAGTGCATCCACAACTCTAGATCCATTGACTTGCTTCTTGATTCACCAAGCTTTCCCTTCCGTATTCTAACTTCAAACCACAAGGAAAGGCACAAATTGCTCAAGAATGCTCATAATTTATTAGGGTTTCGGGGACAGAGCTTGAAGGTGATAGAGGTTGGGGGTGGAAGCCTCATAAGATGTTTAAATAGGATGTAAACCCTCCAATTTAGGGTTTCAGTCGGACAACTCCTACTCGCCGAGTCGGTCCTCCGACTCGTCAAGTAGGTCACTTAGTCCCCCGACCCGGAGTAGATCCTACTCGACGAGTTGGGCCTCCAACTCACCGAGTCCAAGGGTAAAATATGAAGTTTGTCTTGAATTTAAATATGTATCTGAGACCAGGTGTTACAAGGTTAGAGCTTTATACACCAAATGTGCTAAGAATGGAGCAGAGAACCAAGAGCTGAAAGCTCCTACTTGAACCACCACCTTGCACCAGGGTTCTCTTCCTGAAAAGAGCTTCAAGCACACCAAAACACACCCACGATGAGCTCACAACACTCAAGGTGGATCTAGGGTTTCCAGAATAGGGTTAGGGGATATGGGGGCTGGGAATGAGGCCAACACCTGGAACTTTAAGTGTTTAAATAGGGTGCAAAACCCTAAAATTAGGGTTTCCTTCTGAATGGCCAACTCGCCGATTTGAGGCTCCTCAACTCGTCGAGTTGCTTCATTAAACTTCGCGGTCAAGACAACTTCTACTTGTCGATTTGAGGCTCCTCAACTCATTGATTAGACCCATTAAATCCCCACAATTCTTTATCTTCAACATGCCGAGTTGGCTCCTCCAACTCGTCAAGTTTAACTTGAATTTTTCATAATTCCACAATTAACATTCTAGATTCCGGGTGTTACAACTCTCCCCCACTTAAATCAGATTTTGTCCTCGAAATTGCTCCTTACAAGCACTCATCTCAAATCAAACAACCTGATGAACACAAACGAAAATAATGTGCATAGAACAATCTTCTCAAAACAAACCGGAACCCAAACCAGAACTTCCATCCCGAAGACACTAATCAAACCTTTAGCCCTTTCAAACCACCTCTACCTTTCTGAGACCTGAAATCTACAATGATCTTACTTCCCGATAGACCGCTGAACGAATAACAAACCAATCTTAACAGTTCCAACTCTTATCATACTACAACCTGTCTAGCTCTACTGAAACCATCCTTAAAATAGTTCTTCAAGCCCGGTGAAGAATGAATCCTCAATCTTTTGAATAAAACCCAATCCTACCTCGCCTGAATTCCGAAACCAATAGTCTCAATGGTCTGACTTCCTGTCAGACCTGCCACACCAAACCGCCTCCAAGCCAACCCCATAGAGTTTTTGAACCAACAAAATGCTCCAAAGGGGACAAATTCACCGACCATATACCGCTACAGAACACTTATATCCGACAGAAGGCTTAGATAATCCTTCGAGTAGAAGATTCATCCATGCAACAGTTAGAATCAGACGAGAGCTTCACAACAAGGTCAAATCATTTACTCTGAGATTATTTAATCCTACTGCGAGTGACTTAGCGTTCCCCAATAAACCAGTTATTCTACTCCCACATGAATCCTCGAATCACAACTATTGCCTGAAGCATCACGCTCCTTCCTGGATGCTTCCCACATGCATCTGAGACCTCCCTAGTCCCAATTTGTCTTCCAACTATCTAAAATACCGAATTCCGCTCGACTGTTGAGCCAAATGACACTCCCACAGTCGCCCCACGCAACTTCCGAAAGAAAACCTCGACTAACGATAATCACCTGAACCCTCATGACATTAACCCGATGCTAAACTGAACGCTACAGGACCAACTGTAGCCTTATCTCATACGCGGTCTCCCGCGACCTACCAATTTCTGATTCCAAACATGTTGTGGCCCTCCCACAGCCTTGCGAACAGACCCGCCTTGTCCTAAACCATTTGAAGAAATCCATGAGCAAATCACAAATTTACCACAATCTCACCACTACATAGGGACCGGTGAATGCTAATGGTTACCCTACAGTCTTACAACACTTCCCACACGAACTAACCACTAGTGAATGCTACGGGCCACCATGTAGTCTTACAACACGCCTACACTATTTTCAAACTAGTGAATGCTACGGACCATCCCGCAGTCTTACAACACTCCCATTCTAACTGCTAACTAGTGAATGCTACAGGCCACCCCGCAGTCTTGCATCACTTCCACCTTTCCACAACTACCGCCCAAAGCCTTACTGTTGATCTATTAATTTGAACACATCCAAAGTCGAGCATACACTTGACACAACACCTGAGCTGAACATGGGTCATACCTGGAACCCCAACCTAGGTCCCCCAAAGCCTGCCATCAATACCAAGAAGACGCAAACTCAATGTTGGGAAGTTTCCCGAACTCCTAACTCTCAAAATCCTCAATCCAGACAGCCAAATGAGATGCCATTCCCCAATGGGGATGCGAAACTTGTCCTAGTTTCACACCCACTTCCTTCTTGAATACCTGAACGGTTCTCCCCCGATTTGATTCAACTAAGCACTCGCAACACTCGAGAATTGAAAGATTATCAATCCTTCTTACCCTCCAATGAGTGATCTGCCAACAATCAGTGCTTACTAAAGCTAGTGTTCCATCACTATCCAAATACCACACAATCCCCTGAAGACCAGCTGAACACTTCCCGAATCCCAACAATACTGATAACCCTGAATACTATAACATGATACCACACTCAAATCCTGAAATCCAAGGAAAAGATGCTCATAACAAAACCTCCGAAATAGACCACTTCCTTCGGCACATCCAAGAAGACAATCTGCGCACCAATGCTAAATCCATTGAATCCTGGCGGTGCTGGAGAATCACACTGCTGAACCAAGACCATAAGCCTTCCACACAATGCCTCTGACCGAGCCAGACCAAAAACCAGAATAACACCCGAAAACTTGAAACCCGCTATACAATAAACAAACCTTACTAATCCATTAACGATTCATGGCATGAAAATGGAATATAACATTTCTTGAAGAGACAACCCAAACATAAGCAGAGAAATAAACCAGAGATACACTTAGCCAACCCGATATAATTTTCCAAATCAATGCAAGACCCCCACAACAAATGCACATAAAACTGAAAACAAAGCAAAAGGTATATGCCCGCAACATCGCCAGCTGGAGACCTGACCTCCCCTGTCTGACACTGCAAAGCCCGACTCCATTCCGTTGGGGCTCCTGCCCTACCCTCACGTCCATCAGTAATCCTCAAAGTAGCCAGAGCAGGCGCACTCACTGCTCCCATCCTCAACATCAGACAGTCGGCCTTCTTATGGCCCACCTGATCATAGTGAAAACATAACGGGCTTGCCCCCGGAAGACAATCCCTGCTGACGTGACTAACGCTGCCAGACTTGTAGCATCCCAAACCCCTGGAGTGACAAACTCTAGCACTGAACCCGGCCCTGCTGGTCTCTCAAAAGTTGGTCAGAAGTCTTGGGTCTCTTCCCGGGACTCTCCAATATATGCACCTGATCTGACCCCCTCTTCTTAATGTGCTCCAAAATCAATCTCCCACTCTCAGGCTCTAGCAATCTTATCATTTAGGGTCTCGCACCCCGAAATGCTCACGAACTCCCTGATATCATCCTGCAGCATATCATGATACCTCACTTTCTTTATTTCCTCATCTGCAGCATACTGTGGTACCAATAAAGCCCTCTCTCAGAACTTGGCAGTGATCCCTGTCACAGTCTCAGTAGTCTGGCGGAGATCCAGAAACTCTCGCGCCACCTGTTGCACCTCAATCGCAGGTGCTAACTCAGCTCGGAATCGGATCGAGAAGTCATCCCATGACATAGCATTAACAACATCATTACCCAACTCACTACTGACCTCTTCCCATCAATCTCGTGCCCTGTCCTTCAATAGGCAAGAAACATATCTGACCTTTACCTCCTCGGGGCAGAAACTTGTCTTGAACGCATTAGCCACATCCACTAACCACCTCCTACTGACAATGGGGTCTCTCTCCGCATGGAACGTAGGAGCTTCACAAGGACGAAACTCCCGAAAAAAAAGAGTGCAAGCTCCAACAATAGCCATAACCTTCCCGTGGAACACGCCCAAACACTCATCCAATATCTCCAAAATACTATGAGAAATCTCCGATGAGATGAACTCCCACAACAGCTCGCTAATCGGCTCAATACCTGCACCTCAGCTGAAACCTGAACCAGAATCTGAACCACCTCCTTGAGAGCTCATCTCCAAACAAAAATACCAGAAGCCAATGATCAAAATATGCTCGAAATTCCTTTCCCACAAGCTACTTAGATTCTCCAAGGCTCTTGCTGATTCGAGTATAGATCCTATGCTTTCATTAGTACGGGCTCAATACTGCCTTCCACACATTTCCATACTTTCCTCTGCAATCCTCCCGAATCCTCTAAGTTACTTCCTCAAACCAATGCACAATACTCACTAAACCTCATCACTAACCCACTGAAGCATATCTTAGGCTCTCCTAGGTTCCCGACCACACCCATCCTTCAGTTGCTGAAGGACTCCCACCAATGTCAACTAGCATTCTCATGAATATAAGCCCATGCAACAGGGATCAGATAATCTTTCGAGTAAAAGACTCAATCCTAGAACGGTTGGAATCAAACAAGAGCTGTGCAATAGGAACAAGTCCATCACTCCGAGATTATTTAACCCGTGTAACATGTGACTTAACATATTCACTTAACAGTCAGTTCACATCATTAAGAGTCCCACAACGCACAAAGCAAGCAACATTCAGGCACGTAAAATCTAACCAACATACTCTAATCAATACAATCTATCCATTTATCAGATATATAGACTAGCATGCAATACTAAAGCTCATACAATTAGGCATATAAAGGCATCTTTCCTAGCATATACAACTGAGTAGATCCTTAGCCCTAATCAAGCATGCGATTCATATAATGATAGCATATCACATAATAATCATGTATTGGTATTTTGGGAATCGCTTTCTTTAGCTCGACTGATTGAACGCATCACACACCTTTCTTTGATTAGAAATTCATTTTTAGTTAAATGTTCATTTTCTGAAAATTTCACAAAACCCTCAGTTTGAGTTCAGGAATACCCGAGAGTATGCCCGGATCCCTCAAACCAAGGCTCTGATACCAACTTGTAACATCCCAAGAATCAAGGTTGAAAATTTCATTTTTGTTATAATCAAAACACTATTGTAAACTTATCCAAAAATTTAAAAAGCATTTAAAATACATAATTATCAGAGTCATTCCCAAAGATCACAAATTGCGGAAAACAAGGGTGTACAGGCTGCGATCGTCTCGAGCTCTCTCATTTGAAAACTGGAGTACTTGAAACATAAACTGAAAATTGTAAGCTCAAAGCTTAGTGAGTACCCCAAATACCATATACCATACATATCCAACAAACCATATATATCATACATACCCGTGAGCCATACATATCATTCATATACCATAATCAATAAGAGTGTTATGTGCCAACCATAGTCTTGCCATTATGCCACAAGTCGCCTCGTGGTCTTTCTTGCCAGGCTGGGGGCCACAAACCTGGGTCTTACAGATAAGTGCCAAGAGCAACCTCCTAGTCTTCCATGCAAGCATCACAAAGACAACTAGCATACAATCTATACTACTTAACTAATTAATTGCCAGAGTTTAGACTTTGGTCTTGCATATAGTGTGCCAGGAGCTATCTCCTGGTCTTTCATACATAATGCCAAAGGCTAACCCCTGGGTCTTCCTACAATACATAAACCAAATGGGCCGACATTGGTGCCTTCGACCCATACAACAGTGAGGAGACTCACCTCGAATGCTGAAGCTCGCTGAAAGAATTCCCTTGCTGTTGCCCTGACGACAACTCCAAACTAACATATCAAAATTACACCAAATCAACAAATGGATTCCATTCCAAGGCCCACTAACCATACTTGGGGGAAAATGAGCATTTTACCCTTAACCCAAATAAGAATCTAAACTGGCCCAACTTCAAAAACCAAAAAGGCCCAAAACCAAAAGATCCACAAAGGCCCACTAATGGCCCAATTTACAAATTGGGCCCAATCCCATATGAGCCTTATCCTAAGCCCATACTTCCCTTCATTACAATTCAGATTACCTCAAAGACCCCTTGGGACAAACTTGCTCAAAGTCATAAATCAAAAGTCAAAGTCAACGGTCCAAGTTGACCCAACTCGCCGAGTTGTCTTTCAACTCATCGAGTTTCTTCATTAGTCTGCAAAGATCGGGCAAAACCCTATCAACTTGCCGAGTTCACCAGAAATCCAACCTCTTAATTCATTAAGCCGACCTTTTCGAAACTAAGGGATTCTCAACCCAGATCTTAATTGAAATGGCCTCAAGAAGGGTAAAGTTTCCAACTTTAACCCTAAGAACCATCAAAATGGGTTTAAACCTCAAACACTAAACTTAAAAGGGTGAGGACTTAATCATTAAGCACTTTTTCAACAAGGACAAAACTCTAAAATGCAGATATGGCCATATGAGCCTAGATGGCCATGTAAAGTTTCCAACTTTACACTTATTCATGACTAAAAGAAGCTCAAAAGATCAAAAGAGGCCAAAAGAAGGACTTAATGAATACATGAAGCCATTAAGACCATAAAGTTGGCACCTTTATGCCAAAAGAGATCATGAAGATCATAGATCCGAAAAGGATAAACACTTGGGACTTCTAATTCCCTAACAACCACCCATCCACGGCTAAAGGAATACAAATAAACCTAAGAAGAGATCTAAGCCAATACTAAGAAAGGTTAGAGCTTTATGCCCGAAATATGCTGAAAATGGAGTAGATAACCAAGATCTGAAAGCTCCTACTTGAACCACCACCTTGCACCAAGCTTCTCTTCCTTCAAAGAGCTTCAAACACACCAAAACACACCCAAAGTGAGCTCACAACACTCAAGAAGGCTCTAGGGTTTCGACATTAGGGTTAAGGGTTATGGGGGCTGGGAATGAGGCCAACACTTGGAACTTAAAGTGTTTAAATAGGGTGCAAAACCCTAAATTTTGGGTTTCCTTCTGAGTGTCCAACTCGTCAAGTAGACCCATAAAATCCCCATGATTCTTCATCTTCAACACGCCAAGTTGGCTCCTCTAACTCGCCGAGTTCAACTTAAATTTGGCATCATTCCATAGTTAACCTTCTAGATTCAGGGTGTTAGAAATTGGGGATAAGAATCTACTCAATTTTTACACGATAAAATACTAGGAGAGATGCCTTGTATGCCTATTGTACGAGCTTGTAGCCTTTCATGCTAGTTGTGATTAGTCAGTGATAAATTAGCCTAATATGTGATGCCTTGTGGCCTAAGAAGCATGGGATCCTAGATTGGGTATAATTTGTATGTGTAAGGTAATCAACAGTGAGAGTGGGAGTTCCTAGCATGAGTTGTAGTATGTGGGATTGGGTGTTCTTGGTTATCCTATGGATTATAATGTTACTACTCGAATGTTGCTTGCTTTATGATTTGTGGAACTCATAAGTGATGTGAGTTAGCTATTAAGTGAATATGTCAAGTCGCATGTGGCAAAGGTTGGATAATCTCAGAGTGACAAATTTGACCATATTGCACAACTCTCATCTAAGTCTAACCATTTTAGGGACGAGTCTGTTCCTCGAAGGATTATGTAAGCTTTGTTGCATGTGATTGTATTCATGAGGTGGGTAACTGCCATTATGGGGAGTTCGTCAGTAGCTGATTGCAGGGTGAGGTCCGGAACCTAGGAAAGTCTAGGTAGTGCTTCAGTGGGTTTGGTTGCGCTGCGTAGCAAGTATTTGGGTATTAGTTTGATAGGGTGGCTTAAAGGATTTAGGATGATTCTTGAGGAAAGTATGGATAGGTGTGGACGGTAGTATTGGGCCCGTACTATTAAAAGAACAGGATCCATACTCGAATCGGGGAAAGTTTTGAAGAAATCTTGGAAGCCTATGGGATGAGGATTCTTGGGTATGTTTTGATCATTTGCATGTTGTTTTTCAGTATGGTGATGAGCACTCGAGAAGGAGGTTCAGGTTCAGATTTAGGCTCAGGTGCAGGTGTTGAGCTGATCGATGAGCGCATGCGGGAGTTCATATCATCGGAGATTACATGCAATATTTTGGAATGGACTCCTGTGATCTTTGGTTCGGTCAAGGAAGGGATTTTGGAGCTCTTGGATGGTCGTCTCGGGGCTTTTCAGGCCGAGATTGTAGCGGGGTAGTTTGGGGCTCATCTGGAGCCCAGAGCTTGTGGAGCCGTAGAATCTTTCAAGAAGGAGGATCCTATTGCTAGTTTTGGTCATTTGGGATCGGAGGTGGGTTATGCACCATGTTTTCAATGGGTTCTATCTCATGATTGGATTGTCGTGGAGGTTTCGCGAGGAGTTACCCAACATATTTGGGTGTGTCACTAATAGATTGGTTGTCAGGTTCGAGGGCTGGACCTTGGCGGACGATCGGATGGTCGGGGTTACCCAAGAGCGGAAGATTGATTTGGGGCAATTGGAGAAGAGGAAGAGGAATCATGGTCTAGCTCAGTAATCTGAGCATTTAGACGTTGCAATAACTAGTGTTAGAGACTCGATGGACCGTGTTGGTTGTACGAAGGATGAAGGGGAACATGAGCATGTGAGCGGCAGGTCTCAGTGAGGCATGTGCGGATGGAAGGGCCACCTTCGCCAAGAATGCAAACTGGAGGTAGAATTGTGCCATTGTTGTCATCAGCCTGGTCATATCATGGCATATTGCCCATGGTTAATGGTTGGGGGAAGCTCAGGTTCCATCACGAGTACCTCGACAGGTAGAGGAGGTCAGGGTTCCAGCAGGTGCTATTGTGGGTATGTTATCTTTTGCTTTCTTCTTTTTTTTTTTCCAGAATTTATATTGCTTGGAAATTTTGTACTGGTTAGGGTAAGCATTATCTTTGGTTTGTTTATTTGCTATTATCTGGTTTATATCTTCAAGAATTGTTATATGCCAGTTTTGCATGCCAAAAGTTATTAGTTAGTTGTATCTTGCTGAGAGGGTTTCAATTTGTTCGATTGATGTTCTGATTCATTGGTGGGATCAATTCAGGAGTATCATTTGGGAGGTTTATGTTGGAATTAGCTGGTTAGTTCTCCAATGAAGTTAGAGTTTGTAACACCGTAAATTTCAAAAACAATTTTCGCATTTTATACAAACACAATTCATTCATTATTCATAAAAACATCATTGTTTGAAACTCAAATTCATAGTATATAAAAATCCCAAGATCTCATAACATAAAAATCCCGTGTGTGTACTGATCATGTCGACGCCTTCCTACGATCTTCACTAGTACCTGAAACAAATAACACCAAACACTGTAAGCACAAAGCTTAGTGAGTTCCCCAAAATACCACACATAACACATATTAGCCACTCGAGGCTATAACTCTGTGGGTCCGTGGACCCTACTCTGTGAACCCTCTGGTTCTAACTCTATGAACCTTCCGGTTCTAACTCTATAAACATGCATGACATAAATCACATAGAAATAATTCAGTACAACACATATCATATATATAGCATACAAATACTCTGTCACATAACTCTGGTAACCTACTCAAGGTAAAGTATAGTGAGAAGACTCACCTCGCGTATCTCGGTAACTCGTATATCCCTGAAATCACTAGTGCTCGATCTCTCGAGCTATAGTCCTCCTATAACACAAACACATCTCTAATTAACACTTTCCCAACTAGGGTTGACTAACCCTATCAAGTCAACACCGATCAACTCTGGTCAATGGTCAACGGTCAACCCAACTTGTCGAGTCTGGCATGGACTCGCTGAGTCTCTACGGGGACCCGATTCCTCTAAGTCCCTTCCGACTCACCGAGTCACTCACCCGACTCGGTTACTCAACCCCTGGTTCGAAATCACTGAACAACCCGCACCAACTCGTCGAGTCTACCAATAGACTCGGCGAGTGCATTCCATGCACAACCCCAAACGACCTTCTGAGGTCAGATCTGTTCCACTAACTCCTAGATCCAGTCCTTCCAAGCTTATTTATCACGTAAAGTTCATGTCTTGGTGCTCATATCACACCTAATGACTCATAAATGGTGTTTTAACCTCAAGCACAAAGATCCCAAACCAAAACCTCCATGGATTCATAAAAAGCTTGGACAAAGGGACACTCTGGACCTCCAAGGGTCTAGATCCAGAACCTAACTCGCTTAAGGGACCAAGGGAGCACTAGATCTAGCCACAAAAGGACTCAATAAGCCCTAAATCAACATGAACATAACCTCAATAGGAAAGGGTTCGAAAATAGTACCTCAAACGTGATGTTCTGGACCTCAGATCTTCAGGAAGTTAACCCTCTTGCTTCCTCTTGGCTATAGCTTCCTTTCCCTTGCTAGACAACACCTCCAAGGTCAACAATGACTCCTTCTCTAACTCCAAACGCTCAAGCTCACTAGGGTTTCGCTCTGGGGCTGGTGAGCACAAATGACGGCCATAAGGCCCTTTAAATAGGCCCCAAACTCGAGAAATTAGGGTTTTATTAAACAGCGCGGACTCACCGAGTCCACCAATGCGACTCGTCGAGTCCGGTCATTAATCCGGATGAGAAATCGCGTCTCTACTCGGCGAGTCTATGCACCAACTCGCCGAGTCTTCCACAAAACTCAAAATAAAAATGAATAAATATAATACCTGAAATTCCGGATGTTACAGAGTTCAGTTGTATTGGCGTTTGTTCTAGTATGATCGACAGTTGTCCATGGAAGAGCCTTTGGGTTCAATCACTACCGTTGCTACGTTAGGAGCGATAGCAAGAAGATGGTGGTGATAGTTACATGAGTTGTTTGGTCATTGGAAGTACCTAAGGAATTTTATTATCGCATGGGTCATAATGGTTAGAATTCAAAGATTCTTTGAGGATGGGAAGTTGGGTGAAGATTCGCCAGTTTAGGGCAAGGGTTATGGATTTTAGTCACCAACATAAAGGACTTAAGGATTTAGTGCGGTATCATGGGAGGTGATTAGGATTATCGGACTTGCTAAGATTCCGGGGAGTATTCTTCTGGATTTCAAGAGTTTGGGGATCAACGAGATAGGCTAGTAATGGAATGCTAGTATTGGCAAGTGCAGGTCATAGTCGGTTCATGTAATAAAATAAACTAGAGGTTATATTTGAAATTATTTGATTTAAGTTTAGTGTAATAGGTCAAAACATAAAAAATTGATCATTCACACCAAATTGTTAATAACTAAAAAGATTGTCCACAATAAGTATTTTATCTTTGAACGTGTGCAATTAACATCAAAAGGTTTCAAACATATATATATATATATATATATATATATATATATATATATATATATATATATATATATATATATGCAGGGCGGATCGGGGCGAGGATAACCCACTCTGTGCCCCAAACCCGATAAAAAACCTAATAACGACCCGTTGCCCGACCCGAAATGATCAGGTTTCGGGTTTCCCACTTGGGTTTGAGCTTTTTTGCCATCCCTATTGAGGGGGGTATTAGATATTTGTATTTAGTAAAAGATTATGTATATCCTGTGTAATTATCCTAAATTAATGTTGTATGCATTATCATATATTGAATAGTGATCCTTCACAAATTGTGTGGTTGATTTTCATAATTCTATAACTATAAATAAACATGAACATAGCAAATATAAATTGGCAGATCGTGAAGGGGAAATCATTAAAGTCCATTCTATAATAATTAAAGGAAGAATCTTATTATTTAGTATAAACAAAGCAAATTTTAGTTTAAATGGTGTGAAATATGACATCACTAGGTGTAAAACTTATGTATTACTTGGGTTAGTTAAAAAAAAATAAATATAAGGTCTAAATATTTAAGAACTTTGGATTTATAAGAAAATAAAAAGAATAATGGATTATTAAAAATTGATTATTTTTTATCTTTTAATTTTAAACAAATAAACAATAAAAAAGCTTTTGTTTTTAAATCATAATGCACCTGCTGGTAAACGCACAAAATCAAAGGTTATATAAATAATTCATCATCTAGGAACAACATTAAACCGAACCCAGGCAAATTAAACATCCTTGCATGGCGTATCTATCACGGTAAACTCCCCACTATGGTTAATTTATCAAGAATCGGTATATGCTCCTCAAATTTATGTAGGATCTGCCATGGAGATCCGGAATCTGAAAAACACATTTTTTTAGAGTGCCCGGTGTCGAAGGAGGTCTGGCAGCTCATCTGCAAATGGTGGCGGCTGCTAGATTACCCTCTCGTTTCAATCCGTGACATGCTGCAATGTAAAAGGAATGTAGCAGGGCATCAAAGGCTAGCGTGGATTCATGAAGCTATAATGCTAACTTTTATCTGGGTGATATGGAAATATCGGAATTTAAGGGCTCACGCGCATGCTCCAAATTCAAAATCGATTCCGGCGCTGGTTTTTGAGGTGAAATCACTCTCGATCTTTTGGATCAATGCAAGAAAGAAGAAAGGTCAGATACTGCGGTGGTCTGAATGGTGTAGCGATCCGATTCTAGAATGTTATAGCAGGCTATAATTTTGGTCTTTGTGTTCTGTTTTTGTTTTGACTATGTGTTGCTTTTTTATTTCAAATATCCTCTTGTTTTGTTCTTCTAGCCTCTGACTAGTTTTTTTAATATATCTGCCTGCCGTTCAAAAAAAAAATTGATATAAAGTGTTTCGTGATGAAAGTAAGTTCACTATGATGGATGGATTGCAACAACATACTCACCCCTATATCTTTGATCTTTCCATCATTTCAACTTTAATTTGAGCCGAAATACCTTCATCTTCCTCGTCAGCAGAAAAGGTTAACTCTAAAATCTCTCTTATGTAATAAGTGAGGATTATATGTGTAACAATATTTGGAATACATTCTTTTTTCTTGAATGATAAAAGTTGTAATTATTGATCACACTTAAGCACTTTATCCGTGTATTCAACAGCACCACCACAATAAAAGTCACTGAATGAATGATGTAAAATCTCAATAACCGGTGTTGAATGTCGGAGTAGAGATGTTATCGAAAGTACGATGGTGTGTGGAGTACTTCAACTTAAAGTTTTGCACGGAAAAAAGGCAATAATTTAGTGTGAAATTAAGATGGTGTTTTGTGTACCCCACATGAAAACATTTTCCATAAATAAATAAGACCGATTGGTATACTCACCACGAGCCGTTTCGTGATTGAGGTGTCCACGAACCACGGACGTGCACACCGTCCCGGTGGTTCGTGGTAGTCCGTGCTCGTTGTGAGTCGTGTTCGGGACAACGGATTCAAACGATGAATTTGATTGGGTGTTTGGTTTTTGGCCGTTGAACGGCTATTTTGGCCATTTCTTCTTTTTTTTTTTTCAAACTCAATTATAAATACACTTCTAATACCAAAACACATACACATACATACACATTCTATTACACCCATGGATCCCTTAATAAATATGGAATTTTTAAAAAGTTTTGACTCGGATGACGACGTAGAATTCGTCGAGACATTCTTCAATGTTGTGCAACACGTTCACGCGGAAGAAAGTTCGAATGCAGCGCGTACAAGGGCGGTCGTCAATCGTGATCGCCAAGCCGCACACGACTTATTGGTATGTGATTACTTTGCCGATAATTGTCTTTATAATGACGACTCGTTCGAACGTTGTTTTCGTCTGAATAAGGCTATATTTTTACGAATTAGTAATGCTTTAGAATCTCGTTATGATTTTTTCAAACAAAAACCCGACGCTAGAGGAAGAATGGGTTTTAGTAGTATACAAAAATGTGCGGCTGCTCTTAGGTATTTGGGATACGGTATAGCATTTGATGCATCTGAAGAATACTTGAAAGTATCCGAGAGGACCGCGGTTGAATGTGTAGATTGGTTTTCTGCATGTGTTTATGAGGTTTTTCACGAAGAATATTTGCGTAAACCTACTCAACGTGATATTGAGAGATTATATTCGGCTCATGAAGAGAGGCATGGATTTCCTGGTATGCTTGGCAGTCTAGATTGTACGCATGTGGCTTGGGAAAAATATCCAACTGCATGGCGTGGTCAGTTCACTCGAGGAGATATAGGTGAACCAACTATCATCCTAGAAGCTGTTGCATCTCAAGATTTGTGGATATGGCATGCCTTTTTTGGAGTAGCGGGGTCTAACAACGACCTTAATGTTCTTGGTCAGTCTCCACTTTTCAACAATATTTGGACCGACAAAGCACCTGATATGACGTTCACGGTAAACGGGCACGCGTACAAATATGGTTACTACCTTGGTGATGGGATATACCCGGATTATTCTACATTGATGAAGGCATACTCAGTTCCTCGAAGTGAAAAAGCAAAATTTTTTACAAAAAAACAGGAATCAACGAGAAAGGATATCGAGAGGGCATTTGGAGTCCTTAAGCAAACATGACATGTAGTGAAATATGCTACACGACTCTGGGATAAAGAAAGAATTAAGCGAATGGTCCTAGCATGTATTATAATGCATAATATGATTATTGAAGATGAAGGTCGAGCGATTTGCACGTATGATCCGAACGACGTTGTCGTTCCAATTGAGGAGTTCGTACCCGGAACGAATGCTTTTATGGAGCGAGTTGTTGAAATTCATAACAGTGAAACGTGTTTCAATCTTCGAGAAGATGTCGCGGAACATTTGTACCAACATAGCATGAACGACGATTAGGATTTTTATATGTATGTTTGTTCGTTTTCTTATTAATGTAATGTTTGTTTTCTAGATTAACTAAGTAATGTAGTTTAAAGTTGTTATTTTATTTTTATAATTAATGAAAAAATAGTTTTAAAAAAATGAATGCTTTTTACTTATAAAAAATGTAATTTTATTTTAATTTTTGAATTAAAAAAAAAGTAATTTTATTGTATTTTGAATTAAAAAAAAAATAAAAATAATAATGTGGAGTGGTGTATTAGTGGTAAGTATCCCATGTTAGTGGTAGTGGAATGTGGTGCTGATGTGACACCCACCACATATGTGGTATGTGGTATGTGATGGGTATAACGGATGGTCTAATAAACTCAGAGAATTTGCTAAGTCATTTTCTAGAATTATAGAATTATATGGTTATTTTATAATAATTTTGAAAAGCGCCGCTAATGCGCATGTATTTTGTCATTTTTGTAATTATCTCGTAACATACTCATGTTCTTTTTTTAAAAGATTGTAAGCTTTTGAGTACAATTTGCTCTCGTTTGACCAATCTATATATATCACCAGTTTGTTTAAGCTCTATAAATTATGAATCTTTCTGAATTTTTTTTTTTGTGAGGTCGATTATCAAAAAGGTGTCTTGTGCGATGAAGTAATCTCTTGTTGGTAGCTTCAAATGTATAAAACTGATACAAAGGATAACAAATGATAAAGAAAAAACAAAATCAATGCACCCCTGCTGTCCTCTTCTTTTGCATTGGGAAAAGCCATGAACTTTGTTCTCACTCTCTTATGTACGTAAAGAACAAGGTACATCAGTATTCAGTAAAGTTCAAAATATATTATTAAAATCCGATGTATATGTATGTATAATGTACTAATTAAATGATAAACGTGATAAATTAATTAACTATTACTAGAATGAAATGAATAGGGCACCTCAAAAGGCTACAATCGAGAGAACTTGCAAGCTTTGGTCATAATCTTCAAACGGCATCGACCGGCCAACATTCGGCAACCTTTCCTGCACTAATCGGATAACTCGCTCCCATCTTCTCCTATTTCCATCAAATCCATGATCAGCTCTAGATCTACCAGCAGCTTGAAAACCGATTATCTGGTTCAACTGAAACACAAAAAGCCTCGACTCTTGTGCCACAGACATGATAAGATTTTGAAAAGGTTTCAAACTCAATACTACTTTTAGAAAGAATGGCCATGCCAAGATGGCAACAAATGGTGCACCATGGAGCTTAGAAACCCCTAGGAGTTTCACCTTCGCCAGAGCCACTAGGTGCAACCCCATGTCTTCACTCAAATAAAGCTGCACAGGAAGAGAAAGAGAACGGATTAATTATTGTGTTGAGAAAATCGAGTGCGTGGGTATGTGTGTGGGTGAGTGTGTGTGTATCTATATGCAAGTTTAGATAGAATTTATAGAGATTCGATTCAGTTTTTAGTGTTTTGGTGTGTGTGAAAGGACAAATAAGATAATTCATAGGGTGATGTGGGGTAAGATAATTGGATAATTGGAGTTTTTAATGCAACATGGGATGTAATGACGTTAAAAAAAGTACAACATTGGAGTTAAAAGACAATGGATTGCCGTGAAAAACAAAGTAAGATAATGTTGTTTATGGCTTGACGATGACTTATCACTATATACCCAGATTGGCCTTGGCCTACCTCAATTCTATATCGTACAAGGCACATATATATATATATATATATATATATATATATATATATATATATATATATAGAATTGTAAATATATTACGATTTATGATTATGTGTACGCTTTACTTTTGCCATTTTAACCAGCGGGTGGATCGGGGGTTGGACAACAGTCTCGAACTATTACGATTTTAATCACCCACTTGAGTTGGCTAACACGTATTACACTTGAATCCACGAGATGCATGATCGTTTTTTGTAATTAGATTACGCATTCTGGAATAAAGGAATTGAAAGACTACACTTTTATAGAAACAATATTTGTAAAAAAATAAGAATTGGTTAAAAATTAAATCCAAGATAGTTCACAACAGTGTTGTAAAAATATCGACTAGGTTTCAATTAATCTTTGTTTAGTCCCTAATCGCTATCTAGCCAATTAGAAAGTGTCTAACGATTACTCACCGTCTATACAATGACTATAAGTATAGAAGTTGGTGAATTTTTAATACTTTGAAGAGACTTTTTTAATAGAAACTCTTTGAGAAGTGATTGGTATTATGTTAATGATTTTAATTTATTTTGTTATGATATTAACAATATTTATAAATATTGTTATGATATTACTATATTAGGCATATTTTTTTTTAAAAAAATTAACGAATTTACAATAAGGTCTTCGACTAGTCGTCGACTAATCTCCGACTAGACCGACTAATCCTTAACCTAGTATATATATATATATATATATATATATATATATATATATATATATATATATATATATATAGTAGGTTATAACCCGTGTGTTGCACGGGAATAATAATTAAATTTATATAATATAAAAACAAAGTCAATAATTAAAATTTTGCAATTAGTTATTTGAATATGAAAAGCAAAATTAAGAACTTCCAAAAGTAATCGTCTACATAAAAAAATCAAATACATTTTTTTTTATATAAAAAAAAGGAGTTTCATAATTTCAATTTTGTGGTGATAAAGCTATCTTTCCGTCAACTAACTTGGTACCAGCTAACGATTTTTACAATCTTGGTTGAAACTTGTTTTTGACACAATATTTTGAAATTTAAAGGGTTTTTGAGATTAATTATTTAATTCTAAAAGTGACTTTAGGCAAAAAAATGTTTATTGATTTATGTTGATAGGAATATATATATATATATATATATATATATATATATATATATATATATATATATATATATATATATATACTAGGTTATAACCCGTGTGTTGCACGGGAATAATAATTAAATTTACATAATATAAAAACAAAGTCAATAATTAAAATTTTGCAATTAGTTATTTAAATATGAAAAGCAAAATTAGGAACTTCCAAAAGTAATCGTCTACATGAAAAAAATCAAATACATTTTTTTTTTTATTTTTATAAAAAAAAAAGAGTTTCATAATTTCAAATTTTGTGGTGATAAAGCTATCCTTCCATGAAAAAGAAAGAAGCATTCAATATTTAAACTAAAATGAAAGACGTTTATATATGTGCAATTCTATAACCTTAGAAACAAAGTCCACATTTGTAGTGACACTCTTGAGTTCCTCATTTTTTTAGATGAACCTTTCAATCAGATTGACAAACCAAATAGTTCAAAACACCCTTGCGACGGCCATACACATATACAATCACATGCACACCAATTCATTGGTTGTTTCAAAATGACCAATATACCCCTCCCTTCCCACCAACAATCATATATAGATACATTCACACCACATGTAGATACGTTCACATGCATCTACACACACTCACATTGCACTTAGCCTAATCAGGGGATAAATGAAATAAATATCAATGAGCTTTCCTTTGTTTTTCTACTACTTTCATTCCAATTGAATTAGCCATTCCATTAATTCAACAATTCCATTAAGCAAACATATCGTGTTAAATATTATGTTTACATCTTTAAGTGATTTAACCCTAAATACAGTTATATATTTAAATGAGAATCTAGCATGCATGGACAACTCAAGAAACCTTGTGTTCATTGTAGGATGTCTTCAGTTTGGTCCATCTTACACTTAAACAACAAAAGACAGTAACTTACGGATTATATTACTATATAGTTTTGGTTAAGCATTTAATCAAACACATAGTGTACACAAAATATAAAATAGATAAGATCAAAGGAAGAACAAATGTAATTGTAGATGTAAAGGTGGGACCAAATCTACATATTTTGCTACAAAACAATTGACTGTCTTATACAAAATTAAGAGTTCCATTAAAATCTCAAAAAGATGGGCAGTAGGTACATGAAATTGACCAAAAAAAGGAGCAGTTGTAAATGCAATTTCCATTTCAAAATGGAATTACATAATCGACCACACAACCAATCTTTAAAAACCTTCACCCATAACTGATAATCTTAGTACCTTACAACTCTCTTTAGCAATATATTTTTCAAGAAACAAATAAAAAAATTACCAATGCTCATAAAAACAATCAAACTTATATGAATAAGAACTAAACAAACAAATAAGCATGAATAAAAAATGAAAACAATCTTAATTTGACATTCAATACTGATAAAGAAAAATTCTAACAAATCAAATGTAAAGACCTACACATGAGATGTAATTATATGTTCCAGTGAAGAGATTCAAGTATATAATCCAATTAAGCATATTAACACTTTTAACTTATAAGATGTAAAGAGGTTAAATGGGAATCAAGATAGAGGAAAGACCATGTATTACAGTAGAGTGACCAATATGAATAAATCAAGAATGCATATAAATTTATTAGATTTGTAGTTCGGTATAAAAATTTCTTGCACACAAATTTGATCTTTTGAATTGTCTTAATAGATATGCATAGCGCACCAGATCTCCATTAAATCCATCATATCAAAAAAAAAGAATCTTCTCACATAATAAAACAAATGCAAGGAGATTGAAAAATAACTTGAAAAATAAAAAGATAAAATGTTAAATAGAACATGATATTGATAAATCCATGGAAATGTTACCAAACCAAAACATCCACTCTTTAGTCTTTCCGGTTCTCATGTTGATAAAAAGAAAGAAACACATCAAAAGTAGAGGGTCAATAGTGAGTTCTTTTTCGAAAAAGAAACAAAACTAAAAAAGCTTACCGAGATATTGTAGATGAACCTGAAAATCAAAATTGAGAATACTCCTACAGGGTTAAAAAATGAAAACATTGATGGTCTTAGTAAAATCAATAAAAAGTTACATAAATGTGGCATGTAAAAAATTACCTGAACTGCAAAAAGCCATGGTCAATAGTACCAATGCGCCCAATTCCTCTACTGTGCCTAATCACCTGAAGTGGAAAATAGAAAAATAGCTATTTCAAGGGTTATATATTACCTGAAGTTTTTTTTGTTGTGTGTTCAAAGATCTGGTGAACACCTGAACATAAAGAAAATTTTGAGCAAGATGCAAATCTAGAAAAACCACCCTCCTTTTCTTTTACGCCCCTCACTCTACGTCTTCATAAAAGAAATCCTTGAATGTCCAGATCTCGATTTATCGGTAAAGTGAATTTGACATTATTAATTAGTCTTTACTGGGAAAAAAAATCTATGAATAAGAGAGAAGTTTGTAATCTAAAACAGTAAATCTTTAACCTCAATATAAAGAATGTCATTGGAAGGGTAGATTTCTAAGATATGAACTTTTGAATCAAAGGTATGGTTTGAGGTTTTAGGGTTTTAGATTTATAAGGGAGACGGTGGATAAATCTTCATAGAAGAAGAGAATATGAGGCGTTATCAATTTCATAAATTCGGCTCAAAGTTTGGAAACTTCCTGATTTTATGCAATCTAGTTAACAAATTAGAAATTAAGATAAAATTTTAGTTTGAGCGGGAACACAAGAGTAATTGAGTATAGAAAAACGACACGTGGCAAATATAAGTACTAAGAAGATGACAAGTGGCAACTTTAGGAGTCTTTTATTAGAAGATAAGAGAATATATATATATATATATATATATATATATATATATATATATATATATATATTAAAAAATGTTTGGTCTATTTTTCATGGTGGCAAAAACCAATAAGTAAATAAATTGCTTTTCAAAAAATATTTGACTTAATTTATACATCTAAAATGACCAAAATAAGAAAAATGATGGATATTTTAGGATAGTTATAAAGGTAATATTATTTTTAAAAGGTCAAAAGTCATTCAAAAAGCCAACTTTTCTTTAATTTTCTATTCAACATTTTTATACTTTCATAAAAAAAGTTATTTCAAGAAATATTTTTCTTATAACACTTTTCTAATTTATTGACTTTTTGAAAAATCTAATAAATCAATAAACAATCCCAAACATCCTCTTAATAATATTATTGCCCCGATTTTTTTCGTTAGCCACATATAGGTGTGTACTTTATATAAATATTTTAAAAGTAATTATATTTAATAAGTTGAAAAATTACGTGATTTTATCATTTAACAATACCAACTCGATAAAAAAAAAGTAATTTCGACTTTTAACGCTAATTGTGAATATTCATTTCAATTCATGTGTTGCACACATTATAAATATGTCAACTTGGTGTTGAGCGATAAGAAAGTGGATTGTTGGGTCGACCATTATGCCTTCCTCAGTTTGTAAAGATGTGGGAGAGGTGGCGATGTGCTAAGCATACACATTCATAATTGTGCCATAGCACAAACTTCTTGTTGGTGAATTATTTCACTAATTGTATTTAAGTGTAATGGGTTGACTTGTTGACAAAAATCAATTTTGATGAATATTAAACAAGTAAGGAAGGTGCAGAGTGCACACTTGTTTAAGTTTATTCAAGATTCAAAGTACACTGTTATTTAGAGGTGAACCCCCTGAATGAACAGGAGGACGGGGGCAGCACCCCTGGGAGCGGGGTCCATGGGGCGGCAGCCCCTGGCGGGGTCCAAGCGGCAGAGCCCTTGGTTGGGGTCGAGCTAGTACTCACGAAAAACATACACTCTCATTCTCTTTCTTTTTCTCTGATTTTTATATGAGTTTTATCCAATTGAGGATTTAGAAGTACCACCCAAATACTTCAATTTGAAAGTGATAATCACGATTCTCAAATTTCCAAGTGTCATTAAACCCATATTTCTAAAACTTCTTGCCATCAATCACCAAGCCTTATGTGGTTGGGCCAACATAAAATGTTAAAATGCAAAACAAGAAAAAAAAATACAACACTAATATGTATATAAGATATGTTAAGGATGTCGTTTTTCAGACTTTAGGTTCAACTTTTGACATCGTTACCATGTAAAGTGTGACATTATATATATATATATATATATATATATATATATATATATATATATATATATACCATACTATATTTTAAAGGAAACATTTTTCCTTTCACCACATTCATTTGAAACTTCCATGACTTTTCAATTTCTTTCTAATAATAATTATAAGTTGGTTAATAAGATTAAATAAATATTAAACCTAAATTGTAATCATATATAAACTAAATTTCAATATTAAAATAATATTTTTAACTCTACTTATAAAGTTATGTTTTTTAACTTTTAAAATATTATACTTAATTTATTAGTTTTAATATATTGTTGGATGTAACGATTATCATTTTAAAGATACAAATTTGGAACAATTTGTATAAAATACTTAAATTATTAATTTGAATATAATATTACAGGGTCAACTTAAATATAAATTTTAGTTTAACTTAAACAACCCAAGTAATATATTGTAAATAGTTAAAATTGATTAATCGTAGTGACTTTCTAATAATTATTATAAGTTGGTTAATAAGGTTAAATAAATATCAAACCTAAAGTGTAATAATAAATATACTAAATTTCAATTTTAATATAATATCTTTACTTCTACTTATAAAATTATGTCTTTAACTTTTAACATATTAGATAGATAGATAGAGAGAGAGAGCGAGCGAGCGAGCGAGAGAGAGAGAGAGAGAGAGAGAGAGAGAGAGAGAGAGAGAGAGAGAGAGATGAATGTTCAAACGAGAACAAATATAAGATCCAGAACGCAAGAACAAACGTAGGTCAATCATTTCTTTTTAAGTAAAAATACTAAAAATAAATAGTTTAATTAAATCAAATTAAATCATAATAATGAAATTTGACTTATTTAAATCACGTTTTTAACTTTTTATCATATCTTCAAAACAATCAATTATCAACAATCACCTATCTTCAACATCATTAGAACTTATCAATCACTATATCGAGAATCGCGAGTTCAACATCATCAGATCTAGAGCATTTCTAATCAATTATGTTTCAATGTTTGCTATCTACAACTTCATCCATGGGTTCTACTTCAACATAATCAGAACTCCATCACCGATTATCAACGAAAGATCGGGTTTATATCAATCCTCCAACTTATATAATCACGTTCAATATTTTGAATTCAAGCAAATATCGAACTTAAGCTTAGAAAAACGTCAAAACTACTTTTTTATTATCTCAATGTAATTGTTTATCATCAATTTTGGGTTTATTTGGTTTGATTTGTACTTTTTTTGTTTACTTCAATATGGTTTTCAATGTTATTGAACTCTAATTTTATGCACTACAACTATTTGATGAAATGCTCCAGATGGTTTTTACTTAAACGTAGATCTCAAATATAGTAGTTTGTCACCGATTTGGACATGATTTGGTTTTATTTGTATTTTTTGTTTTCAATTATTCATGTTTTCCTTAATTGTATGCACATTAAATGTTTGATGAAATGCTCCATAGAGTGTCAAAATAGTTTTATATGTTATTCACATGTGAATAATACATAGCATTTCATATTTATTCTCTCATCTTAATATATATATATATATATATATATATATATATATATATATATATATATATATATATATAGATTCATATGTGCTTGTATTTTTTTATATGGTATAATCACATATGAAATTTACATCCTATTTTTTGCTGGTATATTCATATATCGAGGTATATTCACATTTAAATACTTAATAAAATTTATATTCATAACTATATCATGTAATATTCACATATGAATATACCAATAATATTTACATGTGAATATAACATTAATATTCACATATGAATATACGAGTAACATATTGATAAAAGTTTTATTTATTTTTTCATCTTAATAAACATATATCGATTCATATGTGAATGTATATTTTCTTTATATGCCAAAATCATATATGAATATTACATGATATCTTTTTCAAAATGGTATAATCATATGTGAAAATTAGATGATATATTCTCTTTATATGGTATATTCACACGTAAATTTATATTCACATTTGAATATTACATTTTACATTTAGTTTATTTGGTATATTCACATATGAATCTTACATTACATGTTTTGTTTATATGCTAAATTTACATAGGGAGGTTTAAGCATAAACGAATACTATATAAATTCTATATTCTAATGTGAATATACCATGTAATGTTCACATGTGAAAATACCATGTAATATTTACAATGAATATATCTTGTAACATTCACATATAAATATACCTATAATACTCACGTGTGAAGATTACATGGTTTATTCATATATGAATATACAATGTAATTATTTGCATATGAATAAATCATTTTTTATTTTTAACTTATATATATTAACATTTTTTATGTGTATTTACATGTTAATCAGAGGATAGTTATACTTCAACACACGAAACAAATTTCATCAATGGTTGGTTCATGTCACAAGGGCGATGGTTGGTTGGTCCAAAAGAGAAGTCATTATTAAGTGAAGACAATATAGTTGC
Organism: Lactuca serriola; assembly: GCF_051521515.1. Taxonomy (NCBI): domain Eukaryota; kingdom Viridiplantae; phylum Streptophyta; class Magnoliopsida; order Asterales; family Asteraceae; genus Lactuca; species Lactuca serriola. The sequence goes on along the minus strand of NC_136410.1, from coordinate 582,352 downwards.
TATCATCCCATGTGAGTGTTGTATAATTTAATATATTTATCAACTTTTATCATGTTAGATTCACATGTTAATGGTTTTCATTATCCAATATATATTGTCTACCCCAATATAATGTTGAAGTTACATGTAAAATAACACACTTCCATTATATTAAAATAATTCACAAACCATGTGTCTTCTTCTCATGTTTAACATATCAATACAAATCAAACTTATTAATAATCATAATGTATTCGTATATGAATGTAACTATTAATCATACATGAATTGATTCATGTGTGAAGACATATTCACATGTGAATAGCACATAATATATTCACATTTGATAATTAAATTATATATTTACATGTGAATATTACATGTTATATTTACAAGTGATAATATACCTTATATTCACATATGTTGATAATTAAAATATTATTTACATTAACATATACTAGATGTGTGCCCGCGCAAAGCGACGCTAATAAATAGCTCTTTTAAAGAATAATTTTTTTACGGGTAATAATTATTAGATTTTAAGATTAGTTATTATCTAATAAAAAATTACCACTTTTAAATAAAATATCTATGTTTAGACCTTATATTTATATTGTCTGTTTGTACAATTGATGTAAATTAATTAGTATATATATATATATATATATATATATATATATATATATATATATATATATATATATATATATATTGATAGGTTTTATGCATAAGAACAGTCCTATGTGCTCATACAAACCCTAATGCTTGGATCTAGGTTTCTCTATTGTACATGCTTTGAATCCAAGACTAATAAACTTAGATCTAACATATTATAAACTAAATTAGGGTATATAGAATTACCTTTGATTGTTATATAGCAATAACAATCAATTCCTTGCTTGGATTGGCCTTAGAAAGCTTAGTGCCTCAAGTGTTGCACCTCTAATGGAGTCACAAACACCATATACAACTTGGATGAAGAGGAGAAGAAAGGAGGCTGCCCAAAAACGACTATAAACCCTAGAGAATCAGTTGTCCACGTTTTTGGGGCCTAAGGGGTCCTTTATATACTTGTGTGGGTTGCTAGGGTTTCAGTCAAAACCCTAATGGACAGCTTAAACTCTAAGCAGCCCATGGAACCTTCTGGATAAGGCCATGGACGAAAATATGATGGGCTCCCATCATAATTTCGTTCACCCCTTGTTCCTTTTGCATTCCTTAGCCCAATAACTCAATTATCCAATAATTGCAGTCCAGTCCCCTAAATTTAATTAATCTCTTTTAGCCACAAAATTAATTATCAATTAATTCTTGACTAATATTAATTAAACAATATGATTTCTCCTTTAATATATTATTCTCATAATATATTAATAAATTATATTTAAACCTTTCTCTCCTTAAATCATCCTACATATTGCTATGGTGAAGGCAACCCAAAAGGACCATGCTCATAATTGGGTCAAGTACATACCAAAATAGTTATGGACTTAGACACTAATCCAACAGTCTCCCACTTGGATAAGTCTAATAACTATTTTCCGTATGACTTCAGAACCTGATCAGCAATTGTAGCTTTCAAAAGCCGCTGTCAACTCTGATCTTATCAGATAGCGTGTCCTCTAGATAAGGGATTATTTATTCCTCCATTCTCAAGATATCGTATAGACAAAAGACATGAATTTCAATCATTCTCTCTATACTGTTTCCCGACTTTCGATTTATGACGACTGACAACAGACTACAATTGAACACATCAACTTAGTCCCGGATTGGCCAAGCGCCTAGGTGTCATCACTAAATCATCGAGAGGCCCACATATATCGCTTTCATCCCACTTTGGATGAAAGGAATGGATAAACTTCGACTCAAATGCTCGCTTGAATTTACTGATCGAATCACACACAACAATAAGTTTTATAACATCAAGTTACTGGTGCGTTTACTTATTATCAATGTGCAACCGACCAACAAATAACAACTCACACGTCTCGGTTTCAAGAATATAATATATTATCGTCTCACTAATCACTCGTGATAAATCTATGAAGTGATCCAAGTGAGCGTGGGTTTAATCCAATACTCTAATCTTATCAAAGCACTCATGAACTCTGCAGCAAACTTGTGCTATGTCTAAACACTTCAGACAATCTATAGACATATTCATGACAGTCTTTATTCATACCTACTCCCAACGTATGACTGAATGTGGATGTTTGAATAACCTAGTTATTCTGGAAGTCAAAACATGCAAACTGAAACATAAGAATAATACTTAATCCTATATGGCCTCAAACTTGTGAGAGTAAATAAAACACTTCTATTTAACCACCATATTGACTACTTATTATTATCGTTTACTGTTTCAGAAAATCAACTTATTACTCAAATTACAACAATAGCTGTCCCATGCATAAAGCATGCACACTATGTTTCCTATGGTCCTTACTTTGTGAAATAGATCAATTGAAAAACCTTTTCAATGATGCTCATTTCACAATTCCCAATCTTTATCATAAGTGTAAGAACACAAGGTTCTTTGCTACTATTAGAATATGCTAGATTCTAACATCTTATGCAACGATCCTTTCATAAAGTCATAGCACAAAAGTCACCAAGACTTGGCTAATGAAATTACAAAGTACTCTCTCAGAAATTGTTGCAAGAAAATTCCATAGACGCGAAGTCTCACATTCAAAGTACATTCCTTTGAACATCCTTCTTGCATAAAAGTTTCTAATCTAGACATAGACTCTCAACATCCAACTTCCAATATGGAAACATTTCCATATTTGCCAAATGACAACTCATTCTTAATAGAATCTTATCTATTCATAATAATGTCAATATGGTCCATCCAATACCATACTTCCAACTACTCACAAGCGGCCAATCCTCAGCGAACTTTGGATCGTCCTTTGATAGTTGTTCAATTATTTTAGTCAAAACCAATTCTAGTCCTTTTTCCCTCTTAATGCGCTAGACATTTGGAAAATTTTAGAATGGTAAAATATTATAGCATTTGCAATCGATCCTAAACCCGAAGCGTATGGGACACGATGCATAATGTCTTACATAAAGATATGATACTTTACCAATCTTTTGCCATAATATTATATGTGTCATGTTCTCACAATTCGAACTATGAAGAGGGATGCCGTAATCATAATCGAATTTTAAGAACACACAATGTATCCTTTGACTGAAAATATTAAAATTTCTCAATCTAAGCTTTAGATTTTGAAACGAAGTATAATATTCTCTCCCTTAATTATATTAAAACAACTTTTCAACCCATGCAACTTTGCAAATTGAATCTTTGTTTTTCTATAATTAATATTGCTAACTTGCAATACTCGCCATAATAATCATACAAGCATAACACTTATGCTCCCACTATCATGATGATTATTATCATATAAGCATAACACTTATGCTCCCACTAGCTTTGACATGTATTCAGAAAACAAATGAACTTTCAGAAAACAATGCCTATTGAATTTCTGAAATTCATATTTCTAATACCAGATGCTTCGATAAGCCTTTATCTAGGCTTCTTAACCTTATACACCTTTGTCTTAGATAGCTCATATGTGTGTTTAAACAATTCAGAACTTATCTTACTAAGTTCCAAATGTTGAAACTAATTGCCAAATCTCATAATTCGAACTATGGAAAGGGATGCCGTAACCATAATCAAATTTTGAGAATACAATTTTCACAATCGTTATCTTCTTAAAATCTCTTTTTGTGAAAGCATTTCCTCACAGTCATTTTCATGAAGTAGGGAATCTTATGACACTTAGATTTTATGGTGTATGAGTTCCTATCCATGTGAATTTGCCAAAACCAAGGTTTGCGACAAATCCAAACTCATATGGACTGAACTTTCTTAATCTTGATTTCTTGCCTTATGGTAACACGAGTGCCCACCATGTCTTCCAAGTAGTTTAGAAACCTGTCCTTACATATCAATGTACTTTCCATCGACTAAGGCTCTAGTATGCATTCAAATGAGAACTCATAGAACTCACATACGCAATTAACTCAATTGGAATGGCACAAAAAACAAAATAATTTCATCACGATAGGTTGTAAACCTCAAGTCGTGTGCTAGTGATGATCGATAAGGTTTATTCTTTATTTGTTCTTGAAACCTTTCAAGACCATTAAGACTCCCATTGACTCCTTGACATATAAGATTCTCTTGTCAAGAAACATTTCTTGACAAAGCAAATATTCAAGAGTTAGTGTAGTTCTTATCAAGACAAAACACTTCACAAATTGGTCCTAGTTGGTCTTTGTCTTATCCAAGACATCACAACTTACCAATTTCTAATGTGCAAGAATAAGAAAACTTTTCCAAATTCCACATTTGATGAGTGTTATAAACCTACTTAAGACTTGTCACTCAATGTCACAATCTTGGAGTATGACTCTAAGACTTGATATTGGAACGAAGTATGATTGACTTATTGATTTAACCATTTCTACAATACTCGATTCCTCTTCTTAGACATGCAATTGCACTAAGACTCACTTAGAGGATCAATTGAGATATGGTTCTTAATCATTAAGACTTCATCATAAAACACAATAAAAGGTACTCTCCCTTCTTCTTAGAATGGAGAAACTTTTATCTTTCTGCCTTCTTGATTCTTCTTATTCGTTCTGCTATTGATTGAAACTATTTCAGTTAACTCAGAATTATACTCAATCTTATAAGTATAACCATATTTACTAAACTTTAGTAAATCATGACGAATATCTTTGTCACTCTTGTGGTAGACTTGATCAACGTACGACCTAGTGTACTCGATCTCCTAGTCCTTCAATTGACACTTTGCCAAAGAATTAGTCTAAGTTTCCCAAATGTGAAAGATTTTCATTCATCATACAATACACGTTGCATGATTCCAAGTTTCTGTCCAGTTGAAACTTGGGTGATGAGAAACTCTCCCTATTTGGTAAACTTTTGATATGTCCACAAATAACATAAATAAGAATCAAATCCATTGTTGCTAATAATAGAAACATTCAAACATCAATTTTTTTTCATACATGCCATCGCAAGGATAAATAAATAAGATAAAATCAAAATTCATTTTATTGCGGAAAAAATTTGTCCTTACAATGCAATTCAATTGAAAAACTATGTTATTACATATTTCTTAACAATCTATTCTAACTCTAAGTAGTAGCTCAAGAATCCATTCTTCAAGTAATGCGATCGAAATCCATTTCTTCATGATTAGATTCAGCTCACTTCTTCCCTCAAGCTTCCTCTCTTTTCTTCGATCCTACAAAACATCAAAATGTAATCTTATCACGTCATGTATTAAGAATCTAGAATAGGAACTCAAAAGAGTTAGATAATGGATTTTACCTGAAGCAAAGCCATATTTCTTGACTCTCCCATCTCTTAGATCTCTCAGGTAGTTAGGGCAACTTCATCTCCAATGCCCCTTCTCTTGGCAATAAAAGCAAATGGACTCTTTTGGCACAGCACATCGGACAATCACAGACTTAGTTCTTTCTGCACTTCCAATGTTGCCAGTGTCCATTGAAGTTTGGGAGTTTGATTCACTAGACAAGTTTGCTTGACCAGCACGCCAAATCATTGCTGATTCAGCAGCTATAAGCAAATAGGTGAGATTAATGAGGGTCACGTCGTGATCCATCATATAGTACTTTCTAACGAACTCACTATATGATTCAGGAAATGACTGAAGAACCCAGTCAGCAGCCAACTCGCTTGAAATCTCGACACCCAACATGCTTAACCTATCAATGTGTGACTTCATCTCTAAGACGTGTGCACACACAGGTTTCCCATCTTCGTGTTTACTTGCCAAAAGGGCTTGAGTGAGCTTGAACTTTTCAAGCCTTTGAACTTGTGGGTCAGGGAGAACGATTGGAGGAGGTGGAGGAAGTGAAGCATGACTCTCATTTCCTTGATCGTATCTCAGAACGTCATCTTCATTTGGAAAGCTTGTTCCAAAGGATTTGGGAAGGCCATTGACTATTGTAAGATTCAGACATCTACAAAACGGGAGAAAATTCAAGTTATGTTGATTAGAATACTTGATGTAACACCCAAATGAAACATCAAGCTAGGATCCAACACAATATTCTACAACCTAGAAAAGGGATGTCGTAATCTAGTTGCAAAATATTTGAAGGTAGGTAAATGACGATTTACCAATTTCCACCATGAAAAACGAAAAGGAAGATTAAGTTTTAAATGAATTGAAACTCCTAGATCTTTTGAGATTCATTGAACTTTTCAATGGCATGTTTAATCTCGATTATGCCCTACTATTTGTGACTGGGATGCCGAGGATCACAAACAAGGTGTGAATAACCATACGAATCACGTGGTGCACCCAGTGCTACTATCACCTAATCAATGTGCCGGTTAGCCACACACTCTCCATTGATCTATGACAAACATCGAGTCACCCTTCGCTACCAATGTCATCCCCAAATTAGTGTGCCGGTTAACCACACACGCTCCACTAACGTTTGACAGGGGTACGAAGTGTAATTCTATGGATTAGCATACAATTTCACATTTTTCCTAAAGTAACTATGATTTGGGAATTTGAAAAAGCATTTAGTTACTTTGTATTTCATTATACTTATAATGGAAGGTTTCTGTCCTATCCTACCCGTTCGGCTAACGACCCTCCACTAGTCAAGAGTGCGGTGGGTAAGAGTGGATACCCATTCAATCGCCATTTTATAGGCAATTTCCTTAAACACCCCTTATAGACCAGCTTGGTGAATGAGGCCTATTAACAGTAAGACTGACTGTTTACTCATATATAATACTAGACTTTTAATGTTATATATAGTATAGGGTGTATTTTACACTTTTAAAATACTAGGTGGTTTAACTTAGTAAATTATACTTTTAATTTAATTAAATGTAAACCAAAAACTTTATGGGTTTATTAAATCACTTTTAATTATACACTTTAATTAATTAACAAAACCATAAGGGTGTGATTCGAACTTTTCAAATTACTAGGGTTTTAGAATTTAACATTTCAAAATTAAACTTATAATCAACTTTTAAATTCCAAAACTTGAGGGCAAGTCTTGAAACATTTCAAAACATTAGGGATCAAATAACAAATAATTCAAATTAAACAATTAATTTCATAATTATCTACATTTGACCTAATCTTATTTTAGTCATTAGATAATTACCAAATAACTTTAAATAATCCATATTTATCACATAAACAACCAATATTTAAAAGATTTGAAATTATCTATTGTTTTCGCAAGGATAAACATTTAATTAAGATAAAATTCGGATTTTAGCTTCAAAAAACGAATTAAGCATCAAGTCCAAGTCAAAACAGCAGCCAAAACCCGAAAATCCCTCTGTCTGACCCCTGGACTCGCCGAGTCAAACAGACTTGCCGAGTTCATCCACTGACTCGCCGAGTCAGGTCGGGCAGAGGCCAAAAAAACGTTTTTTCAGTAAATAATTCAACATAGCATCACATACAACTGAAACCAATCAAGGCTCTGATACCACTGATAGGTTTTATGCATAAGAACAGTCCTATGTGCTCATACAAACCCTAATGCTTGGATCTAGGTTTCTCTATTGTACATGCTTTGAATCCAAGACTACTAAACTTAGATCTAACATATTATAAACTGAATTAGGGTATATAGAATTACCTTTGATTATTATATAGCAATAACAATCAATTCCTTGCTTGGATTGGCCTTAGAAAGCTTAGTGCCTCAAGTGTTGCACCTCTAATGGAGTCACAAACACCATATACAACATGGATGAAGAGGAGAAGAAAGGAGGCTGCCCAAAAACGACTAGAAACCCTAGAGAATCAGTTGTCCACGTTTTTGGGGCCTAAGGGGTCCTTTATATACTTGTGTGGGTTGCTAGGGTTTCAGTCAAAACCCTAATGGACAGTTTAAACTCTAAGCAGCCCATGGAACCTTCTGGATAAGGCCATGGACGAAAATATGATGGGCTCCCATCATAATTTCGTTCACCCCTTGTTCCTTTAGCATTCCTTAGCCCAATAACTCAATTATCCAATAATTGCAGTCCAGTCCCCTAAATTTAATTAATCTCTTTTAGCCACAAAATTAATTATCAATTAATTCTTGACTAATATTAATTAAACAATATGATTTCTCCTTTAATATATTGTTCTCATAATATATTAATAAATCATATTTAAACCTTTCTCTCCTTAAATCATCCTACATATTGCTATGGTGAAGGCAACCCAAAAGGACCATGCTCATAATCGGGTCAAGTACATACCAAAATAGTTATGGACTTAGACACTAATCCAACATATATATATATATATATATATATATATATATATATATATATATATATATATATATATATATATATATATATATTTTAAAATTATCATTTTACTCCAAATTTAATAACATTCCTTAATTCAAGCCTCCAGACTTTTGATAAGTGTTAATGATTTATTTACGCATAACTGATTTGTACAAAAAACTCTGTATTTTATACCTCTTAAAATTCATGGTATGACTAATATGTTTTATAGTATAATATACGATATATATATATATATATATATATATATATATATATATATATATATATATATATATATATGATTTTATGTTGATAAATAATACTTGTTATATACACATCTAAATATAGCTAAATATATCAATATTCATATCTAACTGAAAGTGTAAAACACTTGGCAATCACATGCTTTAATATTTAATACATGTGATACTCAAGGATTTTAACTTATATGCATATGTGATTACAAATTATTTACACTTATGTGTAAAATTATATTTTAAATTATATAGAAACAGTATTATGTTATTCACATATGAATAAAAATAAATGAAATCAAATCCAAATTTCAGGTATTCACATGTGATTCTCATATAAAAATTAAGTTTACACTTAAATTAACAACTACAAATTTAGTGTGTTTAACTATTATACTCACATGTTGTTAACAAGTCCTTTACTCTTGAATTCAAATGTACTTATGAAATAAAAAATATATACTTACACTTATATTCGTAGCAATTGAATGTATTTTACAGTTAAAGAAAACTTCAATAAAGTCCTTACATATTGTCTTATAAACGATTTAGTCCCTATAATTTTTTTATTCAATTAAGTCCTAAATACTGGTAATCGTATTCAATTTAACCTTTGACCCGGTCAACAGGTCATCCAACTTACAAAAATTACATTTTTTGCCCAGATTTCCAATTTTTTACAAATTTGGTCTAAATTTTACACTTTTGGCCCAAATTTTAAATTTTGTTACAAATTTGGTCCAAACTTTATCCTTTTTGCCCGAATTTTAGAATTTTATTATGAATTCATCCGAACTTTAGTTTTTTTACAACTTTTTTTTTCTCAAAATATTGTTTCTAAAATATTTTTTCTTTATAAAATCATATTTATACAAAAACAACGTATTTTCACATAAAAATCTTATATTTTCTATATAAAAACTTTTTTTAAAAACTTTTTTCATATGAACTATCTAGTTATAAACTGTATATATATATATATATATATACACACACACACACACACAAATCCGTTTTTATAAAAAAATGTATACAAACACCTATCACCTATATATATATATATATTCTAAAATTGTGTTTATATATTTTTTTTTTGTATAAAAACGTGTTTGAATAGTTTTTTATATAATATGTGTTTGTATATATTTTATAAAATCGTGTTTGTATACATCTAATAAAACGTGTTTGAATAATTTTTTATATAATACGTGTTTGTATATATTTTATAAAGTCGTGTTTGTATACTTTTTATAAAATGTATACTAACATGTATTATATAAACAATTACTTAAAAATGTTTTTATAAAAAAATGTAAACTGTCACACCCACAAACCGGAACGGCGGAAACGTTCGGGGGCGGATGATTTCATGTGGTAACGTAACAAATGAATACATAGTAAAGAAAGCAATACAACCATCATATATATATATATATATATATATATATATATATATATATATATATATATATATATATTGAAAGTTTACATTTGTCAAAAGGTACATGTTCAAAACCAATTACAATATGATGTCAAAATATGAAATTAAACTGGCGCCGCAGCGTCCCTTCTTCAAAAGTTGTTTGTTACCTGTAATTACTGAATCCCTGGGACATACAAGTAGTTTTGAAAGAGTAGATCAACATTAAAGCTGGTGAGTTTCATAATTATTAAATGACAATGTTTGTATGAAATGAAATGTTTTGTTCTTGTTTGTTTGCTTCTAGAAAATCCGATATTTTCTACTAGTATAAATGTAGCCTTCTATCAAGACCAATGTTTGTTTCTAAAAATGTATGTAAGTATAAAATTTCCAATACGTCTGGAAAATCCCGTAAATCAATGTGTTTTCAATACTCCATGTGAGTTTTATAACCATGCTATTGACTAGAAATGCCTATACACAACGTTCTTCAGGCGTTGGAATGTTCTGACGTTTGTCACCCCAAATGGTGGACTGTAGCTAACAGTCAGGGCGTGGGTTGTCAAGCCCGTATAGATCTATACACAAACACCATGCTCCCCCTCCAAGGGATTCTGGTATATAATATAGGACTTGAAATGCGTACTCGAACGTACGTGAAGTTAATGTCTCACAAGATTTAGTATAAAACTGATTTACGTATGAAAATGTTCATTAGTTCTTGTATGTGAAAATAAACTTCTTGAAATAGTGTTTCTAGTATGTAAAAGTTCGTAATGTTCTCGTAAAACTATACCTATTATAGTTTTCTAAAAGCGTGTCTCGTTTGTATAGTAATCCCTAGTAAAAATGTTCACTTGTTATGAAAAGTTATAATTTATATAGTACCAATATGAACACATATACATATATAACCACATTTTCATTTCCAAAAATATGATATGATCGTGATATATTTTGCATACGAAAGTTTCCATATAATAGTTATAAATCACATATGATTTCGTTGATAAAAGTGTATAATGAAACTTTATATATATATATATAACACACGATAATAATAGTGTGTTTTACTTGTATTCCCCCCTTAAAAGCATATAAAAGCATTTATAAAACATTTAAAAGTGTGGATTATAAGGGTATGAACTCACTTGAAAGATCGGAAAAAGCGTGATGAAAACCGGGCATAAATTCTTCTCGGGAAAACGGATTTTCTCGGGATTCTCGGGAATCTCGGGAGTACAAACGATCTTCGGGACTTGAGCAAAATGACCAGGGCTTTGGGTTAGCACGAGCACGGAAAACGAGGCAACAACGCAAGAGAAATGAGAGAGAATGGCCCTTTTCTTCGGAACCCTCGCATCCCTTTTATAGGGGCTGGGAACCGCCTCGGTACGCTGGGTGTACGCGGGTACGCTGGGCGTACGCGTGCGTCACGCATGATCGGATCCTCGACTGCCTCGGAGTTCGGATGGGACGGGGCATAGCCTCGCATAGGGCGAGACGTGGACGATCCGAAGCCTAGCCATTGAGTACGCTGGGCGTAACTCGGATAGACTTGCTGACTCTTCCTTCGGATAATACCAAGGATTAATAATAAAATTTATATTTTATTTAATTAATAAACTTCTAAAATTCATATCTTTTTCATACGAACTCCGTTTTCGATGTTCTTTATATCCACGCGTAGGTGAGACTATGCTCTACAACTTTCGTTTAGATTCCGTCGGAAAATTTTGAAATTATTTTTATTATTTATTTTTAAAATGTCGCATTTAAGAAAATTTCGTTAGAAATTCATAACTTCTTTATCTGACGTCAGTTTTTGCCAAACTTTTTACCGCTAAAATACCATTGTCGAGACCTTCGATTCTCGTTTAGGTCATTCCGGCCAAAAGACGCTCGATCTTCGATTCGAGTTTGTAGCTGTCTGTTGCTAAGCCGAACTTGGAAAAATCATAACTTCAATATACGAACTCGGATTTGGGTGTTCTTTTTACGTACGATCACGGTTTAATGACATCAAACATAGTAGGTAATTAAATAGAAACTCTTTGGACATTTTATTTTCGAAGTTAATTTCATTATCTCAAAAGTGGTTACAATACTTGACTTTTTAGGTCATTACAAAGAGTTGAAATATCGGGTTGTCACATCATCCCCCCGTTAGAGGGAATTTCGTCCCGAAATTTTAAAGTAGTAATGATACTAGTGAATCAGAGAAAAAGGTGAGGGTACTTTTGTTTCATCTGATCTTCGCGTTCCCATGTGAATTCAGGTCCTCGTTTGGCATTGCAGCGAACCTTCACGATGGGTATGTGACTTGTTTCATTTGTTTGACCTCTCGGTCCATGATTTCTACTGGTTCTTCCACAAAGTTGAGGCTCTCATTGATCTCGATCTCGTCGAGTGGAATAACAAGAGTCTCATCGGACAGACACTTTTTCAAGTTCGAGACATGGAAGGTTGGATGTATGTTACTAAGTTCACGCGGTAGATTAAGCTTGTAAGCCATAGGGCCGATTCTGGCAAGAATCTCGAAAGGCCCTACGTATCTTGGATTGAGTTTCCCACGCTTTCCAAAGCGTATTAAACCCTTCCACGGTGAGACCTTCAATAAAACGTGGTTTCCTACCTGGAATTCCAAAGGTTTCCTCCTTTGGTCAGTGTAGCTTTTCTATCGGTCTCTAGATGCTTTCAATCGTTCTCGAATTTGAACGATCTTCTCTGTCGTTTCTCGTATGATTTCCGGACCGGTGAGAGTGCTTTCAGGAAATCGTCCTTTAGCTAACTGGGTGTCACCAACTTCAGTCCAGCACAGAGGGGACCTGCACTTTCGACCATAGAGGGCTTCAAACGGAGCAGCCTTTATGCTTGTATGATAACTATTGTTGTATGAAAATTCAACAAGGGGTAAATGGATATCCCATGCCTTTCCAAAGTCAATCACACAGGCTCTCAGCATATCTTCCAAAGTTTGTATCGTTCTCTCACTTTGCCCGTCTGTTTGTGGGTGGTAGGCTGTACTCATGTCTAGCCTAGTCCCCAGGGAACTTTGTAGTGACTACCAGAATCTTGAAGTGAATCTACTATCTCTGTCGGAGATAATGGATATCGGAACACCATGCAGTCGCACTATTTCCCTTATGTAAGTTCTTGTAAGCTTTTTCCATCTTGTCAGTCTCCTTGATTGGTAGGAAATGCGCGGATTTGGTCAATCCGTTGACGATGACCCATATGGTATCGAGTCCACCCGTTGTCTTGGGCAACTTGGTTATGAAGTCCATAGTAATCCGTTGCCATTTCCATTCTGGTATCTCCGGTTGTTGTAGTAATCCTGATGGTTTCTGATACTCGACCTTAACCTTAGCGCAAGTAAGGCATTTACTCATGAAGGTAGCAATTTCTGCTGTCATGTTAGGCCACCAGTACAGTTTCTTAAGATCCAGATACATTTTATCTGAACCTGGGTGAACGGAATATCTCGTGTTGTGTGCTTCGGTCATGACTACGTCTCTGAAACCACCATGTTTCGGTGTCCAGATTCGGTCCATGAGATAATATGCTCCGCCACCCTTGATTTCTAGATTCTTTTCCATTCCTCTCAGGGATTCACCCGCCACATTTTTAGGTTGTAAAGCTTCCAGTTGTGCCTCCTTAATTTGTGTGGATAAGTGGGAATGGATAGTCATAGTCAGAGATTTGACTCTCCGACCAGTGTATTCTTTTCGACTGAGGGCGTCAGCTACCACGTTGGCCTTGCCAGGATGATAACGAATTTCACATTCGTAGTCATTGAGTAACTCAACCCATCGTCGTTGTCGCATGTTGAGTTCCTTCTGATAAAAAATGTGTTGAAGGCTCTTGTGATCGGTGAAAATAGTACTCCTTGTTCCGTATAAGTAGTGTCTCCAGATCTTCAGAGCAAATACCACTGCTCCTAACTCAAGATCGTGTGTCGTATAGTTCACTTCGTGTGTCTTAAGCTTTCGGGAGGCATAAGCAGTAACCTTCCTTCTCTGCATAAGAACACAACCAAGTCCTTGGTTTGATGCATCGCAATACACTACGAAATCTTCTATCCCTTCGGGGAGGGATAGTATCGGTGCGGTGCACAAGGCCTGTTTCAGTGTTTGGAACGCCTTCTCTTGTTTCGCTTCCCATTCAAAGGCCACGCCTTTCTGGGTTAATATAGTAAGAGGTTTCACAATGCTAGAGAAGTTCTTTATGAATCTGCAATAATAGCCAGCGAGACCTAGAAATTGACGAATCTCTGTAGGTGTCTTTGGTGCCGACCAGTTCTCGATGGCCTTAATTTTGGAGGGGTCCACGTGTATCCCCTTCTCGCTAACAACGTGGCCCAAAAATTCGACTCTTCGAATCTAAAATTCGCATTTAGAGAACTTCGCATAGAGCTTCTTCGATCGCAATGTTTCTAAGACTTTTCGTAGGTGTTGACTATGCTCTTCCTTACTTCGGGAGTAGATAAGTATATCATCGATGAAGACGATTACGAACTGATCCAAGTAAGGACGGCACACCCTATTCATTAGGTCCATGAATACTGCTGGTGCGTTGGTTAATCCGAACGGCATCACTACAAATTCGTAGTGTCCATAACGAGTTCGGAAGGCTGTCTTGGGAATATCCTCCTCTAGTACTCATAATTGGTGATATCCAGATCGTAGGTCTATCTTCGAGAAGTAGTTTGCTCCTTGAATTTGATCAAATAGGTCGTCAATGTGGGGTAGAGGATAACGATTTTTGACAGTAAGTTTGTTCTGTTCTCTGTAGTCAATGCACATACGGAACGATCCGTATTTCTTGTTTATGAACAAGACTGGTGCTCCCCAAGGTGAGAAACTTGGTCTAATAAATCCTTTTTGATGGAGTTCGTTAAGCTGACTGGAAAGTTCTTGCATCTCTGCTGGTGCCAGACGATAAGGCAATTTTGCTACTGGGGTAGCCCCTGGAACTAAGTCGATTCTGAACTCGACTTGGTGTTGTGATGGTAATCCCGGTAGTTCTTCTGGGAAGATATCGGGAGATTCGTGCACTTCCGTAATGTTCTTGATGTCCTTCAGTTCCTGACTCGTATCAACGATGTGTGCAAGGAATGCTTGACAATCCTTCCGTAAACACTTTCAAGCTTGGATGCATGAAATGATGCGAAGGTTTGTACTTGATTTGTTGCCGTAAATCACTAATGTCTTGTCGTTAGGGAGATTAAGACGAAATGCTTTCTCAAAGCACATGATGTCGGTGCGAAGAAGACTTAACCAATCCATGCCGACTATGACGTCAAAACTTTTAATTTGGACTGACATGAGTTGAGTGGGAAAGAATGACCGTCTAAAGTTAATGTACAACCTATGTATATGTAGTTAGTGTTTTCCGTTAATCCGTTTACCATTTCTATAGTGAATGATTTTTCTAACTTTCTAGGTGTACATTTAAGTAAGTGAATAAAGTTTTGACTCACGAAGCTTCTCTCCGCTCCACTATCGAATAGTATGCATGCATATGAATTATCGAGAAGGAACATACCAACAACTACAGTCGGATCAACTACGGCTTCATCGTGGCCTATAGCCAAAACTCGTCCCACACCGCCGGTGCCTGCTGCCTTTGGGCAGTTCCTCTTGTAGTGGCCCGCCTCGCCACAACCGTAGCAAGTTTGGCCTACACCCGCGTTAGGAACTTGAGTGATCGGCTTTGCGGGATCCTTGCAGAAACAGACAGTGTGTCTCTTTCTGTTGCAGTTGAAGCACTGCATTTCCCGACAAGGTCCATGATGGTGGTAAGTGCATTTGGTGCACTTTGGAAGGTTACCTACATAAGGCTTTGTTGGGTAGGTATTTGTAGGAACGGTAGTAGGTACAGTAGCAGCATTCACTGAAACCAGTTGTTTCTTCGCGGATTCTTGGGAAGACCCACCTTTCCGTTTATTCCATACTCTCTTCCTGTTATTGTTGTTGTTGTTTCCCTTCTGTGGTTCTGGTGCAGAAATTGTTGAGTTCTGATGGCCTCCGTAGTCAACAAGAGATTGTGCCAGTTCCTTGGCACTTTCAAAAGTGCCAGGTTTTGAAGCTAACACGCTCGACCGTATTTGGGGCGACAGTCCCCAAATGTACCTCTCTATTTTCTTGCTCTCAGGAGCAATCATATCTGGGCAAAGGATTGCCAGATCGCAGAATCGGTTGGTATAAGTTGCTATGTCGGTACCAACCATTACAAGAGTCCAGAGTTCATTTTCGAGTTTTTGGACCTCTCCTCGTGGGCAATATTCTCTCATCAGCATGATTTTTAAGCTCTCCCAACTTATGGAATTTGCCACTATTAGAGTAAGTACCTTAACATGGCATTCCACCAAGTTAGAGCTCTGTCAGTAAGTGTGAAAGTGGAAAACTTAACTTTGTTGTGTTCGGGACAGGAGCAGATTTCAAAGACTGACTGTGTCCTTTCAATCCACTGCCTCAATATCATCACACCACCGGTCCCATTAAGCATCCGAGGTTTGGCATTCGTAAAGTCTTTATAGGTGCACTCTCGGGGTTGTCCATGACTCTCGCCATGGTTGGAAGGAGGCGTGCCAATTCCCGAACCTGTTGTAATAGGGGTATTGATTTGTGACATGGCAGCCGCCACAGCTGCTGTGACTGCTGCTTGGAACATGGCAGCATCAAATTGAGGAGGTGGAGGTGGTGGTGGTATAGGTGCTTCCCCACCGTTGTTTCGTCTCGGGTTCCTACGTGGAGATATCCTTCAACTATAGTTTGAAAAGATAAAGATAAGAATTCCATGGCATAGAAAATGTATGTGTCTCATGAACTAAATTGCTATAGTTCAACAACAGATGATAGTATGAGTCTCAAAATAGAAGAATGAAAGTTATTTGTAAGACTGAAAATATGAAGCAAGCATTTGGTTTCTCGATGACTTTTTAAGGATTGAACGAAATACTCAACGTAGTAATAATAGTGCCACTTATATTAATATAATAGTTGATACAACGATCACGAAAATTTGACCCCTATAAGGGTCTCCGGTTACAAAGTTTAAGAAAATTAAAAACTTTTAGCCGAGGTCCTAACTTATAACAAAATTTGAGATTTTGGCAAGCACTACTTGCGACGTAGGTTGCGCTTGGAGCTTGACTCCGCATCCGATTGCGTTGACTCCATTAGACGCCTATCAAAGGCGGCTTGCTGTTCCCTCAATTCGGCGAGGGCTGCAATCATTTGCGCTTGGAATGCCTCGGTTTGGAGTTGAGCATTGTCCTGAATTCTGTCCAGCCTACGGATGTCGGAAGTGTGAACCTGTACTTCCACGTTGACATCCCGAATCCGGCTAGATTGAACTCCGGATTGATAGGACTGATTGGCTAGTGTGCCCACCATTACTGGGAGTGCCCGATCAGCCGAACCTCCGCCGCGGACATCGTAGAAGTCCCGGCACATGCCGTAGGGAGGGCGTAGGTTTTGTTGTTGGCTCCAATGGTGTAGGTGACTTTCCCAGACGGGATTCGGTCCTTTGAAGTTCCTTACGAAGACGGGAGGTTGTACGGGTGGTGGGTTGATCACTTCCGGATCTGAGTCGGTACCGGAGTCATCATCCAATTCTATGGGTTCTTCGTCCTCCTCGGGATCATCTTCGACCCATCCCCCGTTGCCTTGGTTGGGATAGTTGGGGTCGCCTGTGTGATGAAATCCAACCATTTGACTGTACGAGAATAAGGTTATAAGAATTTAATAAAGTTGGAACATGTAAGACTAAACATGTAAGTTAAACTAGTTCATGTAGCAAATACTCCTATAGTATTTAAATTATTGTGTTTGATCCTCGTGATGTTTTTGGTAAGTTTTGACATGTTGTTCACTACGAGCATTCCTCGATATATATTGGTCCGATCTCGGGCAAATATAGTTGATCACGCTATATTTGTCCCAAATATGATTACATATATCGAGTCTTAATCGTAGTGTCCAACTTGTCTAAATACTTGTTGTATAGTTAATAATCATGAAAATAATTTGTTGTATGCATGTATTTGTACTTAAATGAACTAACAATTTAAGTTAAACGTAACGCGGCTTAGGCGTAAAACAAAAGAAAAATGTTTTGTCAGAGAGTATTAGTCCCTTAAGCATTTATAGTTTGTATATCCTATGTGGTTCGATATACTTAGTTCACTATAAACATTGCTCTAATACCAATCTGTCACACCCCCAAACTGGAACGGCGGAAACGTTCGGGGGCGGATGACTTCATGTTGTAAAGTAACAAATGAATACATAGTAAAGAAAGCAACACAACCATCATATATATAATTGAAAGTTTACATTTGTCAAAAGGTACATGTTCAAAACCAATTACAATATGATGTCAAAATATGAAATTAAACTGGCGGCGCAGCGTCCCTTCTTCAAAAGTTGTTTGTTACCTGTAATTACTGAATCCCTGGGACATACAAGTAGTTTTGAAAGAGTAGATCAGCATTAAAGCTGGTGAGTTTCATAAGTATTAAATGACAATGTTTGTATGAAATGAAATGTTTTGTTCTTGTTTGTCTGCTTCTAGAAAATCCTATATTTTCTACTAGTATAAATGTAGCCTTCTATCAAGACCAATGTTTGTTTCTAAAAATGTATGTAAGTATAAAATTTCCAATACGTCTGGAAAATCCCGTAAATCAATGTGGTTTCAATACTCCATGTGAGTTTTATAACCATGCTATTGACTAGAAATGCCTATACACAACGTTCTTTAGGCGTTGGAATGTTCTGACGTTTGTCACCCCAAATGGTGGACTGTAGCTAATAGTCAGGGCGCGGGTTGTCAAGCCCGTATAGATCTATACACAAACACCATGCTCCCTCTCCAAGGGATTCTGGTATATAATACAGGACTTGAAATGCGTACTCGAACGTACGTGAAGTTAATGTCTCACAAGATTTAGTATAAAACTGATTTACGTATGAAAATGTTCATTAGTTCTTGTATGTGAAAGTAAACTTCTTGAAATAGTGTTTCTAGTATGTAAAAGTTCGTAATGTTCTCGTAAAACTATACCTATTATAGTTTTCTAAAAGCGTGTCTCGTTTGTATAGTAATCCCTAGTAAAAATGTTCACTTGTTATGAAAAGTTATAATTTATATAGTACCAATATGAACACATATACATATATAACCACATTTCATTTCCAAAAATATGATATGATCGTGATATATTTTGCATACGAAAGTTTCCATATAATAGTTATAAATCACATATGATTTCGTTGATAAAAGCGTATAATGAAACTTTATATATATATAACACACGATAATAATAGTGTGTTTTACTTGTATTCCCCCTTAAAAGCATATAAAAGCATTTATAAAACATTTAAAAGTGTGGATTATAAGGGTATGAACTCACTTGAAAGATCGGAAAAAGCGTGATGAAAACCGGGCATAAATTCTTCTCGGGAAAACGGATTTTCTCGGGATTCTCGGGAATCTCGGGAGTACAAATGATCTTCGGGACTTGAGCAAAATGACCAGGGCTTCGGGTTAGCACGAGCACGGAAAACGAGGCAACAACGCAAGAGAAATGAGAGAGAATGGCCCTTTTCTTCGGAACCCTCGCATCCCTTTTATAGGGGCTGGGAACCGCCTCGGTACGCTGGGTGTACGCGGGTACGCTGGGCGTACGCGTGCGTCACGCATGACCGGATCCTCGACTGCCTCGGAGTTCGGATAGGACGGGGCATAGCCTCGCATAGGGCGAGACGTGGACGATCCGAAGCCTAGCCCTTGAGTACGCTGGGCGTAACTCGGATAGACTTGCTGACTCTTCCTTCGGATAATACCAAGGATTAATAATAAAATTTATATTTTATTTAATTAATAAACTTCTAAAATTCATATCTTTTTCATACGAACTCCGTTTTCGATGTTCTTTATATCCACGCGTAGGTGAGACTATGCTCTACAACTTTCGTTTAGATTCCGTCGGAAAATTTTGAAATTATTTTTATTATTTATTTTTAAAATGTCGCATTTAAGAAAATTTCGTTAGAAATTCATAACTTCTTTATCTGACGTCAGTTTTTGCCAAACTTTTTACCGCTAAAATACCATTGTCGAGACCTACGATTCTCGTTTAGGTCATTCCGGCCAAAAGTCGCTCGATCTCCGATTCGAGTTTTTAGCTGTCTATTGCTTAGCCGAACTTGGAAAAATCATAACTTCAATATACGAAGTCGGATTTGGGCGTTTTTTTTACGTACGATCACGGTTTAATGACATTAAACATAGTAGGTAATTAAATAGAAACTTTTTGGACATTTTATTTTCGAAGTTAATTTCATTATCTCAAAAGTGGTTACAATACTTGACTTTTTAGGTCATTACAAAGAGTTGAAATATCGGGTTGTCACATAAACAAACATGATTTTATAAAAAATATAGATAAAATGGGTATTTGTATACATTTTTTTTGTAAAATACGTTTTTGTATACATTTTTTTTTATAAAATCAGATTTGTATACTTAATACATATTATTATTTATAACTAGATATTTCATATACAACAAACTTTTGTAAAAAAAGTTTTTATATAGAAAATATAAGATTTTTAAGTGAAAATACATTTTTTTTTTGTATAAATATGATTTTATAAAGAAAAAACATATTAGAAACAATTCTTTAAGAAAAAAAAGCTGTGAAAAAAAAAACTAAAGTTAGGATGAATTCATAATAAAATTTTAAAATTTGGACAAAAAGGGTAAAGTTTGGACCAAATTTGTAACAATATTTAAAATTTGGGCCAAAAGTGTAAAATTTTGACCAAATTTGTAATAATTTTTGAAATTTGGGCCAAAAATGTATTTTTTGAAAGTTGGGTGACCTATTCACCTGGTCAAAGGGTTAAATTGAATACGATTACCGATATTTGGGACTTAATTGAATAAAAAAATTCATAGGGACTAAATCGATTATGAGAGCAATATGTTGGAACTTTATTGCAGTTTCCCCTTACATTTATATTCACATGTGATTATCAAGTTTTTTGCAGTTATATTCAAATGTGATTGCTAAGTATTTAAACTTGTATAAAAAAATTATTATAAATTTTGAAAGAACAATACTTATGTTATTCATATACGAATAACAAATTGTATTCATATGTGAATATTATATTTTGTTTCTTAATTGTTGTAAAATATAACACATTAATATATATATATATATATATATATATATATATATATATATATATATATATATATATATATATATATATATATATATATATTAAAAATATCCTAAGCTAGGAATAGTAAATTTGGATGGTTTTTGTCAACTTTGGCTTTTATTCTTTAGTCATTTTGACACTTTTGGTCATTGCAATCAAAATTTTTACACTCTTTAGGAACCTTTTAATATTTAAAGTTTTGCCACAAGACTTTAACGGTTTGATAACTTTGGTCCATTTTCTAAAAGCTTGCTAATTCCTACCCCTTTAATTATTTAGCCATTTAGACATTTTTGGTCCTTGAAGTCAAAACTTTTACATTTTCATAAAAAAAAAACGATCTTGCGCAAATATCGGGTTTTTCACCCTTGCACTTTCGTCTATCATTTTCTTCTTTTGCTATAATTTTTCTATATTGGTCATCATATTTAATTTTTTTGGTTTTTCCTACCCTCACCAAAGTCAACAACAACGTCTATTAATCTATAAACAAAAACGACATTCAAATCAGGCGAAAACAGCCCATGCAGAGTTTGACCACAAAACTTTAACGGTTTGACAGCTTTGGTCCATTTTCTAAAAACTTGCTAATTCCTACCCCATTAATTCTTTAGCCATTTTGACACTTTTCGTCCTTGAAGTCAAAACTTTTACATAATTTCATAAAAAACAAAAAAATAAACGGTACGGGGCAAAACCCGAGTTTTTCACCCTTACACTTTCTACATCTGTCATTTGCTTCTTTTGCTATAATTTTTCTATATTGGTCATTATATTTAATTTTTTTGGTTTTTCCTATCTTCACCAAAGTCAACTAAAAACAGTCAACAACAACATCGATTAATCTATAAACAAAAACGACATTCAAATCAGACATACATGACCCATGTGGAGCATGGAAAACATATCTAGTTTTTATAAAGAAATTGAAACGATGAGATAAAAATGTAAGAAAAAAATCATCTTAAGTGAATGGAATTTAAACTTTAGCAAAAAAAAAAACATATTATTCACAAATGAATAGGTTGTAAATAAAATCTATATATCTTTTTTCTATCTCTTACAATATTTAGACAAGATTTGAAATTAAATAATGTTTCATTAACTAATTTGGTAATATCAATATCTCTTTCGTCTCTACTAAGATGCTAATTGGAATATATTACATCATTACACAACCACCATAGAATATATTATTGAGGTATTTCATTGAAATATTTTTTCATAAATAATCTAAAAGCATGTATGTGCAATATACCAACACGATTAAACTATTCACAACTGCATTTGATGTATTTTTCAAAAGGATTTAGTTTAACTTGTTACGATACCAAATTACAATTAAATAACCGGTAGTAATATATAATCAAATGTGAATATACCTAACACATATCAACATTTATCGATAATCATATGTGAATATTGATACGAACATATGAAAACTAAAATGTTTCTATATAATCAAAGGTGATTATAACAATTGAATATATATAAATGTGAATATGTACATATTGACAAGTAAAGATTCATAAGTTTGTGTATAATCGGATGTGATAATATATATTCACATGTGAGTACATATTGACATGTTGTTATATTCACATATGAATATAGAAAAACACACACACACACACACACACACACACATATATATATATATATATATATATATATATATATATATATATATAGAGAGAGAGAGAGAGAGAGAGAGAGAGATAGGTTCAAGTATTATAACTAATTATTATGTCGATATAGGATTAATTGTGGACCAATCAATTTTTAAAAAGTATTAAATAATTAATAAATTGTTTAAAGGGTGTAACAATAATGTTTAATCTTTTTAATTTTAGTAAATTTTGAAAACATTTAATATCCCCTTTTAATTAGGGATTTTAGTTTAAAACCCTATAATACATCAGCATCGACCCACTCTCCGCCTCATCCCTCACAATAATCTCGCTACATCCACTAATCCCCATCATCAGTTTGTTCCCGAATCCAATGCTCAAATGATCGATATTGCCACCACTCCATCACTAGCAAGTCACCGCCTCCACCAATAGGTCATCTATTCTCGATTGTATACTCCATGTCGTAGCAAGGTTCCTTCTTCTTCATAGCCATGCCAAGATCGTCCAGAAAGAGGGCAAGAAGGGAATTTGAATGTGACACAATCTTTGGTGTCCATGCTCAAAGTCCTCATTCTGTGAAGGTGTCTTTTTCAATAAGTGGATTCTGACTCCTTTAGAAGCCCTAGCATCATTGATTCCCCATGTGAAGATGTGCATTCAGAAGTTAAGCTTTTAGGTGGGATTTCAAAGGACTTACATATGGAAAGTTTTAACATTTATTCATTTAATAATAAGTATGAATGTAACATGCATAAAATTTAAGCCAATTTAAAACATTTTAATCCATTCAAAAACCATTAAGTTAATACAACTTGTTTTCAAAATAGTTTCAAACATCAGAGTATCCCGAAGACCAAATCACAAAATCATGAAATATGAGGAGCGGTACGATCACGCCTTTGCCTTGCCACGATCACCTGATATACCTGAAACAATAAACTGAAACCGTAAGCTCGAAAGCTTAGTGAGTTCCCCCAAAATACCCATACACACATAACCGTACACATACAAAAATAAACAACATACAATGGGTCTGGCCAACCATCAGGTTGGAATACCCCTGGCCCTCAACCGTCGGGTTGGAATACTAACATACCACGAGTCCAATCATCCTACAAGGATGGCATACTCTCGGCCCACAACCATTGGGATGGAATGCCCATGCTCCTACACCTACAACAACCACTACTATGGGTCCAATCATCCCTCAGGATGGAATACCCCAGGGCCTCAACCATCGGGTTGGAATGCCAACCTACTACAAGTCCAATCATCCTACCGGGATGGAATACTCCTGGCCCACAACCATCGGCTTGGAATGCCAACATACTGTGAGTCCGATCATCCTACCTGGATGGAATACTCATGGCCCACAACCATCGGGTTGGAATGCCAACATACTAACAAACAGGTGCACTTACCAGATAATCACATAATAGTCCACATAAACTACGTACTAGGGCTCTATCATCCTACCGGGATGGAATACCCTCTACAACTGCTCAAACATGCGCACATATCACAGGTAATCTCCTACCAGCATACAGACAGTCCGACCAACTACAGGTCACTAAGCATAGCCATATCCAATCTACCAGGGTGGCGATCAAACCAGTCATAATAGCATATAATCATCCATTCTAGTAGAATACCAAACTAACGTATCACAACATCAATTACTCAAATAACAATTCAAAGGGCCGGCCTTGGTGTCGTAGACCCTTGGTATAGTGAGGATAACTCACCTTGCAATTGCCGAAATCCTGCAAATCTCTGACCGCTGACCCACCAGAAATCCCAACTATCACATGATAATCACCAAGTTAGAATCCAACATGACTTTCTAGGCCAAGTGCCCACACCTCTCATTAAATCCATTTTCCTTTTATTGGGCCAAGTCCCAAATCAAGTCCTTATGCAAAGCCCAATATTGGCCCAATTTACTAAATTGGGCCCATCTTTCTAATTGGGCCTAGATCCAAGATCCATAATAATTATTGGGTCCAAGTTACTCCATCTATACTGTTCAGACACGACCCAAGCCCTACCAGCCAATAAACACCCCAATACTTCAAAGACCAAATTCGAAAACCCAACAGAGGGCGTACTCCTCTGGTACGCGGGGCGTACACATGTCTGTACCAAAAATCCTTCCATGTGCTTAATTGCTTAAGCACTTAAGCCCATATGCCAGATCTAGTGACAAAAAGGGCCCGAGACTCATAAAGTCTCAAACTTTATCCTGTTTGACGTCCATAAAGCTCTTAACTCAAGGTCTTAACCCATTAAGACCTTCTTATTTCATACATGGGACAAACAAAGCCATTGGGACCTCATTTTGCTTACTCAAGACCTCTTATATGGTCTGAAGGGACAACTTATCTTAACTAAAACATATCATGCATCATATTGGGGGTTTTTGGGACAAGAATGGTGTCAAAACTTCACAACACCTAGATCTACACAAAATAGATGTCAAGCATGAAGCTTTATACCTTCAAATAGTTGCAAAAGGTGATGCTATCTCAGATCTACAAGCTCCAGCCACGAAGGTTCCTTCTTTGACAACCTCTTCTTTCTTCTTCTAAGCTTTTCTTTGCCACACTAAGCTCCACAAGACCAAACACACCCAACAATGGAGATGGAACGACTATCTAGGGTTTTTCTGAGGATGAGGGAACAGATAAGGAGGATGGGGTTGATCCCTTATGTTCTTTATATAGTGGTTGGCCCTAAAATTAGGGTTTAATGACTCTGAGCGTACGTTGGGAGTACGCATTCTTGCACCCACAACCATTTACTCTGTTACGCTGGGCGTAGCCCAGCCTATGCTGGGCGTACCCACACGTGTCCCAAATTGCATGCATGGACTTCCTCGTCAACCTTTTCCATTAAGGGCCATAAATGTCAATATCTTCAAAGTGTCATAACTCATTTATTCTAAGTCTATTCCCGACGAACTTTATATCCACGAAAAGGTGACGAGAAGCCCTACGCTTCTAGCACCCCGATCCGAAACCTTCTCGAATGGAACCCATTTCGCATAAAATACCGAAACACCCTTACTCTTGATCTCGGGAATCCATGAATAAATACTTTTAGAACGGGGCGTTACAATGAACAAATGCGTGTAGATGACAAACTTCTTTTAAAGCTTCAGAACATTGGTCTATATATCCTGAGTTAGTGGTAGGCTCACTGTCCCTTGATTCACAATTTGTAAAAAAAATGCCATTTTTTCTACTAATGACACAGCCTAACTTGGATGACAAAGAAGATGAAGCAATCAAACATGAAATTGACTAGCTGAAGATAAGACTCAAACAACAGGTTAATTTTGTGTTACATTTGACCTAATATGATTTCAAGTTTTTGATGTGGTTTTATTTATTTATTTGTTATATAGAATGGTAAAAAGAAGGCATGCTTGGAGAAAGTATGTAAAGGCGTCGGAGGTAGCTTTGTAGGGAGGTAAGAAGTTTATATATTTTTATATCTTAATAGTCAAATTAGGCCAGAATTTTAAATGGTTAAAACATCATCTTGTTGTCAATTGTTAATTGTTATGCATAGATCTTGAGCAGGTTGCAATTAATAGATTGGTGGAGCTTGCTCACAGGAAACTTCTGGTAACTTCTTACTATTTAAGAAAAAAATACTCTAGTTCTTAATCCTACTTTTTTGTAAATATTTAAACAAATTTTGTTGCATATATAAAAAAGGCTACTAGAGGAGCTTCAAGAGCTGGGATTCCCAAAGTACCAAAGTAAGTTGCATTGGCATTTGGAAGGAGGACACTTGCCCGATGTCGTAAATTTGCAAAATCAGGTATAAGCTACTTCAATGTCCCTACATTGTGAGATGTCCTTTTTGACCCTCGGGACCACGAGTTGGAGCCTACAGTTTCTGTAGCCACCACCACCACTATCACCAAGAATATCAAATTCCAAAACCCTCATCAAGATTCAAGGCTATCATCTGGTACAAAATCCCTACTAATCCTTTTCATAGTAATCCATTAGATGTTAATTAATTAATTAGTTTATTTCGATTATGATCAGATGAGGCATTTGCTATAAACGGGCCGATATCAAATAGAGGGAAGAAGAAGGAACTTTGGTTGGACAATGTTAGCACGACTATGGGAGGGAAGAGATGCGATCAAAGGTAAGAATTTTGTGGGAGAAGGTGACTTGGAGATTTATACAAACTTGTCGAAGAGAAACTATAGAGGTATATTTGATTTTTTATTCAAATGTGTGTTTTAAATTTCCATTTTTCATTCATATGTAATAGGGTGAGGGTAATTCTGCCAGAACTGAATCTTGAATTTCAATTATGTTGGAATAGAATCTCGAATTCCAATTCTGTCGGAATTGAATCTCGATATTTTCTTTGTGATTTGTGCATTTTCTACAATGTTGGCACTGATTTTTGGTGCAATTCACAAGTATGCGAATTTGTACATAGGACTTTAGTTTTTTCTTTTTCATTTGGTAATGAACTATTCTTTCAGAATGACTTGAAGAAGGAATCAATGATTGATCATACAATAGGAAGACTTGGAATTGAGTTCAATAACAAGTTACATTGAAGAAGATTAAGTGTGATTATTTGGACCACTGAAGAAGATTAAGTGTATTTTTTCAATAATTGTATATTTGAAAATGCTATTCTTAAGAATTTTATGCATTTTGATGATATTCGGTTAGAATATATACAATTATATTAAAATGTATTGGTGTGTAAGAATATTTATGAATTTGTATTTATGTTCGGATGTGTATAAATGTATTAGAATGTTGTTGGTATTCAATTTCATGTTCAATAATTTTTTTTATTCCTTATTAATATTCTAATAGAAAAATAGTCTAACAAAACAATATCGTAGAACATTCATTCTCATGGAATAATATTCTGACATAATTAAAATTGAATTAATTAAAAAAATATGAATTTAAATTAAGATAATAAAAAATCCCTTAGAATCCGAAAATTTCCTTTTTAAATTTGTGTTTCCTATCTTGAATGTATTGAAAATGTACATTTTACCCTTCTTTTAATTAAATGATATTATTCTATTTTTTTAATTTAATAATATGGATAAATGTCTTTCTTAAATTAACCAAAATGGTTGGTTCACAATCATTCCTATATCCACACAACAATTAGTTAGAATAGAATAACCTAAGTCTCTCTCTCTCTCTCTCTCTCTCTCTCTCTCTCTCTCTTTCTGTATATATATATATATATATATATATATATATATATATATTCAATATCAAAGCATATATATTCAAATGAAATAAGTATTATATATATATATATATATATATATATATATATATTCATATATGATTTTGAGAACATATTCATTGACATGTAGATAAATAATTACTTCTATACTCGTATATCACTAGAATAACATGTGAATTTACATATATGACTAGAATAACATGTGAATTTACATCAACACCTATACATGTGAATCCTCAAATATTTTATATATTCATATGTGATATTGACAACATATGAATATATATAAACACATACACATATCAATATGCATTCACCACAAGAACATGTATATTTACATGTAAATAATCTTGGAATTTCATACATTAGACAACAAAATTCAATGTTTATTTAAATGTGAATAAATATAGATTTACTTCTGTGAATACAATCAAATATTGATTTTTTACCTAAGTATTATTAAAATATTATTTACCTGGAACACTTTAATTTTGGTTCTAGTGACTTGGAATGTAATCATATTCATCATAATCTTCAAATGTAGAAGCAAAAACATTATTATAATCCTGTATATGTAATGGAAATTACATTATCACTTACAAACGACATCATTAACATATATATAAATAATTACTTCTATATTCCTATATGAATAGAATAACATGTGAATTTACATCAACACATATATATGTGAATCCTGAAATATTGTCATATGTGATTTTGACAACAAATATATATATATATATATATATATATATATATATATATATATATATATATATATAGATATAAACACATACACATATCAATATGCTTTCATCACAAGAACATGTCTATTTACAAGTAAATAATCATTGAATTTCATATATTAGACAACAAAAGTCACTGTTTATTCACATATAAATAAATATAGATTTACTTATTTGAATACAATAAAATATGGATTTTTTACCTATTCATATATGAATAAAGCAATATTAAAATATTATTTATCTAAAACACTATAATTTTGGTTCTGATGACTTAAAATTTCATCATATTCATCATAATCTTAAAATATTAAAGCAAAAACATTATTATCATCTTTAATATGTAATGGAATTTACATCATCACTTACAAACGAGATCATCAAAACATAAAAGTTGTGAATAACAATAAAACAAATAAAGTACAAAACATTATTACTCACATATGAATAAAATTCAAACTAAATATACTTTATAATATTCACATGCGAATATACATTTTCACATGAATCAATATGTAGTTATTAAGAGCACAAAGAAAATATGCGATGTTATATGTAAATCGATATATGCTTTTAATAGTCCAAAGCAAACATATGTGATTAAAAGTTACACTCATATGTGAATAAGGTAATATGAAATAATTATAAACAATTTTTATATGAATTCACATGTTAAACAGGAAAAGAAGACACATTAATTAAGATATAATAAATGATTAGTTAGCCCAAAAAAGTAGACACATTGATGAAGACAATATAGTTCGTATATTCACATGTAAATGTTGTATAATTCAATATATTCAGTATTTTTTTATCATGTTAAATTCACATGTGAAAGGTTAAACATATTCGAAGCCAATACATGTAGTCCATCGTAGTACAATGTTGAATTTACATGTTGGTATGTGTAAACGAACTTGATTCCTAAACCAATTCATGTATTATATCATTTATTCATATATAAATAATGGTTGTATTCAAGTGCGAATAATATAACAAGAAAAGTGAGTTGATATGTGAATATACATTCTTGCATTCACAAGGAAAATAAGACAACTATTTTTTTTACATCCTATTGTTAAATGAATAAAAAATTGTTCAAAATCTAATACATCTAATTTCCTATTTATTCATATGTAACTAAAAGTAACAAGTCATGATGATGTCAGCACTAGCAGGAATAAAAACTTAGTACCACAATGATGTTTAGTCTCAAATTTTGATGAAATCTACATGTTACATGGAAATTGGTGTGATATACAAACACTCATAGCATCACCATAACATAAGGTGTTTTTTTGCCATTAAAGACTTTTAGAGCCTCAAAAAGAGTTTTCTTTTTCGTTTTTCGTAAAAACGTTTTTGATATTTTATTTAGATAAATGATTAAAAATCTCAATCTAATCAATTTTATATTTTAGTTATATGATACTAACACACACACACACAAATATATATATATATATATATATATATATATATATATATATATATATAAACTTTCTTGGTGAAAAGTACATATTCGGTTAAAATAATATATTTCACTATGATATATTCATATATACATCAGTAATAAGATATTTCGATAAAATATAAAAACAGAAAAACCATGTTTTGAGGCCCTAAACAGTCACGAATGGCCGAAAAACACGTCATGATAAAGTGATGAATTTTTTAAATCACACAATTTTCCATGTACCGTGCAAATTTCCTTGAAATCTGTAACACCAGTCAAAATAGGTCAATAACAATCACATGTGATTACCAATCGTGTAATGTGATTTTGTGAAACTAGTAATGCGATAAAGTTACTATGTCGTTCATGATAAATTCTAATACAAATATGAACTTTCATACATACTTTATGATACAACTCAATGTATACGTCCATACGATTCCAAAAATATAGAGAACGTCTAAATCTGACTTCTCGTGAAGAACTTCTGATAAACTGTAACACTATATATCTCTATAATAAGAGGAATTTAAAATAGACTTAGAATTACCTATTGGAGTATAGAAGAGTTGTATTACTCGTAAATACCTACGCGTGGATATAAAGAACGTCAAAAACGAAGTTCATATGCAAAAGTTACGACCTTCCGAAGATACAACTGTCAGAAAACCTAATCTGACTGGACTCACGATGTGAGCTTAATTTCTCACGACGTGAGTAGTTAAAGCGCCACATTTCGAAGCTAGAAGTCTACGGAACGATAACTCAAAAGCTCACGACGTGATCAAGGATTTCTCACGACGTGAGGATGCTCCAGGACACTAATCGAGGCTAGAAAACTGTTGGGTCAAAAATATGGTTGATACTTTACTTTTCTAGGAAAATTTATTTTTGTGTCTTGGACCGTAAACAACTTGGTGTTTACGGTCGTATACGTGTTTACGGTTGTGTTTACGGTCGTGAACATGTTTACGGCTGTAAACCCATTCATGGCCCATGTTCCCTAACTATATATAGGGTGAGGGGTGATAGAGAGTGTACGGTCCAGAGGAGCTTATGTGTGTGTATTTGAAGGTGTTCTAGAGAGAGAGAGAGAGAGAGAGAAAAGAGTGTGTGTGTGTGTTAGTGTGTGTGAATCTTGTATCCGGATCTTCATTCATATCAATACATACAAGATTCATTTTCTTCTTCTTCTCTTTCTCTTCTATTTGATCTTACATCATCCATTTGATTGTGATTCCGCACCATCAAACGAATCTGATTGATACACATGTATTTTGGGGGCTTACAATTGGTATCAGAGCTTGGTTTGTATCAGTCAATTTTGTCAGATCTGGAGCTTATTTGATCTTCTTTTGGAAAGATTCTTGCGTTTTTGGATAGATCTCTGAAAATTACGGGGGGTTGTTCTTCGCGTTTTTCACAAAAACGGGTTTTTGATCGAGTTTTGGAGCAAAAAGGGGTGAAAAACATTGTTTTTCACATAATATGCGAGGAGTTTACGGCCGCCGGTTTATGGCGGAAGTTTGCGGCTCGGGCGTTTGGTGCTCAACTTGGACGGCTAGGGAAGATAGCTTCGTGGCTTACAGCTCAGTAGCCGCGCTTCATTCGAAAAAGGGGGGGATCAATTTTGGGGGTGCCGGGGATTGAACCCGGGACCTCTGGTTCATATACCCAACGCCTTAACCAACTCAGCTAGTCTACATGTTGATACAAACCTTTCGATTTTAATTCTTAAACACTCCCTGTCGCACCACTTTCGTAGTTTTTACACTTTTTACCCAAAAAATCAATTTCTTTTATTTTTAAATTCCAATTTCAACCAAAAAATTATAGTGTTTAATTTTTGACTTTTTATTTAGAATTTTGACTTTGACTTTTAAACTTGACATTTGACTTTAAACTTTGACTTTCTCGTTTAACTTTTAAATTTTCAAATTTAGCTTTTCGGTTTGACTTTTAAGTTTGACTTTTTAAATTTGACTTTAAAGGTTTACTTTTGAGGTTTATAGTCAAAGGACATTTTTAAATTTAAGTTTGATTTTGGCTTCTGGTTGTGTTTTTAATGGTTTTTGAGGTCTACGAGGGAATTGAAGACATGAAAGAGAGTCTTCAGGATATGTTAAGACAAAACTTCAACATGTTCAACTGTATCCCTGGAGAAACCCTGGAAGCTCAGTTGCAATGATTTACCACACTCACCACTGAGATGAATATAGTTGAGATTTTCTTGACTAAATCTGCGATAAACAAAAAGCCGCTAAATGCACTTCCAAAGTCGTGGGATATGAACGTGGCTGTCATCAAGAAGATAGAAGATCTCAATCATCTTAGTCTTGCTATTGTAATTGAAGAACTTGACGCTTTGAAGTGTGGAAAAACAATGAGTTCTGCAAACATCCCGTTCAACGAAGTTTCATGCTCTCAATCATGTGAAGATGATATTAAAATTCTTCGTGAACATAATGAGTTGCTAAAAAGGGAAGTCGAGGACCTAAAATACGAAGGATATCAACTTAGGAAAGGACAGAAACCCCTGAAGGCTGAATTAGAAGCAAAAACCAAAGATTTTAGGAAGCTTCAGGAAGATTATAGCAATAAATGTGAAAATTATGATTATGTTAAGAAACAACTTGCTGAGTTAACTGCTGAGCTTGACACATTAAAAAGCAAATTTGAAACTGCAAATTTTGATTTTAAAAAATTTGATGTGTCAAGCGAAGTAGTTGCAAACATGATAGACCATTGTTTACAATTTAAGAATAACCAGCAAAAAGGTCTAGGGTATGATAATGTTCCTCCACCTTTCAATCATAACTACATATCCATCCCTATGACACTGGAAGAAATTGACAGGGAGACACATCTTCAATATGGAAAACCAGCTGGATTTGTGTCAGGAGGTATTCAGGTTGAAAATACTGTTGGAATAGTGTCTAAGGCTGCAACTATATTAGGCAAGTATTTGACCCGATTGTGTATGGTCCTTTTGGGTTGCCTTCACCATAGCAACTTGACAGGATGATTTATTATGAGAGAATAAATATTATTAATATATTATGAGAATAATATAAGGAATAATAATATTGTTATTTGAATAATGTAGGTCATAAAATTAATTAGAATTAATTTGGTGACTTAAAGAGATCAATTAAATAAGAGGGTATAAACTGTCAATTGTTTGATAGTTACACTTTGGGCTGTAAATCCATCATGGATAGGGTTGGACGATTTTTAGGGCTTGGGATAAGCCACAAATCGTCCAAGGGCTTATCTTGGAAAGGATTTGGATTGCTTTGAGTAAAAGTTATCCAATTAGGGTTTAAGGGTGAAACCCTAGGAGCCTTACAAGTATAAATAGACCCTTGGGGCAAGGGAAATCGGCACCTCTGCTAAAGCAAAGAAACCCTGTCCGATTTCTTCCCTCTCCTCTTTCTCAAATCATCCTCTTGCTAGTTGGTGTTTGTAAGCCATTAGAGGAGTGACATTTGTGACTCTAAAGCTCCAAGAACAAGAAGATCATACAAGTGTTTCAAGGTAAGCTTCTAACTCTGATTTTGTATTGTTCTTATACTCTATTAGCCATTAGAAGTCTTGGATCCAATGCATGTTTAATTAGAGAAACCTAGATCCGAGCATTAGGGTTTGTATGTGCACATAGAAATGTTCATATGGCTAAAACCCATCAGTGGTATCAGAGCCTAGATTGGTTTCTATTAAATTGATGCATGATTGTTTGTTTCATGCTTGCAAAATTCGAATTTTGTGATTCTGAGTCATGGACTCGGCGAGTCCCATGGTGGAGTCGGCGAGTTGGCCTGACTCGGCGAGTCCGAGCATCAGGCAGAGCAAAAATCGGGATTTTTTGATATTTATCTTATGGAAACTTGCCTTTATCATATTAGATCAACCCTAATCTGTTTTTTTTTATATATATGACTGTAATCTTGATCTAATTAAAGATATTTATCAATGAATAAAATATTTAGTTTCCTTATGTGATAATCAATTAATTATTTTGATTAAATTGGAAAATTATTTGGCAAGAAATCATAAATAAATCAAATATGGATAATTATGTGATTAATTGTTAATTTAGATTATTTTTTGTTTGATCCTCTATGTTTTGAATAGTTTAAAACATGCCTTCAAGTTTTGAAATTTATGTTTTGTGATTAAAAGTTTAATTTAGACAATTTAAATTTAAAACCCTATAATTAAAATGTTGGTATTACCGTTAGTAGGCCTCATTCACGAAGCCGGTCTATAAGGTGGGTATAAGGTTGCAGCCTATAAAATGGCGCTTAATGGGTGTACACTCACACCTACCGCTTGCTTGATCGGTGGAGGGTCGTTAGCCGAACGGGTAGGATAGGGCAACCTCATCCTCTCATTAAAAGTATAATATGAAATACAAAGTAACTACATGTTTTTCTTAAAATTTCCCAAACTTAGTTACTTTAGGAAAACTGAATTGATGCAATCCCATGAAATTACACTTTGCACCCTTGTTAAGAAGTTAGTGGAGCGTGTGTGGTTTACCGGCACACTAATTGGTTCTAAGCAAAGGTGGCAAAGGGTGACTCATTGTTTATCATAGTTCGATGGAGCGTGTGTGGTTTACCGGCACATCGAATAGGTGATCGTTACAATGAAGGCACCATGTGAATTTGCATGGTAATTCACACCCGCTTTGTGATCCTCGGTATCCCAGTCACAAACAAGAGGGGCATATCGAGATTTAAACATGTCATTGAAAAGTTTCAATGAATCTCATCCAAACCTAGGAATTCTCAATACATTTAGGACTTAAAGTTATGTTTTGTGGTAGAGAATTAGTGAATCGTCATTCACTTACCTTCAAATTGTTTGCATGTTAGATTACGACATCTCTTTTCTAATATGTAAATATTGTTGTTGGATCCTAGCCCTAATTTTTATTATTGGGTGATAATTAGGGATTCATATTCTAATCTATCTTTGTCCTTTCTATTTGTAGATGTCGAACGCAAACAACGCTGCTGCTAGTTCATTCACATTGATGAGCCTTTGTCAAAAGGTCACTTTCGATGGACGAACTTTAGCGAATGGATAAGGTACATTCGCACGATTGCTCGCTATGAGGACAAGGAGTATGTCCTCTATGAGAAGCTCGAGAAAATCAACCCTGAAATCGCTACTCCGGCTGAAATGACCGCTTTTGAAACTCATGAGCGTGATGCAACGAAGGTACATTGCATCATGATAGCCACTATGAACTCCGAATTCCAAAAGTCCTATGAGGACATGTATCCGTACGAGATGCACCAAGACTTGTTGGAGAGATACCACCAAAACGCGAGACAAGAGCGTTATGAGATTTTCACTAACATGATTTCCGCTAAGATGGGTCATGGAGAGTCTCTTACCTTGCACCTGCAAAAGATGCAACGGTATGTCGAACGTCTTCGCAAGTTGAATGTTGACTTTGGGGAAGACTTGGCGATCGACATGGTGCTTCACTCTTTGCCTCCAAGTTACAATCAATTTAGGATGACCTACCACATGAACAAAGAAGAGGTCACCCTAAGAAAGCTCCAAGGTCTCTTGAGGGTCGCTGAAACCAACTTCAAGGACAAGTCTGTTGCACCAACTCCCAATCCACCCGCTGCTCCTGTGTTGGGTATTAGACAAGGAAGGGGAAAGAAGAGGAAGGCTTCGTCTAAGAACCATCGTAAGGTTAAGCCTCGAGATGGTGCCTCTTCTAGTGGGACCAAAGTTGATCCTGCTAAACCCTGCCCTAACCCAAAGGAGGCAGAGTGCCACCACTGCCACAAGATAGGACATTAGAAGAGAAGCTGGCTAGAGTACCTGCAAGCCATCAAGGAAGGAAAGATCAAGCCGTCTTTCGCAGGTATATACACAATTAAATCTAACAATTCATCTCATGATATTTCTTGGGTTCTTGATACCGATTGTGGTTACCACATTTGTTCTAATGTGCAGG
This sequence comes from Lactuca serriola, assembly GCF_051521515.1. NCBI lineage: Eukaryota > Viridiplantae > Streptophyta > Magnoliopsida > Asterales > Asteraceae > Lactuca > Lactuca serriola. The sequence goes on along the minus strand of NC_136410.1, from coordinate 546,019 downwards.
GACTAAGAAGAAATAGAGACGTGGAGCATGGAAGAATAAATCTAATCATGGGGAATAGAAGATCGTCGCCTGTGACCAAGATTGGAGTGTATTCTTTAGTGCTTAGGAATGGTTTATCTTTAGATTTGAACAATTGTTGCTATTCGCCAAAAATGGCTAGAAACATCATTTCATTTCATGGGTTGTTTAGACAAGGTTTTAGATTTTCTGTTAATAATGAGAACTGTTCTATTTTGGCTTATCTAAATGGTGTTTTTTATTTTGAAGCTATACCATGTAATGGAATTTATGAAACCGTTATGATTGTAGATAACTTAGAAAATGATGTTTTATGCATGGATTCTTCCAATAGTATGGATAGAGCATCCTTGTGGCATTGTCGTCTTGGACATGTCAACAAGAAGCGCATAGCCCAAATCCAAAAGGATGGAGTGTTAGAGTCATTCGACCTTAGGGAAGATGACACATGTGAATCTTGTTTGCTTGGAAAGATGACTAAGTCACCTTTCACAAGTACGTGTGAAATGGGCGATGGTCTATTGGACTTAATACATACCGATGTATGTGGACCGTTTAGATCAACCACGAAGGATGGGAACCGCTTCTATGTGACTTTTATCGATGACTATAGTAGATATGGGTATATTTACTTAATCAAGCAAAAGTCAGAAACTTTTGAAAAGTTCAAAGAGTTCAAGAATGAAGTGGAGAATCAATTGGGAAGGAAAATCAAGATGCTTCGATCCGATCGAGGAGGAGAGTACCTAAGTCTTGAATTCCACGATTATCTCAAGGAGTGTGGAATAGTTTCACAATTGACGCCACCTAGGACACCACAATTGAATGGTGTGGCAGAAAGGCGTAATCGAACCTTTTTGGACATGGTTCGCTCTATGATGAGTTGTGCTTTACTATCTATCTCTTTTTGGGGGTATGCCTTAGAGACTGCCGCCTATATCCTTAACCGAGTCCCTACTAAGAAGGTTGCCAAAACACCTCACGAGATGTGGACAGGGAAAGCTCCCTCGTTGGCACATATCAAGGTTTGGGGTTGTGAGGCTTTCTTAAGACGAGATACTCATGACAAGATCGAACCTCGTAGTGAGCGATGTATTTTCATCGACTACCCGCAGAAATCCTTTGGATATCTCTTCTATAGACTGGAGGACAATGTTGTCTTCGTTGCGACGAGAGGAGTTTTCCGAGAGCGAGAACTCATAAGCCAAGGAGACAGTGGGAGGCAAATCGAGCTTGAAGAGATTCAAGAGTCGATAGATGAAGGAACCTCTGCCGCTGGCACTCAACCTGAGGAGGAAACTCCGGTTGAACTGATTGACGAGTCCTTACCTCTTAGACGTTCTGAAAGAGTTAGAGTTCAACCCCAGTTTTATGGTTTTCATATTACTACCGAAGGGGACACGTATATTAGTGATGGTACACTAATAAATCTTGATGAACCTAATAGCTACAAGGAAGCCATGGCAGGCCCAGAGTCTGTAAAATGGAAAGAGGCAATGGATAGCGAGATCCAATCCATGTATGACAACCAAGTTTGGAATTTGGTTGATAATGTACCCGGATGTAAGACCGTTGGGTGCAAATGGATCTTCAAGAAGAAGACCGACGTGGATGGAAACGTACACACATATAAGGCGCGATTGGTTGCGAAGGGCTTTACTCAAACTCCCGGAGTTGATTATGATGAGACCTTCTCACCAGTTGCGAAGATAAAATCTGTTAGAGTGATGCTAGCTATTGCCGCATTTCATGATTATGAGATTTGGAAAATGGATGTCAAAACCGCTTTCGTTAATGGGAAGTTGGCCGAGGATGTTTACATGGCTCAGCCAGAGGGTTTTGTCGATCTGAAGCATCCAAATAGAGTGTGTAAGCTTGAGAAGTCAATTTATGGACTTAAGCAAGCATCTCGCAGATGGAATCTTTGCTTCGATGAGAAAGTCAAAGAGTTTGGATTTGTACGAAGTGAAGATGAATCGTGTGTATATGTCAAAGCCAGTGGGAGCATAGTTAGCTTTCTCGTTTTGTATGTCGATGACATACTACTCATAGGAAACGACGTTCCGACTTTGCAGGAAGTTAAGTCCTGGCTCGGGAAGTGCTTCGCTATGAAGGACCTCGGAGAGGCTTCCTATATTTTGGGAATAAGGATACTAAGAGAGAGAAGTAAGAGACTAATAGGACTTAGTCAGAACACTTACTTAGATAAGGTATTAAAACGTTTTAGTATGGAAAATTCGAAAAAGGGAGAATTACCGATACAAAGTAACGCCAAGTTGAGTAAGACTCAAAGTCTGAGTACCGAAGCTGAAATAGCAGAAATGAGCCGAGTACTATACGCTTCCGCAGTTGGCTCAATTATGTATGCTATGACTTGTACTCGCCCTGATGTAGCCTTTGCTTTGAGCATGGTTAGCAGATATCAAGGGAATCCTGGCAGAGCTCATTGGATTGCGGTAAAGAATATCCTTAAGTACCTTCGGAGGACGAAGGAATGGTCTTTAGTCCTTGGAGGGAGTGATGACTTGAAGGTGCGAGGGTATAGTGACACCAGCTTTCAGACCGACAGGGACAACTACCGTTCGCAGTTGGGCTGGGTCTTTACCCTGAATGGAGGAGCAGTGACTTGGAAAAGTTCCAAGCAGGAAACCGTAGCTGATTCAACGTGCGAATCAGAGTACATTGCAGCGAGCGAAGCGTCGAAGGAGGCAATATAGTTGAAGAACTTCATCGGTGATCTTGGAGTTGTACCTGCCATAAAGGAGCCCACGGAGATTTTCTGTGATAATGAAGGAGTGGTTGCCTTGGCCAAGGAACCGAGAGATCATAGTAGATCACGACATATCGACATAAAATATCACTTTATTAGACATCGTGTAGAAGAAGGACAACTCGTAGTGAAGAGGATATCATCGGAGGATAACCCAGCAGATCCGCTTACGAAGGGACTGAGTAGGGTTAAGCACTTGCAGCATGCTAGGAGTATTGGGCTGAAGGATGATATTAGCATAGATTAGATAGTAGTAGAAACGTGTATTAGATAAATGTAATTAACATTTGATGATTAAATAAAAGAGTATTATTTATGAGTAATGTTACTGTCTTATGTTAATTGTTTAACTATTATTTCATTTTGCATGTTTTGACTTCCAGAATAATTGAATTTATTAAGAATAATCGAATTGTTCAAATTGTCCACAATCGTTCATATGTGGGAAGTAGATATGAATGAAGATTTTCATGAATCGGTGTGTAGATTGTCTAAATGGTATTAGACATAGCAAAGGATTGCTGCAACGTTCATGAGTGCTTATGAACTAGTTTTGAGCATTGGAACAAACCCGCACTTGCTGGAATCACCTTATGGAATATGATATAAAAGGGTGATCGCAAGACGATAATATCATATAGTCTTAAAACCTAGATATATGGTTTGCTATCTGTTAATTGGTTGTACATTGATAATGCGAAAACGCATCAGTAACTCGGTGTTATAAAACGCATTGTTGTGTATAGTTGATTAATGAATAAGTAAATGCATATAAGTCGAAGTTTATCTGTTACTTTTATCCTAAGAGGGTAAAAGCGATATCTTGGCCGCTCGATGATTTTATTTGACTTATGTGTCGGGCCCGGTCAGAACTGAATTGATGTGTTCGATTAAGTTCTATGTCAAATGAATCGGAGATCGAGAAACCAAATGCTAGACAAATTATTCCATAGAATTGTCAGCATGATATCTAACAGAGGATTGTACGATCCCTTATCTAAAGGACAAGATTGATTAGAGTTTGATAGCGTCTTTGAGAGCTATGATTGCAAATCGAATTGTACTTGTGCATATAGTTACTAGACTTATCCAAGTGGGAGACTGTTGGAATAGTGTCTAAGGCTGCAACTATATTAGGCAAGTATTTGACCTGATTGTGCATGGTCCTTTTGGGTTGCCTTCATCATAGCAACTTGACAGGATGATTTATTATGAGAGAATAAATAGTTTTGAGGACTTTGGATAGGCCTTGAAATCATCCAAGGCTTATCATTAGGGTATTGGATTGCTTAGGGCATAAGTTATCCAATTAGGGTTTAAGGGTGAAACCCTAGGAGCCTCACTAGTATAAATAGACCCTAAGGGTCAAGGGAAATCGGCACCTATGCTCTAGAAGAAACCCTGGCCGATTATTGATCCCCTCTCCTCTCTCTCCAATCATCCTCTTGCTAGTTGGTGTTTGTAAGCCATTAGAGGAGTGACAATTGTGTCTCTAAAGCTCCAAGGACAAGAAGATCAAGCAAGTGATTCAAGGTAATCTTCTCATTCTGATTTCATATTGTTATTATACTAGATTTACCATTAGAAGTATTGGATTCAATGTATGTTCAATTAGAGAAACCTAGATCCAAGCATTAGGGTTTGTATGTGCACATAGGAATGTTCATATGGCTAAAACCCTTCACCTTCTTCTTCACAAATAGGATCGGGGCTCCCCATGGCGAACTACTTGGCCTGATAAATCCATTGTCTAGCAGCTCTTGCAACTGCATAGACAACTCCTGCATCTCAGTAGGAGCCAACCAATATGGTGCCTTGGCTATCGGAGCTACACCAGGGGCTAGGTCAATCCTAAACTCAGCCTGTTTCTCCGGAGGTATCCCGGGAAAATCCCCCGGGAATACATTTGGGTACTCTCACAAGACCGGTACATCATCCCTTGTTCCCTTAGCCTTATCTCGGGTATCCATACCATAAGTGTCATAACCTGCGCAACCTTGCTGCAGGTAACACCTCGCCCTCGTTGTTGAACATAAAACCGGTCCGCGTTGTGGCCTCTTTCCCTGGATTACTAACCCTCCCCGACTCGGAGTCCGAACCCTCACTAGCTGTTGCTCATAGTTGATCACTGCCCTATTGGGGCTCAACCAATCCGTACTCACTATAACCTTATTCCCTCGCAGGGGAATAGGAACCAAATCCACTGAAAATTGCTCATCGAATAGCGGTAGTGTACAACCTCTGTAAACCCTTGCAACCCTAACGGTCATGTCATATGCTATCTCCACATCTAGCGGGCAATCCAGCTCCCCTGGAGCTCCTACGAATCGCTTGCTGAGCGCGAGCGACACAAATAATCGGGTTGCACCCGAATCAAACAGTACCAAGGCTGATATACCGTTCACTAAGAACGATCCTATAACAAACACATAAACATAAGCAATAATCAAAAACAATAAAGAGATAAGGAGAGAATACATACCAGTCACAACGTCGGGAGCCGCACGTGCCTCCTCTGCAGTAAGCTAGAATCCTCGCTCCTTGTTGTAGGCGCCTCTGCCCGGCCTTGACAACCATCTGTAATCCTTAACGTGGCAGGAGTGGGTACCGCCACCTATCCTGCTGCTGCTAGACTCGGACATTGAGCCTTCTTGTGGCCCCTCAGATTGCACTGAAATCAAATCAGATCTGCAACTGTTGTGGTGGTGGTAGATGTACAATCCCTGCTCATGTGACCAGTTCGGCCGTACTTGAAGCAGCCCAAACTAACTGCCCTGCACGCCCAATCGTGCATCTTACTGCACTTGCCACACCGGCTGCAACCCTGGTGGCTCCTCGATCTATGGTCTGATAACTTGGGCTTGTTTCCCGAACAGCCTGTCTGAACCCCATATGGTTTCCTCTTCCTCTCTATCTCCAAATCCAACTCTCTCTTTCGAGCCCTAGCAATCATGTCCTCCAGCGTCTTGCAGCTGGAGCAGCTCACAAATTGGCGGATATCACTCCTCAACATCTCATGATATCGAGCCTTTTTCATCTCCTCATCCACCACATACTGCAAAACAAGAAGGGACCTATCCCTAGACTTGGCGGTGATCTCCGCCATTGTCTCTGTCGTTTGTTCAAGATCCTGGAACTCCCTCGCAAACTGTTGCACCTCAATCACATGTGCAAACTCGGCCTTGAACCTGCCTGAGAAATCACTCCAGGTCATAGCATTTAGAACTGTATCATCCCCAATGGCTCATCTGACCGCCTCCCACCAATCACGGCCTTCTCCTTTAGAAGACATGATGCAAGTGGGACCTTGTCCCCATCGGGACATCTACTCATACGGAATGCGTTGGCAACATCAGCCAACCATCTGCTGCTAGCAATGGGGTCCCGAGCCCCATGATAGTTCGGAGTTCCACAAGCCCTAAACTCCCTGAAAGTCAGTTTGTGCAACTCCATCATGGTCGCCACCTCGGTGCGGAAAGCGCTCAACTTCTCATCCAAAAGCTCCAAAATACCCTCCTTGACAGAACCAAAGATCACAGGAGTCTGGTCAAGAATGGTGCATGTGATCTCAGACGAGATGAACTCCCTTGTCTGCTCATCCAGTTTCCCGGCTCCAGAGCCTGAGTCAGATCCCTCACCAGTGCATGAAGTGCCAACTGGTCTAGTGTGTAGCGTCGCCATACTGAAAATGCACCATAACAAACATCAGTATACTCATCATAACTTGAGGGATCTCACATTCTACAGGTTTCTTGGGTTCATCTCAGTCTTTCTTGATTCGATTACGGATCCTCTGCTTTCAGTAGTATGGGCCCATACTACCTTCCACATTTATTTGTACTTTCCTCACGAACTGCCTCAACTCTACCAAGTGCCTTCTACTACTACTACTACTACTATTGATATTATGCTAAACTCATCCTAGCCTTGCCCTAGGGTAATCACCAACCCACTCTCGGCTACCAGCTGCATAAGAATTCCCTATTATCTCCCCCTAACTATCTCGTGAATACTATTATATATCACTAAGACTAGATAATATCCTACCCTACAACGGTTGGACTCAAACAAGAGTTGTGCAATAGAGCTAGACTTAACCTTCTAAAATTATTTAGTCCTCACAATATGTAGCTTAATAGATTCATTTACTAGTTAGTAAAAGATAACTAGAACTCCTAAAAGCACAAAGCAAGCAGCATTCGAGCATCGAGTCAACATAATCAAGCATATCTCATTCAGGCCATCATTGACTAATCTGTACTAGCATGCAGTTCATAAAGCTGAGATACGTATAACAGGTACATATGGCATCCTTCCTAGATCCTTAGTCCTAATCTAGCATGCAATTCTCATAAAGCTGATACACATATAATAGGCATATAAGGCATCCTTCCTAGATCCTTAGTCCTAATCTAGCATGCAGTTCTCATAAACATATCATAACATAAACTGATTGCATGCACCACACCCTTTTTTCTCTTTTCAAAGTTCTTTTCTCTTTTCAAAATTCTTTTTGTAAAAATGATTTTCTTTTGAAAATTTTCATACCAAGTCCTTAGTTTGAGTTCAAACACACACGAGAGTGTGCCCGAATCCCTCAAACTAAGGCTCTGATACCAACTTGAAACATCCAAAAATATAGTCCAAAATTTTCGTTTTAATTCCGTAGTAAAAACCATCAATATCATCCATCACATAAAAGTCATAACCATGTATCTCAAAAATATCATAATATCTGTCAATGTATCAAAATCATATGTAAAAAATCAGAGAAAATCCTCCAAGGCTAAAAACTATGGTGTGTGTCATGCAGTTATCCCGAGCTCTTCCCTTTATTAGCGGAAGTACCTGAAACCAAAACTGAAAACTGTAAGAATGAAGCTCAGTGAGTCTCCCCAACTACCACATACCATACACATATCACATAACATATCTTGGGCCCCACCCCTTCTACATTGAGTTAGGCTCGACATAGGCTTTCCTAGCATCGGGCCCCGCCCGACATCGAACCCTATTCAGCATCGGGCTCCGCCCGGCATCGAGCACATCTTGGAATACATGTGAACATAATCAAATAATACACATAAACCTAAGCATATAGCATTAACATTTAAACATTCCTCGGGCCCCGCCCGACATCGGACCGTAATCCGAAAACATACTAACATCCCTCGGGACCACTCTGACAGCAGACCGAAGTCCGGAAACATACAAGTACGAACACATGTAAGAATCACAAAGACATAAACATACAAGCATTCCTCGGGACCGCTCCAGTTTCGGATCGAAATCCAGAAAAGCATATAAACCTACATCGCCCCCCACCTCCCCCCTCCCCCCGACATCATACCGTAGTTCATAACTACTATGAACTAAATGGGCCGGCCTTGGTGCCTTAGACCCGTTCCTACCAGAGGAAACTCACCTCGTATGCTAGATGTGAAATCTTGTGTGAGGAATCTCTAACGGCTGCTCCAACGACTCCCTGGCTATCAATTTCACAATAACACTTAATCAAACTCTAATAATCCTTCTTAGGGTAAAATGACCATTTTACCCCTGGTCAAAGTCAAAGTAAAGCTCAACTCCCAGCCGACTCAACTCGTCGAGTTACCTCCTAACTCGACGAGTTCCTATACGACTCAGACTCATGATCAACCGAGTCAACTCGTGTCCCTTCATAGAGTTGTCGAGTTCTACCTAACATAGAATTGAGACAACCCAACTTCAACTCGTCGAGTTCCTTTCTGGACTCACTGAGTTCCCCTGTCTGTTTGGGATTATCTTAATGGATTAAGCCCCTACACTTCAAATCCAAGCTTCATACTTCACATAAACCCTGAAAATGTCCTTTTAAGGGTAAAGTTTCTGACTTTACCCATTAATACCTATTCTGAAAGGGTTTAGCTTAAACCCTAATTCCTTGGGGCCTAGAACTTGGTCACTAAGCCATCCATACAACAAACTAAAGCTTATAACCTCAGATCTAAACCCCTAACATTACTTGGACACGTAAAGTTCCCACCTTATTCCACATTGAAGAGATTTGTAATCGAGTTTGAAGATCAATTTATGTAAGAATTAAGAAAGAAGAATCACGATGAATAAGAGAGTAAATATAATCTTTGATCAGCTCATATTATGCTTTTAGATTTACAGAGTAAAACAGAATTCTCTGTAAAGTGTGTGAAAAAGTTCTGTTCTCACATCGTACAGACTCCTATTTATAGGCGAACAAAAGCATAATAAAATACTAAGGACTAGACATTATAGCTTTGATAAAATGCCTTAGTAATTATAACGTTACATTCGAAGACACAACTTACGAAGACTAACAACCCTTCGTAAAAACAATACTTCGACATATTACAATACAAACCCTAACAATCTCCCCCTTTGGAATAAAGGTCGAAGTCTTCATGAAGTAAGTAGTTGTACAGCATACATCGGTACTCTTCGAATTTCCATGTACCAAGAGATGACTTTCTTTATCTCCTTCTTGTCTCCTTCTGAATTCTTCTTGCAATGATTCATACGAACAATTAAGTTCGTATATTGCGAGTTTGTATATCTTTCCACTTCAGAGGTTTGAAACAAAAATCTCTTGGCCCTTCCAGCTTTGTCTTTTCCAGCGAAGACTATCCCTAATGGCTTTAAACAGATTTCTCCGTCTTCGTATTTCTTCAATTCCACCTGCTTCTTCGTAGGTGCCATTGGAGCAGTGATGTCGATGCCTTTGACAGTAGCAAGCTCGATATCAGTTTGAGCTAGGCATTCGAAATAATTTTCTAAGAAAACTTTTATATGCCTACACCCAAGACTAAAGACATCAGGTTCTGTTTCTTGGAGATAAGAAAAGGACTTGTCTTTGAGAATCAATGCAGTATTGATGAGATCGTAAGTGTTCATCAACGGAAAGTCAGCTATGGTGAATTCTTGTAACTTCCCACTTGCCCTTGACACAATATACTTCAAGTTTTGAAACTGTCCTTCGAAAATGACATCCCTTTTAATGGATATCACCTTCTTAATCTTCTCTGAATACCAGACTTCTTCTTGAGCTTTAGCTAACACAGCATGAAAACGAATTTTCATCTTCTTTCCTTCTTCGACATCCACATTCTTCGACTCAGCTTTAAACTGTGGCATGACGAACATCATCTCATTAATCGGAAAGTCGAGTTGCCCATAATCAGTGTTTGTCACCACATAACTCTTCTTAGGAATCTTCTCAAAAGAGTACATATGGTCAAACATCACTCTTGATTCGATAGTTTCATAGTTGAAAACTTTCGAAGGATCTCCCTTGTCGACATTCGAACCTTCAAGAGCCCTTTGTCGCATTGTTGCTCTCCACATGCCTCATACGTTCTACTTCAGCTGCCACCTCAGCTTTCCTTTCTTTGTTTGTCTTCTCAATCAAGACTCTTTTTCCTTTGTCTTTCACATTCGAAGGATCTGTACCCTTTGATGAAGAAACATTCGAAGAATCAACATTCCCAATTACAATACCTTTTGTACTAGGTCTTGGAATCAGAACCGTTGTAGTCACAGTCGAAATGACTGGAGCTGCTGAGACAATTGTTGGTTTGACTGGAGTTTTTGAAGGATTAACAACTGTTGGTTTGATTGGAGCCTTCGAATCTTTTGGTTTCTTCTCATGCTCCCCAGCCTTTGCTTGAACACTCTTTTCTCCCCCTTGCACCCCTGTGACAGCAGGAGGGGCATCTGATACACTTGGCAATAGGCTTGAGATTCGAAGAAGCGGAGTAAGATGCTTTTGAAGAATTGCTTCGAAATGAAGAAATTTATGAGATAGAAATTCTTGAGAGATAATCGAAGAAGAGGATTTCGAAGAGATTTCTTTGAGTTCCTTCATTAGATTCACCAACTCTCCGAAATGTTGAACTTCATTGGCTGAAAGAGAGACCATTTGAGGATTAAGTTGTTCAAACATCTTGACACACTGAACAACTGCATCACAAATGATGTCAATCTTCTGATGTGCTGATTCAAACCCCTGATGAATATTTTGAACTTCCTTCGTCATTTCTTCCCGAAGTTCTCTAATCTGCATATTCACATCCTCTCTGACCTTCTTCACCTCCTGTACAAAAAGCACATGACGCTCCTTCGTAAGCATCTTCAAATCTTTAACTTCCTTCAAGAAATCAGTTCTAAGAGAATTAATTCTATTCTCAGTAGAATTATCAGATTGATCAGTCTTCTCTAAAATTCTGCTTTCTGAATCACGAATGAGCCCTGAAGTCTTTGATAGCAGCCTGTTTTCCATCTCCTTCATCAATGAATCAACTTGTAAAAGATTGATTCCAGCACTTCCAACATCTGCTTGAGATTGCAAGATTGAATTCAATTTAGAATTCAAAATCTTGAACTGCTTCATCGTCATTAGCATATGATCCGGAAAATCTTCTTCTGTTTTATCAAAAGAAAGGTCTTCGAAAGTTCCCCCAAACCCTTCGGTGTCGGTTTCTTCATCAATTGCCATTGTTTCAGCAATAGGTGATGAAGAATGTGGTGGTTCAGTAGATTGTGTTGAGAAGATGGTGGTGAAGGGTTGATCCATGATAGATTGGAATGTAGGAGAATCGGTGGTAGAAGTAACCTGTGGTAGAGTCGTTGATTCAAGAATCTTGACATCAACAGGTTTCGAAATCTCAGTAGATTGAAAGATTTCGACTTCTTTTGGAATATTATCCTCAGGAGTCTCAGGAACACGCTCTCCTTCTTCGACATGTTTAGTTTTCTTTAAAAACTTAGCCATTTCTTCAGCCCTTCTCTTTTTCGAAGATGGAGACACAGGAGCTGGAACTTCACGAACTGTAACCCCTTGTTGAGTGACCTGCGCTTTCTTCACCAATTGAGACTTTCGCTTTATCTTGATTCTTCGAAAAACCCCCGTTTTCGAAGGAATCGTTTCCTTTGATGGAGAGGCTTCAATCACCGGTGTATCTGCAACTGAGGTTAAGACCGGAGACACCTCTTCAACAGTTGTAGAAGGAACAATAAGTGCCTGATTATGTTCGTCTTTCACCCCTTTTTCCGAAGAGTCCCCTTCCATCTTCTTGGACTTCTTCGACTTTTTCTTTGTTTCTTGTTGTAACATCCCAATCACAACTGTTGTGTCAATTGACTGTAAGTAAGACACCAACACATTGTTCGTAGGATCCACCTTCTTTAACATAGCATCTGGAATCCGAACGACTGAAGTAAAAATTGCCGGATCGTCATGTACCTCCTTTGGACTCCCATACATATGGAATACGGCCTTCTCTTCGTAATCCGGTACCTCGATCTTTTCCTTCTGATATACATATTGGACAATTAAACTCCAATATTTGGCACAAGAAATTCCTTGCTTGGCACTCGTCTTCGAAATACTAGTAATAAACTCTGTCCACAACTGCTCAGAGTAATCCACCTGTAGGTAATAGTAAAGCCCTGCAACCATTGCGTATACCTCCATTCTTCCTTTGTCTAATCCCACCGTTCTTCCAGTAAGACATCTGAGGAAGATGCCAAATAAAAAGTTCCAGATAGTTGGTAGCTCCGACTTCTTGAAATCACTTATGCGAAGATGTGAGTTCGTCGTATGGCCCTGAATTTGGAATTCCCAAAATCTTGCAAAACAATCTTTTGGAAACCCTAATTCTCGTGTCGGTAACCATGGTGAATTCCACGCACCCAGTTTCTTTGTTGTAAGAAGCTGTAGAACCGGCCTTCGATAACCACGACATGGGTGCAGCAAATGATTGGAACATGGCTTTAGACAGAACAGAGTTCTGTAAAGCAACCACCAGCATCTGTAGTTCTTCCGGATATTTCGACAAATCCGATTCCACTTGATAGTTTGAACCCTGGATCTTCAAGATTGGAACACTGATAACCTCGTCTGTGGTTGGTGATGAAGTAGATGCCATTGTTGATGAGTTGAAGAAAAGAACTGTGTGATGAAGATGATTTGCAGAGAGTTTTTTTTTGGTTTTCTGAAAGTTTGATCGCGTAAAGGATTATGACGTTGTAACTTGCCGTTTTATATGTAACCCTAGAATTTTTGAATTTGAAGCGGGATGCATTAAATGCTTGCTGATATGGCACCTTGAAACCCGGAATGCACTCATCAAAAAGTAACAATCGTAACTGTCAATACGCCTTACACGCTTATCCTACATCATGCGTCATCAAAAGATAGGACCGTTGGGTGTTCCCCAAAAGAATTGTAACCGTCGGATGCCTTCGGAATTGAGGTCAGGCTCTTTCACTTTGAGGTTTAAAAAGCGAAGTCATTTGCTAGAGTTTCGAAATCATCAGTTTAAGTTGGTGTTACTCAAACCTCAAGGATTTCGTGTGTGCTGTGTGCCAAAAGAAATTAGATGAGAAGCAAGAAAAAAAAACTTTTGAAAACTCATGATGTCAATAATTTCTTTGACATAAAAACAATGTTATCCCAGGCAAAGATATCTTCGAAAATTATCAAGAGAGATAATTAACAGCTTCTGTGGTTTCCCTTGAAATACAATCGATAACTTGTAAAGAAGTTTCGAAGGGTTTCTTTTATTGGACACATTGGGTGGCTTCGAAAATTTTGTTACATATCAACCTTAAAATAAGGTGAGTAATTGTAAACAAAATTAGTTGTTTGACCAGTGTAGTCAGTGACAACTTGGTTGCGAATGATATTCAAAGTAACAAAGATTTTGAAAATATACTCACACGGAAATCATATTCATAAAAAAAACATTTAGGCTGGATCTTTTTGGGAACAAACATTGTAGTTTTCGAATGTTTGATGAAGATCACTCAAAAGAAATGAATATGATTTGGAGTATCAAAGGTACAGAAGCAAAAGCTTCGTAAGATCTGGAACATAGTTCCCCGTCAATTCCTTAAAGGTGTATGAATTTTGGGTTTCACTTTCATCACGGACTCATGATGTTAGATCTTAAACACAGAGTTGTGATTTGTCTAGGTTTTGATTGGTTTGACCAAAGACCTCAAGGACAAATCTTTTTTGAATTTTTTTTTTTGAATTTTAAGAACTATTTGGTTTAAAAAGATTGGTTAAGAATCGAAGTATACCTCTGTTACATTTGGACAAAACAGAAAACTCTTAACTCATTTGAGAAGAGTAAGGTAGCTCATTTTGACTTATGCGAATATAAGTCTGTTTGGGAAGAAATTTTCTTGAGATAATTTCATTAAGGCTTTCTTAACACACATAGAGTCATGTTGAGACTTTTGGTCTACATACAACAGCATGCTTCTAGGGACATCCTAATTAGTTTGTAAAAGAAATTTAATACCTTCCCATAGAAACAGAAATGTATGACCTCTTCGCATTGTTGCCCTGTATGAAATTCTCAACACACACAGTTTGATGAACAAAGAAAACAAAAATATTTTTGTGATTTTTGAATTTTTCAAATCGAAAAAAAATTAAAATCTTTTTGTAGTTTTGGTTTTTCAAAATTAAAGAACAAAAATAAAATCTTTTTGGATTTTTGATTTTTCAAAAAAAATATTTTTGATTTTTCAGGTTTTTCAAACAAAACATAAAAAAAATCTAACCTTAGATGAAGTGTGTTGAAAATGTCCCGAATACGAAGCATTCGAAACGTTGACCTTGACAGTAACTTTTGTTGATTTGTTAAAAACTTCCGAATGCGAAGCATTCGAAGCGTTCACCATGAACATTAACCTCTGAACACTTTATCATTCTTTCCACCCATTCACCAAATGATTCAGACTATCACTCTTCGTTTTTAACTGTCTGAAGAGAATTTCCATCAATCATTCCCAATCCATCTAATATCCGAAGAAACGCTTTTTCATCCAAAGCCTTTGTAAATATATCTGCCAATTGATCCGTTGTTTTCACAAAATGAACTTCAATATTTCCTTCTTCAACATGATCTTTGATGAAATGATATCGAAGAGCAATGTGCTTCGTCTTTGAATGCTGCACAGGATTATGACAAATTCTTATTGCACTTTGTGAATCACAATATAAAGGAATCTTTTTCATATTAATTGCATAATCTCTTAATTGACTTTGAATCCAAATTATTTGTGATGTACACGCAGCTGCAGCAACATATTCAGCTTCAGCGGTTGATATTGATACACATGTTTGCTTCTTCGATTGCCAGCTGACCAGCTTTCCATCTAGCAATTGACAACCACCAGTTGTGCTTTTACGATCAAGACTACATCCTCCAAGATCTGCATCTGAATAAGCTTGTACAAAGAACCATGTTTTCGAAGGATACCACAATCCTAACGAAATAGTGCCTTTCAAGTATCTGAAAATATTCTTTACTGCTGTGAGATGTGGTTGTCGTGGATTTGATTGATACCTAGCACAATTACAAACAGAATACATAATATCAGGTCTACTTGCAGTTAAATACAATAAAGACCCAATCATGCTTCGATATAAAGTAATATCAACAGCATATTTATCTAACGAAGAAGTTAGCTTTATGCTCGTTGCCATTGGTATTCGTAACCTTGTGCTATTCGTCATTCCAAACTTTTCCAACAGATTCTTCGTATATTTCTCTTGATTGATGAATATGCCTTCCCTGTTTTGTCTAATATTTAAACCCAAAAAGTTATTAATTTTTCCCATCATACTCATTTCAAATTTGCTTTTCATCAAATCTTCGAATTCTTTAGATAAAGATGGATCAGTTGAGCCAAAAATTATATCATCAACATAAATTTGAACAAGCATCAGATGATTCCCAATTTTCTTTCGAAATAAAGTGGGATCAACTGAACCTTGTTTAAATTTAGATTGCTTCAAAAATGATGTAAGAGTTGCATACCATGCTCTTGGTGCTTGTTTTAACCCATATACAGCTTTATCTAAAATATAAACATAGTCAGGATGCTCAGAGTTTATAAAACCTGGAGGTTGTTCAACATAGACCGTTTCTTCGAGTTCTCTATTTAAAAATGCACATTTGACATCCATTTGATAGACATCAAAATCTTTATGAGCTGCAAAAGCCAGAAAAATACGAACAGCCTCGAGTCTTGCGACAGGGGCAAATGTTTCTTCGTAATCAATTCCTTCTTGTTGAGAATATCCTTTAACAACAAGTCTGGCCTTATTTCGAATAATGTTTCCATATTTGTCAGTTTTGTTTTTATAAATCCATTTAAGTCCAACAACTGACACATCATTAGGCTTTGGAATTAATCTCCAAACCTTGTTTCTTTCGAATTCAGACAATTCAACTTGCATAGCAACAACCCAATCAGAGTGTTCCATTGCATTCTTAACTGTCTTTGGTTCAATTTTGGAAATAAAAACATTAAACATGCAATATTCTTGATGATTGTTTAGTACCTCATTTCGTGCATGAAGTTGTGCTCTCGTTATGATTCCTGCTTGTGGATCACCAAGAATTTGATCCTTTGGATGATTTCTTGTCCATTTATCCAATGGTGGATAATTAGGATCAAAATCCAAAAGTGCATCTTCGAACATTACATCTGTTTCTGATCCATTTATAGAAATAGAATCATCAGCATCATCAAAATGTTCTTCTTCAAAAATTGGATCATTCTCTAGTATATGCTCCCCCTCGATGATTGACTCCGTTTCGATATTTTTCTCTGGTTCATTGATCGGTTCTTCTTCATTAATTTGCTCCTCTTCAACACTAACATTTGTGGACATGTTATCTCTTTCACTATAATGCTCCCCCTCAACAAAAGTATTTGAATCCAAGTGCTCCCCCTCCACTGGATCATCAGTTTGTTCATTTGGGTCTTGATTCAAATTCGAAGTTGGATCATTTTTATACTTCGAATTTTGTGATGTTTGATTA
Organism: Lactuca serriola; assembly: GCF_051521515.1. Taxonomy (NCBI): domain Eukaryota; kingdom Viridiplantae; phylum Streptophyta; class Magnoliopsida; order Asterales; family Asteraceae; genus Lactuca; species Lactuca serriola. Next base: position 529,369 of record NC_136410.1, on the reverse strand, counting down.
TCAGTTCCATTTCTTTCTGCATCAATTGCTTGATCTGAAATACCAAAAATCGAATCATAATCAACATCATTCATTTCAATTGAATCATTTATATTTGAAGAATTTTGCAAAATAGGATAATTCACAAATTTATGATTTGACTTTTTAATGTATTGATCATCAAATGTCAAATTAAAAGTTTCTTCCACTTTGCGAGTTCGCTTATTTAATACTCTATAAGCAACTGAATTGTGTGAATATCCCAAGAAAATTCCTTCATCCGCTTTTGTTTGAAACTTCAAAAGATTATCCTTGAGATTCATTATGAAACACCTGCATCCAAAAACATGGAAAAATTTGACATTAGGTTTTCGATTATTGATGATTTCATAAGGAGTAACATTAAACCGTCGATGAATGAATGATCGATTTTGAGTAAAACATGTTGTTGAAACAGCTTCAGCCCAAAGATATTGAGGTAGATTCGAAAAAGCCAACATTGTTCTTGCAGCCTCACATAATGATCGATTTCTTCTTTCAACTACACCATTTTGTTGTGGTGTATAAGGAGATGAAAAATTATGTGAAATTCCTTTTTCCACCAGAAATGTATCGAAGACATGATTTTTGAATTCAGTTCCATGATCACTTTTAATTTTTCGAACAGTCTTTCTCAATGAAACTTCCATCTTTTTGATAAAATCAATCATCACTTGTGGAACTTCGGATTTTAACCTGAGAAAATAAACCCACGTGAATCTTGAAAAATCATCTACTATTACCAAAATGTACCTTTTCTTGTTAAGAGTAGCAACTGTGGAAGGACCACATAAATCTATATGTAGGAGTTCGAGGGGTTCAACAATCTTCGAATCTATTGTGATTGGATGACCTTGTTTATGTTGTTTTCCTACTTTGCAAGCTGCACACAAACTTTCATTATCATATTTAAGAATGGGTAAACCTCTTACCAGATCTTGTGTGACAAGTTTGTTGATGTTTCGAAAATTGAGATGTGATAATCTCCTGTGCCATAACCAGCTAATATCAGCAGCAGCCTTCGAAAGTAGACACACAACAGGTTTGCCTACAATAGGAACAATATCCAATGTAAACATGTCACCTTTTCTTTTTGACTTCAGTAACACTTCCTTATTTTTGATATTCGAAATAACACTTCCTTCTTCATTAAAAAGAACTTGATTGCCAGTACCCACAACAAGTTGTGAAACACTTATCAAGTTGTGTTGCAAACCTTCAACAAATGCAACTCTGTTGATAGTAAAATTTCCATTTGTTATTTTCCCATAACCCTTGACTTTGCATTTGTGATTATTACCAAACTTAACCACTCCTCCATTTTCTAGGCTTCGAAAATCACGCAAGTTTTCCTTCTTCCCAGTCATGTGACGTGAGCAACCGCTATCAATGTACCATTTGTTATCATATTGCTCGTCACAAAGTACCTGCAATCATTGGAAAAATTTAGGTACCCAAGCTTTGTTGGGTCCATTCATATTAGGTTTATTATTCAGTTGTAAGTTACAACCATTAACCCAATCATATACTTTGTTTTTGAAACTGTCAATAAATCTAACATTTTCATTCGAAGGGTCAGATATATGATTTTTTATTATTTTTAAATTTTCACTAACTTCACCCTTCGCATCTTGAGTTTGTGATTCTTTTCTTTTTGCTTTTGTGACTGGCTGCCAAACTTTAACTGATATATTTGACTCTTTGGATGATGAACTTCCGTTTGTTGAAGGATTGGCATATTTGTCATATGCTTCTTTTATTTGTTCTTTCGAATATTTTCTTGATTGATACATTTTTCCTTTTCCTTCCAACCAATGATCAATATTTCTCTTTGTTGTTATACCCTTTGCATATGAAACTTTGTCAGCTTGTTTCTTCAGAGGATTATAACATTTTGCTGAATTTGGAACATAATCAACTTTTGGTTTTGAAAAATATGATTCATGATAAAATGTCTTGCTTTGAACCTTTGAAATTTTGATTTCCAACCTTTTTCTGAAAAAAATTTCTTGGTATTGTAGATTTTATTTCTTTTGAAGCTTTTGAATTTTTATTTGAAAATGAAGCACTTTTCTCTTCAAAAATTTGAGATTTTTCTTTAAAAACTTTTCTTCTTTTTGAAAAATTTGATGATCTCATTTTTGATGGTTCAACAGTTTGCCAAAAAATTGTTTTTCTTGCTTGACGTTTTGAAATATTATTCTTATTTGAATAATTTTCAACCTGATCTTTAAATTCTTTTGAATTTAGTTTTATTGCTTTGTTAATTGTTTTAACATCATTTTTAACACCTTGTTTTGAAAACATATTTGCATTTGGAACAACTTCTTTCTTTTCAACTTTTGACTTTTCAATCCAAACTCTTTTTGGTTTATGATGTTGAAATTTATACGAATTCTTTGTAAGATTATTCTCAACTGTACTTTGATTTGAAAAGAATACTTCATTTGAAGTTTGCTTATTGTCTTCTTCCACCATCTTTTTGAATTCAGGTTTTACATTTTCAACATTCCCTGTCGTTACGAAGACTTGATTTGGAAACACAACATCATCAGTGCATTTGAAGATTGGATAAACAACAGTGTTTGATTCAAGAAAATGAGCACCTTTTTCACTAAGAATTTTCTCAAATTCTTGAGTATCCAAATAAACTTGATCAACAACCACTCGAGGAATTTCAATTTCTTTTGTCTTTTGAATTGGCTTCGCATTTGAATTTTCCTCCTCATTGTCACTATCATCCGTTTGACTCTCATGTATTTCCACAAACTCCATATCACAAACTTTCGAAGTTGAGGATTTATCAGTTTCAATTTTCATTAATAAATCTTCACATTTTTCTTTCCCTTTAAATGAATTTGCAACATTTATGACAGACAACTGTGAACAATCTACATCTTCTAAATCACTAATTTCACTAATATTATCAGAATTATCTTCAATATCAGCAATATTAGTTTCACTATTGGATGTAGAATTCTCAGTCTTTTTCAAAATTCGAAGTTGTTCTGATTTAGTTAAGGTTTCATTTACAATTTTTACTAAATCAGTAGCATCAAGATAATCTTCGACTTTTGCAATTCCATATCTAAATCTATCATCTGGGATTTTGTTAAAATCAGAGATTTCTTTTTCACAATCATATGAAATACTATTAACCTTAGCTCTATCATAAGCTAAAAAAGGTAGTAATTTTCTATGTTGTTCCTTACTAATTTCAGATGAATGATGTAACTCAGTTAATTTTCCATATAATCTTTTTGCTGAATTACAAAAGATATTTCTCTGGGCTAACAACAAATTTATTTCATTTCCTAATTTTTCTCTATCCTCCATGATATTTGAAACTTGCAATTCTAAGTAATCAATTCTAGTGACTTTCGAATCCAACATTTTTCTTGTCTCTAGTAATTGATTACTTAACTTTTTGGCTTCATTGCTAGCAGACACAACGATTGAATCAAAGTAAATAACAGTTTCATCAAAAGATACTAACTCAGAATTATATGCAGAAACTGGAATGTTAAAAGATTCAAGAATGTTACGTACCTTAGTAGTCATAGGCGACTTGTCAGCAGACTTCGAAACGAAGCATCACCCACACACTTCGTCAGTCTGTTCATCATCTGAATCCTCTTCCATTTTTGCATACATGGCTCCATGAGTTGGATTTTTCATCTCTTCATCATCTGAACCCGAAGACCATATTTGATATGTGCTGTCTGATTCAGTTTCTCCATGAGCCATCAATGACAAATTCTTTGCTTTCTTCTTGACTTCCTCCAGTTTCTCTGTGTAGTAAGCTTCATCTTTTATTTTACTCTTCTTTTCTTCCTTCTTTCTCAACAGACAATTCACAGCCAAATGATTTGCTCCATAACAATAATGACAGTTGATCCCTGTATCACCTTTCAATAGCATCTTCATTTTCTCCATCTCATTCTTCGAATCTGTCTTCATTTCTATTTTCTTCTCATCCAGTTTGTTTTTGTTCTCAAAGCTACCCTTCGAATCTGATGACTTCTTTGGATTAAAAGGTTTCTTAAAAAATTTCTTTACCTTATTGTTTGAGTAAAAAGCAACTGCCTCATCATCAGAATTCATCAAAAAGCCTTCTTCTTCATCAGACTTCGTTTTATCATTCTCTCTTTCTGAGACCTTTGAAACTAGAGCCAAAGGACCACCAAGACTTGCTACAGCTTCTTCAGCTATTTCATTAACTTCATTTTCATGAGATTTCAATTGATTGTACAAATCATTCAAAGTCGAAGTATCAAAACTTTGTTGATTTTTCACCATCATACTCACACTCCTCCACTCCTTTCGAAGTCCCATAACAAATATCAAATTGTACTCCATTGATGACCTGATTATACTATAACGATTACAACGATAGATTAACTCGTTGAATCTATCATAGTATGCTTCAATTGACTCATTTTCTTTTTGTTTAAAGTCTTTGAGTTCCACCAGGCATTGTTTTACAGATGTGATTTTTGTCTTTTCACTTCCTTGAAATTTATCTTTGAGATTGTTCCAGATTTCTTTAGCTGTTTTGCACGTTCTGACATAATTGTACACAACAGGAGGTAATGCACCTCTTAATTCCCTCATGCATCTCTTCTCCAGACGTTTTAAACGATCGGTTTGATTATCAACTTCTGAACTGCTTGAAGACATGCCGATTGGCTAAACTTGTGCAGGCTGATTAACATCTCCTGTGATACACTTCCATAATTCTTCATCCAAACCGTTCAAGTAATCTTCCATACGATCTGCCCATTGATCATAATATTCTGGAATAAGCATTGGAATTTTTGTGGATGATCCAAGCAAATGAGAAAATGAAGTCATCGAATTAAGATTGAATGACGCCATTGTTGTACAGACAAAAACTTCAAGATGAAACTTGACTTTTGAGAATTTTGAAAATCAAATTGTATAATTCAATTCAGAATTACACAAAGAACACTCGATTAAAATTTTTTTTGCAGAATCAAATCCTAGATTGAGATCTAGATGAAAATTTCAAATTCAAAAAGGACGGAAACTTTTTGAATCAAACAGTGGATTCAAAAACCTTTTTGATCGAATGAAAATCAGATCACAGAAAGGATTCCTGCTCTGATACCAATTGAAGAGATTTGTAATCGAGTTTGAAGATCAATTTATGTAAGAATTAAGAAAGAAGAATCACGATGAATAAGAGAGTAAATATAATCTTTGATCAGCTCATATTATGCTTTTAGATTTACAGAGTAAAACAGAATTCTCTGTAAAGTGTGTGAAAAAGTTCTGTTCTCACATCGTACAGACTCCTATTTATAGGCGAACAAAAGCATAATAAAATACTAAGGACTAGACATTACAGCTTTGATAAAATGCCTTAGTAATTATAACGTTACATTCGAAGACACAACTTACGAAGACTAACAACCCTTCGTAAAAACAATACTTCGACATATTACAATACAAACCCTAACACACATGCATGGCCTTTTGGGGCTAAAAAGGCCAATATGACACTATATGGCTTGCATGAGGGCTCTAATGGCATAAAGTTTGTACCTTTATGTCATATCAACCCCTCTAGGTGCTAGATCTGGAAGAATACCCACTTGGGTCGATCATTCTCCAAAAGCTATCATTCTCTGACCAAAAACCCTCATAAAGATGGACATAAAGAGATATAATGAACTAATAGCGAAGATAGAAACTTGATTACCAGAAAATGTAGCAAATTGTGTGTAGTTTCCAGATCTACTCTTTCTCTCTTGAGTCCTCTATCTTCTTCTTCTTCCACACGCTTCAAAAGTACAAAAAGATCACTCAAAATGTCTCACACTATCAAATAAAGCTCTAGGTTTTTGTGGGTTAGGGTTTGGGACAGGGAGGCTGGAAATGAGGCCAAGGGGTGGTAGTTAAGGAGCTTAAATAGGGTGCAAAACCCCAAAATTAGGGTTTCACTCTTGGCCAATCTACTCGGCGATTAGAGGGCTCATGACTCGTCGAGTAGATAGCTTAAACCTCGCGCATATTCTGCCATTTACTCGACGAGTTAGGGCCACCAACTCGTCGAGTTACCCTTCCAAAATAAATAAATTAATAAGTTAAGTGCATACCAAGAACCAGGCATTACAATTCATGGGTTGGATGACTTGGATAAATACAAGCATCCAGGGCTTATAATAGCTGGAAACACCACAAAAAATGGTTCCTGCTTTAGAAAACAAGAGAATGCTTAACAAGAGTTTATTTAATCCCCTTTAATTTGGTCATCAATTGCCCTTTCTAATCCCAAAAATGACAACTTGGGCCATGACTTGGAGATATCGTTGGAAAAAATCCTTTCAAGAAAACAGATTGAATATAGGATAACATAAGGGATATGTGGCTTTACTTAACATACCATCCAGGAAAGGTATGCAACAAAGCTCAATCGATCAAATAAGTTTGTGAAAAGAAGTGACTCAAACAAATAAAACACTTACTGCAAACCCTTTCATAGTGTTGCTACTTAAGATAGAAGATACTCATGGCACAATGAACCTAACTACAAAAAATAATCACATATTAAACTATTTCAATTCCACATACACAAAAGATTAAAATTCCTCAAAATTGAAGCATGTAACTGAAATCAAGCAATAATCAGAACTCGAAAATCGATCAACAACTAGACGCTTATAGCAATGGTAATTGAAGATAGAGATGATACCTGATATGATGAGAAGAAAAGAAAAAAGGACGATCGCCAATTGCAGAAAGGCTATTCAATAAAGAGAAAGTGTCGGAAGTGTCTTGCGTTTTGGAAATTTTCCAAAAACTAAATTAGGGTTTTTTTACAAAAAGATGGAGAAGTAAGCTCAAATCCGCTCCAAGGATGAGGTCGAGCAGCTACAGCGGTGAAGCCTTACGACAACTTTGAGGGTGACAGCTGCATCAAGAGAACCGGATTGACAGCAGGCGGTGATGCCGATGGTTCTTTCCTATTGGTCGTTGTTCATATAGAGAAAGGGAGCACAAAGTAATCTTTTAGTTCAGTCTCACCACATTTGAGTAGTTAAAGCTCACCCTTTACGGTATTTACCAAACTAGTGTTATATATGTCCGGTGGACGGTTGACCAATGTAATAAAAAAAAAATAGATCGATTTTACTTTTTTTTTTTTATAACATTGTACTTTATTTGTTCCAATTATAGCATTGTACTATGAAATCATTATTTTTTGTATTTATATCATTAATTTGTTCCTATTATACAAACACATATACATAAAATCCATGAAACAAATATAATGATAGTATAATATACAAATTTAAGTGCTATTAGTTAATAATAATAATAATTTCCATTATTCAAGAATAGAAACAGTAAGTGTAATAGAAAAAAGTACCATTGACATTATGACCGAAATGCCCTTGCATCAGAGTTCAAAGACATTGGATGAAAAGAAACTCAATCTCAAAATTATTATGACATTCAGAATCCGAGTAGCTTCCAAGACCATCCCAAATAATACCAGGAACCTCTTAAATTGAGAAAAAGATCATAGGAATACCTAAAATACCCTTTAATCAAAAATAAATTCCAATTAATAGCATTTTTAAAAAACCGCAACTCTTTTATTCCTTCCCTTCTCCATAAGCAAAAACTATACAAGAATAAAAAAAAAAACTCTTCTGATGCATTTTTGGCCGAAATGCCCGTGATCTTTTAACCACCAACCACTTCATCAAATAGAACATAAACAACACTTGTAACTCATAATAGTTTACTTCCTAAATCAATCATAATTATAACATTTTAGTGAAAATTATTAAAAGAATGATAGGTTAGTTACTAAATAACAACTTAAATTAAGCCTTAAACCATTATTATAATTGTTTTTAAAACGAGTAACAATTTTGTGAAATCAGTTCCATCACTTGCTAAACAGTGAAATATTGAGGTATGGAAATTTCAAGAAAGAGAGAAAGCCAGGCGATTATGAGATTTCTCATAGAATTCGTGTTGGTGAACTGAAGAAACAATAATCTAACCGCACATATAACCATATGCATATATTAAGTCTTGAAAGGCACTAAAAAATGGAAATGTTGATATTACAAAGAGTTGTAGTCACATACCTACAAGTCCAAAACTAGCACAATACAATGATGCATATATGGGAAAGGGTATGGATGAGAAAACCGCTCCAAATTTCCCTGTAAAACACCCAAAAACTTGAATAAAACTAAACTAAACAAAATGACTTCATATATAGAAACATTTTCAAAAACCAATAACTATAAGTGTTTAATCATAAAATCTTGAAAATACTAACCTAATATGGAAATCACGAAACCAGCAGAAATCTGAATAACTCTTCAGCTGCGTTTGTTTTTTTTTAAAAAACTCTTCTAACCTCTTAGTGCTGCGTGGCGCAGCACACGCGCAACACTTTTAGGTTCGCAGCAGTTTGTTTTTTTGCAGACTTTGGGTTCAAAAACCTCTTCCCGTCCTCTTCCCCACGCAGCAGTGGACTTATCTCTTCTAACTACTTCTAACCTCATCTAAAGAAAACACTCTTTGCCCTAAACAAAAAAAAACGCCGCTGCCTTCTCGTTCTTTCTCCTTCTTCTTCTCGGCAGCCAACTATCGATCCAGAGGTGGTCCGACTCGACTCCAGCCTCCGCTGCCACCCCATCGCCGGTCGCCTTCGCCGTTCTCCCCTGCAACGCCGGTCGCCGCCGCTGCTTGCTGCTGCCATCGTGCTGCCCTCGATTCATCAGGTAACATTTTTTTTTCTGAGTACCGATTATATAAAATTGAGTACCGATTGTATGAAATTGAGTACAAATTCTGTGATTTCTTATGCATTTGAGTACCGATTCTTTGAATTTGAGGACCAATTTTCTGATTTCTTGCTGCCCTCGGTTTCAAGATCAGTTGTTTTTTTTCTTCTAGTTTCTTATTGATTTGAGTACCGATTGTATGAAATTGAGTACAAATTCTGTGATTTCTTATGCATTTGAGTACTGATTCTTTGAAATTGAGGACCAATTTTTTGATTTCTTGCTGCCCTCGGTTTCAAGATTAGTTAATTTTTTTTTTTGTTTTTTTTTTCTTCTGATTTCTTATGTATTTGAGTACCTATTGTATGAATTTGAGTACCAATTTTCTGATTTCTTATGCATTTGAGTATCAATTGTATGAATTTGAGTACTAAGTTTTTGATTTGAGTTAGGATTTTGTTGCTGAGATGTTACAACCTTTGTTAAAATCTTTGTTGAATGTAAAATTTATGATATATTGTTCTTTAAACAGATTTTCTGCTGAAATTTATATTTGTTGAATGTTGAATGTTGATTTATCCTGATATCATAAACTTATATGTAAGTTTCCATGCTGAAATCATAATATTTCCTTATATGGTTTTTTTTGTTCATTCATGATGTATTGTTGTTGAATATGCTAAACTTATTTGTTTATTATGTTGGAATATGATTAATCTTTGTAGCTAAAGTATGTATTATATATATTTTTTTGTTATTAGCAATAGGAGATAAACATACATGGACCAATGAGCAAACAAAATGCTTATTGCAAACTTGTATTGAAGAAGTGCAAACCGTGGGTAGAAAAGGTTTGAGTTTGCACAAACAATCATGGCACAAGTTAGGAACAACTATTAAGGAAAAGTATGGCGTGGATTTGAATCAACGACAATTAAAAAACGCCTATGATAACCTTAAAGCCAAATACACGGGATGGTTATACTTAAAAAACAAAACTGGAAACCTTTACAACCCACAAACAAATACTTTTAACTTAACAAATGAGGAGTGGGAGGACTTTAAAAAGGTATACATATATATATATATATATATATATATATATATATATATATATATATATATATATATATATATACACACACACACACATTTATATGTATTTTGTTATATTATTATCTTATGTTACATTGATTGCGTTTAGGGACATCCGAAAGCCGCTTCTTTGAAAACCGTCCCATTATTGTTTCCAGAGCTTTGTGCAGAACTCTTTGATGGAAGCAGTGCATCTGGTAATCTCAACTATGCCACATCCCAAACACCATCGGGATCATCTTCTTTCCATGGCGCACCATTACAGCTTTTGGACGCCCCTTCCATTAACATAGATGAAGATGATTTTTTTTCCAATCATACAAGTGAACATTTTACTCAGACTCCACCTTCTGCTGCTTCACCTTCTGCTGATTCACCTTATGCTGCTTCACCTTCTGGTAACCCCAACAAAAGGGCTAAACCCTCAACTCCTAGACCTCGAGCTCCTAGTGCCTCACCTGATCCACCTTCTTGTGCCTCGCCTAAAGCTTCTATTACTGCTGATGATTTAGCACTGGAGATGCAAAAAGCTCTATGCCATTTGACTCAAGGGCCAACAATTCCCCAGTGTTTAGAGAAGCTTGAGTTGCTCGAGTTAGACCCAATAGACCCTATACGATTTGCTGCGTATCACATTTTTGGAGGGACCATGAATATTAGAGAGATGTGGGTAAATTTGCCTAATGATCCACAAATATTAAGAGGATGGATCGAGATGACAGCTACAAGTTTAGGAGTTTTAAAGGATGGAAAGATTGTTCGTTAAGTTTATATGTTATTTGGTTATTTGCTACTTGGGATTTATGATATGTTTTGGTACTTGAATGTTATTTGGTTATTTGGTACTTGAATGTTATTTGGTTATTTGTTACTTGGGATTTATGATATGTTTTTTGGTACTTGAAATTTATGTTATATTTTTTTGGTACTTGAAATTTATGTTATATTTTTTTGGTACTTGAGATTTATGTTATTATCTTATGTTATATTATTATCTTATGTTACTATTATTATCTTATGTTATTATCTTATGTTATATTATTATCTTATGTTATTATATGTTTTCTTGATTAATAGGTTTGTAATGGATCACGACAAAAAGATACTACTCATAATTCTTATGTATTTGTACGTCCGCTACTTTTGGAAGAGGGGTGTCAAACGAGTGCGGGACAACGATTCGGAAATGACAGGACATGAATTTACGTTAGAGTTACTTCACTGTAATCCTCTACAATGTCTTGAAGTGCTACGCATGTCTCGTGAATCATTTGTCCGGCTATGTGCTCATTTTAGAGTAAACTACGCGTTAAAGGATAGCAAACATGTGTCGGTTGAGGAGAAGATGGCTATGTTTTTTATGATGATCGGTCATAACCAACGTTATGTGATTATCAAGCGGAGATTTCAACACTCAAAGCAAACAATTCATAAGTTTTTTCATGAAGTGTTGGACAAAATGTTGCTTTTCGCACATGACATTATAGTACCAACATCTTTTAATCCGAATCCAAACATTCTGGGACATAATAGGAGGCTACGGCGGGTGTTCAAGGGAGCAGTTGGTGCACTTCATGGCACTTTGATACATGCTGTTGTCCCTGCAAACAAACAGGATTTATATAGAAGTAGGGGAAAAGGCGATTGTTACCAAAATGTATTGGCAATATGTGACTTTAACATGATGTTTACGTTTGTTGTTGCCGGTTGGGAAGGGATAGCACACGATTCTTGAATTTTATCAAAAGCATTAGCAAATCCACATGCACCATTCCCGCTTCCACCTCCAGGTAAATTTATGGTTATTTAAATAGTTTTATCTTTATTTAAAAATAAATGACTTTTTTTTTGTTTTTTTACAGATAAATATTATCTTTGTGATGCCACCTATGCAAACATTCGAGGTTTTATGGCACCGTACCGTAATGTTAGGTATTGGCTTGGAGATTTCCGTCGAAGACGTGCATTAACGAATAAAGAAAAATTTAACCATGGACACGCAAAACTTCGGAATGTCATTGAGCGTGCTTTTGGTGTCTTGAAAGCACGATTCCCTATACTGAAGATGATGGCACCATTCTCGTTGGTTACACAACGAAACATTACCCTAGCATGTTTTGCGCTTCATAATTTTATAAGAAGAGAGGGACTACGTGATGAGTTTTTTGCATGATATGATGAACCAAATGTCTCGGTTCGGAATAACAATGCGGTCGTTGATAATGATGAAGATGAGATTCCAACACATGGTACTGCTGCGGACCGTGAATATATGAGCCAGTTACGGGATGAAATTGCCGAACAATTGATGCAAAATATGGAATGAAAATTATTAAAGTTTGGTTGTATGAATTTTATTTAAAAATGTTATTGTAAGACTAATTTCGTTGTTTGAATTTTATTTCAATGTTTTAAGACTACAATTATTAAATTTTTGGTATTAACAAACTATTTTTTGGTTTATTAAATTACTTTATTTTAAATTTTTTAATATCTGCAGCAGTCTGCAGACGTTAAAAAAACAAACATGCTTCTCATTACAGTCTGCAGCACTTTGATCCACCTCTTCTGCTGCAGAGGGCTGCAGAGGTGGTCCACAGACTTCAGACAGATTCACTTCGGAAAAACAAACAGCACCTTCGACTCCCAACTCTGGATGATCCAAGAAGACCCATATTTTCACTGAAATAAGATGATTTTTCAAACTTGTTCTTATAAAAGAAAGTTCTCATATTTTATTAAAACTAAATTTTAAAAGTTAAAAACACTTTTTCATATAGGCAATGTGCTTTCATGCAAACTTTCCATAGTTCATAAAGTTGCCAATTAATATCAAATACAAGTCTACGCAGTTACATATATTTCATAAACTTATAGGCAATTCCACACATTAGTTGTTAGATGTCTAATTATGCATTTAAATGAAAAAAAAAATGTCAATTTCCATTCTAATAGCATCAAATGGTTCTTACACGGACACTGTGGATCTAGTTCCAGTTCCATAAAGTCGATCTGGAAGCAAACCTATTCCCTGATAAAAACAAATTTCACTTTCAAGATTTCAATCTTTGGACCTTAAAAAGTTGATCTTTTTTATATAATAAGAACTCACATGCCAACCAATACCTATGCTAAGTACATAAGCAGGAGGTGGAGCTGCAATTCCTAGCCTTGTAAGCACTAGTTGACTATGTCACAACAAAATCTTATTAAAAAACAAAAAAAGCTATGAAACCGAAGAAAAAGTTGTGAGAAATAAATCATATATAACAAAACATATATATGAACTAAGAGTCATTTATATAACCGAAACAAACATAAAAATCAAGAACTTCAACAGACCTCAAGATTTAATGCATTCACTTAAGCATTTAGACGAACAATAGGTAGGTGAAAAAAAAAATCTTGTGAAACATGAATTTTGAGAGTTTATCTGTGTAGTGAAAACGGTGTTGGCTTTATTGTCGAAGTCAAAAAAAAAAATGGAAAACTTACTTCAAGATCATTAAAGACCTAATTGGAGGATACATCCCTTCAATGTCAATATACATCCGATAAGCTTCGATCACGAACTTGGATTCCATTCTCTATTGACGTCCACAAACTATAGGAAAATTGAAGCCTTAAGCAAGAAGAGAGTCTTTTCCTCCCAACCCACTGCCAACTATTGGAAAAACTATTGGACAAATTGAAGCCTCAAGGGAGGAAGGAGTCATTCCCACCCAACCCATTGAACCCATGTCACATCATTTTTTTTTCTTTTATCCCTATTTTTTTTATCCCATTCAATTTAAAAAAAATACAAAACAATCAAGGTAAAATATTAATTAGCAATAGAATTACCGTCGATACCACTCCCGTTTCAACGAGTTGTTTAATTGGTTTCACTAACCCACTTTATCATCTCTCTCTACTTTCTCTCTCTCGTTTTCTCTTGTACCATGTGTTTTAAAACTTGTACCTTAGTTGTTTTGTATTTTTTTAATTGAGTGGGTTGAATGGTTGATAAATATAAGATTTCTGTATGTTGTGGGTTGAAAAAATAAAGAAAAAAAAATAGACAAAAATTGATGTGACATGGTTGATAAATATAAGATTTCTGTATGTTGTGGGTTGAAAAAAAAAAAAAATAGACAAAAATTGATATGACATTTTTCATTACATTACTACGTAAATACACACAAATGCCTCCGTTGAAGTCTTAATTAGAAGTCGACTCATGGTTTCCTTTGTGATCCTATCCAATAAAGTATCACATTCACATGTATAGGGTGTTGCACCTAAAGTAATCAGAAGAAAGCCCATGCATGCATGCATTCATGCTTACAGATTTTAATATTATACCAATATAATATATAATAGACTCTGGTTCCATGCTATGGTTCTTTTAGCATGCCAATTTCCGATATTTTTATTTTTCTTTTCTTGTTAATTGAATAAAGGGATATCGGTATAAATACAAATACATAATTAAGTTTAACAATAATTAATGCTTAAAATAATTAAGATTGGTAATAACTAATAATAAAATAATAATTAAGAAATGAGTTTTTTTGTGGTTTTGTAACCATTTTCTAAAGGAATGACAGAAACTGCCAGTTCAGGAACTTATGGATGCATAGGATTTGGTTTAAGGGGGTTGTTTTGTCATTATGGATTAAACTGGGGACTAATTGAGTAATTTCTATTTTAAGCCCATCTTTTGGACGTGTTTAAGGCTACAATCGGTTCATTTGCTAAGCCTTAGTCCAACTCTTTAATATTGGATAAACCTAATAGCCCAAGAAAGCTCCTTGCATCGTATCTAAGGTTTGTGTGTAAGTTTTGGAGGGTACGGCTTCAACAGAGAACAACGAAGGGGATGATAGTCGATGCTGACCCACTAATTAGGAGAATAAAAAGGCATGTGGTCACCTGCCCAGTAAAAGATCCGTTGCTTATTTTTCTGCTTTCTGTTATAGTTCAGCCTATTTAAGTTACTTTGTTTTAGCTGTTTTAGCATGTGTAACAGTTTCAGTTTTCAATCATTCAATAAAGTAATCATTCGGCTATCTTATTCCCCTTATACCCTTGTCAAATTTCACAGTTAGATTAGCCTTGCCCACCAACAAGTGGTATCAGAGATTCAAGGTTCTGATCGTGTGTATGCCCAAGATCATTAGATACGATACCATGACAGTAGCTTCAACATCCAATCCACCCAAAGACAGCCCATACCCCCTTCAATGCCTGATGCTTACCTCATCAAATTTACAATACATGGTCGATTAAGATGGAAGCCATTATGGATGCCCATGGATTATGGGATGCCATCGAGCCACCAACCGGTGTGGTTGTGGACGAGAAAAGGAGCAAGCAAGCTCGAGCCTTCATCTTTCAATCGATCCCGGAAGAGATGCTTGCACAATCTGCCAAAAAGAAGACAGCCAAAGAAGTGTGGGACTCTCTAAAGTCACAGTATGTGGGTACGGAACGAGTCCAGAAAGCAAGACTACGGGTGTTGAAAAGTGAATTTGAAGGACTTCAAATGAAAGACACAGAGACCATAGATGATTATGTAGGGAGGATATTGGCCATGTTCTCAAAAATTTAGGAGTGCAGGGGCAATTCTGGAAGATAAAGAACTGGTGAGGAAGCTATTCGACACTGTCCCGGAAAGATTTATCAATCTTGTGGCTTCAATTGAACAAAGCTCCGACATGGAGTCCATGTCATTCGAGGAGGCAATTGGGCACTTAAAGGCTTATGAGGATCGACTCCGACTCCGGAAGGCAAACTCAGGTGGTGATAATGCTTTGTTACTTGCAAAGTCGGAGGGCTCCTCAAGTCATCGAAGCCCAAGCAAGTCAAAGACGACGGGTGGTCGTGGAAGAGGAAGAAATAGTGACAGGGGAGGAAGAGGCAACTCACGTGGTCGGGGTTCGACGCGTGGCAGAGGTGGACGCTGGGGTGGTAATTCACGACAAGAAGTAGGGAGTTCCAACCGGAAGCCTCGTGACAAAAGTCATATATAGTGCTTTGAGTGTAAAGAACTTGGCCACTATGCTTCCGAATGTAAAGCCAAGAAGCAGCAAGATCATGAGGTGAACTTAGCTGCAGATGAAGATGGACCTGCTTTGCTGTTAACTGTACATGGAGAAGAAAGTATAAGCATGATTCTACTGAATGAAGAAAAGGTGTATCCGAACCAGCAAAAAGAAATAGACGATGAGAACATGTTGTATCTGGACAACGGGGCTAGCAACCACATGATGTGACTTGACAGGTGCGATTTGGGGACGGCTCTAAGGTTCCTATCAAAGGGAAAGGCATTCTGTTATTCGATTGCAAGAATGGTGATCAATTCATCATTCCTAATGTGTATTATATCCCGGCCTTACACAGCAACATAATCAGTTTGGGCCAGATGACAGAGGAAGGATATGATATAGGAATGAAGGAAGAATTTCTAAAGATGTACGATGAAGCTGGTCGTTTGATCATGAAGGTACAGAGGTTAAGAAATAGACTATATAAGATAAAACTCACACCTGGGAAGCCTACGTGTTTGCCTGTGAGTATGATTGATGACTCATGGCTATGGCATGCACGAATGGGCCACACGAATTTCCGAATGTTGGAAGAAATGACACAGAAGCAGATGGTGTCAGGAATGCCTCTCATATCTCATTCAGCACAGGTGTGTGAAGGGTGTATGGTAGCTAAGCAACCTAGGCAAAGTTTTCCAAAAGCGGCCCAATGGAGAGCTAAGGAACCGCTCCAATTGGTACACACGGACCTCTGTGGACCCATCACACCTGCAACAAAGGGTGGCAATCAGTACTTCTTACTAATTGTCGATGATTATTCACGATACATGTGGGTGTACCTGATCAAAACCAAAGACGAAGCCTTTGAAATGTTCCAGAAATTCAAGTTACAGGTTGAAAAAGAAAGCGATTATAAAATCAAGATGTTGAGAGCCGACTGAGGGGGTGAGTTTAACTCGATTCAATTCTTGAATGTTTGTGAAAAGGCTGGCATACGACGTCAAATGATGACTCCACACACGCCCCAGCAAAATGGCATCGTGGAACGACACAATCGAACGATTTTGGAGATGACAAGGTCCTTACTCAAAGCCATGACGATATCGGATCAGTTTTGGGGTGAAGCTGTACGTCATTCGGTGTACCTGTTGAACAGAATTGGCACGAATGCGCTCAAAGATGCGACTCCGTATGAGGCCTGGAAGGGTCCTAAACCTTCAATCGCACACCTTAAGGTTTTTGGGTGCATAGGGTTTGTCAAGAAATTGTGTGGCTTAACCAAGCTAAGCGATCGAAGTGAAACTATGATTCACTTCGGAATTGAAGAAGGAACAAAGGGATATCGACCTTACAATCCCAGAAGTCGGAGAATTGTAATAGCAAGGGACGTTGTCTTTGATGAATCAAAATCGTGGGCCTGGAATGAAGAAATAATTGGAGAGCCACTTACCACACGTTATTGGACTAATGTTTTAGTCCAAGATACAACCCAACTACAGCCGGCCTAAGAACAGCAACCTCCAGATGATGTGATCTTAACCCCTTCGACACCGACTAACAATTACTCGCCTGTTTCTGAGCTTGGAACAGGTAATTTACCTGTTGAAGAATCGCCTTTGGTAACCTCACCTGGAGATGGGTTGCGAGCAACACCTTCAGGTCAATCCTCAAGAAATTATGAAGATGGTGGGTCAGTGGCCTCATTCAATGATACCCCAGTAAAGGGATTTCACTCGATTAATGAAATCTACCAGAATACCGAGAGAATGAGTGATGACAAGGTACGGAGGTTGTATCTGTTGGAATAGTGTCTAAGGCTGCAACTATATTAGGCAAGTAATTGACCCGGTTGTGCATTGTCCTTTTGGGTTGCCTTCACCATAGCAACTTGATAGGATGATTTATTAAGAGAGAGTAAATATTATTAGTATATTATGAGAATAATATAAAGAATAATATATTGTTATTTGATTAATATAAGTCATAGAATTAATTGGAATTAATTTGGTGAATTAAAGACATTAATTAAATAAGAGGGTATAAACTGTCAATTGTTTGATAGTTAAACTTTAGACTGGAAATCCATATAGATATGCATTGGACGGATTCTAGAAGCTAAGGATAGCTTCAAATCGTCCAAGGGGTTATCTAAGGAATGGACTTGGATAGCCTTAAGAGAAGATTATCCAATTAGGGTTTAGGTTGTAACCCTTAAGCAGTCTACAAGTATAAATAGACCCTATGGCATAAGGAAATCGGCACTTCATCTAAAGTAAGAGAACCCTGGCTGATTTCCTCCCCTCTCCTCTCTCCCAAATCATCCTCCTTGCTAGTTGGTGTTTGTAAGCCATTAGAGGAGTGACAATTGTGACTCTAGAAGCTCCAAGACAACAAGATCAACAAGGAATTCAAGGGTATGATTCTAAATCTATTTCAATATTGTTATTACACCTAAATAGTCATTAGAAGTCTTGGATTCAAAGCATGTTTAATTAGAAAGACTAGATCCAAGCATTAGGGTTTTGCATGCGCACATAGGAAAGTTCTTATGGCTAAAACCCATCAGTGGTATTAGAGCCTAGCTTGGTTTTCATTAAATTGTTGCTTAATTGTCTGAAACTAAACTGCAAAATTCGATTTTTTTGTTTCTGAGTCATGGACTCGGCGAGTTCCATAGTGGACTCGGCGAGTTGGCTTGACTCGGCGAGTCACTTGGTGCACTCGGCGAGTCCAAGCGTCAGGAATGGCCAGATTCGGGATTTCTTCATGATTATCTTATGGAAACTTACCTTAATCATATTAGATCAACCCTAATCCGATTTTTTGATATATATGACTATTATCTTAATCTAATTAAAGATATTTATCAACTAATAAAATATTTAATTTCCTTATATGATAAATAATTAATTATTTTGATTATTTTGGTAATTATCTTGCAAGAAATCTTAAATAAATCAAATATAGATAATTAGGAAATTAATTGTTAATTAAAATTATTTTTTATTTGATCCTCCATGTTTGAAATGTTTAAAACTTGTCCTCAAGTTTAGAAATTTATATTTTGTAATTAAAAGTTTTAATTTAGACAATTTAAATTTCAAACCCTAGATTTTAAAATGTTTAAAATAACAACCCTATACTAATATAATATTACAAGATTAATATATATATATATATATATATATATATATATATATATATATATATATATATATATATATATATATATATATATATATATATGTATAACTAAAATGCTAGTCTTAACGTTAGTAGACCTCATTCACGAAGCCGATCTATAAGGTGGGTATAAGGTTGCGGCCTATAAAATGGCGCTTAATGGGTGTACACTCACACCCACCGCTTGCTTGATCGGTGGAGGGTCGTTAGCCGAACGGGTAGGATAGGGCAACCTCATCCTCTCATTAAAAGTATAATAGGAAATACAAAGTAACTACACATATTTTAAAATTTCCCAATATTACTTACTTTAGGAAAAGTGAATTGATGCAATCCCATGAAATTACACTTTGCACCCTTGCTAAGAAGTTAGTGGAGCGTGTGTGGTTTACCGGCACACTAATTGGTTCTAAGCAAAGATGGCAAAGGGTGATTCATTGTTTATCATAGTTCGATGGAGCGTGTGTGGTTTACCGGCACATCGAATAGGTGATCGTTACAATGAAGGCACCATGTGAATTTGCATGGTAATTCACACCCGCTTTGTGATCCTTGGTATCCCAGTCACAAACTAGAGGGGCATATCGAGATTTAAACATGCTATTGAATAGTTTCAATGAATCTCATCCGAACCTAGGAATTCTCAATACATTTAGAACTAATAGTTAGGTTTTATGGTGGAGAATTAGTGAATCGTCATTCACTTACCTTCAATTTATTTGCATGTTAGATTACGGCATCCCTTTTCTAATATGTAAATGATATTGTTGGATCCTAGCCCTAATTTTCTTATTGGGTGATAATTAGGGATTCATATTCTAATCTATCTTTGTCCTTTCTATTTGTAGATGTCGAACGCAAACAACGCTGCTGCTAGTTCTTTCACGTTGATGAGCCTTTGCCAAAAGGTCACCTTCGATGGAATGAACTTTAGCGAATGGATAAGATACATTCGCACCATTGCTCGCTATGAGGATAAGGAGTATGTCCTCGATGAGAAGCTCGAGAATCAACCCTGAAATTGCTACTCCGGCTGAAATTACCGCTTTTGAAACTCATGAGCGAGATGCAACGAAGGTACATTGCATCATGATAGCCACCATGAACTCCGAATTCCAAAATTCCTACGAGGACATGTACCCGTACGAGATGCATCAAGACTTATTGGAGAGATATCACCAAAACGCGAGACAAGAGCGTTATGAGATTTTCACTAACATGATTTCCACTAAGATGGGTCATGGAGAATCTCTTACCGTGCACCTGCAAAAGATGCAAAGGTATGTCGACCGCCTTCGCAAGTTAAATGTTGACTTTGGGGAAGACTTGGCGATCGACATGGTGCTTCACTCTTTGCCTCCGATGTACAATCAATTTAGGATGACCTGCCACATGAACAAAGAAGAGGTCACCCTAAGCAAACTCCAAGGTCTCTTGAGGGTCGCTGAGAGCAAATTCAAAGACAAGTCTGTTGCACCAACTCCCAATCCACCCGCTGCTCCTGTCTTGGCTATTGGTCAAGGAAAGGGAAAGAAGAGGAAGGCTTCGTCTAAGAACTATCGCAAGGTTAAAGCCCGAGACGGTGCCTCTTCTAGTGGGACCAAATTTGATCCCGCTAAGCCCTGACCTAACCCGAAGGAGGCAGAGTGCCACCACTGCCACCAGATAGGACATTGCAAGAGAAGCTGCCCGAAATACCTGCAAGCCATCAAGGAAGGAAAGATCAAGCCATCTTTCGCAGGTATATATACAATCAAATCTAACAATTCTAATCATGCTATTTCTTGGGTTCTTGATACCGGTTGTGGTTATCACATTTGTTCTAATGTACAGGGACTAAGAAGAAGTAGGGATGTGGAGCAAGGAAGAATCAATCTAATCATGGGGAACAGAAGATCGTCTCCTGTGACCAAGATTGGAGTGTATTCCTTAGTGCTTAGGAATAATTTATGTTTAGATTTGAACAATTGTTGCTATTCGCCAGAAATGGCTAGAAACATCATTTCACTTCATGGTTTATATAGACAAGGTTTTAGATTTTCTTTTAATAATGAGAATGGTTCTATTTTAGCTTATCTAAATGGTGTCTTTTACTTTGAAGCTATACCATGTAAAGGAATTTATGAAACTGTTATGATTGTTGATAACTTAGGAAATGATGTTTTGAATATAGATTCTTCCACTAGTATGGATAAAGCATCCTTGTGGCATTGTCGTCTTGGACATGTCAACAAGAAACGCATAGCCCAACTCCAAAAGGATGGAGTGTTGGAGTCATTCGACCTTAGGGAAGATGACACATGCGAGTCTTGTTTACTTGGAAAGATGACTAAATCACCCTTCACGAGTACGTGTGAAAGGGGTGAGGGTCTATTGGACTTAATACATACCGATGTATGTGGACCGTTTAGATCAACCACGAAGGATGGGAACCGCTTCTACGTGACTTTTACCGATGATTATAGTAGATATGGGTATATCTATTTAATCAAGCAAAAGTCAGAAACTTTTGAAAAGTTCAAAGAGTTCAAGAATGAAGTGGAGAATCAATTGGGCAGGAAAATCAAGATGCTTCGATCTGATTGAGGAGGAGAGTACCTAAGTCTTGAATTCCACGATTATCTCAAGGAGTGTGGAATAGTTTCGCAATTGACGCCTCCTAGGACACCGCAGTTGAATGGTGTGGCAGAAAGGCGTAATCGAACCTTATTGGATATGGTTCGCTCTATGATGAGTCGTGCTTCACTACCTATCTCTTTTGGGGGGTATGCCTTTGAGACTGTCGCCCATATCCTTAACCGAGTCCCTACTAAGAAGGTTGCCAAAACACCTCACGAGATGTGGACAGGGAAGGCTACCTCGTTGGCACATATCAAGGTTTGGGGTTGCGAGGCTTTCGTAAGACGAGATACTCACAACAAGCTCGAACCCCGAAGTGAGCGATGTATTTTCATCGGCTACCCGCAGACATCCTTTGGATATCTCTTCTATAGACCGAAGGACAATGTTGTCTTCGTTACGAGGAGAGGAGTTTTCCGAGAGCGAGAACTCATAAGCCAAAGAGACAATGGGAGGCAAATCGAGCTTGAAGAGATTCAAGAGTCGATAGATGAAGGAACCTCTACCACTGGCACTCAACCTGAGGAGGAAACTCCGGTTGAACCGATTGACGAATCCTTACCTCTTAGACGTTCCGATAGAGTTAGAGTTCTACCCCAGTTTTATGGTTTTCATATTACTACCGAAGGGGACACGTATATTAGTGATGGTACACTAATAAATCTTGATGAACCTAATAGCTATAAGGAAGCCATGGCAGGCCCGGAGTCTGCGAAATGGAAAGAGGCAATGGATAGCGAGATCCAATCCATGTATTATAACCAAGTTTGGAATTTGGTTGATTATGTGCCCGGACGTAAGACCGTTGGGTGCAAATGGATCTTCAAGAAAAAGACCGACGTGGATGGAAACATACACACATATAAAGTGCGATTGGTTGCGAAGGGCTTTACTCAAACTCCTGGAGTTGACTATGATGAGACCTTCTCACCAGTTGCGAAGATAAAATCTATTAGAGTGATGCTAGCAATTGTCGCATTTCATGATTATGAGATTTGGCAAATGGATGTCAAGACCGCATTCCTTAACGGAAAGTTGGCTGAGGATGTTTACATGGCTCGGCTAGAGGGGTTTGTGGATCCGAAACATCCGAATAAAGTGTGTAAGCTTGAGAAGTCCATTTATGGACTTAAGCAAGCGTCTCGCAGATGGAATCTTTGCTTCGATGAGAAAGTCAAAGAGTTTGGATTTGTACGAAGCGAAGATGAGTCTTGTGTATATGTCAAAGCCATTGGGAGTATAGTAAGCTTCCTCGTTCTATATGTCGATGACATATTACTCATAGGAAACGACATCCCGACTCTGCAGGAGGTTAAGTCCTGGCTCGGGAAGTGCTTCGCTATGAAGGACCTCGGAGAGGCTTCTTACATTTTGGGAATAAGGATAGTAAGAGAAAGAAGTAAGAGACTAATTGGACTTAGTCAGAACACTTACTTGGAGAAGGTACTAAAACGTTTTAGTATGGAAAACTCGAAGAAGGGAGAATTACCGATACAAAGTAATGCCAAGTTGAGTAAGACTCAAAGTCCGAGTACCGAAGCTGAGATAGCAGAAATGAGCCGAGTTCCATACGCTTCCACAGTTGGCTCAATCATGTACACTATGACTTGTACTCGCCCTGATGTAGCCTTCGCTTTGAGCATGGTTAGCGGATATCAAGGGAATCCTGGCAGAGCACATTGGATTGCGTTGAAGAATATCCTTAAGTACCTTCGGAGGACAAAGGAATGGTTCTTAGTCCTCGGAGGGAGTGATGACTTGAAGGTGCGAGGGTATAGTGACGCCAGCTTTCAAATCAAAAGGGACAACTACCGTTCATAGTCGGGCTAGGTCTTTACCCTGAATGGAGGAGCAGTGACATGGAAAAGTTCCAAGCAGGAAACCGTAGCTGATTCAACGTGCGAATCAGAGTACATTGCAGCGAGCGAAGCGTCGAAGGAGGCAATATGGCTGAAGAACTTCATCGATGATCTTGGAGTTGTACCTGCCATAAAGGAGCCCATGGAGATTTTCTGTGATAACGAAGGAGCGGTTGCCTTGACCAAGGAACCGAGGGATCATGGTAGATCACGACATATCGACAGAAAATATCACTTCATTAGACATCGTGTAGAAGAAGGACAACTCGTAGTGAAGAGGATATCATCAGAAGATAACCCAGCAGATCCGCTTACGAAGGGACTGAGTAGGGTTAAGCACTTGCAGAATGCTAGGAGTATTGGGCTGAAGGGTGATATTAGCATAGATTAGATAGTATTAGAAACGTGTAATAGATAAATGTAAGTAACATTTGATGATTAAATAAAGGAGTTTTATTTATGAGTAATGTAACTATCTTATGTTAATTGTTTAGCTATTGTTTCACTTTGCATGTTTTGACTTCCAGAATAATTGAGTTTATTAGGAATAATCGAATTGTTCAAATTGTCCACAATCGTTCATGTGTTGGAAGTAGATATGAATGAAGATTGTCGTGAATTGGTGCGTAGATTGTCTAAATGGTATTGTACATATCAAAGGGTTGTTGCTACATTCATGAGTGCTTATGAACTGGTTTTGAGCATTGTAACAAACCCGTGCTTGCTGGAATCACCTTATGGAATATGATATAAAAGGGTGATCGCAAGACGATAATATCATATAGTTTTGAAACCTAGATATATGGTTTATTAATTGCTAATTGATTGTACATTTATAATGCGAAAACGCATTGGTAACTCAATGTTATAAAACGCATTGTTGTGTATAGTTGATTATTGAATAAGTAAATGCATATAAGTCGAAGTTTATCTGTAACTTCTATCTAAGAAGGTAAAAGCGATATCTCGGCCGCTCGATGATTTGATTTAACTTATGTGTCGGGCCCGGTCAGAACTGAATTGATGTGTTCGATTAAGTTCTATGTCGAATAAATCAGAGATCGAGAAACCTAAATGCTTGACTAACCATTCCATAGGATTGTCAGCATGATATCTAACAGAGAACTGTACGATCCCTTATCTAAAGGACAAGATTGATTAGATCAGAGTTTGGCAGCGTCTTTGAGAGCTACGATTGCAAACCGAATTGTACTTGTGCATATAGTTACTAGACTTATCCAAGTGGGAGACTGTTGGAATAGTGTCTAAGGCTGCAACTATATTAGGCAAGTAATTGACCCGGTTGTGCATGGTCCTTTTGGGTTGCCTTCACCATAGCAACTTGATAGGATGATTTATTAAGAGAGAGTAAATATTATTAGTATATTATGAGAATAATATAAAGAATAATATATTGTTATTTGATTAATATAAGTCATAGAATTAATTGGAATTAATTTGGTGACTTAAAGAGATTAATTAAATAAGAGGGTATAAACTGTCAATTGTTTGATAGTTAAACTTTAGACTGTAAATCCATATAGATATGAATTGGATGGATTCTAGAAGCTAAGGATAGCTTCAAATCGTCCAAGGGGTTATCTAAGGAATGGATTTGGATAGCCTTAAGAGAAGATTATCCAATTAAGGTTTAGGTTGTAACCCTTAAGGAGTCTACAAGTATAAATAGACCCTATGGCATAAGGAAATCGACACTTCATCTAAAGTAAGAGAACCCTGGCCGATTTCCTCCCCTCTCCTCTCTCCCAAATCATCCTCCTTGCTAATTGGTGTTTGTAAGCCATTAGAGGAGTGACAATTGTGACTCTAGAAGCTCCAAGACAACAAGATCAACAAGGAATTCAAAGGTATGATTCTAGATCTATTTCAATATTGTTATTACACCTAAATAGTCATTAGAAGTCTTGGATTCAAAGCATGTTTAATTAGAAAGCCTAGATCCAAGCATTAGGGTTTTGCATGCGCACATAGGAAAGTTCTTATGGCTAAAACCCATCAGTATCAAGAATTGTTGTTGATTGACGATGAACCCACAACATTTGAAGAAGCATCAATTGAAAGATATTGGAAGCTATCTATGGAGGCAGAGCTGAAATCAATCGAGAAAAACAATACCTGGGTGTTGACCAAATTGCCACCAGACCAAAAAGCAATTGGGTTAAAGTGGGTATTTAAGGTAAAAAGAGACGCAGCTGGAAACGTGATTAAGCACAAGGCCCGGTTAGTCGCTAAAGGATACGTTCAAGAAAAGGGGATTGATTTTGAAGATGCTTTCGCCCCAGTGGCTCGTTTGGAAACTATACGACTAATTCTTGCACTAGCAACCAAAGAGAACTGGCTTGTACATTACTTAGATGTCAAGTCTGCGTTTCTACACGGTAACCTCAAGGAAGAAGTGTACGTCTCTCAGCCACCAGGGTTCTTAGTCAAAGGAAAAGAGAATATGGTATATCATCTTCGGAAGGATCTGTACGGGTTAAGACAGGCTCCAAGAGCCTGGGACATGAAGCTAGACCGGTCACTCAAAGGACTAGGCTTCACCAGATGTCCTCAAGAACAAGCGATTTATAAGGTACATAAACCCAACTTGATTCTCATCGTAGGGGTATATGTGGATAACCTTATAGTTACTGGTTCAAATGAGAAGGGAATTCTATAATTCAAGAAAAGAATGAAACATGTGTTTGATATGAGTGACTTGGGACTTCTATCCTATTACCTGGGAATAGAAGTACTTCAAAGGAAGGATGGCATAATGCTCACACAACAGGGGTATGCAAGGAAGATTCTAAAACTGGCAAGAATGGAAGATTGTAACAGCTCACAATATCCAATGGAAGCCAAGTTAAAGCTGACCAAGGACGAACAGGGGGAACCTGTAAATGCAACAAACTACAGGAAATTGGTTGGCAGCCTAAGATATCTAGTACATACAAGACCTGATCTGAACTTCAACATTGGTGTTATGAGAAGGTATATGCAGAACCCGAAGCAAACCCATTATGTAGCCATAAATCATACCCTAAGATATGTGAAAGGAACAACAGAGTTTGGCCTAACGTATCGCAGAGGAGGTGATGGTATGTTAGTAGGATATAGTGACAGCAGCTACAGTGATGATCGGGAAGATGGAAGAGGAACCACAGGTGTGGCATATTATTTCTCAGGAAATTTGATAACATGGGCCTCACAAAAGCAACAAACTGTTGCTCTAAGCTCGTGTGAGGCGGAATACATGGCTGCAACTGCAGCTGCTTGTTAGGGATTATGGTTGAGAAATTTGTTAAGTGACCTTGTTGGAAGAAGAGCTCAAAAGGTGAAGCTATTGGTGGATAACCAATCTGCTATTGCACTTATAAAGAATCCAGTTTACCATGGGAGGAGTAAACACATAAATACAAAGTATTATTTCATTCGTATGTGTGTTGAAAGAGAGCAAATTTAGGTGGAGCATGTGAGTGGAGATCAACAAAAGGCAGATGTGTTGACAAAAGCAATGCCAAGAATCAAATTTGCTGAAATGAGAGCACTCATAGGTGTGGAATGTCTGAAGAAGAAGGTCAACATTGAGGGGGAGAAATGATAGTCAATGCTGACCCAGTAATTAGGAGAATAAAAGGGCACGGGGTCACCTGCCCAGTAAAAGATTCGTTGCTTATTTTTCTACTTTCAGTTATAGTTTAGCCTATTTAAGTTACTTTGTTTTAGTTGTTTTAGCATGTGTAACAGTTCCAGTTTTCAATCATTCAATAAAGTAATCACTCGGCTATCTTATTCCCCTTATACCCTTGTCAAATTTCACAGTTAGATTAGCCTTGCCCACCAACAGAGGAAGGGGTGAAATGTGAAGTTGTGATCGAGGGAGTGTACTCATCAAGAGGAGGAGAGGTCGATCTAGAGGTGGTTGGCTTGTAGTTTTCAGTTCCAAGGTAATGCATGGTTTCTCATCTGTCTCTATCCTCTTCATTTTATTCGATCAACATTTTCAAATCACCATCATCGCCCACTGACATGGCTGCCATCGAGGACCACCTGCCACCCTGTTGCGGTGGCACTGGGTGGTGCTTGGTGGTTCATGTTATAGGATTGCATGAGAAAAGCCTAACCCTAGTGATGTTTTCTAATAGCATTGCACTTTGGGATTTCATTTTGGGAGAGCGTACTATGGATGGTGAATTGCAAATCCAAGTGGTATTTTTAGCTCAAAACTTTGTATTTACTTTTATGAAATTAATTTCCAGGTCATAAGCCATTTTGGTTAGGTCTTAATGGCTTAAGATAATTAACCCTAAAAAACTAAAGCTGTGAATTTCTGGAAATACCCTAATCTATCCCAGTCCTTGAAAGATCATATCCCGTTCATGGAAAACTCATTTTGGTCGAAATTAGTGCACAAAGTTTCGTATGTGAGTTCTCTACACTTCATTAGTTTTGACCGAAAACCAGAAAGGCATCTAACTAGGGTAAAAACGACCATTTACCCAGACTGGTCCGTAATGATCTGTTATGCGAGACAGTTTTGTAAAATTCGCCATAAATCGTAGAAAATTTGTATGAAGGTGTGAAAGTATTAATTTTAAAGATAAGGACATGATCTATCTTCATCTAATATAGTTTTGAAAAATATGGACATTAAGGTGGGCAAAACAGGTCTTGAACAAACCCCAATTTTTATGTAGAAAGCTAAAATTTAATCCCTTAGTCTATTTGCATAATTATGGAAAATCAATAACTAAACTTAACTTAAATCATTATTATTAGGAAGTGTGAAATACAACAAGGTGTGAGTGAGTCCTAGATTGCTTTGCTTTTGGAGGTGAGTTCTTCACTATACCGTGGTGTGTTATATTCTCTTTACGTTAGCTCATGTGTGCTATGTGTTGTTTATACGGGTAGTACTAGGCGGGGTAGAGTCTAGTAGTTTTCCCTCATGTATTGAGGATTATGCATGGTAGGACTCGGCACATCCGAGTGGGGATAGGGCATAGCCAATGTGTCCCAAAGGCTAGGCTCGACGAACTAAGCAAGGGGGATCGGGTATGTCCAATGTGTCCCAATGGGTTCTGGTACGGGGGATCGGGATTAGCCAATGTGTACCAAGGGCTCGATGTACTGAGCAAAGGGGATCGGGCCTAGCCAATGTGTCCCAGTAGGAGTATGTATGTTATTGATTTGTTCTTTGACATGCATGCGTGTTTATGTTTTTGATATCGTTTGTATCCGTGTATAGGGGTAAGGATTATATGATATGATATTATACTGTGTATGTGTGGAATTCACTAAGCTTTGTGCTTATCCCTTTTCCTTTAAAAATATTATTTCAGGTACACAGGATGATCAGGCATCACTGTACACACTGGTTTGAGACGGATTTTTCGAATTGATATTGACTTGGTTATGTTTTCATATATTTTAGAATTATAACTAGTAATGTTTGGAAACTGAATTGATCTTGGGGATTGTTGTTGCGATCTCGTAAGACCTTACTGGAAGAGTTATCTGGTGTCATTAGACAAATTACGGATAGATTGGTCATCCGGCTCGAGGAGTGGGTCACAGTCATTCAAACTCCTGAGGAGATAGTGGAGGCTTCTTAGGAAAGAGAGCTTAGTTAGGAGATACAACTAGGAAGGAGGAAGCGGGTACAAGGCCTGAATTTGTTAACAACTATCAAGAAGGTTTGACATTGGTGTGCCAAAAATTAGAGGTTAGAAGAACCACGACATCTATGGTAAGGGTGGGAAGACCCATGTGTTCGTGTCCTGCAAGTTTAAATGCGGCAGCCACATACAGAGAGGACATGTTAGTCAACATTGCATATTGGAGATGAAGATATGTCACCATGATCATTATTATGATCACATTAATTGAGATGTTGCTAGTATGTTTTCTTTGTGTTAGCGTGGTTATTCTGTCCTTATTACAAATGTTTGGGTATGAATAGCCAGCCTTGTAAAATTTATAGCGTGCCCAAGTTAGGAAGTTATACGAGTATGGTGTATATCCTTTGAATTACAAATATCTATTTGATCTTGTATTGTGCGCATGTTCTTAAACCAATTTCGACTGGGGAACGAGTTGCTCCTAGGATCGATTACATTTCGCAGGGATCTGATGTTGTGGTGGGAGTTTTGTAGCATTCTCAGAAGTTAGTGGTGGCCAATCGACTTGGCTCTGGTAACAATGTGGGAATTGCCTATGAAAGTGAAGATGGATTTTGAGGACACAGTTGATGCTTAGTTTTTTTGCCGTCACAAAGAGGTCCGAGTTCAAACCCAAGCGGTGGAGGAAAATTAGTACAAGGTGATGCCGTAGGTAGGGCATATCATTATGTCTAGTTGCAAGCACTCATGGTGGATATGTGAAACAACGTAGAAGAGAAGATAGATGAGGATGTGTCAGTTGTATGGGAGTCTGTAGGAGCTTGCCTTGAGAATCTCTGAGATCTTTTCACAAATAGAAAGTTATACCTAGATCCGTATTATGCATAGTCACGTAGAATCTAAACCTTATGGTCCAGTTAAGATAATTAGGGTTCGATCAGTCAATAGAAACATCAATTGTCCGTTGGATCCCAAATGGGAGAGAGTTTCCCATCTAGAAAACAGTCTAAGGACTGTACAGACCTCAGTATAATAGGGAAGGCTTAAGTCGGCTACTCGAGATTTTTGAAAGTTCTAGTCTTTTCAGGCGAATCTTGCAGGGAAGAGAAAGTGTAGAAAACCCTCAGAGATGAATGATTCAATTCAAGAGTGGTTTATTATTGTCACTTGTTGTATATTTAAGAATGTCACGGGTTCGTTCATCTTTAGCAGGTGCAGCTTGTTGGATTAAGTATTCATCACGTGTTTGGATCCATCAACATTAATTCACATACTAATTATTTGGATAGGCTCTGGTTTAGGATCATTGTGAGGGTCCGCTTGCCTGTTCTTGTTTAATGAAGGCTTAGAGATTCGAAGCTCAGTCTAAATATCTGATACATCTAGGTTCCTAGGTTTTGATATTTCGTTTTGTTCTTGGCTACTACTGTTATAGGATGTGGAACGATGGCTGGATTCTTTCAGGTGAACAGGATGATTGTTTTATACCTTTAGGCCGATTGAGGTGTTGGTCATGAGTTAGACAGGCCCGATTGATATTATGGCAAGACCGGCATGTTGTCATGAGACAAATGAGGGGTATATGAGTGTGCAATTGATACGTACAGAGCGTGTGTTTATACTATCTAGTTTGATTGTATGGTAACTTATTACCATGATGCATGGATCGGTGCAAGGTACGAGACCTTGGGTGCGAAGAGGAATAATGTAAGAGTATGATTTGGGCGTATCGATGAAATATCGCTACAAAATGTATAGGATATGCCTCGTTCATGTAGTCGAAAGCATTGATTTATCAGAAAGGTCGCTAGAGTGTTGGGAGGTATAGGGATGGATAACATAGTTGTTGTCTCCGTTAAGATGTTTGGAGGTGTTGATCAAGATATTATTTTCATTTATGAGTGGTAGAGTTCCTTGTTAAGAGACTACTCGGTTTCGTGTCTGAATAATTAAGAATAATCGTCAGCTTTAGAGGGTAGGTTTTGGAATCACATACAATAAATTTTATAGTTATGGGATTTTTGCAAGGTGTTGGGCTATGAGACATGTTTATGGATTTCGATACTTTACTATCCCGGTAAAGTAGATGTAGTTTCTAATGCTCTTAGTCAAAAGTCGGATAGTGAGCCACTTTAGGATGTCAATGGAGAGATGCATCATTTACTCCTTTGTTTGAATTGTTGGAAAAGGCACAAAATGTAGCATTTTTGGAAGAGAACACAAATACGAAAGAGTTTCAAGCTAGATTCTGAATATTGATCAGGATAGACATGGCTACTTGACATGTTATGGTCAGATCTATGTTCATACTTTGGAGTTAGCTAGCAGCATAGCCAAACACGGGCTGCCAGCTTGTATTATCTCTAATAAGGACATATGATTCACATCTCAGTTTTAGGAAAGGTTCTACAAAGAAATGGATGCTTAGTGGCGGCTTAGTACAGTGCTCCATCTATGAACAAACAGTCATAGTAAACACATGGTTTAAACTTTAGGGTAATTGGAATTGGTATCCTCTATTAAAAAAATTTCCCATAATAAAAACTTTCACTCTTGCATTGACATGATGCCATCTGAATTGTCGCATGTTAGGAAGTGCAGGACATCCACATGTTGGGGAAAGATTAGACATCGTGTGCTGGGGAATGCATATAATTGTGCTCATGATGAGCGAATCGGTTCAGATGGTGCAGGAGTAGTTGGTTACCGCACATGGTTAACATATGAGCCACGCCATGGAAAATGAGTGATTCGGTTTATAAGAAAGGAAAATTAGGACCTCAGTGTATAGATCCATACAAGATTAATTACTAGATTGGTGAATGTAGCGTATCGCTTGGAGCTGCCAGATGAGTTAAGTTGATCTATCAAGGAGATAGGGATAATGAGAGTCAAACGACAAAATCGAAAAGATTCAAATTGGACTTGGGAACCAGGTAGCAATATATATATATATATATATATATATATATATATATATATATATATATATATATATATATATATATATATATATATATATATATATATATATAACTAACAGTTGCAGTTGTGTTGGACATATATGCATCAGATTTTGGTGGAGTAATGGACCATATTGTAAGGGACTCATTTCCCTCCCATGTAAAATCGAACAAATAAACCTGAAATAGTAATTTGTTATAATTATTATATAAACATAAAACTTTTGAATTAAAAAATATAACCATACTTGTTAAATATCAACATGCAACCCTTTTGCAGTTAACTCAGTAAGCTCAATGATATTTAATATTCAGTGAAATATAAAATACTAGGCTTTCAACTTTCGACCCTACAAGGTAAAAAACGCACTAGCTTATATTTTATACAGAAGGGGTATTATAAGAAATAACAATTTTTGAAATTACCTGGAGAAATATGGCCAGGTGTCCCCATTGGAGATGGAGAAGGAGACACTTTAGATGAGGGTGCACCATAATTGTGTAGTCTTGCCCACTTATTAGAACAATTAGTTTTCCAAAATCCAATTTTGTCATGTTCACAATCATACATAACAAAAGAATTGCGCACAATGATCCCTGTAACAAAATATAAAATTTTATACTCTGTTTAAAAAAATGATGAAAATAAAGAATACCGCCTAAAAGAGTTGTTGGATCCTTTCCGATTTGAAAAACTCATAGGCAATATGCACCACTTACCATTGAGTGCTTTTAAATGTATGAAACAAATGAGAATATTAATAAAAAGAAATAAATTTAGGAAAATGTATACATTATAAAGAAAAGGGAAATATCTGAATAAATGAAATGTATACCCTAAGCAAGTAGTTTTCAAGGGATAGTGTTAGATCATGTCATTTACCAAACACCATTTCAACATTTGGGAATGTTTTCAAGAGTTTTGAAGCATCACTAAAATATAAAAATAAAAAACTAAACATTAGTTTCTACATAAATATAATAAACTATTTATCTATATTAATTACTAGTATACCTTCCAGCACGGCAGCACCAGAAAAGAAAATGTCATTGTAACTTGTGCTTCGATCTGTTTGACACTATGGAGTTCAGAACCTGAATCCAAGATTACAAAATTCAGTTAACAAATCTTGATGATTAAGAAAAGATTGTTTTTTTATGAAAGAAAGAATAGTTTTAGATGAAATCTTACAGCCTCCTTAAATGCAATAAAAGCAGCTTCAGGTAAATAAGCATAAGTTGTCCGAATGTCAAGAATTGGTCCATATTTTCCATAAAAACACTTGGATTCAAAGAAATAGCAAATAGCAAAAGCAAAAGCAAAAGCGAACCTGAGTGAAAAGAAATATGTTAAAAAAATACAGACAGCAGGCATTATTGGGACCCACGGGCAAGAAAAACCACGTGGATATTTATAAACGTAAAAGATAATACCGATTTTATAATTTAGTAACTTATTTCAAAGTACAATCCCTTAATAAGAAAAAAAAATAAACGATATTGAACTTAGAATGTTATAATTCACTAGAAACTTGCCTGCCTAAATTGAAGATTTGCAGCTGCAAGGATTGCAATAGCTAACGGTAAAATAAGAAACCACAAAAAGCAATTACAGTGATGCTTGTGATGCTATCTGTCCTCATTGACATTGAATTGGTTGAGAGTTGAGTATTAATATTAATATCAATATTATCGTCCAATCGAAGAGTTATTACACATGCTGCAACAACTGAGTAACCTGCCTACAATTAAAAATAAAAAATTAAAGTAAGATGCTATATATATATATATATATATATATATATATATATATATATATATATATATATATATATATATATATATATATATATATATATATATATATAGGTTCAGGTTCATTTGAGACCATTCTAATTTTGTGAGACCGAGAGACCAAATCTAAAAATAATTTTAAAGTGCAAAATAAATGGAAAAATCCAAAAATTCTTTTTTTAAATATTATTTTCGGAACTTGAATTAACTAAAAAAAATAAATATAAATAAAAAAAATTAAAAAAAATCCCGTTTTTTTTTGAAAAATACGTGAAATATTCTAATACAATATTACACTGTACATATTCTAGAAAATAATTTTAAAATGCAAAATAAATGGAAAAATCTAAAAATTCTTTTTTTAAATATTATTTTCGGAACTTGAATTAACTAAAAAAAATAAATAAAAAAAAATCCCATTTTTTTTGAAAAATATGTGAAATATTCTAATAGAATATTACACTGTACATATTCTAAAAAATAAATTTAAAATGCAAAATAAATGGAGAAAATCCAAAAAAAAAAATTTTAATATTATTTTTGGAACTTGAATTAACTAAAAAAATTAAAAAAATATATAAAATATAAAAAAATGCGTTTCACGGTCTCACAAAATTAGGCCGTCTCACATTAACCTAACCCTATATATATATATATATATATATATATATATATATATATATATATATATATATATATATATATATATATATATATATAATAATAATAAACAAATAAATGAAGAAAGTGGAAGCAAACAAACATACAAGTGATCCAACTGAGAGAATATGTGATAGAAGAGTCATTCTGCATATTGTCATTCGTATACACATTGTTTTCTTTCATAGTCACAGGTGCAATTGACATTACATTTTAGTGGTTGATATGTGTTGGATGAATCTGGATCGAACTTTGGGTCCTGGGGAAATTAACAATCTAAATTAAGAAGTTTACTACAAAAGCAAAACTCAAGTATCAATCAATTAACATCATCAAGGGAATACCTGATGTTTGCCATATTCTTCACAAGTAATGAAAGGAACATAAGTAACAATACTCCTTGTGTCCACAATAAGAGCAAATTTTTATTGCTGAGATCCGATCCATAGCCTCCTCATGTAATTCCTAATCATAATAAATTCAATTTTGAAAATATTTGCTAAGCCTTAGTCTAACTCTTTAATATTGGATAAACCTAATAGCCCAAGAAAGCTCCTTGCATCGTATCAAAGGTTTGTGTGTAAATTTTGGTGGGTACGACTTCAACAGAGAACAACGAGGGGGAAGGGGTGAAATGTGAAGCTGTGATCGAGGGAGTGTACTCATCAAGAGGAGAAGAGGTTGATCCAGAGGTGGTTGGCTTGTAGTTTTCGGTTCCAAGGTAATGGTTTCTCATCTCTCTCTATCCTCTTCCTTTTATTCTATCATCATCTTCAAATCAACATCAATGCCCATTGATATGGATGCTATCGAGGACCACCTGCCACCCTGTTGTGGTGGCAGTGGGGGTGCTTGGTGGTTCATGTTATAGGATTGCCTGAGAAAAGCCTAACCCTAGAGATGTTTTCTAATAGCATTGCACTTTGGGATTTCATTTTTTGGAGAACGTACTATGGGTGGTGAATTGCAATTCCAAGTGGTATTTTTAGTTCAACACTTTTTTAGTTACTTTTAAGAAATTAATTTCCAGGTTTTAAGCCATTTTGGTTAGGTCTTGATGGCTTAAGAGGGTAATTAACCCTAAAAAACTAAAGCTATGAATTTTTGGAAATACCCTAATATGTCCCTGTCTTTGAAAGATCATATCTCGGTCATGGAAAACTATTTTTTGTCGAAATCATTGCACAAAGTTTTGTATGTGAGTTCGCTACAGTTCATTAGTTTTGACCAAAAATCAAAAAGGTCTCTAACTAGGGTAAAAACGACCATGTACCTCTAGAATGATCTGTTATGCGAGGCAATTTTGTAAAATTCGCCATAAATCGTAGAAAAGTAGTATGAAGGTGTGTAGGTACTACTTTTAAAGATAAGGACATGATCTATCTTCATCTGATACAGTTTTGAAAAATATGGAGATTAAGGTGGCAAAACAGGTCCTGAACAGACCCTAATTTTTATGTAGAAAGCTGAAATTTAACCCCTTAGTCTATTTGCATAATTATGGCAAATAAGTAACTAAACTTAACTTAAATCATTATTACTAGGAAGTGTGAAGGACAACAAGGTGTGCGTGAGTCCCAAGTTGCTTTGGAGATTGCTTTGCTTTTGGAGGTGAGTTCTTCACTACACCGTGTTGTGTTATATTCTCTTTACGTTAGCTCGTGTGTGCTATATGTTGCTTATGCAGGTACGGGGGATCAGGCATGGCCAATGTATCCCAATGGGTTCAGGTACGTGGGATCAGGCTTAGCCAATGTGTCCTAAGGGCTCGATGTACTTAGCAATGGGGATCGGGCCTAGCCAATGTATCCTAGTAGAAGTATGTATGTTATTGATTCATTCTTTGACATGCTTGCGTGGTATGTGTTTGATACCGTTTGTATCCATGTATAGGGGTAAGGCTTATATGATATGATACTGTGTATGTGTGGAATTCACTAAGCTTTGTGCTTGCCCTTTTTTTTTAAAAAAATAGACTAATTTGCAAATTTGGTCCTTGTGGCTATCAGAAATTTATTGTGGTTTTGGTCCCTGAAAAAGTTAAAAAGACTATTTTACCCTTTTAATTTTTTTTACATATTTTATATTTATTTTAATCCTTTTTGACTTTTGAAAATAAATGAAAAAATAGCAAAGACAGCTCACCCACCCCTCCACCGTACCCCCTCTATTTCTCTATCCCCCTCTTTCTCTCTCTTTCTCTGATCGTGTTCTTAATTCTTCATTCCATGGTCTTCAAATCAAAGAAACCTCACACATTCTATGATTATTATGAGTTCAGACATCAAATCCTTTCTCCCTTCACATTTATTCCAACAAACCCATCTAAACAAAAATTATTAGAGAGAAATGGATAATGGATTAGAATCAAGATTGGAGCTAATTTGGTTCCATCTTCCTCACGTCACTATTAAGTTTACACCAGACCTCCATCACATATACCATCTTCTCCTCCAAGATACCATATTTACACATCAACCATATTCACCACTGTTTACCAAGATCCCTACATCACCATCTTCACACTCTATCATCTTAATAGCTAA
The DNA here is from genome assembly GCF_051521515.1 of Lactuca serriola. Classification (NCBI taxonomy): domain Eukaryota; kingdom Viridiplantae; phylum Streptophyta; class Magnoliopsida; order Asterales; family Asteraceae; genus Lactuca; species Lactuca serriola. The sequence goes on along the minus strand of NC_136410.1, from coordinate 492,202 downwards.
CACCACCATCTGGAATCAAAAATACAAACAAGTAAAAAACACATTTGTTCTTCCATGGTATAACAGACCCGTAATACAATTCCTCGAGGGGAAGAGGTAAGACACAGATAAGGAAAACGATCCATATTATTTGATTTCCACATATGATCGAGTCAAAAAAGTGAGTGGGTTTAGGATTTCTTGAGGGAAGCAGCAAGGAGTATGAAATTCAGATGCAATGGTGGTTTGAGGCATCGGAACCCTAATCGTGGTAAGGTCGAAAGGGGATGTTGTTTTCGGTAGCGATCGTGGTCACCCCTTTTAATCTGTGAAATGGATAGTGGAGCTGAAGATGAAGGTGGATCTAAGGAGAGCATATCGGAGGATATTTATACCACAAACCCATGAGGTTCAAGCGACCTGGATCAACGATTCCAACAACCTATACGTTTGCTTCTTGTTTTTGAAATGCAAATTAAATCCAGGTTCGATTGGTGGTGGTTTGGTTCTTGTGATCTTGTCGGGCGACAAAGACAGTGGGTACATCGGATGAAGGTGTGTCGGAGGAAGAAGACGTTGGGTTTGATCTATGAGTTTTTTTATCTTCTCTCTCTGTGTGTGTGTGTGTGTGAGAGAGAGAGAGAGAGAGAGAGAGAGGTATGGGAGAGGGTATGGTAAACGGGTGGGTGAGTTGGTTTTGCTATTTTTTTTATTTTCAAAATAAAAAAGAATTAAAATAAATATAAAAATGTAAAAAGGAAATTAAGAGGGTAAAACAGTCTTTTCAACTTTTTCAGGGACTAAAACCATAAAAAAAATTTATGATTTTGGACTACTGGTGCAACTTGAAAAGATTTTAGACTCCATCCACATTTTTCTGCTAACCATAGGGACCAAATTTGCAGTTTAGTCTTAAAAATACTATTTCAGGTACACGAATGGCCGGACATGATTGTACACATTGGCTTGAGGTGCGTTTTTGGAATTGATATTGAGTTGGTTATGTTTTCATAAATTTTAGAATTATAACTAATAATGTTTGGAAACTGAATTAATCTTGGGTTTGGTATTTCATTTTTTTTAATAAAATACATTTAATGGATGATTTATGTTATTTTAAAAAGTTTAAACTTATTGGAAATTTTGGGATATTACACTGGTAATGGTAATGGGAACGTGATCACAACTTTTTGATTGTATGTCTGTATACATACAACCACGTATAGTATGTGATATGTGGAAAATTTATCCTCAACAATTTATTGCCATGCATTTTTTTGTGGAAAGGGATGGTTGAGTTGAATGTTATGCCACGCATTATCATATGCATGGTGTGTTTTGCATGGCACCCAAGTACACATATGATATGAACATACTTGTTATCTTACAAGTAGGTTTCAAAACTTTTGTGGTTAATTAATTCACATTGATTCATGAGTATACACATTTGGTCTCAAATATAAGTTAGATCATAGATGTGGGTATCACTTTTCGCTTCTAGAATATATAGTGGAAAATGGAAAATAATTTGATGCATTCGTTTTTCCAAAAGTAACAAGTGCATCTGATTATTATGTATATGTGGACTACATTCCAAAGACAAAACTGAACATAAATGTCACTTTGTGCGATGCAAGTACCATTCCTAGTTGAATTGCTTGGATTGAAGCAATAGAATAAAGAAAGTTGGAATTATGTGTATGGTGATGAATGGGTATAGGTTTTGTACTATGCGTTGGATAGTTTGTCATTGCGCCAAGGTTTTTCAAGAAATCACTAGAAAAAACCCACCACTGAACGACACAAAAACACAAAAAACAACATTGTGTCATTTCCTCAATAACATTATAAAATCAATAAGTGAAAATGGTCATTTATCAATGTCTACAAAATCCTCTATTTTGTAGTGTAGGTGAAATGCTCACCCATTTTTTGGTAATTTCTGCAAATAGTATTTGCGAAATGACGATGTCATATATGAAAAAGAAAATAAATAAATAAAACAAATGAAAGCTAATCTCATTAACTAGTTTCAAATACTTAAACAAAACTTAGATAGTTTACCAAATAATAATCAATTTTGCAGATAATATTTGTGATATAATGACGTCATCTATAAAAATGTGTTGCCTATTTAAGGGATAAATATAAACTGATTTATTGTATTCGAGAATCCATCGATAATATATGTGAAATCCTCTTATTCCATAAATGAAATTTGGCTAATTTTTGTTTTCAAAAAGGCTTTATAAAAAAAATAAAGTTAATCTCATTAACTAGATTCAAATACTTAAACAAATTAGATAGTTTAGCAAATAACCTTCAATTTTGTAGATAGTATTTCTGAAATGACGATGCCATCTATGAAAATATGTTGCCTATTTAAGGGGTAAAAAAATGTGTGGAAATCTAAGAAATTACTTTTCTTTTAATGCATGGCATGGTAAAAAAATGCAAGTTTTTTTTTTTATAAAAGTATGTATTTTCCTGACATCCGAACTGCAAAATTTAACATTCGTTCAATGAATTTAAGAAAAATATGTAATGGTTTTTATAAGTTCTACTATTTGAAACATTAAAAAATTAACAAAAATTTTTATGATATCATTTCTCAAAGAAAAACCATGACTTCAAATTCTACTAAGTATTTTGTTGTTGCTTGTATCGATGGTTCTTAGCAGTCATTAAATGGTAAAGCTCAAGACGTTAGGCCTTTTATTAAGAATTAAAGTGTAAAATTTTTGTCCGATATAAATTTCCCTAATTTAGTAAATTTGATCAAATTGAAGATAGATTTGGAAGGCATGCCTAATATCAGTTTGTCTTTCCAACTTTCTAAATTGAAGTATGTTATAGAGATGGTTGATGAGAGTGACGTGAAACACTTGAAAAAGGTTATTCATAAAGTATATACAATTGTACATGTGCATATGGTAGATAGAGATTTGGTGAAAGAGGCTCAAAAAGTTCAATACAACGTATTATCGATCGATTGTTAGGGGGACTGATATATCAGAAAAGACATTGTAATACATGATCTAGCAAAATAGGAAAAAAGAAAACTCATTATGTCCATCCAAAAATTTATAACTATATTGGTGATGATGATGTTGGTACATGTGAAAATATTATTCCTATATGTAACAATGATGTTGGTAAAGATGATGGTACATATATTGCTAAAGATGATGATACATATTACCAAAAATTTTCCATTGTTGAATGATATCAATCTACTTCTTTATGAGGAGCCAATAGATTTTTATTTAGCCATTTCTCATCTTGAAAAACATGATACTAAAATTTAATGGTCTAATGATAAATACATATACACAAGAACACTATATGCCTCTTATATCGTTATGTCTGGACCGAGGATTGTAATAGAATAGACTGCTTAATTAATAGTGAGGGTGAAACCTCATATAAATAGGGATACATAAGGATCTCTTGGGCTAAGCTAAACCCTATGGGCCTTGGGCCTAATCCTTAGATGCTAACATACCAACCTCCCCCCCCCCTCCCCCCGCGCGCAATTTGATCGGAAAGAGTCGATTAAACTAGAAAAATAAACAAAAGAACAAAAAAAACATAAATGAACACAACGACAATGACGATGACATAGCTCTGAGATGAAAGCTAACAATGACTGCCCGTCAAAGAAGGAGCAAGAAGAATCATCGGCCAACGGCGATTTCGTTGTAAACGAATAGAGGAGCGAAGGTGGCGACGATCATGGAGTCGACGACAGAGGATTCTGAAGAAAGACAACAAAAAAGAAAGATGGATCGAGTTGCAATGGATGGAACCTATTATTGTTAACTCGTAAAAGAGATATGAAGAAGAGGCAAGCCGAGGATGAGGCAAAAGGCCCAGAAGCAGGGGCCATCGAGGAGCATGTATAAACATACGAGACGGTATAAGAAGTCGAGGAAAGACCTTTGGTTTGGTGCCAATGACTATTTTATTATTTAGGAGGAGATAAAAATTGAAGAAATATGAAGCATCATGAAGGAACCTCTAACGACTATAAGATAATGTTGCCAGAGGTAGAGGATGGCCATTGTGGTTTGTGGTCAACAGTAGGATTTTAACCTAGAGCTCTGATACCATGTTATAAAATAGATTTCTTGATTAATAGTGAGGGTTAAACCACATATAAATACATATACATAAGGATCCCTTGGCTTGACCTAAATCCTAAGGGCATTGGGCCTAATCCCTAGATTCTAACATACTAACAAGTATATGCACTCACTTCGAACCTAGTATGTTCACTTACTCTAGTGCACAACTAAAACTTGTCACAAAGCATAACAACCTACAAATATATAAAGACAAAGAAGCTTTTCAACTAGTGCTAGAAATTAAATGTATTCATGAGAAATTTCAATACAAAACTTATAGATCTTCAAAACCAAAGTTTTAAGCATCATTTTACCTGGAAAGTTATACTTGGCATTGACTATGTTGCTAAAGAATATTAGCATGTTCCTGGTACGAAAACTTATGGAGGACCAAAACCATTTCCAAGCATACAAAAAGTGTTTGGGCCATTTAATTGGCAATGTTTTCGCTAATGATTATAGAAGAGTCTATCATGGAAACTGACATGCAATGGGATTCCAATTTGGTGTTCAAGTTAAATATTTAATATAAAAAAGCATGACGTGTGAAAAAGAATGTGCTTAAACATCTAAGGGAGGGCTCGAGGAAACATTTTTTAGACTCCATGTGTAACGTTACAACTTAGAGAAGCCTAATCTTGGAACAATGGCATACATGTAAGTAATCACATGGATGGTCATGACCGATTTGAGTTCTTGTTCCTCGAGATTAGTTACATGATAACAATTTATGGTTATATGTGTTTATATAGTATCTTTCAACAAATCTTGTTAATTTATTTTGATTATTTTCTAGCTACGGGCCTTCTTCAATTATTGTAGATGTGCATCCATAATAGATGTGGCCCACCTGAAAGGTGCAAGGGCACCATGTTATCGGCGGTTCCAATGAAGTGTAATTACTAATTTTGTATGTTATGTATGGAATATGCAAGAGTGAGTGTACAGATACCTGACCATGGATCTTAGAAAAAACTACATGATTTTATCGGTGACTTAGAACATTTAACCTTCAATTCTGATATGGCGCTAATGATTTTCGTAACCATTGAAAATATATTCCCGAATATGCATCATGGTGTTTGTGGTCATCATCTTTTATCAAACATATGAGTAATCAAGAAAAGTTGGAAGATAAAAACTTTGTTTTGGAAGGGGGCTCATCATGGTGTTTGTGGTCATTACTAGCTCTTTTAAATATCAGCTCCCTCTCTTAGAAGATTGCCCTTTGAGCAACACACTCTTTGTTTTCAGAGGGCTTGTTAAACAACTACCTAAAAGGCTTGTTGGGATATCCATTGAGATAAGACATCTCTATTCTATGTTCTAGATTAGTGAGCGCTTCACGACGAGTATAAGCCTCACAATATTAGACTTCAATATGTGCTAGTGAGGAATGAACCCTGCTCCACATCCCATAGAGTGACTCAAAAACCTTCTTAGTCGGTGCAAGACCAAGGATTGTGAACACTATTCATGGTAAAGTCCATGAACTGTTAGTAGGCAAACTAAAAATCATCCAATACCAAATCAAATAATGATTGGTTTCTCTTGCCAACTAACACTATTTGTGGCGGTATTCTCATTGAGTAGAGGGATCAGAGGATTCAACCTAAGTTATGGGACCGGAGGGTCCCACTGAGACACATTGACCAGAGGGTCTTATTGAGTTACAGCCTCGAGTGGCTAATGAGTTGTGTGTGGTATTTTGGGGAACTCAATAAGCATTTATGCATACCGTGTTATGTGTTATGTGTTTTAGGTACTTCCGAGGACCGCGGGAAGGCACCGACATGATTGTACATCTACATCGAGAAGGAGTGATGACATGGAATTTTGAATAAATGTTTTGAAATTTTTTGTGGATAATCGTTACTTGAGATTTTTGGAAAGATGTGATATGTGTATTACATTAATCTAAAAAAAATTGGAAAATTTTGGTTGGAAAATTTACGTTGTTACACCTAATATCTATAATACTTAGGCAGTACAACACCTATAACTTGAAGTAAAACCTGGTTTTATATAACATAAAACTAATAATAACAACATACTTAACAATTAGTATATATAGAACTCCTGAATATAACTCCGGGACTATATCGCACATAATATATATATATATATATATATATATATATATATATATATATATATATATATATATATATAACTCCCTAGTATAACTCAAGGTCTACATTAGTATAATCTATGATAATAACACGCTAATCAAGTTTAAACCAGTTGTATGTTTTCAAAATATCAGATACAGTACAACTATATCCCGGTTAATATAACTATCTATGTTGATACGAATATAATATCATATAGACATAATATTAACTTATATACAATATTTAGCATGTGTTTTCCTCCGAAAACATTAAAAGTGGGGCCGTGAAACTCACCATAGTAGCATGATCTATAGAATCTAAATAGTCAGAGGCTCATCGTTGTTAGGCTCGGGAATGGAAATGGCCTTCGAAAAATAAGGGAAAGAAAAGTAGGTGTAAGGAATGAAAGGTTCTTGATCTCTACTTATAGGGTGTTTTGGGCTCATTCAGCTCATGACATACCTATGGTCACGTCGTGAACTTCCATTAGTCATCACGTAGCCTTACCACGTGTTTTGTAGCCTCGATTGGTGTCCATGACAAATTTCACGTCGTGGACTTAAGACGGCTAAGGTTTCTGCCACGTTTCATGCCCTTAGACAACTTCATCTTCAAAAGATCATAACTTTTGCATATGAGCTCCGTTTTTGACGTTCTTTATATCCACGTGTAGGTATTTCTGAGTACTACAACTTTCTTTTATACTTCAATAGCTAATTCTAAGTCTATTTTAAATTCTTTTTATTATAGAGATTTATAGTGTTAGATTTTATCATAACCTTTTCATGTGAAGTCAGATTTAGACGTTCTATATATTTTTGGAATCGTATGGACATGTACTTTGATTTATACCATAAGGTATGTACGAAAGTTCATATTTGTATTAGAATTTGCCATGAACTACAAAGTAACTTTATTATATTATAATCGTATGCGACTGTTGTTGACCCATTTTGACTGGTGTTACATTAGTTAAACAAGAAAATAGTTTAAACAAGGAAATATGTGCAACTTTTTCAGAAAGGTGATAAAGACGCGTTTCATCAAATCTTTACAATTGAATGGTAATTAATGCATTTCCATTTTCCAAGATATCTAACCCATGAATTTTTGGCTATAAAAGAGAACAAACATGATCAACCATATCACACAAAAACAATACAAGTCATAGTAAACAAGGAGAGAGAGAATGCATTTAATCGTTGAGATTCAGCAGATTGATTCTAAGATTCATGTTCACCAAGAACAAAAGAAGAACATGAAACAATCTTTGTAACCAACAAGTTAGAGGAATCCAATCTTTGTAACCTTTGAGTTATGAGAGTCACCAACACAAAACTCGAAGGTTCCATTCATTGAGATCCATGAAGGAGGATAAGGTGGGATCACTTTCTTATTGAAGACGCCTTTGGATCTTTGAGGTGATGAAGTTGTAGTGACAACGTCTTTGGAAATTAGTCATTCCAAGTCACCTGACTTCATTTCATCCCATTGAAACATAAATAGGTTGTTCTAGATAGAAGAGATATGTGCCTAGAAGATCACCTGGTGGCACAGTTATCCCACATCTGGTCTTATCAGCATAAAGTAACATGTCAATCAGTGTCTGCATCAGCGTCAGTGAGATAGCAATTGTTACTGAAGACAAGATGCAGATTCAACGTTAACTGGCTCTACAAGAAGAGTGATGCATTCAAGAAATGATATGTTGATCCCTTCAAAGTAGATCAGTTAGATAAGTTCACTATTGATAGAGAAGATCATATAGGAAATGTTAGTAGAAAAACGTACAATGTATACTCCTTTGGTAAAATAAAAAGTTTTTTTTCTTAAAAATTAAGCATAAATTTATAGCTAGTAAAAAAAACTTACGTTCATTAGTTTGAAAAGAAGCGAAGCATAAAGTAAAACTAAGGTAGCAAAGTCGTAAACCAACAAAATCAAACCACATAAATTTTGTTATCTATTAGTGCAATCAACACAATGTTGTTTTCAGAATCGAACACCTTTCCCTCATGGCGACCAAAAAGAACTTTAACCAGCATCACAAAGTTGATCGATGGATATGAGATTGTTCTTTAAACCTTTGACAAAAGACACCTCTTTCAGCTTGAATGCCCTACACTCAAAGGTTCCAACTCATGTGATGACTTCTTCATTATTATCGCCAAAAACCACCTTTGTACCATCTCTCTTTACAAAATTTGTTAATGGGGACTTGTGACTGTTCATGTATCTAGATCATCCGTTGTCCAAGTACCAAGTATGTTCTAGGTTCAGACTTGATTTGGTGTCAACGTGAGAACTATCAGCTTTACATATGCCATCAGGGGGTTCATTTAAAATAGCCACACGACTCTTGATATTCAACCCCTCATCTTCAGAAGTCTCATATTATTTTATCCATTCTTCATGATCCTCTTGTCTTCTAATGAAAGATTTCTCCAGAGAGATGTTTTCCTTCTTCATATGAGCCACCAGCTTCTTGTACAAGACTTCATAGTTCTTAGGGCTTTGGGCTTCTTTCTTCTCCTTGCAGCCCCTGGAAAAATTATCAGGGCTTCCATAATTAAAGAAATTACATGAGTTTCTCTTCTCATAGCTGGATCTTCTTGTTGGGTTGCTTCCCTTGATCTGAGCTCTTCTAACCCCGTTTGCTCTGCTTTCTTCATAGCGCTTGAGGATAAGTGCAGTGCTATCAACAAGCTCATCGGTGAGATCTTCATAACTCTTTTCATCCTTATCTAAGTTATCTGAGTCACTGATGTGATTCATTGCTTCATGATTTCTTTACGAAAAGCTTTGGTCTCTTCATAATTTCGCAGATTACCGAACAAATAATTCAGATCCATGGTATCGATCTTCTCACCGTTCTTAAGAACATTAGTGTGATGTTCCCAACTTTTACCAAGAGAATCGAGAAACTTCAGAACCAACTGTGATGAGTGCTTGATGATTCCCAGCATGCACATATCATTAACCAAACAATTAAACCTATTGAAGGTTTGGGTAAGAGAATCACTTAGTTTAGCAAAGAAATGCTCGTATCTCTGATTAAGATTATTGATCGTCGTAGCCTAGACTTCCACAATGCCTTCATAAGCAACTATCAATGTGTCCATCATCTTTTGGGTTGATTCACAATTTTGTACGAGATGATACACGTGATATGGAAGAGAGTTTCCAATAACATCCCTGGCTTTTACATCAAGACTAAGCAGTCTTGGTCATTGTCATCATAACTTGTCTTTGGCTTTTGCTTCAGGGGGCCAACGGGAGCGTTTTGTGACCATTGGTTGGTACATAGGAACATGGGGACCTTTTTCAACAATATTTCTCATCTCATAGTCAATGGTATCAAGAAAAACCATTGCCTTTGTTTTCAACATGGGGAAGTTGTATTCATCGAAAGGAGGGATTTTGTTGAGACCAAAAATATTTGGAATTGCTTGAAGTCGACATGATTACTTGAGTGTATCATAAACCTGCTCTGATACCAATTGAAGGTTTGTATCGATCGAATACACCTCAAGTATTAAGAACAAACGTAAAACTAATCTAAGCAAAACAATAAACAGGAAGTAAATAACATAGAAGTTCTCCAAATTGTTTCTTTCACCTAGAAAGAGTTTTTTTTGTCTTCACCAAGAATATGGGTTTGTCACAAATACGATTGACACAAAGCCACGATCAAAATATTAAGGTTTTCCCTAATGTTGTATATATACTTATCTATACATGTATATCCCATGGATCAAGGGATAGCGTCTAATCTATACTAAGAACCAATCTTATCACAAAGATACCGGACCTGTGGTCTATTCTATACTTATCTATATCATTACCTAATATACTAAATGTTACAATCAAACAACCACGCTATACACTGACATTGATAAGCTTGATAAGTTGACGTTGTCGATATACTTGATGGTGACGCTAACAGATAGTCTTAGAGTGTTTGACTCATCTGATCATAAGGTGTGACCTTACATTTTTATTTTATAAACTCTGAAAAATAGTCTATCACACCGAATGTGGATGCATTTATTTTATTTAAATTTGGAGAAACTCTATTGAAGTCCTTATGTTTTTGCCTCATAACCGATTTAGTCCTTATATGTTTTTTTATTCAATTAAATCCCAAAAAATCATAATTGTATTCAATTTGACCATTTTACCCGGTCAAACGGTCATCCCACTTTCAAAAATTACACTTTCGACCGAGATTTTAAATTTTATTACAAATTTGGTCCAAAATTTGCACTTTTGGCCCAAATTTCAAAATTTTGTTACGGTTTCATCATAAATTTTTTTTTTACATTTTAAAAAAAATTCAAATATGTTTTGTTGTTGTATAAAATCATATTTATACAAAAAAACATTTTTTACACATAAAACCATTTTTTCTATATAATTAAAAAAAACATTTTTATATGGAAAATAGGTGATTTTTATATGGAAAAACAAACATTTTCTATATAATTAAAAAAAACATATTTTACACATAAAACCGCTTTTTTCTATTTTACACGTTTGTATACAAACATCTTTTTATACATAAATGTATACAAATAGGTTTACTATGAAATATGTGTTTGTATATATTATTATTTTATAAAAACGTGTTTGTATAAATTTTTATATTAAAACGTGTTTTTATATGATTTTTTTAATAAAATATGTGTATATATATATATATATATATATATATATATATATAATAATAATAATAATAATAATAAAAGCATGTATGTATACAAATACATTTACTATAAAATAGATGTTTATATATATATATATTTTATAAAATACATGTTTGTATATATTTTTTTATAAAATCAGATTTGTATATAGTTATGTATTTATATACATACAAAATGTTTATATACTTAATAAATACCCACTTTATAAAAGTTTTTAAAGGTATATATGAGTATAATAATGTATTTTACATAAATGTATTTCATGCATTTCCACTTAACTAAGAAAAATGTTTTTATATAGGAATTTTGCATATAAAAACGTTTTTAAAAAAATTAATATATAGAAAAAAAAGGTTATGTGAAAAATATGCTTTTTTTTGTATAAACATCATTTTTTATAGAGAATATATAAATATGAATTTATACAAAAGAACAAAATATATTTGAAATTTTTTTTATAAAATAATGTAAAAAAAACTAAATTTATGATGAAATCCTAACAAAATTTAAAAATTTGGGATAATAGTGTAAATTTTGGACAAAAGTTTGAATAAAAATTAAAATCTTGGCAAAAAGTAGAATTTTTGAAAGTGGGAAGACTTCTTGACCGTCTAAAATGGTCAAGTTGAATATAATTTCTGATTTTTGAGACTTAATTGAATAAAAAAACATGTAAGGACTAAATCGATTATGAGACCAGAAAATAAGAATTTTTATATTGTTTTGGCAATAAATTTTAGAAAATGATGAAATTTGGTGTTTTTAAGATGTTAAAGGTTAATTACTTAAGTTATTGTTTGGTGGTGTTTTAAAATGTCTTAACTTTTAAAAATTTGGTTTAGTAATGGTTTGAACTTTTAAAATAAGTTTTTGAGGTTAAGAACAATACCTAACTCCATCACTATTCATCTAACTCCACCGCTGTTCATCTAGTTACCACAGCGGTTAGGCTTTTCACTTCCCGATTCTTCTACCTCTCACTCTATCTTTCCTCTCTGCTCCACTACCGACTGCTTCTTCTCCTTCTACTCTGATTTCTACTGCTAACCGACTGCTTTTCTCCGATTTTCATCAGGATCCATCTCCATTAAACACCAGAAAAAGTTCTCTGTTAAATCCTCAACCTACCGTCCATGGTTTTCTCCAACGCTCACTGCTACTCAACATCTTTGTTGATGGAGGTGTCGACTACAGACGACGTTCGGTTCTCAGATTCTAATCCGGTTGTTAGTCGATTGCGTATTTTCTCACCAACAACGTCAACCTTCTTAGTAATCTTCTAAAATTAGTAAAAACGTTCTGCATTACACTGCCTCTTTCAACGACGACCTGCGATTTCCAGGTTATTAGTCTTTGATTTTGGATTTGAACCAAGCTACTGTTCGATTTCGGTGTAATTTGTTTTCTGCCTTTACGTTTGAAGTCACGAATGTATTGGATTTGATTTTAGGGTTTTATTAAAGGCTTAGTTTGAGGTATTTAGTGTTGGATACTGATAATCACTTGATCATGCTAATCTGTTGGTTGGTACTAAATATGTAGGGCTATGTGATTTATCGTGTATATGTAAGGGGTTGGATTAGGGCTCCACTAATAGCAAACAAATAAGACAAAAGGTTCGTTTTCACCCGGGAAGCTGGGATGGAACAAAGGTTTATTTTCTTCATTTGGAATTCCTTCTTCTCCTGTTCTAAAAGGGCTCCGCGTGTGCACAATTGTTTTGTTTCTACTCGGGATTACCACGGACAGCCCATACGTATATCTTTAGATCTTAGTTTTAATTAATACTAGATTATGACGGGCGTTAAACGTGGAGAACACATAAATAAAAAAATAAATGTATATAGATATTGCAGAATAATTATAAAAAAAAATCAGGGTTATTGATATTATTGAAATGTGTATAAAATACACTGAGGTTGGTAAATATATATAGTCGTTGAAGGACCTCTTTGTAGACAACATTTTTTGTTTTATTAGTTGAACGACCTTCATCGCCGCAAAGTACCTTCTAACATTTTTTTACTTGTGACACCGGAAATAGCTACATATAGTTAACTATGCGCAAAAACGGCTCTACGCAAGTATAATCCAACGTTTGACAATGTACTTTCAAAAAAACATTGTTATTTTATGGTTATATTGCGAAATAGAATTGTTTATTTTAAAAAATAGCAACTTATTTATGTTTATTTGAAATGAACCACATACCCCCCCCCCCCCCCCCCCCCCACACAGACACACACATACAATATTAAATATAAAAAAAAAACTCTAACAAAGAAATATAAAAACATTTATGCTTGCTCGATTTAGATATTGCCCATTACTCATTGAAAATCTCAAAATACATAATTGGCACACAACTTACTTGTTATTATGAGTCGAATTAAACAATTTAAACAAATGATGATTTTTTATTTTTATTTTATGACAATGATTCTTTCACATATAACTATTAAATGGTTATTCAAGATGAATTAAAAGTTCATTGCTATTTCTTGCCATTTTAGAAGTATGTTTCGACCACTTTTGCATCAGATAAAAAACATATAGGTTCTTTTAGTATTACTGCAATCCTACTTTTATATAAAGTTACTTTTTTCGCATCAGACCAAACTCGGTGTTTTTAAGCATTATTATCATCTTATATTATACATTCTTGATAGTTTTTAAAAGTTCGTTGCAATTTCTCATTTCTTTTTGAAAGTTCGTTGTTATTTCTTGTTGCTTTTAGAAATAAGTTTTAGACTATTTTTTTGTATCAAACCAAATTTGAAGGTTATTTTTGCATTATCACCATTGTATATGTTACATTTCATTTTTATTATTTGAATATAGTTTTTGTAGTTCAAAACCGATACAAATATAAAAATAATGACTACATATTAACCGACTCTCTATAATGTATAATTAAAAATCAAGACACTATAATCATAATTTATTGATGTTAGTTAATATGTAATTTATTTGGGATGAGGTTAGTTTTGGTTACTTATTTGGGAAGTATAATATGTATTCTGCATTACAAGTGTGTATCTTTTAAATTTAGCATTTGTTACTTTAGAATTTTATTTTGGCTTGAAATAACCATGATCATCCCATATTTAATATTTTTCTCTTCTTGCACCTTTACTTCCTACTGACTTGCATTCACTAAAACAAGATTTAACATTTTTTTAAAAACAAATCTGAACAATAAACTATTAAACTCAATGGATGTGCTAAAAGAGACATGAGACTTGCCTTTTGTGAGATCAATAATACCAAATTGGACCACTTTCTGCAAACTAATTTAAGAACCGAAAAAAACCTGATTGCCGAAATATCTAATATTATTATTTAAGTCATAACCTGTTACATTCCGACAAAATTGAAAATTTCAGCCAAAACTCTGTTACATGCCATCAAAGTTGAAAAGCATCCTTTAAAGTTAAATGATGGTATTAATTTAAAAAATTATCTTTCACTTTTTGTTGGACGTATTTTTTTTTATGAAAAGAACAATTATCAGTCCAAACATAATCCATAAAAACCATCATGGCCAAATCATAGATCGTTTCATCAACAAAATAGAATACCACGGTCGTAAAAGATAATCCAGTTAGAACATCTTTTTCTAAAAGATCAAGAAATGGACAATTTATTAGAATCTTATCACGCTGATAAAAGTCATAACAAAGTGACATAGATTGAATCGATAGTTTACAATAAATATAAAAAACTGAAGCCCTATCAGAGATAGAAAAACCTGAGGATGAGACAAAAACACATGTAACACTACAAAGTTGCAAACATAAAAAAACACATGATGCTAAAAATCTAGAAAAAAAACAAAATTTATACATGGTTGTGAGGTGAGCGTAAAGAACTTGTGTCAGATTCTTTGAGACATTTCGTCAAACACCTAAGGTGTCTGTTCTAATAACCCATATTTTGAATGTTGATAAGTTATTAACTAACTTGATGATCGACTAGATCTATGTAACAGGTAAGCGATGAATATATAAACAGTAAATAGCCCAAGTATGAATCAAGATGTGTCGAATGATTAGATTACTCAATCCTCAGCAAAGCTCGACTAAGAACTTCCGCTGTAGAGGATACTTAGGGTTACAAAACAAGAACGATAACTTTGCTAAACAAATAAACCTCTAGTCGAAACTGATCGTCCTCACGTTCTAAGATGCATGCAAGCACCTATATTTACAAAACCCTACTAAACTCAGGGATGGACAGGCCCATACCGGAGATACATATTAGACTAACTAACGAGCCCAATAGACGCAACACAAAATACGACCCAACAATCTCCCCCTTTGCGTCAAATTGGAGCGAGACTACTTCTTCTTCTTGCTTGGGCCAGCAGCGGGAGCCTTCTTTACAGTATCAAACAGACGTGTGATAAGAGCAAGGATAGTCTGTCTAAACCGAATGTACCATTGAATCATATCATCAAAGTACTTGATATCATCCGCTGTGTTCTGCTTGCATCGATGGATGATCCCTAAAACGTGTTCCAAACATGCAGTGGTATAGAGATGTTTGTCTGCCAAGGCGAAAAGACATTTATGTCCTTCGTTCCTGGTAAACATGATAGAGTTTCTCTTCGGGTCAATCTTCCCCATCTGCATCATGTTGAGATCACTGGCAGAGCCAACAGGAGATATGGTAGGCTTCTTCTTAAATACGCTCGCAATCTCCTGATCCATCAAAGCAACTTCCATGATGTAGCATACAAGCATCGTCTTAAAATGGTCGATGATCGGACCATATTCAGCTTCGTTTGTCAGAAGGATGTTGAGCAAGATAATCCAATCATGGGGATTAAGGTTGGGAAGATCTGCAAGTGAGATGGCATGTTCAACCTTGGCAGATCCCCTTAGTACCTTGAAGCGAACATTGGTGATGTTTCCTTCCCTGTACGACTTCAGGACCCGAACATTGACGATTTTCTGAGCGCTCCAAGTCTGGTATTGGGGTTGAGCAGCCTTCAGATAAAAATCGATTAAGTCCCGATCAACCTGTGGATGAGGATGAGGGAACTCTGCAATGTTGTCAAAGGCATGAAAAACAAACACCTTTCAGGTCAGTGGCATGTCGAACTGTGAGTCGACAGTATTGGAACGATCTAAAGAGATCACAGGTTCCAGCCACAAGATACTTGGTGTGTCAATGGCTTCCTTAATCAGCCTCTCAAGAGTCCAGGAAGGGAAAAGAGTTTTCCTGCTCTCAAGAAGGTCGTGGGCTTCTTTCTGTTTCCTTTCGGCTTCTTCAGCCTCTCTAGCCACACGAGCACTGATGTCAGCCTCGTTGTTTCGACTTTGCCGCTTCAGAATGTCGGCAATTGTCTCTTTATCATCATCTTCACTCTCCTCAGCAATGTTTTTGCCTTTGTCTTTCACACCAGAACCGGAGGCTTGGCCTACTGGAGGAGGTTCGGTTGTGTGAGTTGCTGAAGTAGGAGGTGGTTGAGACACTTGTTCTTTTTCTCCCCCATGTTTCGGAATGGACACGAAATCAAGTAGCCCTTCAATTTTGCTGAGTAGAGCGAGGGCAGGAGCGAGCTTCTCTGTAAGGGTACGACGTACTGAATAATTGATGATGGGGTCATGTGCTTCAAGGATGTTGGAGATAGCAGAGTGGACATCTGAAACACACGATTTAACCACCTCTCTTTCAGATCGAAGAGAGTCAATCTCATGTTGACAGTTGGAGAGTTGAGTACTCTTGACCTTCAGAGCGGTAGTCTTCCTTGCGAGAGCATCCATGAGAGAGTTCTCGGCAGCTAAGTCTTCTTGAAGCTTTGAGAGACACTCCTCAATGGTGGTTCTGAAAGCTGAGTTGTCTTCAGAGATGGTTTGACGAAGCAAAGCGAACGACTTCAGCTCAGAAGCGACTGATGTAGCCAACTGGTTGATGATGGGTTCCAGCGTAGTCTTGGTGGCTTCATCACTTTCCTATAAAGATTTCAACAGGGAAGAGGCATCAGTGAATAGTTTATCGACTTTTTCGGTCGCATCCTGACAGGCTTTGGTTGAGGCATTGATGGCGGCAGTGGCGGAATCAAGGGAAACTTGATGATCTTTGGAAAAAGCCTCAACAATTTTCTGAATTGCAGCTTCAGATATGGATGACTGAGAAGTAGAAGAGGAGGCGATGAGCGAGTCGATTTTGTCATGTAGCTCCTTGAGATGCCTTCGGGTGACAGGAGCGTCATTATTGTCATCACTCTGTACTTGAAACGGACTATAATAGACCGAGTCAAAAGTCATATTTTCCCCGCCAATGAGTGGTTCTTCATCCTCTGATGCGTGAGCAGGAGAAGATGGTGGTGGTGAAACTGTAGGTTCGGTAGTAGTAGTAGTTTCGGGTTGGGTGGGGTGTTCGGTTGTTGGTGTGGGTTCGGGTGTTGGGGTAGATTTTGGTGCGTCAGTATGAACCCCCGTATCAGATACGTTGGTTCTAACATCTGCAGTGGTGGTGGTTGTTGCTTCGGTAAAGATTGGTGGTGGTATTGGGATAGAAGTAGGTGGTATTTTAGTGGTGGAAGTTATGGGGGGAATAGAAAAAGGTATTGTGACCGGTGGAGAGGAGACAGGAGAAGGAGAAACATGAACTTCAGGGGTTGGAGATCGTGGTGGAGTGTTGCCACGTTGAGATCCATCCGAATCAGAACCCTCGTTCTCAGATTCGCTTGAGGATGAAGCGATAATCAACTTTCGTCGCGGTTGGGTTTTTCTCCTCTTCTGCGGTGGAGATTGAGCAACTCTGGTAGTTTTCCTCTTCTTGGGAGATGGGCCTTTCGCCCCCTTTGCCACCTGTTTTCCCTTGTCAGCCTTCTTGCCTCTAGCAGCAGGCTTGTCAGCATCATGGATTGATTTCAGCATCTTTGGAGTAAGATCCCTCGGACCAGAACGTCTGAACTCCTTATATGTTTGAATGATCCTGCTGTCAGCCGGAACATCACCATACATCGTTTCCGGGATAGACCCATTGAATGGAAACTTAGAAACATCCAACACAATGATCTTCGTGGTATGGAAAGTACCAATCAAAGACATTGGAGCACCAACGACAATGGGGACGTGGTACTTGTCCATCACCCATTTCGTGACAAGAGTCCAGAACCGGGCATATGAGATCTCTGAGTGCCGGGAGGTCGAAGAGAGACTCTGGATAAGTTGTTGCCATAGGACTGACCCATAGTCCATGTTGATGCCATTGTAGATCCCGTACATGATGGAGAGAAATAAACGACTTGCCCCATCGGATCCAGCACTTCGTTCTGATAAGCCCTTGAAAAGAATAGTGAACATTCCATTCCACTGTGGAGGTAGGCACGACTTCTTGAATTTTGTCACCGTAGTAAGCACCTCAGTGTACCCCATGTTGTAGAACATGTTGAACAGATGACCCATGGGAATGGTTTCCGGATTAACCCTCGAAGAATCAACATCAAACCCTAACAACGAGCAAAACCTCTGCTTTGAAATCGATGCCTTGTGCTCAAAGACATCGAAGAAAATTCTGTCAACGACCTTGTCGTAGTGTGCTGTGGAAAAGATTTGAGACAGGAACTCCATTGGAACAACTTCAACCCTGGTAAGAGCAGGAGCGATGGAGGAGTACTTCAAGCATTTGATGATAGGAAACATGAACGCATCGTACACCTAAGGAGTGAGATCGATGATCAAACTCTGTTATGGGCGAATGGGCAGGATGTGGGACGTTGCGTGAACTGATGAAGAATTCGCCATTATTGAGATGAAAGTGGGAGAGATGATGAACAGTAGAGGTTTAGAGGAATTTCTTTCTTTTTGAGAATTTAGGGCAGTAAAGAGGTAAACGGTGGATCACGTTGCCTTTTATACTGTGGGTAAAGGAGAGAGAAAAATCTTCCCAAATCTTTGATTGAAAAACGAAGGGTTTTTCAGAGGTGACTGACGTGTGACAGTTGGCGTAGCCGATGATCACGCATGAGAGAGAATGTCAGGCCCTAATTACACGCCTTCCCATCAGGCGCCGTTTGGATATGAAACGATTCCTATTCGCACGCGGTTCCCTGTTGCGCCGTGTGAAATCAAATCGATTGGACTCCCGCCGTTTGAAATCATTTCGTCATCTTATCCCTTTAGAATGAAACGGCATCTTTAAAATTAAATCGCCACGTGGATCAATATTAACCACAACTTTTGATAACAGCCAACCCAATTAAAATTCCTTAGAATTAATGAAACCAGAATTTTGGAATATCAAAAAGATTTTCGTATTGAGTGTGTAAAAGAAAAAGAAATAAAGCAACACTTTTGAGGGATTATGTGATGTCAATAAAGACACGAAACAATGGATCTCGGGCACGAATCTCTTCCTTCAAAGTCAAGAGAGACTTTAAAGTGTTTGTGCGGTTTCCCGTTGAATAACGATCAGCCACTTATTAAGAAGTGTTGAAAGGCTTCTTTTAATTAGGCTTATGAGGGTGGCTTTCGCTTCGATTCAGAATTCCTGATCTTGATATAAGATAGAAATCGAATGAAGTACTTGTGAGACCAATGTAGTCTGTTGAACAAGTAGGTTGGAGATAATTTAATTGGCAAGGTAAACTAATATATGTGTGAAATCTCAAAAAAAATAAAACTGGATCCCAAGGGAAGAAATGTTATTGGACTTAACAATTTCATAGGAATCACTCAAAAGAAAAATAGAGATTTCATGTTGTACTCCCATGGATAAGTTCGTCAATTCATTAGTGAAAGCTAGAGCAAGTTAATTGTTCACCGTCAATGCAAAGTAGGTATTGAATTGTGGGTTTCACTTAGCCCGTAGTGACACGAAGCTAAGATCATGAACACATAAATTGTGCAACCATAAACCTCAGTGGTAATGTCTGAGAGTCTCAAGGGTTACGTTTGTGAAACGAGTGAGATGGAGAAAAATGATGTAGATGGTGTAAAGAAACCCAAAGTACCTCTACTATGAAAAATAGGACTAAGCAGAAAACTCTTATCTCATGTGAGAAGAGAGTTAGGTAGCTCATGATTAGAATAAATATGAGAGCCTAATTAGGAAGACAAGGTTTGTTTGTACCAAGTCAGTAAGGCTTTTATTCAGAATCAGATGAGGCTTTGGTCACATACATCAGCATGCTTCTAGGGACACTTAGCTAGTGAAATAAGTTACCCAAAACAAGACATAAAAATAAAAAATTGTTTTTGGAATTTTTGAATTTATAAAAAAAAATTGAATAGGAGAAAAAAATTTAAAAAAAAATTGGTTTTAGGAATTTTTGATAAAATAAAAAAAAATAAGACATAGAAAAAAAATTATACAAAAAAATGTAGGACCCGAACCCGAGCGTTCGGTTTATTTCGGTTGAGAAAACATTGGAACCGAACCCGGGCGTTCGGTCTATTTCGGGTGAGAAAAATTTTGTAACCGAACCCGAGCGTTCGGTCTATTTCGGTTGCGAAAAAAAAATTAGATTGAAAAGGAGAAGAACTTTGACAATAAGATAAAGGAATTAAGAAAAATGATACAAAAGATTTACAACCATAGAAACTACCTTTGAGTGATAGGTGAAAATCATATGATACAACCGAACCCGAGCGTTCGGTCTATTTCGGCACACCAGATCAAGACCCGAACCCGAATGTTCGGTCTATTTCGCTTCTTACTTTTGATTTTGAGAGGTAATTTTTGGTACTGACTCCGATTCCATCATTCCAAGCCCTTGTAGAATTTTGTTAAAAGATGCTTCAGGAAGAGCTTTGGTGAAGATGTCAGCCAGTTGATCAGTGGTTCGAACAAAATGAATTTCGACGTTCCCATCTTCCACATGATCCTTAATAAAGTGATACCTCAGTGCGATGTGCTTAGTCTTGGAATGTTGCACTGGGTTATGACAAATCCTAATTGCACTTTCAGGGTCGCAATATAGTGGGATCTTTTTCATATTGAGTCCATAGTCCCGGAGTTGGCTTTGGATCCAAATCACTTGAGATGTACAAGAGGCAGCTGCGATGTATTTTGCTTCAGCGGTAGACAAAGACACACATGTCTGTTTCTTTGATTGCCAGCTAACCAACTTCCCGTCAAGGAATTGGCAGCCTCCAGTGGTGCTTTTCCTGTCTAGTCCACAACCTCCAAGGTCTGCATCTGAGTAGGCTTGAACGAAAAAACCTGAGTTTGATGGATACCATAAACCGAGAGAGGTAGTTCGTTTGAGATACCGGAGTATGTTCTTCACTGCAAGCATATGAGGTTCACGAGGATTCGCCTGAAATCTAGCACAATAACAAACAGAAAACATTATATCAGGCCTGCAAGCAGTAAGATACATTAGAGAACCGATCATCTGGCGATATAGCGTAATATCAACTGCTGGCTTATCCAAGGATGGAGTGAGCTTGGTGCCTAACGCCATTGGAACTTTAACCTTTAAGTCTCCCATCATGCCGAATTTAGCAAGGAGAGTCTTGGTGTAAGCTTCCTGGTTAATAAACCTTCAGGTCCCTGTCTAATATTAAAACCAAGGAAAAAGTTAATAGGACCCATTGAGCTCATTTCAAATTTAGTCTCCATCAGCTTTCTGAATTCAGCCGTTAAGCTAGGATTCGTTGAGCCGAAGATGATATCATCGACATAAATTTGAACAATCATAAGGTGGTTACCTTCCTTCTTACGAAAGAAGGTTGGGTCAACCGAACCTTGTTTGAATTTGGACATCTTTAAAAATTTGGTTAGCGTTTCATACCAGGCCCTAGGTGCTTGTTTTAGTCCATAAACTGCTTTGTCCAGAATATAGTAGTGATTGGGATATTTTTCATTGACAAATCCCGGAGGTTGCTCCACGTACATCGTTTCTTCGAGTTCTCCATTTACAAATGCGCACTTTACGTCCATTTGGTAGACCTCAAAGTTCTTGTGTGCAGCGTAGGCAAGAAATATTCGAACAGATTCCAGCCTAGCTACAGGAGCAAAAGTTTCCTCATAGTCGATTCCTTCCTCCTGACAGTATCCTTTCACCACTAGTCGAGCTTTGTTCCTTATAACATTGCCTTCCTTGTCCATTTTGTTCCTAAAGACCCATTTAAGACCAACAACCGATGCATCTTGAGGAGTTGGAATGAGGCGCCAAACTTTATTTCTTTCGAACTCATTAAGTTCGTCTTGCATAGCTTGAACCCAATCGGAGTGATCAAGAGCAGTGTTAACTGTCTTTGGTTCAACTTTTGAGACGAAAGAATTAAACATGCAAAACTCTACTTTTGAGAATAGAGAAGTTTGCTTTGCCTTCAGTTGAGATCGGGTCAGGACCTTTTCAGAGACATTACCAACAACCTGTGAAACAGGATGATCTCTAGTCCATTTGACAAGAGGAGGATAATTTGGATCATATGATGGATCTAATTCAGCATTTACCATCTCTTCTATTTCGGATTGACTGTCATCGTCATAAAACTGTTGGATAAGGTGTCTAAGTCCATAACTATTTCGGGCTTGTACTTGACCCGACCCGGCATGGTCCATTTGGGTTGCATGGCACCATGCAATTGGTTAGACTAAATGAGAGAAATAACACTTGGAGATTATTAATATATTATAAGTTCTAATATATTAATAATATTATTTGATTAGTTTGATCAAGAATTAATTTGGAATTAATTAAGTGATCAAAGGATAACTAATTAAATATATGGGTTGATTATGTAAATCATCCATATCTTGTATAGTGGGCTAAGAGGCTCCATGGATTATCAAGTTGGGTTCTACCCTTAGGATGCTCCATGGGAGTTACAAACCCATGGGTCATGGAAATGAAGAGTCATGATACATTAGGGTTTACATGGTGTAACCCTAGATGTGTCAACACTATATAAGAGTCCCATTCTCCACAAAATTGGCTACACAAGTAGAGACAAAAGAAACTAGAGGGCTTGGCCGATTTTGACAAGTGTGTGTTATCTCAAGAGTCTTTCCAAGAGCATTTGGTGTTGTGTGAAGCATTTGAGGCATCACACTTGGGGTGCTAGGCTCACAAGGTTTCAAGGAACACAAGCAACAACAAGTTAAGTTATTCTATCTATGATTCAAGTTAAAATTGTTCCCCATGTATGCTAGATAGGAATATAACCTTGGAATTCAACTTTGCATGATAATTAGATAAACATAGATCCAAGGTTATTAGGGTTGCATGTACACTTAGGAAGTGTTAGAATGCTCAAAACCCATCAGTGGTATCAGAGCCTAGGCTTGTTTGTTTGTTATTTGTGCTTAAAAGTTGAAGAAAGTCGAAAATCTTGCTGTCTGACTGATGGACTCGGCGAGTCCATGGGGAGGACTCGTCGAGTTCATGTGTATCTTCAACCTACTCGGCGAGTAGGTTTATGCACTCGGCGAGTAGGGTCGACAGAGTGCAGAATTTCGACTTGAGTTGCTGGAAATGGATTAGAATCATTACCCTAAAATGTTTTGGTACTTGAAAACTTATTTTAGAAGGTGTAATGTCTTTTCTAACTCATTTACAACAACTAGTTATCAAAATTACAAAGATTAAATGTGATTTTGATTCTTGAAAGTGTTCATATTCATATTCTTGTTCTTATGATGTTTAGATGATCATAGGAATTATTTGTAACCTATGTGGTAGATTAATTCATGATCATAATGTGTTTTAATGGAGTCCATAACTTGTCCTCAAGTTATGGAAAACCAAAAGTCTCTTGGATTAAAAACCATTAAAAGAACACAAGAGTTAGGAAAAATGAAAAGTCCTCATTTTATTACTCTATTAAACTCATAAGTTACAAGAAATGAAAAGTTTTGAAAGTTTACAAAACTTGCCCTCAAGTTTTGGAACAAGTAAAGTTAAGTTAAAACTTTAGTTCCAACCCCTAGAATTTTAAAAGTTAAAATTCAACCCTTATACTTATATTATTATGATTTAATAATTATATATATATGTATAAGAACAAAGTCGTCTTACCGCTAGTACGCCTCATTCACGAAGCCGGTCTATAAGGTGGGTATAAGGTTGTTGCCTATAAAATGGTGACTTAATGGGTGTCCACTCTCACCCACCGCTTGCTTGATCGGTGGAGGGTCGTTAGCCGAACGGGTAAGACAAGGACTTATTAATTCTCATTCAAAGTATGATGAATATTATAAAGTAACTAAATGTTTTATTAAATTCCCAATCTTAGTTACTTTAGGAAAAATGTGAATAAGGTGCTATTCCATGAAATTACACTTTACACTTTGATTAAGTCGTTGGTGGAGCGTGTGTGGTTAACCGGCACACTAACTTGGACTTAACAAGGTAGGTAAAGGGTGACTTAGGGTTTATTATAGTATCGATGGAGCGTGTGTGGTTAACCGGCACATCGATTGAGTGATAAACTTTAAGGGTACCAAGTGATTTGCATGGTTACTTCACACCTCGTTTTGTGATCCTCGGTATCCCAGTCACAAAACTTGGAGGGCACACTCGAGATTGAAACATGCCTTTGAAAAGTTCATTGAATCTCAAAGAATCTAGGAATTTCTAAGAACCATTCAAAAACCTAATACTAAAATATTGCGGTTTTCATGGTGGAAATTGGTGAATCGTCATTCACCTACCTTTCAAATATGATATAGCTTAGATTACGGCATACCTCTTCTAAGTTATATTATATTGTGATTGGATCCTAGCCTTAATATTACATTTGGGTGTTTTATTAAGGACTCTCTTATATCTAAACTAATCTTGTCCTCTTTCCTTCAGATGTCTTTCAACAATGCTTCTGGCTCTAATCCTAATGGCTCCTTTACCCTTATGAACTTGTGTGGG
This sequence comes from Lactuca serriola, assembly GCF_051521515.1. Taxonomy (NCBI): domain Eukaryota; kingdom Viridiplantae; phylum Streptophyta; class Magnoliopsida; order Asterales; family Asteraceae; genus Lactuca; species Lactuca serriola. The sequence goes on along the minus strand of NC_136410.1, from coordinate 467,445 downwards.
AAAGTCACCTTTGATGGATCCAACTTCAATGAGTGGATCAGAAACATCAGGATGATTACCCGCTACGAGGACAAAGAATATGTCCTTGACAAGGAGCTTAAGGAGATTAATGAGTCCACTGCAACTCCTCAGGAGATCGCTGAATTTCGGGCACATGAAAGGGATGCTACGAAAGTGGCTTGCATCATGACGGCCACGATGACAGCGGAACTCCAAAAGTCTTATGAAGATTTCTACCCTTATGACATGCACCAAGATTTGATGGAAAGATACCATCAAAGTGCAAGACAAGAGAGGTATGAGATCATCTGCTCCATGATAACAACCATGATGAAGGACGGGGAATCCGTCACGAGCCACATGCAGAAAATGCAAAGGTATGTGGATCGTTTGCTGAAGCTTAATGTGAACTTCCCGGAGGATCTTGCAATAGATATTATTTTGCATTCCTTACCATCGTGCTATGATCAATTCCGCATGACATATCACATGAACAAGGAAGAAGTCACCCTCAGCAAACTTCAGGGACTTCTCAAGACCGCAGAATCAGGTCTTAAGGGGAAGTCGGTTGCTATCACTCCTACTCAAAACTCTACTCCGGTTTTGGCAATTGGGAAGAATCGATGGAGGAAGAGAAAGAGATCTTCGAAGGGTACCAAGGCTCGGACCCTTGATGGCTCTTCTTCAAGTGGAACCAAGAAAGGTTTCATTACTCCTTCTTCTGACCCAAAAGAGGCTGAATGCTTCTATTGCCATGAAAAAGCTCATTGGAAGCGGAACTGCCCAAAATACCAGCAAGATGTGAAGGATGGGAAAGTTAAACCCAACCATGCAGGTATTTACACTATCATTTCTAATAACTCACCCCATTCTAATTCTTGGGTCCTTGATACCGGTTGTGGTATTCACATTTGTTGTGACTTGCAGGGACTAAGAAGAAGTGAGGATGTGGAGCAAGGAAGGATAAACTTGATCATGGGGAATAGGAAAGCTATACTTGTTACCAAGATTGGAGTTTATACTTTATCGCTAAGTAGTGGGTTTAGTTTAGATCTGAATAAGTGTTGTTATTCGCCAGGAATGGCAAGAAATATTATTTCCTTCCATGCTTTGTACAAACAAGGGTTTACCTTTTCATTTAATAATGAAGTTGGTTCTATTGATGCTTTCTTTAATAATATTCTTTATTTTAAAGCATTACCTTGTGATGGTGAAGCTGTATCTGTTGTTGATAACTTAGGAAATAATGTTTTGTGTATTGATTCTACTAATAATAACTTGGATAAAGCATCATTATGGCATTGTCGTCTTGGACATATAAGCAAGAAGCGCATAGGCCAACTCCAAAAAGATGGAGTCTTGGAGTCGTTTGACCTAAAGTCAGATGATAGTTGCGAATCATGCTTACTTGGAAAAATGACAAAGTCACCCTTCACAGGTTCGTGTGAGAGGGGTGAAGGTTTGTTGGACCTTATACACACGGATGTGTGTGGACCATTCAAACATGCCACAAGGGATGCTAATCGTTATTATTTGACTTTTACTGATGATTATAGTAGATATGGATATGTCTACTTGATCAAGCATAAGTCAGAGACTTTCGAGAGGTTTAAGGAATTTAAACAGGAAGTCGAGAATCAATTGGGCAGGAACATTAAGATGCTTCGATCCGATCGTGGTGGTGAGTATCTTAGTTCAGAGTTCCTCGACTATCTAAGGGAATGTGGGATAGTCTCACAATTGACACCTCCCAGGACACCACAGTTGAATGGTGTGGCTGAGAGGCGTAATCGAACCTTGTTAGATATGGTTCGTTCCATGATGAGTCAAGCTATGCTACCAATCTCATTCTGGGGGTATGCCTTAGAGACTGCCGCCCATATTCTTAATCTAGTCCCTACAAAGAAAGTTGCCAAAACTCCTCACGAGATGTGGACTGGTAAAGTACCTAAACTAGACCACATCAAGATTTGGGGTTGCGAGGCTTTCGTGAGACGCGAGACTCATGATAAGCTCGAACCTCGAAGCGAGAGGTGTATTTTCATCGGTTACCCACAGCGATCCTTTGGTTACCTCTTCTACAGACCTAGTGACAATGTGGTCTTTGTAGCAAGAAGAGGTGTCTTTCGAGAGAGAGAATTTATAAGCCAAGGAGACAGTGGGAGGCAAATTGATCTTGAAGAAATTCAAGAATCAAGCGGTGAAGGAACTTCAAACTCTAGCCCTCAACTTGAGGAGGAAACTCCTGTTGAGCCAATTGACAAATCTGTACCTCTGAGACGTTCCACGAGAGTTAGGAGTGCACCTGAGCATTACTATGGATTCCATATTACTGCAGAAGGTGAGACACTTATTAGTGATGAAACACTAGTAAGTCAAGATGACCCTAACAGCTACGAGGAAGCCATGGCAGGCCCCGAGTCTGCTAAATGGAAAGAGGCTATGGATAGCGAGATACAATCCATGTATGACAATCAAGTTTGGAACTTGGTTGAAAATGTACCAGGTCGTAAGACAGTAGGGTGCAAATGGGTCTTCAAGAAGAAGACTGACATGGATGGTAAAGTACACACTTATAAGGCTAGACTGGTTGCAAAGGGCTTCTCTCAAATTCCTGGAGTGGATTATGATGAGACCTTTTCTCCGGTAGCCAAGATTAAGTCTATTCGGGTTCTGTTAGCCATAGCTGCATTTCATGACTATGAAATATGGCAGATGGATGTCAAAACCGCTTTCCTTAATGGAAAGTTGGCTGAAGATGTTTACATGAGTCAGCCAGAGGGTTTTGTCAGTAACGAGTACCCTAATAGAGTGTGTAAGCTTGAGAAATCCATTTATGGATTGAAGCAAGCACCTCGCAGATGGAATCTTTGCTTTGATGAAAAGGTCAAGGAATTTGGCTTTTCTAGGAGTGAAGATGAATCTTGTGTGTATGTCAAGGCTAGTGGGAGTATAGTTAGCTTTTTGGTACTGTATGTGGATGACATACTACTCATAGGAAACGACATTCCAACCCTGCAGGAAGTTAAGTCCTGGCTTGGGAAGTGTTTCGCTATGAAGGACCTTGGTGAAGCTGCCTATATTCTAGGGATAAGAATCTTGAGAGATCGGAGTAAAAGACTAATTGGACTTAGTCAGAGTACCTACTTGGATAAGGTGCTGAAGAGATTCAGCATGCAGGATTCCAAGAAAGGAGAGTTACCCATCCAGAGTAACACCAGATTGAGTAAGACACAAAGCCCTAGCACTGAGGCTGAGATAGCAGAAATGAGTCGAACACCTTACGCTTCGGCTGTAGGATCGATCATGTATGCTATGACGTGTACTCGACCCGATGTAGCTTTTGCCTTGAGCATGGTTAGCAGGTATCAGGCAAACCCTGGCAAGGCACACTGGACTGCGGTAAAGAATATCCTCAAGTACCTGCGGAGGACTAAGGACTGGGTTCTTACCCTCGGTGGGAGTGATGACTTGAGAGTTGTTGGGTATAGTGATGCTAGCTTCCAGACTGATAGGGATAATTTCCGCTCTCAGTCGGGCTGGGTCTTTACCCTAAACGGAGGAGCAATTTCTTGGAAGAGTTCCAAGCAAGAGACAGTGGCAGATTCTACTTGTGAATCAGAGTATATTGCAGCTAGTGAAGCAGCAAAGGAGGCGATATGGCTGAAGAACTTCATTGGAGACCTTGGAGTTGTACCAGCTATTAAAGAGCCAATGGAAATTTTCTGTGATAGTGAAAGTGCTATTGCCTTAGCCAAGGAACCAAGGGATCACGGGAGATCCAGACACATCGACAGAAAATACCATTTCATCAGACATCGGATCGAAGAAGGACTCCTCGTGGCAAAGAGGGTATCATCGGATGAGAACCCAGCAGATCCCCTCACGAAGGGACTGAGTAGGGTTAAGCATCTCCAGCATGCTCGGAGCATAGGGCTGAAGGATGATATAAGTTTTAGTAGTTAGATAACCCGGAAATTTGTAAAGTGTAATTTACATTTGATGATGAATAAAAGGTGTTTTATTTATGAGTAAAGTGTTGCTATCTCTTGTCAATCGTTTACTATATTTCTTTTGCATGTTTTGACTTCCAGAATAATTTTGTTTGGTATAACATATTATTCAAATCTCCACAGTCGGTCATATGTTGGAAGTAGATATGAATCAAGACTGTCATGTTTGGTTGTAGAGGTCTTGGACAAGGCTACAACAATCATGAGTGCTCATAAGTTCTGAGCATTGGACACAACCCACGCTCACTGGAATCACTTCATGGAATTTTATCTCGAGTGATCGTGAGACGGTAATATCATATAAGTCTTCAAACCTAGAGATATGATTTGTTACTTACAAGTTGATTATGCATTGACTGTACAAAACCGCATTGGTAACTCGATGTTATAAAACGTACTTTTGTGTGTAATTCAATAAGTGGTAGAACAAACATATGAGTCGAAGTTTATCTGTTCCTTCTTGGATTAGAAGCTGGTATCTGGGCCCCTCGATGATTTTGTTTTGACCCATGTACCGGGCCCGGTCAGAACTAAGTTGATGTGTTCAATTAAGTTCTATGTCAAACAAATCGGAAATCGGGAAACAAATGTTGGACAATAAGCAAGACAATGTTCCATGTATTTGTCCGGCTGATATCTAGAACAGAGGATTATATGATCACTTATCTTAAATGGCGTATCATCATCTTCTCAGTTCCGAGAGACCTTGAAAGAGCTACGATTGCCGGTCGGTTCCTGAAGTACTAGAGATATAGTTATTAGACTTATCCAAGTGGGAGACTGTTGGATAAGGTGTCTAAGTCCATAACTATTTCGGGCTTGTACTTGACCCGACCCGGCATGGTCCATTTGGGTTGCATGGCACCATGCAATTGGTTAGACTAAATGAGAGAAATAACACTTGGAGATTATTAATATATTATAAGTTCTAATATATTAATAATATTATTTGATTAGTTTGATCAAGAATTAATTTGGAATTAATTAAGTGATCAAAGGATAACTAATTAAATATATGGGTTGATTATGTAAATCATCCATATCTTGTATAGTGGGCTAAGAGGCTCCATGGATTATCAAGTTGGGTTCTACCCATAGGATGCTCCATGGATGCTCCATGGGAGTTACAAACCCATGGGTCATGGAAATGAAGAGTCATGATACATTAGGGTTTACATGGTGTAACCCTAGATGTGTCAACACTATATAAGAGTCCCATTCTCCACAAAATTGGCTACACAAGTAGAGACAAAAGAAACTAGAGGGCTTGGCCGATTTTGATAAGTGTGTGTTATCTCAAGAGTCTTTCCAAGAGCATTTGGTGTTGTGTGAAGCATTTGAGGCATCACACTTGGGGTGCTAGGCTCACAAGGTTTCAAGGAACACAAGCAACAACAAGGTAAGTTATTCTATCTATGATTCAAGTTAAAATTGTTCCCCATGTATGCTAGATAGGAATATAACCTTGGAATTCAACTTTGCATGATAATTAGACAAACATAGATCCAAGGTTATTAGGGTTACATGTACACTTAGGAAGTGTTAGAATGCTCAAAACCCATCAAAAACATGTCAGCATTCTCCCCCTCGACAGATGAGCTTTCAGGTAAATCTTGACTTTCCGGAGCTACAGGAGTTTCGGGTGGTGTCGAGCTTTCGGGTGTTGCAGTACCTTCGGGTGCAGTAGAGCTTTCGGGAGCTATAGTACCTTCGGGTGCAGCTGGAGAAGAGTTCTCCCCCTCAACTTGTGAACTTGGCTGTTTTGAAGAAGATGGATTCTCCCCCTCAACTGAAGCACCGTGCTGAGAAGGTTCAGTTGAAACTGATTCTCCTTCACCCAGTCGTTTGGCAGTGTCATCGACGATTTGCTTCAGATGATCAACTTTGTTGTCCGCTGCATTAGCTTCTGAGAGAGTAGCCTTCTCCGGTTCATCGAACAACTCCATAAACTGCTCAAACAAATTTGCAATCGAGGCGATGACTTGGCCTGTTTGAGAGAAGATTTCTCCAACTATTTCTTCCGTGGCCTTCAGCTTCTTGACATAGCTTTCATCGAAAGTCACATAATACGTTTCTTTAATCTTCCTCGAACGCTTGTTTAAAACCCTGTATGCTTTCCAAGTGAGAGAATATCCTAGAAAAATCCCTTCATCGGCTTTTACATCGAACTTGTTACGATGTTCTTTAGAATTGAAGATAAAGCATCGTGAGCCGAATACGTGGAAAAATTTGACATTTGGCTTTCTGTTGTTGATGATCTCATAAGGAGTAAGAGTGAAACACTTATTGAGATAGGACCTGTTCTGCGTAAAACATGCTGCAGCAATATCATCAGCCCAGAAATATAGAGGTAGAGAAGCGAAACTTAGCATGGTTCGTGCAGCCTCACACAAAGAACGGTTTCGTCTTTCGACAATCCCGTTTTGTTGAGGGGTGTAAGGAGCTGAGAAGTTGTGGCTGGTCCCTTTTTCTGCTAAAAAGTCTTCAAATGCTTTATTCTTGAACTCCAGCCCATTGTCGCTTCTGATGTTGCGAACGACTTTCCTCAGCTGCACTTCAACCTGCTTGATGAACATCTTTAGCTTGAGAGTTGCTTCAGATTTCTGCTTCAGAAAGAACACCCATGTAAAACGTGAAAAGTCATCAACAATAACAAGAATATACTTGCTACCACCAATGCTTTCGATAGACGATGGACCACACAAGTCAATGTCAATCAACTCAAGTGGTTCAACGACTTTAGTGTTTATGATGGATGGGTGACTTTGACGACTCTGCTTCCCTATTTCACACGTAGCACACAGATGTTCTCGATCAAACTTGAGCAATGGAAGACCCCTAACATGACCTCCGGTGACAAGTTTGTTGATATCCTTAAACTTGAGATGGGAGAGCCTTCGATGCCACAACCAGCTTTCGTCAGAGTGTGCTTTGGATAACAGACAGATAGCTGGATTTCCTTTGATAGGTTTGAGATTAAGACGAAACATTTCGCCTTTGCGCTCCGATTTGAGAATCACTCTTTTTGTTTTCTTCTCTATTTTTCCGAACCCTCATCATCAAACGAAACTTTAAGACCGGTACCTCCAACAAGCTGAGATACACTGATGAGGTTATGTTGTAGTCCTTCAACATATGCAACTTTTCTAACCGTGAAGTCTCCATTTGTAATCATCCCATAACCTTTTATTGTGCCGTATGAGTTGTTCCCGAATTTGACATTCCCGCTGTTTGGAAGAGATCGAAATTCCCTCAGTTCTTCCTTCCTCCCTGTCATGTGACGTGAGCAGTCACTGTCAATATAACATTCTTCGTCGAACTGCTCGTCACTGATAACCTGCAAAAATCAAGCAGATTTAGGAACCCAAAGTTTCTTGGGTCCACGTGAGCCTTTCACAGCAACAGGAATAGTAAGAGAGATGTCAATAAGATATGTTCTTTTTATTGGGATTTGTTACAGACGGTTTGGGTTCAGGATTTGACGTTTGGGCCTTGGAATGCTTTTGAACATTCTTGACTGAGGAAACCTTCGATTTTCCTTTCAAATCTGCTGAATGTTTTGGATTTTGAGTTTGAACAGAATTGGATTTAGAATGGGGTTGAGAAGAATTAGAACGAGAGAAGTTAGACTGAGAAGTTTTCTTGACTTGAGGTTCTAGGTGTCCCTTTTGTTTTTGGTCATTAGTGGGACCGAACCTTGAACCTTGATTGCTTTTGCTCTCGGAACCGAACCTATGCTTTCGGTAGCTGGTGTTCTTTGAACCGAACCTTTCCCTTCGGTTGTTATTCCTTTCAGAACCGAACCTGTCATTTCGGTTGTAACTACTTTCTTGTGTCCTGATAGTAATTTTCTATGACTTGGAATTTTCGTCATGATAAGAGAAATGGGCGTTTTGAGATCGCCAAAACTGTTTTCGTTCTGAGAGATTCTTCTTGTATCTCAGATTCCTTTGCTGCTTCTGATTCTTTACTTGCTTCGGCTGTCGGTGGATGTTGGCTTTTTGCTTTTGCTTTTTGTCAGCCGGTTCACTTTGAACTGATGATGTTTCGCTCGAAGGAGTGACTTCTTCTACAGGAACTTCTTTTGTACCACTAGTACTTGGCACGTCAAAGTTATAAGGCTTGTTTAGCGGCTTCGGCACGTATCTGCCTTTGGTTTTCCAGGAAGTCCGTTTTGACAGACCAATAGTTTCGTCTGCATTATCTATAGGAGCAGACCAAAAGAACTCATCACAACCATCTCCATTATCTTCGTTTACAATGGCTGTGAGTTCTGCTGTCTGATGTTCGGTTACTCCTGTGACCTTATATACCTGATTCGGTGTTGTTCTCACCTTTTGGTACACAACAGCCTTTTCTTCTAGAATCGGGGACTTATTTTAGGACAAACGAGCAAACTCCACAGAATTTTCAGAAATAAGATTTTTTTGGTTTTCTGGTTCGCTCTTAATAAACTCAGAACAGTCAACTTCATCCTCTACAGAAATTTCACTCATATGATCATCCTCATTAAGCTGAGACGCGTTTTCAACATCTATTTTATTTTCTGAGATCAAGTTGGCATTCAATGAGTCAAATTTTTGTATGGTTTCACTACTTAGTTTCAATTTATCATTTTCATCCAAAAGGTTTTTCAGCATGTCCTTATGGTCCTTGGATTTTATGAAAGATTTAATTTTGTCTAGACCATACATGTAGGTTGGATTCACATCATCAGACGAAACTACACTTTAGCAATTATATGCTTCAGCGTCGATTTCATCCTCCTTGAATTCAAGGAAGGGCAAAATCATGCGATGAATTTTCTGTCCTATTTCACAGTTCAAATGAAGTTGAGTGATGTTAGAATAAAGATGCTTAGCAATTAAACAAAACACATTTCTTTGTTTCATAAGTTTCAAATTGTCTCTTTGTAAATAAATGTTTTCGTCTTTGGATTTAATCAGCTCCGACTCCTTCAGCTCTATCCACATCCTCCGTTCCTCACTCTTTGATGATACCCTGCTTATTTGGTCAGTTAGGTTAGAATTGGTGACCTGTGTTTGAGTTAAATTGCTATCTAGATTTGAGATTCTTGAGTTTAAGCTTTTCAATTCTTTTTCATATGAGTTTTTTGGGACTTTATATGAAATAAAAACGGATTGTACCTTATTGATTAATTCATCAAGCTCATTGAATTGCACGCTGAGAGGTTTTGCTGTGAAGCATAAGTCCTCTCGCTCCTTCGTTTCTTCATTCCCACCGTCTGTATTGTATCCCCTCATTTGAGATACATCCGTCACCATCAAGCACTTCCCACTGCTTTCTTCACCTCCAGCAACATACGCCTTTCCATGAGATGGCTTCCTGACCTCATCATCCTCTGAGTCGGTTGACCAGACCTGCACACCACCGAAGTCATCGTCCGCTGTTGAACCCTGCACAATTAAAGCATTCATTGAAGGGTTAGCAGTAGCTTTCTTTCTCTTGATATCTTCCAGCTTTTTCATCAGCACAGCCTCTTCATCATTTTCCTCGTCCTTCTCCGCCATTTTCTTCAAGACACAGTCTTTGGCATAGTGGTTCTTTCCTCCATAGTAGTAGCAGTTCACACCAGAATCTCCTTCAGCTTTCGGCTCTTTCTTTGGTTCTTCTGCCTTCGGTTCCTCCCTCACCTTTTCAGAACTATAGCTTCCCTGCCAATTCCGATTCTTATTTGTAGGGAATTCTTTCTTAATGAAACTCTTTGGATTTGACACCATCATTGCATAATCTTCAGATGAAAGATCATAATCTTATAAGTTGAGTTCTTCATCCTCTACTACACTTTTGCTTTTGGACAGAAGAGCCAAGGATCCCAAGCTTGAAAGCACACTTTTCTCTTGTAAGACTATCTTTTCTTGGGATTTCAGAATCCCTACTAGCTTTGCCAAAGAATAAGATTTGAATTGCTCATGAGCTTTAACAGTGGACACAACTGCTCTCCACTCAGATCTAAGACCATTCAAAAAGGTAACCTTTTGTTCAATCAGCTTCCTTTCTATATCGTGTTTGATCATCTTACTAAGAAGATGATTGAAGAGATCGAACATCTGAGTCACAGTTTCATCGGGATTCTGCTTAAACTCGCCAAACTCTGATAAGAGTAAAGTCTGAATGGAATGCTCCAGGTCTTCATTTGTGGAATATAACTCTCGCAGCCTATCCCAGATCTCTTTAGCAGTGCTGCATGAACTTACTAGCCTGAACGTATCGGATTGAAGAGTGAATCGAATCAGTCTCAATGCTTTAATGTTGCATTGAAACTTTTCCTTTTCGTCTTGAGCAACATCCTTTACGTCTTTTAACAGATCATTGTACTCTTTATGAGTTTTAATGATTTTTGACGTTGCAGAATGAGCAAATGGTCCAGAAACTATTGCTTCCCAAATAAGGTATCCATTGTCTTCCGATCCAATGACATAATCTTCGAAATGATGTGCCCAGACTTCATAATCCTGGGTGTAGAGAATAGGAATCTTCGTCGTTGATCCGATGTTGTTTGAGATATTGATGGGATTTGATTGTGACTCGTCCATGCTTGATCGTTTAACCTGTTTGAAAGATCAGACTTGTAATGAATAATATTAGGGCAAAACAAATAAATGCTGAGTTACGTCAATTATGGAATGACGACTCAGTAAATATTAGTTAATGCGGAATAACCCTAATCGCAAACTTTTTCACAGAAAAGATGTGTATGAATTACACAGCCTCCCGCTCTGATACCAATTGATAAGTTATTAACTAACTTGATGATCGACTAGATCTATGTAACAGGTAAGCGATGAATATATAAACAGTAAATAACCCAAGTATGAATCAAGATGTGTCGAATGATTAGATTACTCAATCCTCAGCAGAGCTCGACTAAGAACTTCCGCTGTAGAGGATACTTAGGGTTACAAAACAAGAACAATAACTTTGCTAAACAAATAAACCTCTAATCGTAACTGATCGTCCTCACGTTCTAAGATGCATGCAAGCACCTATATATACAAAACCTACTAAACCCACGGATGGACAAGCCCATACCGAAGATACATATTAGACTAACTAACGAGCCCAATAGACGCAACACAAAATACGACGCAACAAATGTAACATGACAAAAAAAAATCCAATGTTACAGGAAAGTATAGAAATGAACTAAATTAATATGTATTTAGATTATACAAATAATTTTGAACAATGTTCCTTCAAAAATATACTTATTGTTGTTTCATACCTACATACAAAGTTTAATAAAAACAATGTTAATTGTAATTATGCAATTTGATTCTACAATCAAATAAAAAATTTTCTATAATAACGTAAATATGATATTCAAGGAAATAAGATCATTCCTAGTTTAGATTCTAACTTCTTAGCCTACTTTTGATATGGTTCATATGTTAATATTTAGAGAAACCAGTAGGAAATGATGTTGATATTAAGTGTTGTATATTGTTGTTACCGATAAAAAACTAAGTTGTAGTTTAAATTAAAAGTTCTTTTTTCATGGTAAGTATGTTGCTATAAATTGTAAAAAAAAAAAAAATCACATAGCTATTGCAGTTTGTAGAGGTTGTTGAGTATCGAGTCCAAGTTAATAGGTTAAGAATTTAATATGAAAAATTATACATTTTTTTTGTTTGACTTAATCTAGACTGAATGATGTTAATCGATTTCATGTAAGCTGTGACAAAGAATATCAAAATATATATGAATACGTATATTTGATACGGGAACAAAAAATAATCGAAAAAAATATAAAAAAGCAAAAGAATGTACTGATCTTCTAGTGCACAACAATGAAGGTTTGAAGCAGATAATGATGATGGAAGTGATAAACAATAAGAATGATGTTGTAGGAGAAGGTTTGAAGAAAAGTAACGATCGAAAATAAATGTGAGCCACAAATTCAAGGATGAATCATATATGTATGTGATAATTTGAATCTGATTATTAATGGTTTCGTAATAAAAATGGATTTTATATTAATGGTTTGCTAATATAAACGGATTTATATTAATGGTTGATATTTAATGCCTTAATTGAAATGGTTTTCAGTAATATGTTTTTAAAGTTGACTATTTTAAAATCTTTATAACAGCAAATTCAAGATTTAAAATAGGGGAAAATTTATTAAAATTAAATACATTCTATTTCAATGGATTTAAGTTAATTCTCTTTGACAATTGGAAAGCATTTATTAGAATTAAATACATTCCATTTGGGGAAGATAATGTCACCAATTTGATCTAAGGGTGGAAAACATAAGATTGAAATGTAGTCAATGACCCAGATTGTTTTAGATGATATCATAAGACTTTTGTTTTAATATATATTAAAGATAACATAATTATTGATATGCTTATTTAATGAGTTTTTTTAAAAAGAAAAAACTAATCAGGTTTAAATTTTGAAGCCAAAAACTATAAATAATTGAATTAAATTATGAACAATATTAATTAGGGTTAATGATGACATAGATCGTCAAAAGTTGTCTTGAAGGAGATGCTTGCTTCAGTTTGTAGAGATTTGTGTGAAGCCAAAACAGAGGTGTGATAATTGGAGATGCAAGGAAGAGGCAATACGCAAATTCTAATAATACATGAGAAAAATGAACCACCTTATGGTGCTACATTCTGTTATGAACACACAAAGCATCAATTGAAGCACAACCATTAACATAAGGAAGAAGAGGATTAGGGAATTCTGGTTTAAGAGAAAAAAAATAGAGGAGAAAGATGGGGACGGTTATTCATGTTTTGGCCAGAATTATAGAGAAACTGATGTCTCATATATAAATAGAATGATATGCTTTAATTGATAACATAATTGCCGATTTTAAAGATTCTATAATTAAATGTAATTATGCCCGAATTGTGAAATATATTTTCGAAAGTATGAATAGATTCTATAATTAAATATAAATAGATTCTATAATTAAAGGTTCTATAATTTAATGTAATTGTGTTTGAAATGTAATTGGTAAATTTAAAGATTCTATAATTAAATGTTTGAATTCTATTTTGAGAAGATGATGTCATCAATTTGATCTAATGGTTAAAATTAATCATATGATTGAATTACAATCAAGGGTCTTTGATAAGATATTAATTAAACTTGAAGATCGATTAGATCTTTGTAACAGGTATTACGATGAACACAAAACAGTAAATAAGACAAGTATGGATCAATATATGTAGAATGATTAATTCAAACAATCCTCAGCAGAGCTCGACTAAGAACTTCCGCTGTAGAGGATTTAGGGTTACAAGAACGATAATAAACTTCTGAATAATGCTCTGATCTATCTTTTCTATCGTTTCTATCGTTTTTTTCTAAGATGCATGCAAGCACCTATATTTATAATAAACCCTACTATACTCACGGATGGACAGGCCCATACCGGAGATACAAAAACGGACTAGCTAACGAGCCCAATAGACGCAACACTTAATACAAAACACGACCGAACAATCTCCCCCTTTGCGTCAAATTGGAGCGAGACTACTTCTTCTTCTTGCTTGGGCCAGCAGCGGGTGTCTTCTTTACAGTATCAAACAGACGTGTGATTAGAGCGAGAATAGTCTGTCTGAACCGAATGTACCATTGTATCATGTCATCGAAGTACTTGACATCAACCCCTGAGTTTTGCTTGCATCTGTGGATGATCCCCAAAACATGCTCTAAGCAGGTAGTAGTGTACAGATGTTTGTCAGCCAAGGCAAAAAGACATTTTTGTCCTTCGTTTCTGGTGAACATGACAGAATTCCTTCTTGAGTCAATTCTGCCCATCTGCATTTGGTTCAGATCACTGGCTGAGCCAACATGAGATATTTTTGGTTTCTTCTTAAATACGCTTGCTATCTCCTGATCCATCAGTGCAACTTCCATGATGTAGCACACCAGCATCCTCTTGACATGGTCGATGATCGGACCATATTCAACTTCGTTGGTGAGAAGGATGTTGTGCAGTATTATCCAATCATGGGGATTAAGATTCGGAAGATCTGCAAGGGAAATGGCATGCTCGGTTTTGGCAGATCCCCGAAGTACCTTGAACCGAACGTTAATGAAGTTCCCTTCAGTATACGGCTTCAAGACCCGAACGTTGATAATCTTCTGAGCGCTCCAAGTCTGATACTGAGGTTGAGCAGCCTTCAGATAGAAATCGATTAAGTCCCGATCAACCTGTGGATGAGGATGAGGGAACTCTGCAACGTTGGAGAAGGCATGAAAGATGAACGCCTTTCGGGTCAGTGGCATGTCAAACTGAGACTCGACAGTATTGGAACAATCAAAAGAAATTACAGGTTCCAGCCACAAGATACTCGGTGTGTCGATGGCTTCTTTTATCATCCTCTCGAGAGTCCAAGCAGGAAAAAGAGTTTTCCTACTCTCAAGAAGGTCGTGGGCTTCCTTCTGTTTTTGTTCAGCTTCTTCAGCCTCTTTTGTCACACGAGTACTGACATCAGCCTCATTGCGTCGACTTCTACGCTTCAACAAGCCGACAATTGTTTCTTTGTCTTCTTCCTCTTCTTCCTCAGCAATATTTTTGCCTTTGTCTTTCACACCCGAACCGGAGGCTTGGCCTACTGGAGGAGGTTCGGTAGTGTGAGTTGCCTTTGAGGAATGAGGTGGTTGGGATACAGACTCCTTCTCTCCCCCTTGTTTCGGAATGGACATGAAATCAAGTAGCCATTCGATTTTGCTTAGCAGGGCAAGGGCGGGAGCGAGCTTCTCTGCAAGGGTACGCTTCACAGAATAGTTAAGGATAGGATCATGTGCTTCGAGGATGTTTGACATGGCTGAGTGGACATCCGAAACACGCATCTTTATCACCTCCCTTTCGGACCGAAGAGATTGAATCTCCTGTTGAGAATGGGAGAGTTGAACATTCTTGACCTTCAGAGTAGTGGTCTTCTTGGCAAGAACATCCATAAGAGAGTTCTCAGCAGCCAAATCTTCTTGGAGCTTCGAGAGACGCTCGTCTATGGTTGTGCGAAAGGCAGAGTTGTCGTCGAAAAGCGTTTGACGAAATGAAGCGAAGGACTTCAACTCAGTTGAGACAGACGTTGTCAACTGTTGAACAATTGGTTCCAACGTAGTCTTTGCAGCATTTGCACTCTCCTGTAAAGACTTTAACAAGGAAGAGGCATCATAAAATAGTTTATCGACTTTTTCGGTCGCAGCCTGACAGGCTTTTGTTGAGGCGTCGATCGCGGAGGTAGCAGAAGCAATGGAATCTTGCTGAGCCTTAGAGAAAGCATCAACAATCTTCTGAACTGCATCTTCAGAAAGGGATGACTGAGAAGTGGAAGATGAGGCGATGAGCAAATCAACTTTGTCATGGAGCTCCTTGAGATGTCGTTTTGTAACGGGAGCATCGTCATCGTCATCACTCTGAATTTGAAACGGACTATAGTAGACCGAGTCAAACGTCATATTTTCCCCGCCAAGGAATGGTTCGTCACCCTCTGAAATATGACCAGGAGAAGGTGGTGGTGGTGAAGCTGGTGGAGCTGAAGTATGGGTAGGTTCAGGTTGGGTTGTTTCGGGTATAGGTGTAGGTTTGGATGCTTTTGTGGTTTCGGGTGCTGGGGTGGTTTCGGGTGCATCAGTATGAACCCCCATATCAGATACGTTGGCTCTAGCATCTGCAGTGGATGTTGTGGTTGCTTCGGTGAATATGGGTGTAGGTATGGGGATTGAAGTGGGTGGTATTGAAGTAGTGGAAGTTATGGGAGGAATAGAAATAGGAATGGTTCTAGGTGGGGAATTAATGGGAGAAGTAGAGACATGAACGTCTGGGGTAGGAGATCTGGGTGGAGTGTTGCCTCGTGGAGAATCGTCAGAATCCAAACTCTCACCCTCAGACTCGCTTGAGGAGGAAGCAATGATCAGCTTTCGCTTGGGCTGAGTTTTTCGGCGCTTTGGCTGCGGAGACTGAGCAGCCTTGGTTGGTTTCCTCTTCTTTGGAGAAGGGCCTTTAGCCCCTTTGGCCACCTGTTTCCCTTTATCAGCCTTCTTGCCTCTCGGAGCAGGCTTTTCGGCGTCATGAATAGACTTCAACATCTTCGGAGTGAGATCCCTCGGACCAGAACGCTTGAATCCTTTGTACGTCTGGATAATCCGGCTATCAGCAGGAACATCTCCATACATGGTTTCCGGAATTGAACCGTTGAATGGAAACTTGGAAGCGTCCGAGATAATGATCTTCGTGGTATGGAATGTACCAATCGAAGACATTGGAGCACCAGCGACAATGGGGATGTGGTACTTGTCCATCACCCATTTCGTGACCAAAGTCCAGAACCTGGCGTAAGAAATTTCAGAATGCCTGGATGTAGAGGAGAGACTCTGGATGAGTTGTTGCCATAAAATAGACCCATAATCCATGTTGATGCCATTGTAGACACCATACATTATTGACAAAAACAACCGACTGGCACCATCAGATCCAGCGCTTCGTTCAGATAACCCTTTGAATAGAACAGTGAACATCCTGTTCCACTGTGGCGGTAGGCACGACTTCTTGAACTTCGCGATTGAAGAAAGCACCTCCGTATAACCCATGTTGTAAAACATGTTGAACAAATGCCCCATTGGAATCGTTTCAGGGTTAACCCTCGAGGAATCAGGTTCAAACCCTAACAACGAGCAAAATCTTTGCTTTGAAATCGAGTCCTTGTGCTGAAAAATATCAAAGAAGATTCTATCCACGACCTTGTCGTAGTGAGCAGTCGCAAAGATCTGCGACAAGAACTCCATCGAAACGGATTCAGCTCTTGTAAGTGCAGGAGCAATCGGCGAAAACTTCAAACACTCGATAATGGGGAACATGAAGGCATCGTAAACATGAGGGGATAAATCGATGATTAGGCTTTGTTGAGGGCGAATGGGCAGAATGTGGGATGTTGCGTGAACGGAAGATGAATCTGCTATTGCTTGAAGAAAGTGGAGAAGATGATGAACAGTGAAGGTTCAGGGATTTCTTGCGCTCTGGGAATTTTAATTGCAGTAAAGAGGTAAACGATGGAGGATGTTGCCTTTTATACTGTGGGGTAAGGAGAGAGAAAGATCTTCCCAAATCTTCTATCGAAAAACGAAGAGTTTTCCGGAGTTGACTGATGCGTGACAGTTGGGGTAGCCGATGATCACGCATGAGAGAGAGTGTCAGATCCCAAAGAACACGCCTTCCATCAATCGCCGTTTGGATATGAACCGTTTCAGATTCACACGCGCCCTTCTTGCGTCGTTTGGAGATTAAACATTTCCGATTCTCACGTATTACCTTTTTAGCGCCGTTTAAAATCAAATCGATTAGACTCCCGCCTGAGTCAGCATGTCTTTATCTTATCCCTTTAAATTGTAACGGCATCTTTTGAAAAATATCGCCACGTGGATTAAAATCAACCACAGCCTTTAATCGACTGCCAATCCAAGAAAAATACCTTGTAATTAATAGAACCTGAATTTTGGAAAATCAAAGATTTTCGTGCTAAGGGTGTAAAAGAAAAGAAATAAAGCAATAATTTTTGGGAAAATTGTGATGTCAATAAAGACACGAAACAGATGATCCCGGGCACGAATCTCTTCCTTCAAAGTCAAGAGAGACCTTAAAGTGTTGGTTTGGTTTCCCATTGAATGACGATCAAACACTCATTAAGAAGTGTTGAAAGGCTTCTTTTAATTAGGCTTATTAGGGTGGCTTTCGCTTCGATTCAAAATTCCTAATCTTGATATAAGACAGAAATCGAAACAAGTACTTGTGAGACCGGTGTAGTCTATTGAACAAGTAGGTTGGAGATAATATAATTTGGCTAGGACAATATAAAAAAAATCTCAACAAAAATTTAAAATTGGATCCCAAGGGAAGAAATGTTATGGGTGTTAACAATTTCATAGGAATCACGCAAAAGAAAATTTGAGATTTCAAGGAGGTACGTACGTCAATTCATTAGTGAAAACTAGAGCAAATTGATTGTTCACCGTCAATTCGTATTGGGTATTGAATTTTGGGTTTCACTTAGATCGTAGTGACATGAAACTAAGATCATAAACACAGAAATTGTGTAACCATAAACCTCAGTGGTAATTTCTGAGAGTCTCAAGGGTTACTTTTGTGAAACGAAAGTGATGGAGAAATGCAATTTGGATGGTGTAAGAAAACAAAGTACCTCTGCTGTGAAAAACTGGACCAAGCAGAAAACTTTTATCTCATGTGAGAAGAGAGTTAGGTAGCTCATGATTAGAATAAATAGGAAAGCCTAATTGGGAAGACAAGGTTTGTTTATACCAAGTCAGTAAGGCCTATTATTCAGAATCAGGTGAGGCTTTGGACACATACAGCAGTATGCTTCTAGGGACACTTAGCTAATTCAATAATTTCCCCATAAACGAACACACACATAAAATTAAAGCCAAAAAGAAAATAAAGAACAAAATATTTTTTTGGAGTTTTTGAATTTATAAAAGAAATATTTTTGGGATTTTTATGAACAAATAAACGATGAAATAAAAAATAAGACAAAAGAAAAAAAAGAAAAAAAATTACTAAAAAAAAAAAAAAATGGAACCGAACCCGAGCGTTCGGTTTATTTCGGTTGTTAAAAACTTTGGAACCGAACCCAAGCGTTCGGTCTATTTCGGGTAAGAAAAATTTTGGAACCGAACCCGAACGTTCGGTCTATTTCGGTTACCAAAGAAAATAGATTTTCAAAAAGAGAATAACTTTGATAATAAAATGAATGCAATTAGAGCAATTATACATAAGATGTAAAGAAAACTACCTTTGATTGATGAGCGAAAAGCAGATTATTCAACCGAACCCGAGCGTTCGGTTCATTTCGGTACATTAGTACAAGACCCGAACCCAAACGTTCGGTCTATTTCGCTTCTTACTTTTGAGTTTGAGAGGTAATGTTTGGTACTGATTCCGATTCCATCATGCCTAGCCCTTGTAGAATTTTGTTGAACGATGCTTCAGGAAGAGCTTTGGTGAAGATGTCAGCCAGTTGATCAGTGGTTCGAACAAAATGAATTTCAACGTTCCCATCTTCCACATGATCTTTAATGAAGTGATACCTCAGTGCTATGTGCTTAGTCTTTGAGTGTTGCACTGGGTTATGACAGATCCTAATTGCACTTTCTGAGTCACAATATAGTGGGATCTTTTTCATATTGAGTCCATAATCTCGGAGTTGACTTTGGATCCAAATCACTTGAGAAGTACAGGAGGCAGCTGCAATGTATTCCGCTTCAGCTGTAGATAAAGACACACAGGTTTGTTTCTTTGATTGCCAACTAACTAACTTCCCATCTAGGAATTGACAGCCTCCCGTGGTGTTTTTCCTGTCTAGTCCACAACCTCCAAGTTCTGCATCTGAGTAGGCTTGAACGAAGAAGCCTGAGTTGGATGGATACCATAGGCCTAAAGAGGTAGTTCGCTTGAGATAACGAAGTATGTTCTTCACTGCAAGCATATGAGGTTCACGCGGATTCGCCTAAAATCTAGCACAGTAACAAACAGAGAACATGATACCAGGCCTGCTAGCAGTAAGATACATCAGTGAACCGATCATCTGGCGATATAGCGTAATATCAACTGCTGGCTTATCCAATGATGGAGTAAGCTTGGTGCCGAACGCCATTGGAACTTTAACCTTTGAATCTCCCATCATGCCAAATTTTGCAAGGAGAGTCTTCGTGTAAGCTTCCTGATTAATAAAGATGCCTTCGGGTCCCTGTCTAATATTTAAACCAAGGAAAAAGTTAATTGGACCCATTGAGCTCATTTCAAATTTAGTCTCCATCAGCTTTCTGAATTCAGCCGTTAAGCTAGGATTCGTTGAGCCAAAGATGATATCATCGACATAAATTTGAACAATCATAAGGTGGTTACCTTCCTTCTTAAGAAAGAAGGTTGGGTCAACCGAACCTTGTTTGAATTTGGACATCTTTAAAAATTTGGTTAGCGTTTCATACCAGGCCCTCGGAGCTTGTTTCAGTCCATATACGGCTTTGTCCAAAATGTAACAGTGATTGGGGTACCTTTCATTGACAAATCCAGGAGGTTGCTCCACGTACACGGTTTCTTCAAGTTCTCCATTTAGAAATGTGCACTTGACATCCATTTGGTAGACCTAAAAGTTTTTGTGTGCAACATAGGCAAGAAATATTCTAACGGATTCCAGCCTAGCAACAGGAGCGAAAGTTTCTTCATAGTCGATTCCTTCCTCCTGACAGTATCCTTTCACTACCAGACGGGCTTTGTTTCGTATCACGTTGCCTTCCTTGTCCATCTTATTTCTGAAGACCCATTTGAGACCAACAACTGAGGCATCTTGAGGAGTTGGAATGAGGCGCCAAACTTTATTCCTTTCGAATTCATTCAGTTCATCTTGCATAGCTTGAACCCAATCGGAGTGATCAAGAGCAGTGTTAACTGTCTTTGGTTCAACTTTTGAGACGAAGGAGTTAAACATACAAAATTCTACTTTTGAAAATAAGGAAGTTTGTTTTGCCTTTAGTTGTGATCGGGTCAGGACCTTTTCAGAGACATTACCGACAACCTGGGAAACAGGATGATCTCTGGTCCATTTGACAAGAGGAGGGTAATTTGGATCATAAGATGGATCCAATTCAGCGTTTACCATCTCTTCTAGTTCAGATTGACTGTCATCGTCATAAAGCATATCGGCATTCTCCACCTCGACAGATAAGGTTTCAGGTGTGTCTTGAGTTTCCGGAGCTATAGGGGTTTCGTACGGTGTTGAGCTTTCGGGTACCACTGGACTTTCGGGTGCAGATGAGCTTTCGGGAGCAGCTGGAGAATAGTTCTCCCCCTCAACATGTGAGCTCGCCTGTGATGACGAAGATGTGCCCTCCCCTCAACTGAAGTATCGTGCTGTGGAGGGTCGTCAGAACTTGATCCTCCTTCATTTATTCTCTTTGCAGTATCTTCGATGAGTTGCTTCAGATGATCTACTTTGTTGTCTGCTGCACTCGCTTCTGAGAGAGTTGCCTTCTCTGGTTCATCAAATAACTCGACGAACTTCTCAAATAGGTTTGCAATTAAGGCAGTGACTTGGCCTGTGTGAGAAAAGATTTCTCCAACTGTGTCTTCTTTGGCCTTAAGCTTTTTGACATAGCTATCATCAAAAGTCACATAATAGGTTTCTTCGATTTTCCTCGAGCGCTTGTTTAATACCCTGTAGGCTTTAGAAGTGAGAGAATAGCCCAGAAATATCCCTTCATCGGCTTTGACATCGAACTTGTTACAATGTTCTTTAGAATTGAAGATGAAGCACCATGATCCGAATACATGGAAAAATTTGACATTTGGCTTCCTGTTGTTGATGATCTCATAAGGAGTGAGAGTGAATCGCTTATTGAGATATGACCTGTTCTGCGTAAAACAAGCAGCAGCAATAGCATCAACCCAAAAATATAAAGGTAAAGAAGCAAAACTTAGCATGCTTCGGGCCGCCTCACACAAAGATCGGTTTCATCTTTCGACAATCCCGTTTTGTTGAGGAGTGTAGAAGTTATGACTGGTTCCTTTGTCGGCTAAGAATTCTTCGAATTCTTTATTTTTGAACTCTAGACCATTATCGCTCCTGATGTTGCGAACTACTTTCTTTAGCTGTACTTCAATCTGCTTGATAAACGTGTTCAGCTTGAGAGTCGCTTCAGATTTGTGCTTCAGAAAGAACACCCATGTAAAACGCGAGAAATCATCAACGATGACAAGAATATACTTGCTACCGCCGATGCTTTCGATAGATGATGGACCACACAAGCCAATGTGAATTAATTCTAATGGCTCAACAACTTTAGTGTTTACAATCGATGGGTGACGTTGACGACTCTGCTTCCCCATTTCACACGCAGCACATAAATGTTCTCGATCGAATTTGAGCAATGGAAGACCTCGAACATGACCACCTGTGACAAGTTTGTTGATATCCTTGAAGTTGAGATGAGAGAGCCTTCGGTGCCACAGCCAGCTTTCGTTAGATTGTGCTTTGGATAACAGGCAGATAGTTGGATTCCCTTTGATGGGTTTGAGGTTCAGGGGAAACATTTCACCTTTGCACTCCGATTTGAGAATTACTCTTTTCGTTTTCTTCTCAATTATTTCCGAACCCTCATCATCGAATGAGACCTTGAGACCGGTACCTCCAACAAGCTGAGATACACTGATGAGGTTGTGCTGTAGTCCTTCAACGTATGCGACCTTCCTAATCGTAAAATCACCATTTGTAATCATTCCATAGCCTTTTATGGTGTCGAAGGAGTTGTTCCCGAACTTGACATTTCCATCGTTTGAAAGAGATCGAAATTCCCTCAACTCTTCCTTCCTTCCTGTCATGTGACGTGAGCAGCCACTGTCAATATACCATTCTTCGTCAAACTGCTCGTCACTGATAACCTGCAAAAATTAAGCAGATTTAGGAACCCAAAGTTTCTTGGGTCCACGTGAGCCTTTCATAGGAACATGAATAGTAAGAGAGATGTCAACAAGATATGTTCTTTTTATTAAAGTTGTTTCATCTCGCTTTTTAATGGTGAAAACCTTAATTTTATTGGGATTTGTTACAGTCGGTTTGGATTTAGGTTTAGGCACTGGGACATTGGAATGCTTTTGATCGGTTTTGACTGAGGAAACCTTCGATTTTCCTTTCAAATCTGTTGAAGATTTTGGATTTTGAGTATTAACAGAATTGGATTTAGAATGAGGTTGAGAGGAATTAGAAGAAGAAGAACGAGAGAAGTTAGACTGAGATGAGTTCTTGGC
The DNA here is from genome assembly GCF_051521515.1 of Lactuca serriola. Taxonomy (NCBI): domain Eukaryota; kingdom Viridiplantae; phylum Streptophyta; class Magnoliopsida; order Asterales; family Asteraceae; genus Lactuca; species Lactuca serriola. Next base: position 444,621 of record NC_136410.1, on the reverse strand, counting down.
TTGAGATTCTAAGTGACCCTTTTGTTTATGATCATTAGTGGGACCGAACCTAGATCTTTGGTCTCTTTTGCTCTCGGAACCGAACCTCTGCTTTCGGTAGATAGTGTTTTCTGAACCGAACCTTTGCTTTCGGTTGTCAAATTTTTCAGAACCGAACGTATCCTTTCGGTTGTTTTGACCTTCATAACCGAACCTCTCTCTTCGGTTGTTATGACTTTCTTGTGACCTAACAGTGTTTTTCTCTGACTTTAAATTTCTGTCATGATAAGAGAAATGGGCATTTTGAGATCGCCAGAACTGTTTTCTTTCAGAGAGATTCTTCTTGTATCTCTGATTCCTTTGCTGTTTCTGATTTCTCACCTGCTTCGGCTGACGATGGATATTCGCTTTTTGTTTTTGCTTTCTGTCAGCAGGTTCACTTTGAACTGACGAAGTTTCGCTTGAAGGAGTGACTTCTTTTGCAGGAACTCCTTTATCTTCAGGAACATCTTTTGTACCGCTAGTACTTGGCACGTCGAAGCTATCAGGCTTGTTCAATGGCTCTGGCACATATCTGCCTTTGGTTTTCCATGAAGTCCTTTCTAACAGACCAACTGTTTCGTCAGCATTGTCCATAGGAGCAGACCAGAAGAACTCATCACAACCATCAGCATTGTCTTCGTTTACAATAGTTGTGAGTTTGGCTGTCTGATGTTCTGTTACGCCTGTGACTTTATACACCTGATTTGGAGTTGTTCTCACTTTTTGGTAAACAACAACCTTTTCTTCAAGGATCGGGGACTTTTGTTGGGACAGGCGAGCAAACTCCATAGAATTTTCTGAAATAAGATTTTTGTGGTTTTTGGGTTCGCTCTTGACAAACTCTGAACAGTCAACTGTGTCTTCAATAGAAATTTCACTCATATCATCGTCCTCATTGAGCTCAGATGCATTTTCAACATCAATTTTATTTTCTGAGCTCAGGTTGGCATTCCATGAGTCAAACTTTTGTATGGTTTCGGTTCTTAGTTTTAGTTTATCATTTTCATCCAAAAGATTTTTCAGCATGTCTTTATGGTCCTTGGACTTTATGAAAGATTCGATTTTGTCTAGACCATACATATATGTTAGATTAACATCCTCAGACGAAACAACACTTTCACAGTTATATGCTTCAGCGTCAATTTCATCGTCCTTAAACTCAAGGAAGGGCAAAATCATGCGATGAATTTTCTGCCCTATTTCGCAGTTTAAATGAAGTTGAGTAATATTAGTGTAAAGACGCTTAGCAATTAAACAAAAGACATTTCTCTGTTTTAAAAGTTTTAAATTGTCTCTTTGTAAATAAATGTTTTCATCCTTGGATTTGATTAACTCTGACTACTTTAGCTCGATCCACATCCTTCGTTCCTCACTCTTTGAAGATACCCTGCTTATTTGGTCAGTTAGGTTAGAATTGGTGACTCGTGTTTGAGTTAAACTGCTGTCTACATGAGAGATTTTTGAATTGACATTTTTTAATTCCTTTTCATATGAACTTTGGGGGACTTTGAATGAAACAAAAACTGATTGTACCTTCTTGATTAATTCATCAAGCTCGTTAAACTGCACGCTGAGAGGTTTTGCTGTGAAGCACAAGTCCTCTCGCTCCTTTGTGTCTTCATTCCCACCATCGGTGTTGTATCCCCTCATCTGAGACACATCTGACACCATTAAACACTTTCCACCGCTCCCTTCACCTTGTGCAACATAGGCCTTTCCATGAGATGGCTTCCTGACTTCATCGTCCTCAGAATCGGTTGACCAGACCTCCACACCACCGAACTCATCATCCGCTACCGAACCCTACACAATTAAAGCATTCATAGAGGGGTTAGCAGTGGATTTCTTTCTTTTGATCTCTTCCAGCTTTTTCAACAGCACAGTTTCTTCGTCTTTTTCTTCATCCTTTTCTGCCAATTTTTTGAGAACACAATCTTTTGCATAGTGGTTCTTTCCTCCACAATAATAGCAGCTCACACCCGAATCTCCTTCAGCTTTCGGTTCCTTCTTTGGTTCTTCTGCTTTCGGTTCTTCCCTAAATTTTTCAGAACTGTAACTTCCCTGCCAATTTCGGTTCTTATTTGCAGGGAACCTTTTCTTGATGACCCTCTTTGGGTTTGAGACCATCATTGCATAGTCTTCAGAGGTAAGGTCATAATCCTCTAGGTTGAGGTCTTCATCTTCCATCACAACTTTGCTTTTGGATAGAAGGGCCAATGATCCCAAGCTTGAAACCACATTTTTCTCCTGTAACACAATCTTTTCTTGAGATTTCAAAATCCCTACCAGTTTCGCCAAAGAGTAAGATTTGAATTGCTCATACGCTTTAACAGTGGACACAACCGCTCTCCACTCAGATCTGAGACCGTTTAAAAATGTAACCTTTTGTTCAATCAACTTCCTTTCAATATCATGTTTAATCATCTTACTAAGAAGATGATTGAAGCGATCGAACGTCTGAGTTACAGTTTCTTCAGGACTCTGCTTGAATTCACCAAATTCGGACAAAAGCAAGGTTTGAATGGAATGCTCGAGATCTTCGTCCGTAGAATATAACTCTCGCAGCCTATCCCATATTTCTTTGGCAGTGCTACATGAACTCACTAGCCTGAAAGTGTCAGATTGAAGAGCGAATCTAATTAGTCTCAATGCTTTAATATTGCACTGAAATTTATCTTTTTCGTCTTGAGCAATATCTTTAACGTCTTTCAAAAGATCATTATACTCCTTCTGAGTTTTAATAATTCTTGAAGTTGTTGAATGAGCGAATGGTCCGGAAACGATTGCTTCCCAGATGAGATATCCATTGTCCTCAGACCCGATGACATAATCTTCAAAGTGATGTGCCCAGACCTCGTAATCTTGGGTGTAAAGGATGGGAATCTTTATCGTTGATCCAATGCTGTTTGAGATGTTGATGGGATTGGATTGTGACTCATCCATGCTTGATCGAATAACCTATTTAAAAGATCAGACTTGTAATATATTAAATTAGGGCAACACAAATAAATGTTGAGTTACGTTAATTATGGGATGACGGCTCAATAAATATCAGTAAATGCGGAATAACCCTAATCGCAACCTTTTTCACAGAAAAGAAGTGTATGAATTACACAGCCTCCTGCTCTGATACCAATTGATAAGATATTAATTAAACTTGAAGATCGATTAGATCTTTGTAACATGTATTACGATGAACACAAAACAGTAAATAAGACAAGTATGGATCAATATATGTAGAATGATTAATTCAAACAATCCTCAGCAGAGCTCGACTAAGAACTTCCGCTGTAGAGGATTTAGGGTTACAAGAACGATAATAAACTTCTGAATAATGCTCTGATCTATCTTTTCTATCGTTTCTATCGTTTTTTTCTAAGATGCATGCAAGCACCTATATTTATAATAAACCCTACTATACTCACGGATGGACAGGCCCATACCGGAGATACAAAAACGGACTAGCTAACGAGCCCAATAGACGCAATACTTAATACAAAACACGACCCAACAGTCTTGATTGCTTCATTGGTGAATTAATGGTTCTATTTTAATAATATTTAGAGATAGATGAATGAATGGAGGATATTAGATATTGGTTTTAATGTTTTTTTTAAGATTGATAAACTAAAAGAAATTACTTTTTTCATGACATGATTTCTGATGAATAATTAATTTATTCCATAATGTATTACACTCGTAATTTGTTGATTTAAAGCTAGCAGTTTTGGAATTTTGAAATGAACAATCTCTTAGGGATGTTTTTTTTTGTGAAGATCTGCGCAACCACTTTTGTATGCGCAGCGCAGACAACGCGCAGACATATGTCCTCGCAGAGTGTTTGTTTTTTGGAAGTGCGCAGACCAAAAAACGTCTGCGCGAGGTGTTCCTGGCACAGACACGCTGTCTTCAAATGTCTTCAGACCCCATTTTAACCTAAACAAAAAAATGGGCCACCGTGTAGTTTATTTATTTATTTATTTTACTGAAAATACATTTTTAATGTTTATGATATGAAATTAAGTTTGAAAAATAAATTTATTTCAATAGTTGCAGACGTTAAAAACAAACAGTCTTCTTATTGCAGACTGTAAACAATAGGTCCACCTCTTCTGCAACTGCAGACATTTTGGCTTCAAAAAAGCAAACAACACCTTAGTTTGTTAGCTACAAAAATTTAAGTGCATCTGTAACCATGATTTGAAGGTTCTAAATTCCCCCTCCTTTCTTATCTTATGTGTTGGTTCTTTTGAAAGTTTTTCAATTTCATTTTGTGGAAGCTGTGTAGATGTTATGAAATGTGAAGTTATAACTGTTTCATAGTTTTATTTTGGATATGGCTTTGAATTTGGTTGGTTTTTGTTTTTGATAATGTAGGTGAGAGTTGATATGACATTAGTCTTTCTTGACCCACCGAGTTAGATTTAAATCCTTTTTCCTGTCTGTTGATTTGATATATTAATTTGGATAAAAAAAGATACATTCAGTTTTCAACAATCATCATAAATTCGACAAACAACTTTCGAGTACCTTCATCAGCCTGTGAGCCCTCCAGTAATTCTCAATGATTTCCAAAGCAGCAACATCCTTCTTCATAAATCCTTTCATGCCAAAGTTTCTGATTTTTGATTTGCCAAACTCGGATCTTATAGAGTTGGTGCTGATGTTTCAACTGGAGTATTGGGCACCCAAGGATACATTGCACCTGAATAACAACTAACAACTAACAACTAATAATTATTATCAATATATAATAAAAAGTTATTAAACCTACCTTTTATTGAAGTATTTGGTTAACTTATTGTTGAAGGTATGCTTTGAGTGGCCATTTGATCAGAAAATCAGATGTGTATAGTTATGGGTTTCTCCATTTGGAGTTGTTGATTGGTAGAGTTCATGTTGATATGAAGAGGTCTTCTGGAGAAGTTGTTCTTGTATCTTAGGTAAGTCTCATTTTTTTTGCAATTTGTCAACATGAGATTTTGATTTGTAATATTAGTGTGAGTTGTGGGTTTTGTTTTGATTTGTGGAAACATGCTATGTCACGTTTGACTGATAGGGGTAAAGTTATTGAGATTATGGATCCAAGTTTAGAAAGTCAATATTCTATGAAGTAAATCGTCTACATAGCGACAATAGCAACAACCATGGAGGCCTTTCGTAAGAGGGGGTTAGTTGATCTACCTTTTCTTCTCTTTCTTTCTTTTTATATGTTGTCTTCCATTCAAATAAGTTGAATATGTATGTATTTATGACTTTTTCTTTGATAACAAATTTATTGAGGAATATAAAGAGCTCCTTGATAAGGACTGTTGGATCTGTAATCAGGTTCAAAAAGTATTTGGTGCAAACTGTTTCAAACTCTTGTGATCTGACCAACAGTTGGAGTATTGTAGGAGTTTTGTCATCCACATAATATATGAATGTTATAGCTATATCTATTGATTATCGAATTGAATGACAAAATAAGTGTTAGGGTCTATCTTTTAGTTATTTTATCTTTAAAATGTTTCAATTGTTATTCATTTTGATCATATTTATGAAGAATTTAACCTTTTTATAAAAAGTTTATGTTTCAGGTGATTAGGCTTCTTGGTAATAAAATAAAAAAGCAAGTTACTATTGGGAACAATACTGAAATTGATGCACTTTCTAAGCCTAATCAACTTAAGCTCTGATTTGTAAGTCTTGAATTTAGTTTTTGTGCAGACCATGCTTTTACTAATTATGTGTGGAGAAAAAGCAATAGTACAAGAAGTAAAATAACGTATGACAGAGGTATTTTGGTCAGGACTTTATTTGGCACTTTTGATATCTCTGTGTAGAAAATTGAATTATATGGTCTTGTACAATCTTTTTGAAGCTTCTTTTACAAAAAAAAATATAATTTTTTTGGACAACTGATCTTTTACTTATAACCTTTTTTAAGGTTTTATTGTATTTTTATACAAACTTATCAAACTTTTCCTATAACTCTTTTATAGTATTTACAATTTAGGAAGGTATTTTTATAAGGCTTTCTATAAACGTTTGTTGTAAAAAAATGTATTAAACATGAAAACTAACATAAGAGAAAAGTTGATTTTTTCGAAACTTTATAAAGGTTAGATGTAACAATTGTCATTAAAGAAAAAAATAATATGTGCCATTTAATAAAAAATAAATCAAACACCACCTGTTTTATTTCTTACCTCTGTTTTAATTGGCATCAACCTGTTGCACTTAAATAAATGTTTGGGTGGTGAATTGGATTTTACAATTACAAGGGTAAAAGACAACCACTATCCATCATCACCCCCATATCAACTTTTTCAGAATCATCAATTTGTACGGGTAAGTAGCATCTTCCAATTTCAAATCTTCCCTTCTTGATCAGAGATTAATTGTACTTAATTGATTGTACAAAACTATATACATCAAGTAAACAACCAATTAACTTAACTCTTATCAACTAACTAAACAATAGTTAACAAACAACTAACTTTCTAACAAAGGTCAAACATAGTCAACAAGTCAACGCTGACTAACTTCATCTTCGCCAATAGTAGCTGCTATTTAGGAATCGACACATCATTTTGCAACTTGAATTCTAGAATGGCTCTTAATTCTTTAAAAAATGATTATTCAACATTTGTTATTAATTCCAGGTTTGCTAACGGATTCAGCCATGACAATGAGAGGTTTGGCCATTTGATACCTTAGACGGTTATTTCAAGATTTTAAACTTATGAATGATTAATAACCCAATCTTCTTATATGTAGGATTACTATATATTCAGTTTGTAAATAAGCTATATTGTTCCAGTATTTCACATGGTACAGATAGCTTTCATTGCAAAGTTTTGAAAAAGTTGTATTTTTCCAATCTAATCCTGATCTGATTTGTTCACTATATTGCAGAAATGTCCATCCTACCCTTCATCCTAATGTAACCCTTCACCAAGAGAGAAATAACGCTTTTACGTTTAACCCAGTCTGATCCTCAAGAAAGCCCAATATGAGCATTATATTCATGTGCTTGATGTATTTTGCATGTACTACAGTATTTTCCTACATAACAGCAGCCAATTAACAAAATGGACATAAATCCCAACCCATGCGTAGCATGGGCCCTCTTTTCTAGTTTATATTAATAGTCTTTGCACCTAAAACCACAAAAAATGTATGAAATCCATACGGTTAAAAGCCACACAAAAACTATACTGAAATCCGCACGAAATCTATGCAGTAAAATAATTAAACCGCAAACGCAGAAAACCTAACTGTATAGCAAACCACATAACCGAACCGCAAAAATAACCTTATCATTTGGTATCAAAAAAATGTAATAATCGCGTTTGCGATTCGTTTTGCCAATAACCTGAGTCGTAATGTGCTCACCGCAGCTACTAGCAAACTAATAATATTTTTTGGAACAGATTTGTTTTGGCTAATAATCTGAGTCGCACTGTGCTCACCTCAGCTGCTAGCAAACTAAGAATTTTTTTTGGAACGGAGGGGTATATATATAATAAAAACACCTCTAGCAAAGTTCTAGAGGAAAAATTACAAAGAAGTTATAACATCTTTTTTGGCTTCTCCGTTTCAAAAACTGTATTGTTTCGAAAATATCCATAGAACCCAAAATGAGGACATAATAACCACATTAGAAAATTTCTTATTTTGAATAGATAAACTAAGAAATACTTATTTATTCTAATTAATATACGTACACTAATTGCATTTTAATTCAAAAAATATATAAATTTCTTCAATTTTCGTAGTTTAGTCGTAGTCCTATCAATCTATTCCTTACCCATCGATAATGAAGGTGAAATGATCATGTTTGCTTTTTGTTTGGGGGAGAGGGGTTTCCATAATGCATTTTGCGCTTATAACTTCGGAACTACCCTATATTTTCGGCTCATCCTCACTTAAACACCTTATATTTGTTGGGGCCTTTAGTAACAAAATTTTATTAGTTTGCTATCAACTCAAATTTCCTAATACTTGCAACAAAACAATATTTTATTAGGAAATTCACAAATATGGTATTCCCGTTGAAATTTTCATAAATGTCATTTCTCGGTAAAAATTTAACTAAGAAATACCATTTTTGCATGTGATATTTACGAAAATGTCATTTTTCGGTGAATTTTTACCAAGTATCAATTTTGTAGATGATATATGTGAAAATGATATTTCGTAGTGAATATTTATCTTATTAATGTTATTTCATAAATAGCATATATGAAAATGGTCTACAAAAATGATATTTCCGGTGAAACTATCACTAAGAAATAAAATCCGTATTACTTATATCTTATAAAATATTTCAAAAATCAACAATAACATAATAACATGTACACATAAATCTACAAAGAAACAAAAATCTTAAAGTAAACTTCTAATGTTTGGAATTATTATATTTGAAACAAGATCTATTTGCAACAAGATCGGTGTTTAAGAGTAAATGTTAGGGTGTAAAGTTCCCATTGGATGTGGCTTACCCTCTGTGGATGTGTGATGAGTTTAACATTTCCTATAAATAGAAAGTGAGCGAATCCTATTTCATGTAAGAACCATTTGTGACATTAGTCTAGTGATAGAATTATTACATACTCACTTTGTAATAGCTTACTAGATTATTGAGAGCTTAAAACAAATTATTTACTCTATGTGTTTTTCGTGGTTAATTGATTCAATTAATTTTTACAATTCTGCATTCGTCATCATAATTGGTGACTACAATTGGTATCAGAGCCTTTAATTCAAAATGTTCAAATGTATCAAACTCCAAAAGATTGGATTCAAAGTTGCCAATTTCAAGTTGTGAAGAATGATATTGTTCTTAAATTCAAATCTTCAAGATCCAAGAAGAAGAAGAAGAAGAAGAAGAAGAAGAAGAAGAAGAAGATCAAAAATAAGAAAACTTGGGTTTCTAAACAAAATTCTTCAAACGTAGTTTTGAAGTCAAAATTAATGAAGAAAATTCGGGTTCCTAAGCAAAATCATCAAATGTTGCAATGGTTTCGAATTCCAAACCCAAATTGTTGAAGATTCTCAAATTAGTTATGAAGATGAAGTTAGATCTTGGAGAAATAAGAAGAAGTCCTATGGATGGTACAATGTGCATCATGGCTTGTACAATGTGAAATTTGGAGATTTCTTAATTCCAACCAAGGAACCTAAATCTTCCATGTATGATCCATGCATTGCAAATGGGAAAAGGATTATCAAAAAGGTTTCACAAATTCTCAAATGGATTCCAAAAATTTCATGATTTCGATACCTTGTTTTTGAAGATCCGATTATGAACGATTCGGGTTTTCTCGAAATTCAAATTCAATCATATTTTCAATTCGTTCATTCGTTATTGATTTTTGATCATTTTGAATCGTTGGATCTAATTTGTTTCAACCCGATTGCTATAATCCAAAACATTTTTTTAGTTCAAGCCCAAGATCAATTTTTTTGTTCATATGATCCAAAATTCGAGCCCATACTAAATTCTCGATACTGCTCATTCACTTTGGGATTCAAGTTTTAGCCCAATATTAATTACATATAAAATTTCTTCGATCGATTCATCTCCAGTTTAATCATTCTCGATAATTGCTTCTTCTCGTGAATCCAAATTTGTTTGACTTGTGTTTAATTTTCTAATTCATGGGTCAAATTGATCAGTTCGTGTTTTGATCTAAATTCGATTGGTTCAATTGAAGAGTCAAACAAAAAGTCAAAGTTGATTTTTTTGTTGTGATTCAATAACTAGAAGTTGAAATTGGTTACTGAATAGTTGAATCGAAATCAAATAATGAGAGTCCTATTCGAAATCGAGTTTGTGATTGAATAGATTTTGGAATCAAAAGTTGATTGTTGGAGTCGTAAGTTTGGATGATGAACTGTTGGACATCACATCAAAAATTCGATTGATATAAGGTGATATCCATTTGATGAATCACTAGATGTAATTTCGATTCAATAGGATTCGATTTTGGTGTGTTAGTCATTCGATTGCTACAAAAAATTGGTCAAAATCAAAAGTGATTTTGATTGTTATAGAATATTCGACTGAGGATGTTTGAAATTGAGGTTCATAATCGAAAGTAATGTGTTTGGTAGTTGAAACATTCGGTAGGGTGTTGGGTATCGATTTTTTATTAGTACAACTTGGAAACAAAATTGACTTACTTGATTGGACTAATAGTCGAATGCAACTATCAATGGTTCTCAAGGTTTGAAACGAGTGATCTGCTAGGTTTCGAATCAAATGGATTGTTTGAGTCAAAACGAATTGGAAACGAGTTGGGATCGAAAGTTAATTGGATGTTGAACTCGAATGTTGTGGAAATTGAAGAATTGGAGTCGAAAGCTCATCGATTTGGACTTGCTTGTGCGTCGAAAGAAGATGGGTTAGGAATTGAAACATAAAATTTGAGACGACATTGCAAGCACTTGGAGTCGAAGCACATTGCATGGAGTCGAAATCAATTTTGACTGGTGTTGGTTGTTGAGTCTGAGTCGAATTGTAGGGTTGATAGTCGAAAACAATTCAATCTAGATTTTCATTGCTTTGCAGTGAGTCGAAAGTTAGGGGGTGTTTGGCTTAGCTTTTCACAGCCAAAAGTCCTTTTTGGAAAAGAAAAAAAAAAGCAAAAGATATTTGGCAAACTAGTTTTAAAAGTCACTTTTGAAGTTTTTACATAAGGAAAAGGAACTTTTTGGAAAAGTCAAGAAATCCTGACTTTTTGTAACTTTTCCAAAATTGACTTTTGAGGTTTGAAAAGCTAAGCCAAACACCCCCTTAGTCTGGTATTGACTGTGTTTTGAAGTCAATCGCAAAGTCGAAACCCAAATAAGTCGAAAATAACTTCCTTGGATTCGAACACATTTACTTGGAGTTGACCAGTATGGAAAATCGATTGGAGTGGAATTCGACTAGTATGGAAAATCAAAGTTAAATTCAACTGATGTTCTTGTTCCTACGTATCTGGAAAAACAATAGGGGAAGAACACTTGAACATTTCGCATCTGGTTGTTATAGTTTCAACATTTTGGGAGAATATACCCAATTTCGATGTGGTGGTAATTTTCTTTGAAGTGTGAATTTTTTTTTCAGATTCAGTCCCTGAAGTTTATGCGAAATGACACTATATACCCAATTTCACATTTGGAGTAAAGTTTCACATTTGCAGCTAATTTTTCGCAACAGGTCCTGCAGCATTTGCGAAAATGAAAGTTTTTACCCAGTTTTCGAATTTCTTGCAACTCTCACCCAAAAGTCGAAATCTTCACAACCTTTGAAGATTTTTTCCTCGACTTTTTCGTGATTGTTTTACTTGCAAGATTTTCGTGGTTTCATTTTTGTCACACATCGAGGGGGAGTTTCCTATGTGTATTCCCCGAGTGTTTTTCATACCCTTGTGGGTTTTATTACCATTTGTTGATTATAATAAGAGGGAGAATGTTGAAATGGGTATTCGATACCTCTTGGATATTCTTTTTAAAAGCGGATATGAAGACCGGTTTTACTTCGAGGGGGAGTTTGGTCTTGATCGCTTGGAGCTCGTTTGGATATTGAAGCTGGGACATCTATCCTAACTTTGAGGGGGAGAATGTTCGGGTGCAAAGTTATTCTTGGATGTGACTTACCCTCTTTGGACGTGTAATGGGTTTAGCCTTTCCTATAAATAGGAGATGAGTGGCTCCCATTTTATGTAAGAACCACTTGTGAGATTAGTGAAGTGAGAGAATTATTACATACCTACGTTGTAATAGCTTACTAGATTAATGAAAGCTTTAAACGAATTATTTACTCTTTGTTTTCTTCATGGTTCATTGATTCACTTAATATTTACAATTTGGCATTTGTGATCATAACCGGGTCACTACAGTAACATTAAGGTGTTGTTTGGTTTGCAAAATGTTTTTGAAGGAATTAGAATTAGAATTGGAAAGTGAATCTGTTAGGACTTGGAATCCAATTCCATATTGTCAGGCCTCGATTATCAGGTATCGATTTTAAAAGAATTTTCTTGATTTCAAGGTCTACTCAACGAGTTGGTTGCCCTACTCGTCGAGTAGCAGCGGGTTGGTCTGCGTGTTTTAGTGACCTACTCGCCGAGTCCAAGAAGGGACTCGACAAGTAGGAGCTGGCAGATAAAGCCCTAAATTTTGGGGTATTGCACCCTATTTAAAGGATCATTGGCCTCATCAGCCTCCCCTTACAGCCTCTTGAAAAACCATAAACCTTAATTCATGTGAGTGTATTCCATTTGTGTATTTTTAAGCTTTAGAAGAGGAGTTTTGGAGAGAAAAGCTTGGAGAGCAAGTATCTAGAAGCAAGGAACGTGTGGGATCTGAAATCTATCTTAGTTGGCATCCTTTGGAAGGTATCATATCGTTATCTTGACCTCATTTCATTCTAGATCTCTTTTGGGTGGATTTTAGGGCTTTTCTAGTATGTTTGGAAGCTTTTCTTGTGTATAAGCTAAGATCTGAAGCTGTAACTTTAGATCTAAACTCTCTTGGGTCTTTAAGTCCATAAAGCTTCCAACTTTTGCAAAGATGAGACTCTCCTTAGGTGCAAAATCTCCATTGCAAGCTTAGTTTGTCATTTTAAGACTTTAGGGCCTTGCATGCACGTAAAGTTTGCAACTTTACGTGATAAACATGCCTTGGGGGACTGGATCTACAATATGGAGCCTTAGCATGGCTTAAAAAGCTTATGTATGGATGAAGGACTGAATGAACTTGGCGAGTCGGATGAACGACTCGGTGAGTCCGATGAAGATTTCCTTGGGCTCGGCGAGTCAGTTGAATGACTCGGCAAGTCGGCTAGGGTTTTCCCAACCTTTGGACACGTATAAACCGACAAGTTGTAAAGAGGAAACTCGACGAGTTGGCCAAGGAGTTTACGGCCACTGACACTAGGAACTCGACGAGTCGCTCAAGTGACTCGGCGAGTTGGTGAGTTATGCAAGGAACTCGGCGAGTGGATGGTTGTACTCGACGAGTTGAGGTCAACATGGACTGTTGACTTTGATAGTTGACTTTGACTTTGACCAAGGGTTGGCTATTGGACTTCTGGGACATTTTGGGAAATTGGAAATTAACAAGAATGGTTTTGTGGTGCATTAAAGTGGTGGAGTTGTATCGGCAATCCAAGAGCTTAAGTATATCTTCGAGTTGACAGTGCAAGGTGAGTTATCCTCACTATATCAATAGGTTCTAAGGCACGAAGGCCGGCCCTTTATGGATTGTATTCGGTTATGGCATGATATGTTTATTGATTACATCTTGGTAGTTAGGATGGTGATATGCTTACACATAGTGACCTGGTTATGGGATGATGCTATGTTAGTGACCGGTTAGGTCTATAAACCGTTTGTTGGGATGTTGCTATGATTAGTGATCTATTAGATCGGTTTGATTGTTATATGATATGAACTAGCGTATGATATTTATATGCACATGTTTGTTTGATTGGGGATTGGGTTGAGGCGGTCCTGCTTTGTGCTGAAGGCCAACATACCAGGTGAGTGGTCCGGATAGGTTGTAGGCCATGCGAGGCAGTCCAGTCATGCCGAAGGCTCGGGAGCAGTCCAGATAGGTTGTAGGCCCTGTGAGGCGGTCCAGTCAGGCTGAAGGCTCATTATGCATGTTGTTCTGTATTTGTTATATGATGTGGTTATGTTTGTATGGCGTTGGTATTTTGGGGGAACTCACTAAGCTTTCGGGTTTACAGTTTCAGTTTATTGTTTCAGGTACATCAAGGGATTGCAGCAAGGCGAAGGCATGATCGTACAGCTCCTCATGATTTGTTTATGTTTCTTGGAAAACTCTGATATTATATATTTTGAAAACTAACTTTGTAATGATAAATTGTTTTAAATGGTTTGAAAAAGTTTTAATTTGGCATGAAACTTTTGGGTGTTACAAATTGGTTTCAGAGCCTTGGTTTGAGCGAATTAGAGGAACACTCATGTGACTCCAGTCTCAAATCAAGGGAAATATTTTAAAATGAGTTTTTTTAAATGGTTTTCAAAATAAGTAAGGGAGGATGCAAAGTGTACGATCAGCCGAAGCCAGTAAGTAGACCCTAAAATACCATACAGTTATTTGATATTATGATATGATAGAACAACATGCTAGTACTAGGATAGGGATCCTCAGGAATTGAATGATAGAATTGCCTGATTACGTGATGCCTGCTAGCCTAGGGTTTCTTTACATGAGATTGACATAATTACTGTAGTTACTAGTGTATGTATCACGGTTGTACATAATTAAAGATCTCATAGTCCGAGAATGTTTGATTTGACCTTATGATCTGCTCTTATTGATTAGGGCTTAGGGTAAGATCGGATATTCGAAAGTCTATAGGGTCCGACGTTATGTATGATTAGCATACACTAATGTTGCAGGGTTGGTGGAAGTTTCATGAAGAAGTGGGTTGTGTGAGGCCGGTAGGTCAGTCGTGATTTAGTTAGCCTTCCTCTAGGAGTGAGGATTGAGCGCTCGCTATGCTTATGTATATTGTTAGGGTGTTGTGGTGATACTTGAAACAAATATGGGTAGGTGTGGAAGGGAGTATGGGCCCGTACTACTGAAATCACAGGACCCATACGCGTATCAAGGAAGTCACAACCCCTAGGGTTTAGTTGGGAGTTGGTTCCTTGTTATTTATGTGGATTATCTGATATCTTGTGGTATCTTTTAGAATGGTGATGACGAGACGCTTTGTGACTGGATCTGATTCAAGATCAGGATCAGGAGACGGAGGCCAGGAGGGGCCAACAACACCTCAGCCCATGGTGCAGATGTAGAGGGGTGTTTCTTTACCTACTCGTATCCTACTGACCAGAAGGTCAGGTGTGCTCTGAACATGCTAAGGTCCAGGGCCAAGGACTGATGGAGGTTGGCGAGTGGGTCGTTCACTGATGATCAGAGAGCTGCTATTACTTGGGAGCAGTTCAGGGATATGTTCCGCGCCCGATACATTCCGCGGGTCGAGCGGGAACGTTTGTCAAATGAGTTTTTGAGTTTGATACAGGAGGGGGAGTCGGTGACGGAGATCACCACCATGTTCACAGAGTGAGTGATGTTGTGCCCAGAGTTTGCTTCTGAGCAGGCTCAGATGACCCGTTATCTGAGCATGCTCAAGACTGACATCTGTCAGTTTGTGTCTACCCAGCGATGTGATACTCTTTTGGAGTTGTAGGACATTGCTAGGCGGCGTGAGTTGGAGATTGAGCTGCAGATGAGGGAGCAGCGGCTGGCCCCGAAGCAGTCACAGCCGACGCCTAAGCGGTCTAAGACCGTTGATTCTACGACCGGGGGTCAGCAGATTCGCACTTGTGGAAGGTTCGACAAGAGTCATTCTGGAGTTTGTCGGATGGGTAGTGGGTGCCACAAGTGTAGTAAGGAGGGTAACCATGCATCGGATATGAGGATATGCTATCACTATCATCTGGTTAGTCATGTGAAGACCAATTGTCCACAGCTCGCAGCCAGGCCGACGTAGGCTCCAGCGCCGGCTACATTGAGGATACCGGATGGGAGGCCAGTCAAGACAGAGCCTCTGAAGGCTCAGGGGCATGCCTTCCAACTGACCGTAGAGGAGGCCAGGGCAACACCAGATGTGGTTGCTGGTATGTTTCTCTCCTTTATTTCATTTATTATAACTGTTTTATGCATGTCTATTGTACCTGTGATTAGGTACGTTTTTAGTGAACTCTTTGCCAACTTTGGTTTTATTTGACTCGGGGGCGAGTCGGTCCTTCGTATCTCAGTCGTTTAGTAGGGAGTTCAGTGTGCTAGTGGGCGAGTTAGAGTGTCCGTTGTGAGTGTCTATCGCCAATGAACACGGGGTTTCTGCTTCTTCGGTCTACCGAGGGTGTGAGTTGGAGATTTTCGAGGTGTCCTTTCCAATAGGTTTGATTATGATCCCCATGGGGGAGGTGTGTGTGATTGTAGGCATGGACTGGCTCAGTCGGTTCGGTGTTATGATTGACTGTGAGAGCTATCGATTGGTATTTCGAACCCCAAGTGGGGGAGAACTTGTTGTATATGGTGAGGGGACCAGCGTGGGATCAGGGTTTTATTCAGCTGTCAGGGATCAGATTTCGGTTTTAGAGGTTCCAGTGGTTAGGTAGTTACCCACCGTGCTCTCGAAGGAATTGCCAGGGATACCTCCGGAGAGGCAGGTCGAGTTCCAGATCGACCTGGTGCCGGGCGCGACTCCTATCGCCAAGGCGTCATACCGGTTGGCGCCACCCGAGATGCAGGAGTTGTCTTCACAGTTGTAGGAACTGCTGTGCAAGCAGTTCATTCGACCTAGTAGCTCTCCACAGGGAGCACCGATCCTCTTCGTCAAGAAGAAGGACGGTTTGCACCGGATGTGCATTGATTATAGGGAGCTGAACAAGTTAACGGTGAAGAACCATTATCCACTCCCTAGGATAGATGATCTCTTCGATTAGTTACAGGGCACATCTTGGTTCTCCAAGATTGATTTGAGGTCGGGATATCATCATGTCCGGGTCAGAGAGGAGGACGTGGAGAAGACCTCGTTTCGAACTCGTTATGGTCATTACGAGTTTGCGGTGATGCAATTTTGGCTCACCAACACGCCAACAATATTCATGGACCAGATGAGTCGGGTCTGCAGACCGATGCTTGATTGCTCGATGATTGTGTTCATAGATGATATTTTGTTGTATTCCAAGACCCGAGAGCAGCACGAGGAGCACCTTAGGGGATTTTTGGGAGTTCTAAGACGAGAACGGCTGTATGCCAAGTTCTCTAAGTGTGAGTTTTGATTGTGAGAGGTCCAGTTCCTCGGACATCTCGTTAACCAGGAGGGGATTTTGGTCAACCCAACCAAAATCGAGGCAGTTATGCAATGGGAGGTGTCGAGGTCTCCTTCGGACATCAGGAGCTTCTTGGGTTTAGCAGGGTACTACTTTAGGTTTATTCGGGATTTATCTAAGATTGCGGTACCCCTCACTCGTCTGACGAGGAAGGGAGTGGATTTCCGGTGGGGACTGGAGTAGCAGAGGTCCTTTGAGACTCTCCGTCAGTGTTTATGCCAGGCTCCGGTCTTGACACTCCCGGAGGGATTGGAGGATTTTGTGGTGTTCTGTGATGCATCCATCATAGGTTTAGGGGCGGTCCTCATGCATAGAGGATGGGTGATAGCCTACGTGTCGCGGCAGATGAAGCCGCATGAGACGAGATATCCTACTCATGATTTGGAGCTGGGAGCGGTGGTGTTCACTCTCAAGATACGGAGACATTACTTATATGGGGTGTACCATATACACGGATCACAAGAGTTTGAGACACATCATGGATCATCCGAACCTGAACATAAGGCAACGCAGGTGGCTGGATGTAGTCAAGGACTACGACTGTGAGATACTTTACCACCCCGGTAAAGCGAACGTGGTGGCGGATGCTTTGAGCCGCAAGACAGTTGGATCTTCCACCCCAGTAGTGTGTATGAGGACAACGGTGAATTCTCCGATTATGAGCTTTATCAGGGATGCTCAGGTTGAGGGCATGCGACCGGAGAATTGGAAGTTGGAGAGGATCAAGGGTGAGAACACCTGGTTTGTACAGGATAGCCGAGGATTATTGACCCGATGCGATCGGGTATGGGTTCCGATGTCTGGTGGGGTCAGATAGACAGTAATGGAGGAGACTCATAAGTCTCACTTCTGTATTCACCCGGGGGCTACCAAGATGTACCGACACCTGAGTATGAGTTATTGGTGGCCATGTATGAAGCGAGAAATCGCTTGGTATGTCGAGAGGTGTTTGACCTGCAGGATGGTCAAGGGCGAGCATCAGAGGTCGCATGGTATGCTGCAACCTCTAGAGATTCCCATGTGGAAATGGGAACAGAACACGATGGACTTCATTAGCAAGTTGCCAAGGACGGTGAAGGGATTTGATGCTATATGGGTCATCGTAGATCGATTAACCAAGAGTGCCCATTTCTTGGCTATTCGAGAGAGTTCGTCGACCGAGAGGTTGGCCGACATGTACGTCCGCGAGATCGTGTCTTGCCATGGGCTTCCGGTCTTCATTGTCTCCGACCGAGATGTTAGGTTTACCTCCCGTTTCTAGCAGAAATTCCACGAGGAATTGGGCACGTGGTTGCACTTTAGTACAACGTTCCATCTGCAGACTGACGGTCAGAGCGAGCGGACCATTCAAACCCTCAAGGATATGTTGAGGGCGTGTGTCATTGACTTCGGTGGAAGTTGGGATTCCCACCTACCGCTTGCAGAGTTCGCTTACAACAACAACTATCATTCCAACATTGGCGGCCCACCTTTCGAGCTGTTGTATGGGCAGAGATGTCGCACCCCGATTTGTTGGGATGAGGTTGGACACAGGTTGATGGGGCGGACGGAAGTAGTTTTGCTGACTACCGAGATGATTCAACAGATTAGGCAGCGATTACAGACCGCCCATAGTCGGTAGAAGAGTTACGCCGACAGACGACGATCCGAGTTAGAATTTCAGGTGGGTGATATGGTACTCCTGAAGGTCTCACCCTGGAAGGGTGTGATTCGCTTTAGGAAAAAGGGTAAAACTGGGTCCCTATTACATTGGGCTGTTCACGATCATTGCAAGGGTTGGCAAAGTGGCTTACAAGTTAGAGCTACCGGAGGAGCTTAGTGGGATCCACAACACTTTCCATGTTTCGCAGTTGTGGAAGTGCATTATGGATCAGGAGGCAGTGGTGTCGTTGGATGAAATTCAGGTTGATGAGCGCCTAAATTACGTGGAGAGGCCAATGGCCATATTGGAGAGGAAGATGAAAGTTCTGCAGAACAAGGAAATACCTCTGGTGAAGGTACAGTGGGATCACCGGAAGGGGTCTGAATGGATGTAACGCCCGCAAATCCGGGCTAGTCAAATTAGAGGCAATAGGGGTCAAAAATGACTTTTAGACAAAAGATTATTTAGAATAAATAATCTTAACCAAGTTGTAGAATATGTCACAAGGTTTTTGTACATATAAAGAACGCCGAAATCCGAGTTATAACAAAGAAGTTATGACCCGTCGAAGTTTTGCGACGGAACAGGCACGGCACCGGGAAGCGTAAATAGTGAATTTACAATAGAGAGAGATTTAGCCTTAGCGATCTAAACGAAAGTCGTAGAATATGTTAAAATAAGAACATCGATAAAAAGAACGCCCAAATCTGACTTCGTATGAAAAAGTTATCATTTTTCGAAGTTTCGGAATAGCAGTGTACAGCCCGACATTTGAAAATTAAATCGAGCAGGTTTTAGCCGACACGACCTACACAAGAATCGAAGATCTCGTTAAAAGTAGCGTAACGAGAGAGAAAAAGATGGGCGAAAACGGACGTCGGATGAAGAAGTTATGACGATTTAACGGACGAATCCTGTCCCGGCCTGTTAATAATATAAAATTTAAAATAAAGTCAAAATTAGCCGACAAAGTCTAAACGAAAGTTGTAGGCTATGTTCATGTCTTCGTGTGGATATAAAGAACGTCGAAAACGAAGCTCGTATGTGAAAGTTATGATTTTTAGAAGTTGAGAGTGCAATTTGCGAAGCTGGTGATGACGTGGCACGATCCTAGCCTTCCCTTGCTCCCCACGGTCTCGCATCCGATGACCGACGCATCACCCTCGCTTTACGCCCCGCGTCCGAGGTGAGTACGCCCCGCGTACCCTCGTGTCTTATCCATCCGAAGAAGGTGCGAGCCAGCTGTGCGAAGCTGGCAATCCTATCCGAGACTACGCCCAGCGTAGCCAAGGACTACGCCCAGCGTAATTCGAGGCCTCGCTGGGTATAAAAGGAGGACGAGGGTTCCGCATTTTCCACACCTTTCTTCACTCTCTCTCTCTAACTTCTTTCTCTCTCTAAGTGTTCTAAACACTCCTAAACCCTAGGGAACCTCCCTAGCACCCGAGGGAAGCCCTGAGGCTCCCGGAGTCCCGAGAAAAAGAGCCTTTCGGTTTCGAAACGCTGCTCCAATTAAGTTCCGTTTTTGATAAAATTCGTTGTAAGTGTGCTACGCTTACGCAATTTTTAATATAGCTTTCGAATAATAATAGGAATGTTATTAGGTCCTTAAAATAATTATTTGGGCTATTATTATGAGTTATATTGAGTGTTATTAACGCTTATATAATAATAATAATAATAATAATAATAATAGTCAGACTAATTAATTTGTCGCGATTATCATTAGACTAAACCCTAGTGGTATTGGTACTAGGTTTATCGAAGGAAATTGTTTTGAGAGTATCGAAGCGCTGTCCGAGTGCTGAGTCATCATCTTTCAGGTGAGTGCATGGTCCCTTTCATCTTACACATAGATATGAAGTATTTTACACAAATTATGTGCTATGTGTGCATATTATCTGAATACTTGTTGTCTATGCTGGATGAATGATTTTATACATGTTTTAAATGATTTAAACTGTATATTTATTTTATATCTACAAATATGTTGGGATAAAACATGGGTAGATGAAATAGTTGGTGTGTGATGAAATAAAATAATGAGTGATAGATGATGATAGGAAGGTGATGATAATTAGGTGAGGATAGATAAGTGATGATGAATCGGTGATGTAGGATACTACAACCTTGTCCGACAATTTGGAGATGTAGTCATCTACCAGAGTATAGATGGTGACCACGGACTATTATAGACAACCTCGTGGAAACACCACCAGACTCATAACCTGTAGGTGATGAATTACGAGTTCATGCGATGTTGTAACTACGTATTCATGCGATGATACCCTAACCCTTGTTGGGCACGTATTGAGGGAGTAATCCCTGAATCAATACTGTCTATGCAATGTAGGCGACGATCCTTAGGGAGAGTCCTTAGGAACAAACATATAAGGAAATGCGATGTCAGGATATGAGAGGTAAATATGATGTACGAGACGACCCTTAGGATAAGTCCTTAGGGAAGGTACTTAGGAATAAAGAAGATAATGGGGATGGGTAATTGGGTTAATTGTTTGATGATTGAACATAATAATTATATTATTGTGGGTTGAAAACCCTATGTACTCACCAGGTTTCCCAACCTAACCCACTCAGTTTATTTATATCACAGGTGACGATATGAAGTGACATTACACTGAGAGATTTAAAGAGATGTAGATCACTAGTGTAAATAATTGTAAGTTCTGTTTATGCTTATGTTTCTGTATTAACGATGACATCCCAAACGTTTTAAAATGAAATAAATACGTTTCTTCGAAAATGTTTTAATAAAGTATTTATCATGTTTTTCTGGGAATAAATTCCGCAACATTTTTTTTAAAAGAAGTACTCTAATTTTTATAAAGCATAAACAAAAAAAAAAATCGGTCTTTTCTGGCCATGCAAAATGGGGATGTCACAGTTGGTATCAGAGCATTAGTTTAAGCGAACTAGGAATATGAATTTATTTGTAGACTTATACTTAGAATGCTAAGCGATGATTGTGAGGTGTGAGCACTAGCTTATTTTATGAATTGTGCCTAAAATGTTTTTATGTGCTAAACGCTTTATGCCCGATATGCTGTTAATTGTTCGGATCTATGATCTGTTGCCGACCGGATCTGGAAACCTTATGTGTTTAGGATTCTAAACGTACGACTACGATATTAGAACTAGCATATAAACGTTTCGGGGTGATAAGGATGATTTAAGACGTCAATCCTAAATTAAGATCTAGATTCACCTTATTCGGTGTATAGATCAAAATGGCAAGAACCCATAGTGGAGCTGGGAATGCAAATGGGAATAGGAATCAACCCCCGGTGATTCAGCAAATACCTGTTGTAGTAGAAGATGTACCCGAGCCAATCACCATGGCTGGAGTACAAGCCATGATTCAGACTATGTTGGCTGAACAAAGGGAAGAAATGAGACGGATGTTGAATAGAGACGAACCTACTGTGCCTATTGAACAACCCGAGATGATTCCCGAGCAATCAGAGGAAGGGAACTACAGCCGCCAAGTGAGTCAAGTGGGGACTTAAGATGGCCCTAAGAGGACAAACTACAAGGATGGGCGGATGTACAAAAATTTCTTGGGTGCAAAACCACCAAGTCTCTCAGGAAGCCCAAAGCCTGTCGAGATTATGGACTGGATCTTCGAGATGGAGATGGTGTTTGAAAGCTGCGACTGCAGCGAGAAACAGAAGACCGTCTTCGCCGTAAGACAACTAAAAACTGGAGTCTTGAGCTGGTGGAAGATATTGGCAGATACGATGCCCAAGGGAGAAGCAAGTAAGATGTCTTGGGAAGATTTCCTGGTGCAACTGAAAATGCAGTACTGCTCTGAGCAGGATCTACTAGAGATCAACAACGAGTTTCAAAACCTAAAGAAAGGAAAAATGAGCGTCACCGAGTACGCTGCAAGTTTTACGGAGAAGATGAAGCTTGTTCCTTATCTAGTTCCAACAGAACTTTCCAAGGTCAACAGGTTTGGCAATGGATTACCAGCGGACTTTGGTCCAATGGTCAAACAAGCAACCACTTTGAAAGCCGCCATCTGGGCAGCCAAGAATGTTGAGACCCAAATAAGAGAAAAGGGTCTGGAGAAAGTTGAAGTTGGCGAGAAGAGGAATTTGGAAGGATCCTCAAGACCTGATAATAAGGGAAAGTTCTCGAAGTCTAACCTGGACAATCGAAGGAATGGAGCCAAGTGGTGTGAGAAGTGCAAGAAGAAGCACTTCGGAAGATGCGATGGTGAAGTGATGTGCTATAAGTGTGGTAGGACCGGTCACTATTCCAGAGATTGTACATTCGACAACAAGAAGTGCTACGAATGTGGAAATGATGGACATATTTCAAAGAACTGTCCAAAGAAAAACGAAGCTGCAAGAACAAATGCACCGTCGAAACCAAGGGCATTCCACATGATCCTCAATGAAGCAGACGACAATGCGAGGAATCAAGAATGAAGACTTCTTACCCGAAGATCGGATTATGTAGTAGCCATAGTTTCGTATGATGCAGCCTAGTAGAGGCATAGTCTAGGGTGAACTTGAACACCTATGTAATCGTTTCAAGAAATAAGATAAAACCTTTGTTTTGTTATCTGATGTGTTAAGTTGTTGTGTGGTTTTCTTGTATGATGACTTGGAAAAACTGCGGGACAATACTTGGGATGAGTATGAGTAGGTGTGAATGGTAGTAGAGGCCTATACTACCGGAAGCACATGACTCACACTTGGATCAGGGAAAGTCACAAGGTTACCAAGAAGCTATTAATTGATTTCATTTTATTCAAGTATGTTGTTACCATTGTTTCGGTAATGACTAGGAAAATTGTTGTTATCCCGACCCTAATGGTCATATCACATTGAGTCCGACAACGATGAGTAGGTTACGTGGTTCAGAGAACCAAGTTTGATGTAGCGTCTGACTTAAACCAAACGATTAAAATCAAAGCGATCAATAGAAGTATCGCGCTTGTTGTTAAAGAAGTTGGTAGTGTTATTATATCACATTAAAACATGAAGGAAGGCATAGGTTGTTTTAGAATTTGACACTAAGAGACCTGAGTCTAAACGTGCATCGCATGATGGTAGGTCATGATTTGGAGACTAACCTAGGTAGAGAGCTGGTGCACGATCAAGTACTCTTACAGTCAATGAGTTTAAGAGATAGACTTGAAGGAATGTAGAATTTATAATTATTACTAGGATGAAGAGATGACGTATGGAGTCATTATACGACCCTGTTTCGTTGATGATTCCAGGACGTAATCATCCTAAGGGGGAGATAATTGTAACGTCCGCAAATCCGGGCTAGTCGAATTAAAGGCAATAGGGGTCGAAAACGACTTTTCGACAAAAGATTATTTAGAATAAATAATCTTAACCAAGTTGTAGAATATGTCACAAGGTTTCTGTACATATAAAGAACGCCGAAATCCGAGTTATAACGAAGAAGTGATGACCCGTCGAAGTTTCGCGACGGAATAGGCACGGCACCGGAAAGCGTAAATAGTGAATTTACGATAGAGAGAGATTTAGCCTTAGCCATCTAAACGAAAGTCGTAGAATATGTTAAACTAAGAACATCGATAAAAAGAACGCCCAAATCTGACTGCGTATGAAAAAAGTTATCATTTTTCGAAGTTTCGGAATAGCAGTGTACAACCCGAAATTTGAATATTAAATCGAGCGGTTTTTAGCCGACACGACCTAAACGAGAATCGAAGATCTCGTTAAAAGTAGCGTAACGAGAAAAAGATGGGCGAAAACGGACGTTGGATGAAGAAGTTATGAGGATTTAACGGACGAATCCTGTCCCGGCCTGTTAATAATATAAAATTTAAAATAAAGTCAAAATTAGCCGACGAAGTCTAAACGAAAGTTGTAGAGTACGCCCCACGTACCCTCGTGTCTTATCCATCTGAAGAAGGTGCGAGCCAGCTGTGCGAAGCTGGCTATCCTATCCGAGACTACGCCCAGCGTAATCCGAGGCCTCACTGGGTATAAAAGGAGGACGAGGGTTCCGCATTTTCCATACCTTTCTTCACTCTCTCTCTAACTTCTTTCTCTCTCTAAGTGTTATAAACACTCCTAAACCCTAGGGAACCTCCCTAGCACCCGAGGGAAGCCCTGAGGCTCCCAGAGTCCCGAGAAAAAGAGCCTTTCGGTTTCGAAACGCTGCTCCAATTAAGTTCTGGTTTTCGATAAAATTCGCTGTAAGTGTGCTACGCTTACGCAATTTTTAATATAGCTTTCGAATAATTATAGGAATGTTATTAGGTCCTTAAAATAATTATTTGGGCTATTATTATAAGTTATATTGAGTGTTATTAACACTTATATAATAATAATAATAATAATAATAATAATAATAATAATAATAATAATAATAATAATAATAATAGTCAGACTAATTAATTTGTCGCGGTTATCGTTAGACAAAACCCTAGTGGTATTGGTACTAGGTTTTATTGAAGGAAATTGTTTTGAGAGTATCGAAGCGTTGTCCGAGTGCTGAGTCATCACCTTTCAGGTGAGTGCATGGTCCCTTTGATCTTACACATAGATATGAAGTATTTTACACAAATTACGTGCTATGTGTGCATATTATCTGAATACTTGTTGTCTATGCTGGATGAATGATTTTATACATGTTTTAAATGATTTAAACTGTATATTTATTTTATATCTACAAATATGTTGGGATAAAACATGGGTAGATGAAATAGTTGGTGTGTGATGAAATAAAATAATGAGTGATAGATGATGATAGGAAAGTGATGATAATTAGGTGAGGATAGATAGGTGATGATGAATCGGTGATGTAGGATACTACAACCTTGTCCGACAATTTGGAGATGTAGTCATCTACCAGAGTATAGATGGCGACCACGGACTATTATAGACAACCCCGTGGAAACACCACCAGACTCATAACCTGTAAGTGATGAATTACGAGTTCATGCGATGTTGTAACTACGTATTCATGCGATGATACCCTAACCCTTGTTGGGCACATATTGAGGGAATAATCCCTGAATCAATACTGTCTATGCGATGTAGGCGACGATCCTTAGGGAGAGTCCTTAGGAACAAACATATAAGGAAATGCGATGTAAGGAGATGAGTGGTAAATATGATGTAGGAGACGACCCTTAGGATAAGTCCTTAAGGAAGGTACTTAGGAATAAAGAAGATAATGGGGATGGGTAATTGGGTTAATTGTTTGATGATTGAACATAATAATTATATTATTGTGGGTTGAAAACCCTATGTACTCACCAGGTTTCCCAACCTGACCCACTCAGTTTATTTATATCACAGGTGACGATATGAAGTGACATTACACTGAGAGATTTAAAGAGATGTAGATCACTAGTGTAAATAATTGTAAGTTCTGTTTATGGGAACAAATTCCGCAACATTTTTATTAAAAGAAGTACTCTGATTTTTATAAAGCATAAACAAAAAAAAATCGGTCTTTTCTGGCCTTGAAAAATGGGGATGTCACAATGGACATGGGATCCATAGGCAGAGATGCAGGAGCACTATCCGGAGCTGTTCGTCGCGGAAGACTTCAAGGACGAAGTGTAGTTCAAGTTGGGGAGAATTGTAACGCCCCGATTCTCAGGTATCGATTTTATAAGAATTTTCTTGATTTCAAGGTCTACTCGACGAGTTGGTTGCCCTACTCGTCGAGTAGCAGTGGGTTGGTCCGCGTGTTTTAGTGAGCTACTCGCTGAGTCCAAGAAGGGACTCAACGAGTAGGAGCTGGCATATGAAACCATAAATTAAGGGGTAATGCACCCTATTTAAAGGATCACTGGCCTCCTCAGCCTCCCCTTATAGCCTCTTGATAAACCATAAACCCTAATTCGTGTGAGTGTGCTCCATTTGTGTATTTTTTAGCTTTCAAAGAGGATTTTTGGAGAGAAGAGCTTAGAGAGAAAGTATCTAGAAGCAAGGAACGTCTGGGATCTGAAATATATCTTAGTTGGCATCCTTTGCAAGGTATATAATCGTTATCTTGACCTCATTTCATTTTAAATCTCTTTTGGGTGGATTTTAGGGCTTTTCTAGTGTGTTTGGAAGCTTTGCTTGTGTATAAGCTAAAATCTGAAGTTGTAACTTCAGATCTGAACTCCCTTGGGTCTTTAAGTCCATAAAGCTTCCAACTTTTGCAAATATGAGACTCTCCTTAGGTGCAAAACCTCCATTGCAAGCTTAGTTTGTCATTTTAAGACTTTAGGGCCTTGCATGCACGTAAAGTTTGCAACTTTACGTGATAAACATGCCTTGGGGGACTGGATCTACAATATGGAGCCTTAGCATGGCTTAAAAAGCTTATGTATGGATGAAGGACTGAATGGACTCGGCAAGTCAGATGAACGTCTTGGCGAGTCCGACGAAGATTGCGTTAGGCACGGCGAGTCAGTCGAATGACTCGGCGAGTCGGATAGGGTTTTCCCAACCTTTGGACATGTATGAACCGATGACTTGTAAAGGGGAAACTCGATGAGTTGGCCAACAAGTTTACGACCACTGATACTAGGAACTCAACAAGTCGATCAAGTGACTCGGCGAGTTGGTGAGTTATGCAAGGAACTCGGCAAGTGGCTGGTTGTACTCGACGAGTTGAGGTCAACATGGACTGTTGACTTTGACAGTTGACTTTGACTTTGACCAAGGGTTGACTATTGGACTTCTGGGACATTTTGGGAAATTATAAATTAACAAGAATGGTTCTGTGGTGCATTAAAGTGGCAGAGTTGTATCGACAATCCAAGAGCTTGAGTATATCTTCGAGTCGACAGTGCGAGGTGAGTTATCCTCACTATATCAATAGGGTCTAAGGCACCAAGGCCGGCTCATTATGGATTGTTTTGGGTTATGGCATAATATGTTTATTGATTTCATCTTGGTAGTTAGGATGGTGATATGCTTATGTGTAGTGACCTGGTTAGGCCAGTGTCCTGGTTATAAGATGATGTTATGTTAGTGACCGGTTAGGTCTGTATCCCGGTTATTGGGATGTTGCTATGATTAGTGATCTCTTAGATCGGTTTGACTATTATATGATATGAGTGTTGGATTAGTGTCTAAGTCCATAACTATTTTGGTATGTACTTGACCCGATTGTGCATGGTCCTTTTGGGTTGCCTTCACACTGGTGACTAGACATGATGATTGTTGAGGAGAGAGACTGGTTTATTGTTAAGAATAATAAATTAGGGTATAAATATGATTTGTTAATATATTATATGAATAATATATTAATTTGGAATCATATTATTAACTAGTATTTAATCAGAAATTAATTTAGAATTAATTTTGGGATTAAAGGAACTGACTGAAAGTGCATGGTCTATTTTGTAATTATTCAATAGTTGAGGCTTTGGGCCATTGGATCGCCTTTATTAAGGCTTGAACGAAAATCCTAGAAGGATCTAAGAGTTTTCGTCCAAGGGCTTAAGGAAAGGAGTCCATGGACTTACTTAGGCCCTACGCTAAGGGATTAGAGTTTACACCTTGAAACCCTAGTTAGCCTTAAGTATAAATAGCACCCTAAGGCACTAAGATTTCATCTAAGCCTTGGGGGAACCCTAAAAGGGACGAAATCTAGGGTAAGATACCCTTCTCTCCTCTCTCCCATATTCATCCTTTCACCTAGTGTGTTTGTGAGCCATTAGAGGTACTACACTTGTGGTACTTGCTTTCAAGAGCTAAGGAAATTCAAGGAACTAGTTGTTATAACTATATAACAACAAAAGGTATGTATTCTATTCTTTTATGTGAATTTCAAAAATAGTACTAGCATGCCAGGTTTCTTTTCGTGTTCATAAAGTTGTATAACTAATAGTGAAAACATAGATCCAACTCTAGGGTTGCATGCACACATAGGATTGTTTGTATTAAACCCATTAGTGGTATCAGAGCCATTGGTTTTTGTTTTCAATTAGCTTTATTCAAATGTACTAACTTGGCATATTAGGGTTTATGGCTAATAAACCCTGGAGGCTTGATTTTCGAAATTAGGGTTTCTAAACCCTAGATTTCGAAATTTTTGGTAAGATTTCCTAAACCTTTTTCTTTGGCCCCAAGATTTCAATTTTAGGGTTGTTTAACCCTAGAATTTCGAAATTGCCTCTTTCCCCGTGATTAGATCCTAAATTTTAGGGATTTGGATATTGCCATATCTTGTAATTATCCTTTAAATGTTTAAATTTGGTAATTAAAGATTTTGAATTTCTCATTCCATAATTTCGGATTCTAGGGGATTTAAGGGATTATGTTAAATTAATTGTTTAATTTAAAAGATATCCTTACCAAAGTAAAAGATAATTGTCAAATTAATTAGACAATCATTTCCTTATGTGATAAACTTGATTTATTTGAATTATTTGATAGATTATCGTGCAAGAAATTGAATTAGGTCATATTTAGATAATTACTAATTAATTGGTTAATTATTATTATTTGTAATTTGATCTAGAATGTTCTTGCTTATGTTTTGAAAAGTTTCAAAACTTGCCCTCAAGTTTTGGAATTTAAATTGTTTGATTAAAAGGTTTAATTTTGAAAAAGTCTAAATTCTAAAACCCTAATTTTGTAAAGTTCAAATTACACCCTTATGGTTTTATTAAATTAATTAAGTGTATAATTAAAAGAGAGTTAATAAATCCATAATGATATGGTTTATATTTAATTAAATTAAAAGTGTAATTTATAAAATTAAACAACCTAGTATTTTAAAAGTGTAAAATACACCCTTATACTATGTATAACATTAAAAGTCTAATATTATATATGTATAACTTAAATGCTAGTCTTACCGTTAGTAGGCCTCATTCACGAAGCCGATCTATAAGGGGGTTATAAGGTTATGGCCTATAAAATGGTCGTTTAATGGGTGTCCACTTTCACCCACCGCTTCCTTGATTGGTGGAGGGTCGTTAGCCGAACGGGTAGGATAGGGCAATCCCTTTTCATTAAAAGTATAATGAATTACAAAAGTAACTAAATGCTTTTACAAAATCCCTAATCTTAGTTACTTTAGGCAAAAGTGAATTGATGCAATTCCATGAAATTACACTTTATGCCTTTGCGAAGACGTTAGTGGAGCGTGTGTGGTTAACCGACACACTAAATGGTTCTAAGCAAAGGTAGCAAAGGGTGACTCAATGTTTTTCATAGTTTGGTGGAGCGTGTGTGGTTAACCGGCACATCGAATAGGTGATTGTAACATTGGGGGGCACCATGTAAGTTTGCATGGTTATTCACACCCTGTTTTGTGATCCTCAGCATCCCAGTCACAAATCGAGGGGCATATCGAGATTTAAACATGCCATTGAAATGTTCAATGAATCTCAAAAGATCTAGGAATTTTCAATAGATTTAAAACTTAAATTTCTTTTTCGTTTTTCATGGTAGAAATTGGTAAATCATCATTTACCTACCTTCAAATATTCTGCAACTAGATTACGGCATCCCTCTTCTAGGTTGTAGTGTATTGTGTTGGATCCTAGCCTCGATGTTTCATTTGGGTGTCACATCAAGGATTCTAATCAACTTAACTTGAATTTTCTCCCGTTTTGTAGATGTCTAGTTATGACAATCATGGTCTTCCCAAATTCCATGGAACAAGCCTTCCAAATGAAGATGATGATCCACCATTCGATCGGGGAACAAGAGATCATGCTTCACTTCCTTCACCTCCTCCAATTATTCTCCCTAACCCACAAGTTCGAAGGCTTGAAAAGTTCAAGATCACTCAAGCTCTTTTGGCAAGTAAACATTGGAAACCTATGTGTGTACACGTCTTAGAGATGAAGTCACACATTGATAGGTTAAGGATGTTGGGTGTCGAGATTTCAGGTGAGTTGGCTGTTGATTGGGTTCTTCAGTCACTTCCTGAATCATATAGTGAGTTCGTTAGAGAGTACTATATGTTGCATCATGACATGACCCTCATTGATCTCACCTATTTGCTTATAGTTGTTGAATCAGTAATGATTTGGCGTGCTGGTCAAGCAAATTTGTCTGGTGAGTCAAACTCCCAAACTACAATGGGCACTGGCGACATCGGAAGTCTAGAAAGAACTAATTCTATGATTGTCCGATGTGCTGTGCCAAAGGAGTCCATTTGCTTTTATTGCCAAGAGAAGGGGCATTGGAGACGAGACTGCCCTAACTACCTGAGAAATCTAAGAGATGGGAGAGTCAAGATGCATGGCTCTACTTCAGTTAAAATCCATTAACTAACTCTTTTAAGTTCTTATTCTATATTCTTAATACATGATGTAATAAGATTACATTTTGATGTTTGATAAGATCGAAGAAAATAGAGGAAGCTTAAGGGAAGAAGTGAGCTGAATCTAATCGTGAAGAAATGGATTTCGATCGCATTGCTTGAAGATTAGAATTTTGAGCTACTACTTGGAGTTAGAATAGATTGCTATGAAATATGTATTAACATAGTTTTCAATTGAATAGCAAGGACAAATTTTTCCGCAATAAAATAAATTTTGATTTTATATTATTTATTTATCCTTGCAATGGCGTGTATGAAAAATTGATGTTTGTAAGTTTCTATTATTAGCAATAATGGATTTGATTCTTAATTATATTAATTGTGGAAAGGTCAAGAATTTACCAAATAGGGAGAGTTTCTCATTGCCCAAGTTTCAATTGGACAGACACTTGGAATCATACAACTTGGTTGCATGATGAATGAGAAATTTTATATTTGGAAATTAGACTAATTCATTGACGAAATGTCAAGTGAAGGACTAGGAGATCGAGTACACAAAGTTGTGTGTTGATCAAGTCCACCACAAGAGTAACAAAGATATTCGTCATGATTTACTAAGGTTAAGTAAATATGATTATACTTATGAGATTAAGTGTAATTCTCAGTTGATTGAAAGAGTTTCAATAAATAGCAAAACGAATAAAGAAGAATCAAGTAGGCAGAAAGATAAAAGTTTCTCTATTCTAAGAAGAAGGGAGAGTATATTTTATTATGTTTTATGATAGGTCTTAATGATTAAGAACCATATCTGAATTGATCCTCTAAATGAGTCTTAGTACAATTGTATGTCTGAGAAGAGGAATCAAGAATTGAAGAAAGGGTTAAATCAAGAAGTCAATCATACTTCGTTCCAAAACAAGTCTTAGAGTTAAGATTGTGACATTGAGTGATGTCACACCCCCAAACCAAGGATGGCGGAAACGTCTGGGGGTGGAGGACTTCATGTACAATATCACAACAACGAGTATAATTGTCACACCACAAAACCAAGAACGGCGGAAACGTTCTGGGGTGGAGGACGTCATGTACAGTATCACAACACAGTAAATGTAAATAAGCAAACAACATCATCCATTTCATTAAATATATAGTTTTAATACAAGCGTGTTCTGTACAGTTTTAGACACCAAAAATATAATGTAAATCAAAATAATATGATGAGTCTTGAATGCGCTCCATCTTCTCAAAAGCTGGGATCGGTACCTGTGTACTGATGACCTGAGAATACAAGTTATTTTGAAAGGGTTTATCAGCATTAAGCTGGTGAGTTCATAAGTATTTTAGTGTCGGTGTTTGTTATCAAAATGTTTGAACATGTCTCAAGTATAAGTTTGTAAAATGTATGTAAGTGTTTGTAAAAGTTTGAATCTCTCAGAAAAACCTATATTTTCTATTAAAGTAGCCTTCTACCAAGGCTTAACTGTTTTGTATGCTTGTTTGTTGTAAAAGTGTGTAATTTCCCAAGTGTAACTATCATTTAACAAATATAGTTTGTACATTAATGTTTAAGTGAGGCTATCACTAAAAATATGTAATGGGTAAATCATTGTAGTACTGTAGTTTTGTATTATAGGAACTACTGCTGTACTAACTACCTTAAACCGGATTTATATTAAGGTATATTGTGATAATTACACCATACTATCAACTGGTAACAACGACATACGAATGGTCGTAATAACGGAATGACGTTTGGCACCCGCAGACCTACAAGTCCGGCTGTAGATAGCAGCAAGATGTAGGATAGTCAATCCAGTATAGATCTATACGCAAACTCACGCTCTCCCTCCAAGAGAATTCTGGCTACAACTCGGGCCATGACATTTAAGGCACGCTCCGATCCAGTGGATCACAATTGTTAACGTATTCTTGTATATGTAGTGTAATGTTTCTCGTTCTAGTATAGTTGTATATGTTCTCTTCCTAGTATAGTTGTATATGTTCTCTTTCTAGTATAGTTGTATATGTTCTCCTCCTAGTATAGTTGTATATGTTCTCTTCCTAGTATAGTTGTATATGTTCTCTTTCTAGTATAGTTGTATATGTTCTCCTCCTAGTATAGTTGTATATGTTCTCTTTCTAGTATAGTTGTATATGTTCTCCTCCTAGTATAGTTGTATATGTTCTCCTCCTAGTATAGTTGTATATGTTCTCTTTCTAGTATAGTTGTATATGTTCTCGTAGTAATGTAATGTATAGACTCATGAATGAACTGACTCATTGATCTAGAAGTTGTAGTAGTATGATCCTGTGTTACCCCGATGGTAACTTACTAGTGATGTGTATAGTACGCATGAATATGGAAGTACTTTTATGTCTATATATGTATATTTGATATATAACTAATATTGAAACGGCCTTCGGATGGTCACCCGAAATCCCACCAGACCACATCCAAATCGAGAAAAAGGAAATAGGGCGGATGGCCTTCCTATGCCCTTTAAACATTGCTTATATATATACATATATGGGCATGCAATTTATAAGAAGTATAACAAAGTTTAAATAAAAGTATTTGATAAGTAAAAGAGTTTGTAAAACATTTCGAAGTAAAACAGTTTGATAAATAGTTTGAACAGTGATAAAATCATTGGTTTTCTAGTTATTAATCACATGTGATTGATTTCAATAACTATAAGCATTGAACTTGTATCCCCCCATAAAGTATTTAAAACATTTAAAAGCATTTCAAAGGTTAATTAAAGGGGTATGAACTCACTTGTGGTGAGTGGTTTGGATTGTAGTGTCGGATACCGTGCTAGGTGGCAAACGGAGACTTGTTCACACACACGAGCCTAGTTATCATATAATAAGCATATATATAACTAATTAGCCAAATAATAACTTAATGAAATAAGTTGGGACACTTAGGAACATGTAAACACTTTGTATAAGTGTTATAGGTCCTAATGGTTGCATCTAAGTTTTATGGGACAAGGCTAAAGGGGTTTGAAGCTTCCAAGAACCTTGAATGAGAGTTTACTACCCAACAAACCCCACCCAAGGAGTTTACGGTCGTAAACCCTTGAGTTTACGGCAGTGAACTCCAACCTTGGTGGTTTTGGGTGTTTTAAGGTGCTAAATGAATTCTAGAATAAGCCTAGCTTAGTGGTTTAATCCTTTGGGTAGTTTAGGGCATAGTTTATACTCCTTTGAGGAGTTTACGGCCTAAGGACCATATCCCATAGAGTTTACGGCCGTAAACTCTCATGGGGTGGATGTTTTATTTGTTTCAAGTCTCTTGCACAAGTAGGATAATTTCTAGGCTTTTGATTTAGGCTAAGGGGGACCCTAGGCACACTTTGGTGCCTTTACTTGGAGTTTACGGCCCAAGAGCATTTAGTGGCCATAAACTCCCTTTTAGGGATGATTTTGATGTGTTTTAGTCCCCATTTTAGCTACAAGTATTTGTGGTTTAAAGTCTAAAGCCTTAGGGGTGATTAGGGCTTATTTTGCCCTTGAAAATGGTGTTTACGGTCCAAGAAATTCTTGGGCCGTAAACTCCTAAAACTTGGTGTTCCTGAATGATTTCTAGCCTCAAATGATCCTACATATCATGCTAAACCAGTTGTCTAACAAGGAATTGGGACTAGATAGCCTTAAAGCTCCATTTTGGAGTTTACTCCCCAAGAACGTTCTTGGGCGGTAAACTCCCGGATCTCATATATTAGACATGTAATCTATGTTAATAAGCGTAAAAAAAACATTATAACACAACTAGAGAAGTGTACTCACGATTTGGGATGAAAACCCGAAGATCTGTGAGAGAGAATATGGCTTTTCTCTAGTTGGAAATGTGAATAATGAATGAATTTAGTTCAGAAATCTATTTATAGTCCTGAAATATTTTGGCAGAAAATATTTTTATTCTGGAATTGGACTCTAACATTATGAAGTGTTGATATGCTCAAGTTTCACAAACCCAAGAGCATCCACTCTCCTGATACCTCCTTAAATGTAAACCCTAGTGTACACAAACTTATTCGGAAAAGTCTGAAGTTCATTGAAACTGGACTAGCTTCTATTGAATAGATAATGTTCGTACAATTGGAAATTTCGGGTTGTCACATCATCCCCCCGTTAGAAGGAATTTCGTCCCGAAAGTAGAATTTAAGCCAACAAGAAGTTACTAACAATTAAGCGAAAAGATGAGGGTATTTCAGTTTCATCTGATCCTCGCGTTCCCAAGTGAATTCCGGTCCTCGCTTGGCGTTCCAGCGAACCTTCACGATAGGGATACGACTTTGCTTTATCTGCTTGACCTCACGGTCCATGATCTCTACTGGTTCTTCCACGAAGTTGAGGCTCTCGTTGATCTCGATCTCGTCGAGTGGGATTACAAGAGTCTCGTCGGAAAGACACTTTTTCAAGTTAGATACGTGGAATGTAGAATATACGTTACAAAGTGCGTCAGGTAGGTCGAGTTTGTAAGCTACGGGGCCGACTCTTGCAAGAATCTCAAAAGGCCCTATGTACCTCGGATTAAGCTTCCCACGCTTTCCGAAGCGTATCAAGCCCTTCCAGGGTGAGACTTTGAGAAGGACTCTGTCTCCCACCTGAAATTCCAAAGGTTTTCTTCGTTTATCAGCATAGCTCTTCTGTCAGTCTCTAGAGGCTTTTAATCGTTCACAGATCTGAACGATTTTCTCTATAGTTTCCCGAATGATCTCCGGACCGGTGAGAGTACTGTCGGAAGCTTTCCCCCTGGCTAATTGGGTATCACCCACCTTAGCCCAACACAGAGGAGATCTGCACTTTCGGCCGTAGAGAGCTTCAAATGGAGCAGCCTTGATGCTCGTGTGATAACTGTTATTATAGGAAAACTCGACAAGGGGTAAATGAGTATCCCATGCCTTCCCAAAGTCAATCACGCAGGCTCGCAACATATCTTCCAGTGTTGGATGGTCCTCTCACTCTGTCCATCGGTCTGTGGATGGTAGGCTGTGCTCATGTCTAGCCTTGTTCCTAAGGAATGTTGTAGTGATTGCCAGAATCTTGAGGTGAACCTACTATCTCTATCGGAGATAATGGACATAGGTACACCATGAAGCCGTACGATTTCCCTAATGTATGTTCTCGTAAGTTTCTCCATCTTTTCAGTTTCTTTGATAGGCAGAAAGTGTCCAGACTTGGTCAATCTATCGATGATGACCCATATGGTATCAAGTCCACTCGTTGTCTTGGGCAACTTGGTTATGAAATCCATAGTGATCCGCTCCCACTTCCATTCTGGAATCTCTGGTTGTTGCAGTAAACCAGAGGGCTTCTGGTACTCGACCTTAACCTTTGCACAAGTAAGGCATTTACTTACGAAGGTAGCAATCTCTGCTTTCATATTAGGCCACCAGTATAGCTTTTTAAGATCCAAATACATCTTATCTGAACCTGGGTGGATGGAATACCGAGTGTTGTGCGCCTCGGTCATGACCAAGTCTCGGAAACCACCGTGTTTCGGTGTCCAGATCCGGTTCATGAAATATAAGGCTCCGTCACCCTTGGCTTCTAAATTCTTGTCCATTCCTCTAAGGGATTCACTCATCACATTTTCAGGTTTCATGGCTTCAAGTTGGGCCGCCTGAATTTGCTTAGACAAGTGTGAATGGATGGTTATTGACAATGACTTGACTTTGCGACCAGAATATTCCTTCCGACTTAGGGCGTCTGCTACTACGTTGGCTTTACCCGGATGATAACGAATATCGCATTCGTAGTCACTGAGTAGCTCGACCCACCGTCGTTGTCTCATGTTGAGCTCCTTCTGATCGAAAATGTGTTGTAAACTCTTGTGGTCGGTAAAGATAGTGCTTTTCGTTCCGTACAAGTAATGTCTCCAGATCTTCAGAGCAAACACCACTGCTCCCAGTTCAAGATCGTGGGTCGTGTAGTTAACCTCGTGTGTCTTCAATTGTCTCGAGGCGTAGGCGATGACCTTACCTCGCTGCATCGGAACACACCCGAGCCCTTGATTGGATGCATCGCAATAGACTACGACGTCTTCTATCCCTTCGGGGAGGGATAGTATTGGCGCGGTGCACAAGGCTCGTTTGAGCGTTTGAAACGCTCTCTCTTGTTTCTCTTCCCAGTCAAAGGCCACGCCTTTCTGGGTCAAGGTTGTAAGGGGTTTCGCTATTCGGGAGAAGTTCTGAATGAATTTGCGGTAGTAGCCAGCGAGGCCTAGAAATTGACGAATTTTAGTAGGCGTCTTGGGTGCTGACCAGTTCTCAATGGATTTAATTTTGGATGGGTCCACGTGGATTCCCTCTTCGCTTACCACGTGTCCTAAGAATTCGACTCTTCGGATCCAAAATTCACATTTCGAGAACTTCGCATAAAGTTTCTCCTTTCGTAATGTCCCTAGAACTTGTCGCAGGTGATCGCCATGCTCTTCCTTACTTCGGGAGTAGATCAGGATGTCGTCAATGAAAACGATGACGAACTGATCCAAGAAAGGTCGGAATACTCTATTCATCAGATCCATGAAGACTGCAGGCGCATTGGTCAATCCGAATGGCATCACCACGAACTCGTAATGTCCGTAACGAGTTCGAAAGGCTGTTTTCAGCACATCCTACTCTAGTACTCGTAACTGGTGATATCCGGATCTCAGATCAATTTTGGAAAAATAATTTGCCCCTTGCAGTTGGTCAAATAGATCGTCTATACGAGGCAGAGGGTAACGATTCTTGACCGTCAGTTTATTGAGTTCTCTGTAGTCGATACACATACGGAATGATCCGTCTTTCTTCTTAACGAACAAGACCGGTGCTCCCCAAGGTGAGAAAATCGGCCTTATAAAGCCCTTGTTGAGAAGTTCGTTAAGTTGACCAGAGAGTTCCTGCATCTCAGCTGGTGCTAAACGGTAGGGTGACTTGGCTACTGGGGTAGCTCCTGGGACTAAGTCGATTCTGAACTCGACCTGTCTTTGCGGAGGTAATCCAGGTAGCTCTTCGGGGAAAATGTCGGGGAAGTCGCTCACTACTGGGATGTTCTTTAGTTCTTTCGTTTCGAGGCTCGTGTCGACGACGTGAGCAAGGAATGTGTGGTATTCTTTACACAGATACTTCTGTGCTTGAATACTTGATATAATACTAAGACTTGCAGCAGGTTTGTCGCCGTAGACTAAAAGAGTTTCGTTAGACGGAAGGTTTAGACGGACTGCTTTCTCGTAGCACATGATGTCGGCGCGATGACGACTTAACCAATCCATGCCAATGATAATGTCGAAGCTTTTTATTGAGACCAGCATGAGGTCGATTGGTAATGAATGGTTATCTAGAGTTAGGGTACAACCTAAGTATATGCTATTCGTACTTTCAGTTTTTCCATTAGCCATTTCTACTGTGAATTGTTCTTTGAGTGCGTGTGGTGGTTGTTTAAGCATGCGAGCAAATTTATGGTTTACGAAGCTTCGCTCCGCTCCACTATCGAACAGAATGCATGCATAGGAGTTATCGAGGAGGAACGTACCAGTCACCAATGTCGGGTCAGCAACTGCTTCCCCGTGGCCTATAGCTAGTACCCTCCCTGCTCCTCCAGCATTCCTCGCTTTGGGGCAGTCCCTCTTAAAGTGGCCTGCTTCGCCACATCCATAGCAGGTCGGGCTCGCGCCAGAGCCAGGGACCTGGGTGATCGGTTGTGCCGGGAACTTACAGAAATGGACGATGTGTCCTTTCCTGTTGCAGTTAGAGCACTGCATTTCATGGTAGGGGCCGTTGTGGTGGAAGTTGCATTTGTTGCACTTAGGCAAACTTCCAGCATACTGTTTCCCCGGAGCAGTAGCAACAGTAGGGGTTTCCGCGGAATGCACTGCCACAATTTGCTGCTTTTTGGCAGCTTGCTGCTTCTTCTTTTCATCCCAGAATTTCCGCTTAGTGTAAGCGGGTTTGGAGGGTTCCGGGATGGTTAGGGTGGTTGTTGTTGCAGGGGTTTTGACTCCATGGTCAATGAGTCGCTGTGCCAGTCGCTTGGCACTGTCGAAGGTAGCGGGGTTTGATGCTAGGACATTCCCCTGATATGGAGGCACTAGCCCCCATATGTACCTTTTGATCTTTTTCCCCTCAGTGGGAACCATATTGGGGCAGAGGGCCACCAGTTCGCTGAATCGGGCAGTATAAGCGATTACGTTGGTGCCCTTCATAGTCAAGTTCCAAAGTTCCTGCTCCAATTTCTAGACTTTGCCCCTCGGGCAGTATTCCTCAATCATGAGGTCTTTCATCGTTTCCCAGCCCATGTCGTTGGCTATGACGAGGGTTAGTGCCTTAACATGGCCGTTCCACCATGTCAGGGCCTTTCCTTCAAAGGTGCATGCGGTATATTTGACTTTGCTCGTAGCAGGGCATGAACAGATTTCGAAGACTGATTCAGTCTTCTCAAACCATTGCGAGAGGGCAATGACTCCGCCGGTGCCATAGAAAGGCTTCGGCTTGCAATTTGTGAAATCCTTGTAGGAGCACTCTCTCGAGCGCACAGGGGTTTCAACCGGAATCGATTCAACAGGGTTCCACCTCTACTAGCATCAGATGAGTGATATTGAGCCATGGCAGTTGCCACTGCTGCAGCTACGGCAGCATTCAGGGCTGCAGTATCGATGACCGGAGGCGGAGGAGGCGGTGGAGGTGCAGGGTTATTCCTGGGAGATTTGCGAGGAGGCATCTTTCAGCTATAAGTTTATAAAGATAAGAAAGATGGTAAGAATCAATTTGTAAGCAACGTGAGAGTGACACATGGACTAACTAACCATAGCCCAACAGTTGAATGAGTGTTTGAGATCACAACAAAGAATATTAGTAGGAAACACAAATGTACAGAATTTTCCCACATATTCGATAGATGTCAATAATACTGGTATTACTGATGTAATAAGTTCAGGGAAAATCGACCTATCAGTAGGTCTTACATCATACCATACATAAAAGTTTGACAGTTCTTAGATTCCTAATTAGAGTACTGAAAGTTAGGAATATTTTACAGATAAGTGCTACATAGAGCACAGATGTTAAAGGCTATTCCTTAACCAAAAGACAGAGATGTACTAGACATCATCTAACGGCGATGGGAATTCCTCGGGCGAGTCCTGAGGTCTGACACTTGACGAAACACCTCTTGAAGGTGTCGCTCCTGAGCCCTCTGGCGGGCTCGAAGTTCTAAGACTTCAGCTCGTGAGGCAGCCAGCTGTTGCTGCAGGGTTTCATTGGTTCTCCGGGTCCGTTCCATGTCTTCTTCAAGACGGCGGATACGGACTGTGTTGACACCTGAGTTGGCATCAATCTCCATGACCCGGTCGATGGCTGCTCGACCTTGCTCAACATTACGAGCTATTCTGCGGATAATGACGGGCAGAGCTCGGTCAGCAGAACCACCTTCACTGACATTGTAAAAACTTCGGTCCCCAAAGTATGGTAAGGGTTGACCATGTTCATCACTCCAGCGATTCAAGTTGGTTGCCCACAAGGGAGTAGGACCTACAAAAGCTGGTCGGGGGTTGTTGTTCGGGGCTTGACCTACTAGCGGTAGGTTGTTGACTTCAGGCTCTGAGTCAGATCCATCAGAAAAGCCTTCTGCGAGGCGATCATCCAAAGGGATTGGATGCTCATCTTCGGGCTCTTCTTCGATCCACCCGGCATTGCCTTCATTTGGAAAGTACGGGTCACCGTGATGGAATCCAGCCATTTAAATCTACGCGAGAAGAGAGGTATAAGAATATAGTATACATGTAACTAGTAGTACAAAATACACCTATAGTATTTTAAGTTTAAGTTCTATAGATCTTCTTGTGGTATTGTTGGTAAGTTTTTAGACTTGTTAACACATCACAACCATTCTAGGGCATATGCTAATCACTCCTCGGACCAGCATAGTTAATCAGGCTATGCCATTCCCAGGACTGACCATACATCCCCGAGATCACTTGTGATATTTAACAATCATAATACTTTTGTTCTTGTCATTGTGACACTGATTTTAGTATGAATGCAGACTAGTATACTTAATTAAATATTTTAATATTTAAAGTATAGACTCTGGGTCAGAGTGCTTTAATCCCTAACGGGTTTATAGTTTAGTATATCTTTTATGGGTTGATATACTTGATTCACTATAAACAATGCTCTGATACCAATCTGTCACACCCCAAAACCAAGAACGGCGGAAACGTTCTGGGGCGGAGGACGTCATGTACAGTATCACAACACAGTAAATGTAAATAAGCAAACAACATCATCCATTGCATTAAATATATAATTTTAATACAAGCGTGTTCTGTACAGTTTTAGACACCAAAAATATAATGTAAATCAAAATAATATGATGAGTCTTGAATGTGCTCCATCTTCTCAAAAGCCGGCATCGGTACCTGTCTACTGATGACCTGAGAATACAAGTTATTTTGAAAGGGTTTATCAGCATTAAGCTGGTGAGTTCATAAGTATTTTAGTGTCGGTGTTTGTTATCAAAACGTTTGAACGTGTCTCAAGTATAAGTTTGTAAAATGTATGTAAGTGTTTGTAAAAGTTTGAATCTCTCAGAAAAACCTATATTTTCTATTAAAGTAGCCTTCTACCAAGGCTTAACTGTTTTGTATGCTCGTTTGTTGTAAAAGTGTGTAATTTCCCAAGTGTAACTATCATTTAACAAATATAGTTTGTACATTAATGTTTAAGTGAGGTTATCACTAAAAATATGTAATGGGTAAATCATTGTAGTACTGTAGTTTTGTATTATAGGAACTACTGCTGTACTAACTACCTTAAACCGGATTTATATTAAGGTATATTGTGATAATGGCACCATACTATCGACTGGTAACAACGACATACGAATGGTCGTAATAACGAAATGACGTTTGGCACCCGCAGATCTGCAGGTCTGGCTGTAGCTAGCAGCAAGGTGTAGGATAGTCAATCCAGTATAGATTTATACGCAAACTCACGCTCTCCCTCCAAGAGAATTTTGGATACAACTCGGGCCATGACATTTAAGGCATGCTCTGATCCAGTGGATCACAATTGTTAACGTATTCTTGTATATGTAGTGTAATGTTTCTCGTTCTAGTATAGTTGTATATGTTCTCCTCCTAGTATAGTTGTATATGTTCTCTTTCTAGTATAGTTGTATATGTTCTCCTCCTAGTATAGTTGTATATGTTCTCTTTCTAGTATAGTTGTATATGTTCTCTTTCTAGTATAGTTGTATATGTTCTCGTAGTAATGTAATGTATAGACTCATGAATGAACTGACTCATTGATCTAGAAGTTGTAGTAGTATGATCCTGTGTTACCCCGATGGTAACTTACTAGTGATGTGTATAGTACGCATGAATATGGAAGTACTTTTATGTCTATATATGTATATTTGATATATAACTAATATTGAAACGACCTTTGGATGGTCACCCGAAATCCCACCAGACCACATCCAAATCGAGAAAAAGGATATAGGGCGGATGGCCTTCCTAAGCCCTTTAAACATTGCTTATATATCTATACATATATGGGCATGCAATTTATAAGAAGTATAACAAAGTTTAAATAAAAGTATTTGATAAGTAAAAGAGTTTGTAAAACATTTCGAAGTAAAGCAGTTTGATAAACAGTTTGAACAGTGATAAAATCATTGGTTTTCTAGTTATTAATCACATGTGATTAATGCAATCACATGTGATTGATATCAATAACTATAAGCATTGAACTTGTATCCCTCCCCCCCATAAAGTATTTAAAACATTTAAAAGCATTTCAAAGGTTAATTAAAGGGGTATGAACTCACTTGTGGTGAGTGGCTTGGATTGTAGTGTCGGATACCGTGCTAGGTGGCAAACGGAGACTTGTTCAGATGCACGAGCCTAGTTATCATATAATAAGCATATATATATATATATATATATATATATATATATATATATATAACTAATTAGCCAAATAATAACTTAATGAAATAAGTTGGGACACTTAGGAACATGTAAACACTTTGTATAAGTGTTATAGGTCCTAATGGTTGCATCTAAGTGTTATGGGACAAGGCTAAAGGGGTTTGAAGCTTCCAAGAACCTTGAATGAGAGTTTACTACCCAACAAATCCCACCCAAGGAGTTTACGGTCGTAAACCCTTGAGTTTACGGCCGTGAACTTCAACCTTGGTGGTTTTGGGTGTTTTAAGGTGCTAAATGAATTCTAGAATAAGCCTAGCTTGGTGGTTTAATCCTTTGGGTAGTTTAGGGCATAGTTTATACTCCTTTGAGGAGTTTACGGCCTAAGGACCATATCCCTTAGAGTTTACGGCCGTAAAATCTCATGGGGTGGATGTTTTAATTCTTTCAAGTCTCTTTCACAAGTAGGATAATTTCTAGGCTTTTGATTTAGGCTAAGGGGGACCCTAGGCACACTTTGGTGCCTTTACTTGGAGTTTACGGACCAAGAGCATTTCTTGGCCGTAAACTCCCTTTTAGGGATGATTTTGATGTGTTTTAGTCCCATTTTAGCTACAAGTATTTGAGGGTTAAAGTCTAAAGCCTTAGGGGGTGATTAGGGCTCATTTTGCCCTTGAAAATGGTGTTTACGGTCCAAGAAATTCTTGGGCCGTAAACTCCTAAAACTTGATATTCTTGAATGATTTCTAGCCTCAAATGATCCTGCATATCATGCTAAACCAGTTGTCTAACAAGGAATTGGGACTAGATAGCCTTAAAGCTCCATTTTGGAGTTTACTCCCCAAGAACGTTCTTGGGCGGTAAACTCCCGGATCTCATATATTAAACATGTACTCTATGTTAATAAGCATAAAACAAACATTATAACACAACTAGAGAAGTGTACTCACGATTTGGGATTAAAACCCGAAGATCCGTGAGAGAGAATA
Organism: Lactuca serriola; assembly: GCF_051521515.1. Taxonomy (NCBI): domain Eukaryota; kingdom Viridiplantae; phylum Streptophyta; class Magnoliopsida; order Asterales; family Asteraceae; genus Lactuca; species Lactuca serriola. The sequence goes on along the minus strand of NC_136410.1, from coordinate 400,947 downwards.
TGGCTTTTCTCTAGTTGGAAATGTGAATAATGAATAAATTTATTTCAGAAATCTATTTATAGTCCTGAAATATTTTGGCAGAAAATATTTTTATTTTGGAATTGGACTCTAACATTATGAAGTGTTGATATGCTCAAGTTTCACAAACCCAAGAGCATCCACTCTCCTGATACCTCCTTAAATGTAAACCCTAGTGTACACAAACTTATTCAGAAAAGTCTGAAGTTCATTGAAACTGGACTAGCTTCTATTGAATAGATAATGTGCGTACAATTGGAAATTTCGGGTTGTCACAATAATAGTTCTCAAAGTAAATACAACCATTATAAATATAATTGAAATAGTTACACCAAAGTATATGTCTACATGTTTCAAAATCAATTACATTATGATGACAAAAATAAATTGTTGATGGTTTAACGTCCCATCCTCAAAGCGCTGAAGATTTTCCTGTTTCACTGATTTCCTGAGAATACAAGTAGTTTTGAAAAAGTGTCAACAATTAAGTTGGTGAGTTCATAAGAGTTTTGTTTGAAGTAGAAACCGTTTTCCTTGTAAAATTGATAGAGTTTGATTTCAAGAAAATCTAATATTTTCTTAGTTAAGTGTGAACAGAATATTCCTATATGATGCGTTAATGAACCCTAGAATGACCCGTAGATTTCCCCTACAATCGTCCATCGTATATAAGTTATATAAGATTTAAGTTAGATAAAACGTTGAATATAGTGGGTCTGCCCTAGGTCCACAACCCAACGAGGAACAGGAGATGAGGCGGGCACCACCAATTCTAAGCCAATCAAGACTAAATTCTTATATGACTCAAGCATATACGCTCAGCAATTATAGTTGAAGTCTAATAATTCTAGATGAAATATAGTTTTAATATCATAACAACTATTTTATGTGAACCTGGTACTTTGGAATGTACCCCATTTATATGAAACCCGGTACTTTGGAATGTACCCCATTTATATGAAAACCCGGTACTTTGGAATGTACCCCATTTATATGAAGACCCGGTACTTTGGAATGTACCCCATTTATATGAAAACCCGGTACTTTGGAATGTAACCCATTCGTATGAAAACCTGGTACTTTGGAATGTACCCCATTTATATGAAAACCCGGTACTTTGGAATGTACCCCCTTATATAAAAACCCGGTACTTTGGAATGTACCCCATTTATATGAAAACCCGGTACTCTGGAATGTACCCCCTTATATGAAAACCCGGTACTTTGGAATGTACCCCATTCGTGTGAAAACCTATTGTAATGTAAATGATCATAAACTATACCTATTATAGTTTATCAAAATGTTTGAAATGTATATGCAACCTAACTATACTCATTATAGTTTAGTATGTTTATTTGTGGTGTACAAGAACCCTTTCTATGTAAGTCAAATGTATAGTACAATATAGCTATGTTTAACTTGCTTTGTTTTGTACTAATGATTATGAGGGAGGATTCTTATAAATTCAGTAAGTAATTCCTATTATATAATTATACCACTACAAGAAATACATGTAATATATGAAGTCATCAAAGATTTAACACTCTGCTCAACATCTTACAAGGTGGTTTTGAAAGTTAGAAGCTGTTAACTAACTCTTAACATTTCTACACTGTTTTAATCAAGTCGAAAACTAGATCCGTAAATTCTGAGAGTTCCTAAAATGTGTCTAATTTACTCATAATTTTTATCATGATTTTTGGAAGCCTTTAACTTGTATTAAAATGCTTATATTCACAGACTGGTCTGGATTTGTGGTTGAAAAGACATGCTGTTTTGTAAAAATCACCATAAATTGTAGAAAAATCGTGTGGAGATGTGCAAGTAGTCATTTTAAAGCTAAGAAGTGGAACTACTTGCACCTAAAATAGTTTTGAAAACTAAAATGTTTAAGTTGTCCAAAACAGTCCGTGAATGGATTTGAACTTTTCTGATGAAGGCTGTTAGAAAAGTTTAGTTATGTTCTTGGTGTTTTAACTTGTATTCCCCCCCTAAAAACTTGAGAAAACATGAAAATGTAGGGGTATGAACTCACCTTGAGTGATTTCAGTAGATGGATGATGGAGAAAAGATGTGTTAAACTCAAGAACACTTGGGAGAATCACTTGGAGATTTGAAGATCAAGAGAAGAATAAAGCTTGATAATCAACCTTGGAGTCTTGAAATAGAGAGAAAAAGTTTGAGAGAAAAGTCGTGTTTTATTTTTGGTGAAATGAGAGCAAGTGAAAGAAATGAGGAGAGAGGATGAATGTCCAGCTCTCAAAACGTGGGAATGACTTGTGAGTGAGGTAAAAAAGGACAAGGAAGTGACAAGGTATGGTGGGGAGGAGTGTGGGTTAGTCATGGAGTAGGTATGGGGTTGCTTGTGTCATAAAATAAAGGAAAGTCAACACTCCACCTTTGTACTTCACCCACTCTTCTTGGATAAGGTTTTATCCTTAAAAACATGATTAATCATTAATTAAAGGGTCTTATATGTTAAAATAAAGTTTTGGGTGAAAATCCCGTGTTAAAACAATTAAAAACGGGCCTAAAACGCAAAATTAGACGAAAACCGGGAGAAAAGAAGCTTCCCAACGAGACCTCTCGGTTCTGGCCGAGGTTCGGTCCTCCTGAGGCTGGGTGAGAAGCGAAGCGGAGCAGATCAGCAAGTGAGGGTCAGAAGCGAGGAGACCGAGGTGAACAGTACCTTCGGGTTCAGGTGTGTGTGCGTGAGGTTCGGTCCTGAGAGGACCCTTCGGGTTCGGTTCTGAGAAGGCTCTCGGGTTCGGCTCTTCCAGCTTCGGTTCTTAGCAGGTTCGGTCCCTATAGGGACCTTCGGTTCTAAGAGGACTTTCGGCCTTAAGAGGGGTTTCGGGTCCTTAAGAGGGGTTTCGGGTTCTCAAGCCTATTTTACTCGTTTTTACCCCGTTTTAAGCTGTTTTTGACCCGGTTAAGGGTCGGAATGACCCGAATGACTTCAAAAAGTTATGGAAACTTTTGAGAGAGATTTGGGAGAGATTTCACATTCTTGGAGAGATTTGGGAGAGATTTGACATTCTTGGAGAGATTTCACATACAAAGAGATATTTGGGAGAGATTTCACATTCTTGGATAGATTTGGCATTCTTGGAGAGATTTCACATACAAAGAGATATTTGGGAGAGATTCCACATACTTAGAGAGATTTGGGAGAGATTCTCGATAAGAAGAGATAGAGTGAAAACGATTGAGAGAGGTTTCATTTGTGACCTTTTTGAGTGTCCGGCTTCGCAATGCAAGGTCCGTAAATCCTATTAAGCCTTGTTTAAGGATCTTACACACTCCCGATGAGTATGCAACATTGTTTTATCGGTTTGGCTCGCCACGTACCACAGTTTTAGGTTAAGAAGATCTAGATGTACGCACTTTTCGATTTATGATCTCTCATTAGAATAGCGAGTGGAATAATATTTACCTAACATAAGCCCTAGTACACAAGGGTTAGCTGAGTTGACCGGTTTGACTTGTTGACTTTATTTGACTTTGAATTGACTAGAATTTGACGGTTGTCACAAGTGACAAGTCTTAAGAAGGTTTATAACATTCATCAAATGTGGAAAGTTGTGATGTCTTGGATAAGACAAAGACCAACTAGGACCAATTTTGTGAAGTGTTTTGTCTTGATAAAAACTACACTAACTCTTGAATATTTATCTGTCAAGAAATGTTTATTGACAAGAGAATCTTATATGTCAGGGAGTCAGTGGGAGTCTTAATGGTCTTGAAAAGTTCAAGAACTAATCAAGAATAAAATTTATCGATCATCACTAGCACACAACTTGAGGTTCACAACCTATCGTGTTGACACTATCTTATTTTTGTGCCGTTCCAATTGAGTTAATTATGCATGTGAGTTCTATGAGTTCTCATTTGAACGCATAAAAGGCAAGAACCTTGATCAATGAAAAGTACATTGATAGGAAAGGATGAGCTGCTTAACTACTTGGAAGACATGGTGGGCACTCGTGTTACCATAAGGCCAGAAATCAAGATTGAGAAAGTTCGGTCCATATGAGTTTGGATTTGTCGCAAACTTTGGTTTTGACAAATTCGCATGGATAGGAACACATACACCATTAAAATCTAAGTGTCATAAGATTCCCTCCTTCATGAAAATGACCGTGAGGATATGCTTTCACTAAGAGAGATTTTAAGAAGATAGTGATTGTGAAAATTATATTCTCAAATTCGATTATGGTTACGGTATCCCTTTCCATGATTCAAATTGTGAGATTTGGCAATTAGTCTGAATTGTTTAGACACACATATGAGTTATCTAAGGCAAAGGTGTATAAGTTTGAGAAGCTAAGATAAAGGATTATCAAAGCATTAGGTATTAGAAATATGAACTTAAGAAATTCAATAGGTATTGTTTTCTGGAAGTTAAGCTGTTTTCTTAATACATGTCAAAGCTAGTGGGAGCATAAGTGTTATGCTTATATGATAATAATCATCATGATAGTGGGAGCATAAATGTTATGCTTGTATGATTATTATGGCAAGTATTGCAAGTTAGCAATATTAATTATAGAAAACAAGAGTTATACTTTGCAAAGTCGTAAGGGTTGAAAAGTTGTTTTGCTATAATTAAGGGAGAGAATATTATGCTTCATTTCAAATCTAAAGGCTTAGGTTGTGGAATGTTAACAAATTTAGTCAAGGATACATAGTGTGTTCTTAAATTTCGATTATGATTACGGTATCCCTATTCATAGTTCGAATTGTAAGAATGAGACACATAAATATTATGGCAGAAGATTGATAAAGTATCATATCTTTATGTAAGACATTATGCATCGTGTACTATACGCTTCGGGTATAGGATTGATTGTCAGTGCTATTATATTTGACCATTCTAAAATTTTCCAAATGTCTAGCGCATTTAGAGGGAAAAAGGACAAGAATCGGTTTTGACTAAGATAATTGATATTGCCATATTTATACCTATTTTTAGGCAATATTTAAGTACATTTTTAATAATAAATTGATAAAATGTTTAGAATAATGGTACTTATGACTTTAAATTGTTATTTTCAGTCAATTAAAAGGATTTTTGAAGAGAGGGACCAAAAGTGGCAATATGTGGAACATGGGAGGCTTGAAAGACAAGAAAAGAATAAATCCACGATAAATACTGAATTCACGACGTGGCAAAGTCGGCCGCAACATGGCATGAGGTTTCCAGAAGATAAACATCGCGACGCGGAGGATTTCCTTGCATGGTACGGATATCTTGAAACCCACGACGTGGCAAAGCTGGCCACGACGTGGCGCAGGTTTTTGGAGATTATTTAAGTTCTCCTGATTATTACGAAAGGAAGAAGCTTTTGGCTGAAGGAAAGAATTCCAAGAGACGATGTAACAGCCCGGAATTCCAGGTATTGTTATATTTATGATTTTGGGTGTTTTAAGAGGGGACTCGGCGAGTTGGAGCTCAGGCTCGCCGAGTAGGATCGCGGATCTGGTCGCGGGTTCGCGACTGGACTCGGCGAGTCCGGATATGGACTCGGCGAGTCCGCGCTGTTTAGCAAAACCCTAACTTCCTAGGTTTGGGACATATATAAGGGGCCTTATGGCCGTCATTGTTCACCCTAGTCCCTTGAGTGAAACCCTAATTCGATTGTGAGCATCTGGAGCAAGGTAGAAGACCATTATTGATCTTGGAAGTGTTATTTTGCAAGGAGGAGGAGGCTTGGTTAAGGGAACAACAGGAGAAGCCATATTCTGAGGGTTGGGGACACAGAGCAACGTTATTCAGGTAATATTTTCGAGTTGTTCCCTTCTATGTTGATGTGTATATGGATTTAGGGTTTATTGAACCCTTTTGTGGCTAGATCGAGTGTTTCCTTAGTCCCCCAAACGATTGGAACCCTATATTGGGACCCTTGGAAGTCCAGAGTGTCCCATGCCTGAGTTTTTCGGGAATCAATGGAGGTTTTGGATTGGAATCCTTATGCCTTAGGTCAAAACGTCAATTATGAGTCATGGGGTGTATTATGAGCACCGAAATAAGGACTTTACGTGATGAACCAGTCTAGGAAGGCCAGACCTATGAATTGCCGGAGCAGATCTGACCTTAGAAAGCAGTTTGAGCGGTTGCATGGCATGGACTCGCCGAGTCTGATGAACAGACTCGGCGAGTAGCTTGAAGATTGCCTTAGAATGGTCCTGTCCGGGTTATGGGTTGGATCGGTGAGTCAGGGCGAGTTAGAGAGGGTTAACAGGTGGTCTGAGTCGAACTGGGACTCGCCGAGTTGTTCTTCAGACTCGGCGAGTTGAGTCGGGGTGGCCCCGCGATTCTTCCAGGAGGAACTCGTCGAGTCAGGGGAGATACTCGACGTGTAGAAATGGAATCTTAGAGAATTGGTGAGGACGTCTAGACTCGCCGAGTCGCCCTAGCGCTCGCCGAGTCCGGTCAAAGTTGACCGTTGACCGTTGACCGTTGACCAAAGTGGACCTGTGTTGACTTCTTAGGGATAGTCAACATTAGAGATATAAAGTGTTAACTAGGGACATATAATGTTATAGGAGGATTAGAGCTCGGAGAATCGGGCACGAGGGATTCCCAGGGTTGTGAGATATCGAGACACGCGAGGTGAGTCTTCTCACTATACTTTACCTTGAGTAGGTAACCAGAGTTATATGATAGAGTATTTATATGCTATGTATGTTATGTGTTGCACTGCATTCTTCTATGTGATTTATGCTATGCTTGTTTACAGAGTTAGAACCTGAGGGTTCACAGAGTATGGGTGCACGGACCCACAGAGTTGTAGCCTCGAGTGGCTAATATGTTTGATGTGGTATTTTGGGGAACTCACTAAGCTTTATGCTTACAGTGTTGGTGTTATTTGTTTCAGGTACTAGTGAGGATCGCGGGAAGGCACCGGCCTGATCAGTGCACACACGCGGGATTTATATTATGTGATCTTGGGGTTTTTATATGTTATGAAATGAATTACAAACAATGATGTTTTATGAATGTTAAATGAATTTTGCCTTTATAAAATGCGAAAAATTGTTTTTAAATTCTTGGTGTTACAATTTGGTATCAGAGCCTTGGTTTTAGGGATTCGAGTACACCTCCGGGCGTATTTGAACTCAAACTGAGGATTTGAGATGTAATTTTCAAAAGATTAAAAGATTTTTGAAAAGAGGCAGAGCAAGAGATGTGTGTACGATCAGCCGCGCCCGAACGGTGATTTCCCAAAATACCCTTACATTATGTGATGTTAATATTGATATGATGTATCTGCATGCTAGAGTAGGCTAGGCATTGGTATTAGAACTAGATTGACCTGATTTGTGATGCCTTAGCCTAGGGAGAGGTGAGCTGCTATGAGATGCTTGAGAGTGAGTAGGTAGCAGCGAGGGACTTATGAGAGATCTATTAGAGAGTGGTCTACGCATGATAGAGTACTTGAGACCTGGAATTCGAAGAGGAGGACTTGTAGTGTATTCTGGTGCGATGCGGACAGTAGTATTGGGCCCGTACTACTGGAAGCACCGGAGCGGGGTGCAGCCAAAGTAAGAATCTTTGGAATGCCAAGAATCAAGGAGGAAAGAGTTGACGAGTGTGAGTGTGTTCGTGGGGATTCTAAATTTATTGTATGTCGTATTTCAGCGGTAGATCATGGTGAGGACACGTTTCACGTCCGAGAGCAGTGGTACTAGTGAGGAGGATATCCGCTGGATCATCCAGGAGGAGGTAGCTGCAGCCATCAGGGCAGAAATTCCGGAGATGTTTGGGTCCATAAAGACCACGCTGATTGAGACATTCGACGAGCGTTATGCCGCTCTTACTGAGGCTGCTGCTGCAGCGGCTACCGCAGCGGTGACTGCTGCAAGGCCGCAGGGTGGGGATGCGTTACTATTTCGGGAATTCAACAACACAAAACCACCAGAGTTCGATGGGACCCAGGATCCGGTGGCAGCGATGAGGTGGATATCTGATATTGAGGGGTGCTTCTTCACTTGCTCGTCTCTTGAGCATTTGAAGGTCCGATTCGTGCTGAACCAGCTTCGCTTGGGAGCGAAGGACTGGTGGAAGTTTGCAACGGCGCATTATACACCTGCTGAGCTTTCTGCGGTGACCTGGGAGAGGTTCACCACCATGTTTCGAGATGAGTACGTTCCCCAGGTGGAGAGGGAGCGTTTAGCACAGGAGTTTTTGACCCTCAAGCAGGGTACTGAGTCTGTTACAGCAATCACGAGGATGTTCCACGAGAGGGCGATGTTCTGCCCTGAGCACGTGCCCACTGAGCAGGCACGTATGAGCCGCTACTTGAGCATCTTGAGGCGGGATATTCGGGAGTTCTCTGCGAACTCCTCGTACCGGACATTTGCCGAGCTTCAGGCAAATACCTGGAAGAGGGAGATCGAGCTTGAGACTCAGGCCAGGGAGGAGGCGGAGTCTTAGGGGAGGATCGGCGACCGGCACAGTCGCAGCCGGCCGCCAAGCGGGCCAAGCCTGCTGATCCCAGACCAGGGAGCCAGAAGGGCCGCACTTGCGGAAAGTGCGGCAAGGGGCATGATGGAGTTTGCCGAGCGGGGTCTTGCTACAAATGTGGCAAGGTGGGGCACATGGCCAAGGACTGCCCCAAGGGGTTTGCAGTGTGCTTTCACTGCAACCAGACTGGACACCGGAAGGCTGAGTGTCCGCAGCTGCGCGGAGCACCTCAGGGATCTGCTCCTTCCGCCATCAGAGCTACAGAGAGTCGGCCTATGAAGACCGAGGCACCGAGAGCTCGAGGGAGAGCCTTCCAGCTGACTGCGGAGGAAGTCCGCGCTGCGCCCGATGTGGTGGCTGGTACGTTTCCTTTCATGTATTTATATTGATGTTGAAATACTATGCTTATATTAGGTTATGCGTAGGTACCTTCCTTGTGAATTCCGTGCCTGCTTTAGTGTTATTTGACTCGGGTGCGAGTCGGTCTTTTGTATCTTTGGCCTTTAGCCAGCATATCAGTGTTAGTCGTGAGGCATTGAGTCGGCCTCTGAGAGTTTCCATAGCTGATGATAGAGTGATTTGTGCCACGGGGGTCTTCCGGGGATGTGTGTTAGAGATTTTCGGGGTTGAGTTTCCGATTGACCTGATTCCTATCGCGATGGGTGATGTCTGTGTCATTGTGGGCATGGACTGGTTGAGCCGATTCGGCGCAGTCATCGACTGCGAGCGTCAGTTGGTGACTATACGAGACCCTAGTGGGGGAGTTCTTTCGGTGTACGGCGAGGGTACGCGTTCGGGATCAGCCTTTTGTTCGGCCGCTAGAGCGAGGCAGTGTCTACAGCAGGGCTGTAAGGGTTTTGTGGCGTATGTGATGGATACGCGAGCAACTTCCGAGAGACCGAGTTCAGTTGGGGAGGTACCGGTGGTGCGTGAGTTTCCAGATGTCTTTCCCGAGGAGCTGCCGGGAGTACCTCCTGTGAGGCAAGTGGAGTTTGGTATTGATTTGATTCCGGGGGCCGCGCCTATCGCTAAGGTGTCTTATCGTCTTGCACCTCCAGAGATGCAAGAGTTATCCTCGCAACTTCAGGAGTTGCTGGGGAAGGGATTCATTCGGCCGAGCAGCTCGCCGTGGGGAGCACCTATTCTGTTCGTCAAGAAGAAAGATGGTTCACACCGGATGTGCATTGATTACCGAGAGTTGAACAAGTTGACGGTCAAGAACCGTTACCCATTACCGAGGATCGACGATTTATTTGATCAGTTGCAGGGAGCATCTTGGTTTTCCAAGATCGACTTGAGGTCGGGATATCATCAAGTGAAAGTGCAGGATGAGGACGTACAGAAGACAACATTCAGAACGCAATATGGGCATTATGTGTTTGTGGTGATGCCTTTTGGGCTCACCAACGCCCCGGCTGTATTCATGGATCTCATGAACAGGGTATGTAGACCGATGTTGGATCGGTCAGTGATTGTATTTATCGATGATATTTTGGTGTATTCGAGATCTAGAGAGCAGCATGAGGAGCATTTGAGGGAGGTCCTTGGGGTTTTGAGATCGGAGAAGCTTTATGCAAAGTTCTCCAAGTGTGACTTCTGGTTGCGGGAGGTCCAATTCCTAGGACATCTTGTTAATCAGGAAGGGATATTGGTTGATCCGGCCAAGGTTGAGGCGGTGATGAGTTGGGAGGTGCCGAAGTCACCCTTTGAGATCAGGAGTTTCCTTGGATTGGCAGGGTATTATCGGAGATTTATTAAGGACTTCTCCAGAATTGCAGTGCCACTCACTAGATTGACCCGAAAGGGGGTTGCATTCTCATGGGGACCCGAGCAGCAGACCTCTTTTGAGACACTTCGCCAGAGATTGTGCGAAGCCCCGGTGTTAGCTCTCCCGGAAGGGATGGAGGATTTTGTAGTTTATTGTGATGCATCTATTTCGGGGTTGGGTGCAGTTCTGATGCAAAGAGGGCATGTAATAGCATATGCATCGAGGCAGCTGAAGCCTCACGAGGCGAGATATCCCACGCATGATCTAGAGCTGGGGGCGGTAGTGTTCGCCCTCAAGATTTGGCGTCATTACTTGTATGGGGTTCGTTGCACGATATACATGGACCATAAGAGTTTGAAGTACTTGATGGACCAGCCCAACCTAAACATGCGTCAGAGGAGGTGGTTGGATGTGGTCAAAGATTATGATTGCGAGATCCTGTACCACCCGGGCAAAGCTAATGTGGTAGCAGATGCGTTGAGCCGTAAGGGGGAGAGCACTCCACTACGAAATGTATGTTTGAGGTTGACCGTGATAGCTCCAGTACTGGATGCCATTCGTGAGGCACAATCGGAAGCTATGCAACTGGAGATGCAGAAGAGAGAGCGGGTCGTTGGTTTGGTTTCAGAGTTCGTTACGGATGTTCGAGGGTTGATGACCTTCTGGGGTCGGATTTGGGTACCGTTTGTGGGCGGTACGCATACTACTTTGATGGAGGAGGCACATCGATCGAAATTCTCGATCCATCCCGGGGCTACAAAGATGTATTTGGATTTGAGGAGAGAATATTGGTGGCCCTGTATGAAGAGGGACGTCGCGTGGTTTGTCGAGAGGTGCTTGACCTGCCGTAGGGTTAAGGCCGAGCACCAAAGACCGCATGGCAAGTTGCAGCCATTGGAGGTTCCCGAGTGGAAGTGGGAACAGATCACTATGGATTTCATCACCAAATTGCCAAGGACTGCCAGAGGGGTTGATGCAATTTGGGTGATTGTAGACAGATTGACGAAGAGCGCTCACTTCCTTGCCATTAGTGAGAGTTCTTCAGCAGAGAAATTGGCGGAGGTGTATGTGAGAGAAGTAGTATCTCGACATGGGGTGCCGATCTCGATTGTTTCAGATCGTGATGTGCATTTCACTTCCAGATTCTGGAAGAAATTTCATGAGGAGTTGGGTACTAGATTGCATTTTAGTACCGCATATCATCCCCAGACAGACGGTCAGAGTGAGCGGACGATTCAGACGCTCGAAGACATGCTTCGGGCGTGTGTGTTGGATTTTGGGGGTAGCTGGGATGCGTATTTGCCCTTGGCGGAGTTTTCCTACAACAACAGCCATCATTCGAGCATCGGTATGCCGCCCTTTGAGCTGTTGTATGGTAGGAGATGTCGGACCCCCATTTGTTGGGGAGAGGTGGGACAGAGAGTGATGGGCAGTACAGAGATTGTGCTTCAGACGACAGAGCAGATTCAGCAGGTTAGACAGAGGTTATTAACCGCCCAGAGCCGATAGAAAAGTTATGCAGACAGACGCCGGTCTGAGCTTGAGTTTCAGGTCGGCGACTTCGTACTCCTGAAGGTCTCTCCTTGGAAAGGAGTGATTCGATTCAGGAAGAGGGGCAAGTTGGGGCCCCGGTATATTGGGCCTTTTCGTGTGATTGCGAGGGTAGGACGGGTGGCCTACCGTTTGGAGTTGCCAACGGAATTGGGACAGATCCACGACACTTTTCATGTGTCGCAATTGAGAAAGTGTATAGCCGATGAGTCGGCAGTAGTTCCATTAGGGGACATTCAGGTGGATGCGAGCCTGAATTATGCCGAGAGACCAGTGGCCATCAGAGATCGGAAGATCAAGGTTCTGAGGAATAAGAAGATACCTCTAGTGTTAGTTCAGTGGCAGCACCGGAAGGGATCGGAAATGACCTGGGAGCCGGAGCGTGAGATGCGGGAGCAGCATCCGGAGCTATTTTCAGAGTGAGACTTCGAGGGCGAAGTCTAGTCCTAGTGGGGGAGAGTTGTAACAGCCCGGAATTCCAGGTATTGTTATATTTATGATTTTGGGTGTTTTAAGAGGGGACTTGGCGAGTTGGAGCTCAGACTCGCCGAGTAGGATCGCGGATCTGGTCGCGGGTTCGCGACTGGACTCGGCGAGTCCGGATATGGACTCGGCGAGTCCGCGCTGTTTAGCGAAACCCTAACTTCCCAGGTTTGGGACATATATAAGGGGCCTTATGGCCGTCATTGTTCACCCTAGTCCCTTGAGTGAAACCATAATTCGATTGTGAGCATCTGGAGCAAGGTAGAAGACCATTATTGATCTTGGAAGTGTTATTTTGCAAGGAGGAGGAGGCTTGGTTAAGGGAACAACAAGAGAAGCCATATTCTGAGGGTTGGGGACACAGAGCAACGTTATTCAGGTAATATTTTCGAGTTGTTCCCTTCTATGTTGATGTGTATATGGATTTAGGGTTTATTGAACCCTTTTGTGGCTAGATCGAGTGTTTCCTTAGTCCCCCAAACGATTGGAACCCTATATTGGGACCCTTGGAAGTCCAGAGTGTCCCATGCCTAAGTTTTTCGGGAATCAATGGAGGTTTTGGATTGGAATCCTTATGCCTTAGGTCAAAACGTAAATTATGAGTCATGGGGTGTATTATGAGCACCGAAATAAGGACTTTACGTCATGAACCAGTCTAGGAAGGCCAGACCTATGAATTGCCGGAGCAGATCTGACCTTAGAAAGCAGTTTGAGCGGTTGCATGGCATGGACTCGCCGAGTCTGATAAACAGACTCGGCGAGTAGCTTGAAGATTGCCTTAGAATGGTCCTGTCCGGGTTATGGGTTGGATCGGTGAGTCAGGGCGAGTTAGATAGGGTTAACAGGTGGTCTGAGTCGAACTGGGACTCGCCGAGTTGTTCTTCAGACTCGGCGAGTTGAGTCGGGGTGGCCCCGCGATTCTTCCAGGAGGAACTCGTCGAGTCAGGGGAGATACTTGACGTGTAGAAAGGGAATCTTAGAGAATTGGTGAGGACGTCTAGACTCGCCGAGTCGCCCTAGCGCTCGCCGAGTCCGGTCAAAGTTGACCGTTGACCGTTGACCGTTGACCAAAGTGGACCTGTGTTGACTTCTTAGGGATAGTCAACATTAGAGATATAAAGTGTTAACTAGGGACATATAATGTTATAGGAGGATTAGAGCTCGGAGAATCGGGCACGAGGGATTCCCAGGGTTGTGAGATATCGAGACACGCGAGGTGAGTCTTCTCACTATACTTTACCTTGAGTAGGTAACCAGAGTTATATGATAGAGTATTTATATGCTATGTATGTTATGTGTTGCACTGCATTCTTCTATGTGATTTATGCTATGCTTGTTTACAGAGTTAGAACCTGAGGGTTCACAGAGTATGGGTGCACGGACCCACAGAGTTGTAGCCTCGAGTGGCTAATATGTTTGATGTGGTATTTTGGGGAACTCACTAAGCTTTATGCTTACAGTGTTGGTGTTATTTGTTTCAGGTACTAATGAGGATCGCGGGAAGGCACCGGCCTGATCAGTGCACACACGCGGGATTTATATTATGTGATCTTGGGGTTTTTATATGTTATGAAATGAATTACAAACAATGATGTTTTATGAATGTTAAATGAATTTTGCCTTTATAAAATGCGAAAAATTGTTTTTAAATTCTTGGTGTTACAGACGATTCAGAGCGAAAGAAGGGTTCTGGAAGGAGGTTTTCAACACCAAAAAGAATAGAGGTTTATATTTTAGTTAAATAAGAACATGTCTTTTATTACTTTTAGCCGTGTTGGTTTAGTTGCTATGATGAGCAGCTGAATCTAGCTACTCTTGTTTAGCTAGATGAAGCTTTAAACTTATGAATAGGTCAATGTTTATGGATTAAGTTTAGTTGGTAAAAATTGCTTGTGTTTGACTTGTATAACCTAGCATGCTATTGTTTGTTTTTCTAATTGCTTGATTGCATGTTCTGTGTAGCTTAGTGACCATTAACTACATGAACTTGTTTACCTAATGATTTAGTGAACATTGAATTGTTAGAGCTAGGATTGACCAATCTTAGTTAGTAATTAGAGTAAATAAACTTAGTTGTGCTAGAGAACGTGTATTGTGACCATAATTACGTTATATTACAAATCTTACATAGCATATTTACAATCATAATTAGTTCTGTGTTTAATTATGTGTGAACATACATGGTTTGACATGAATTAGTTAATTATTGGTAAAGTTAGAAATAAATTACTAATACAACTAAAAACCAACTTAATAATCCGTAATCATTAGCTAGCCATAAGGAAGAAGTGGATTCAAACTAAACAAGAGTGTGTTTTTACTTATTGAATTTGATTTAAGTTCATCTGATCTTGTAAAACCAGATAAAACCACTTCTAAACTTGTTAATAATTAGGTTAATTTAATAGTAAGTAAATTAATTAGAACACCGTTCCCTGTGATCGACACCCGACTTACCCAAACTATACTATAATTTGACTAGGTACACTGCCTATAAGTGCATAGTCAGTTAATTTTGTTAGGTTATAAATATTAAAATTAGTGAGTACTTTTGTGCACATCAATAATTAAACAACTATCAAAGGATGATCCAAAGCTCGCTGAGGATTGGTCGCTTGTGAGTAGTTGGAAGTATGATATTGGATGGATCATATCGACATTATTATGAATAGATAATATTTTATTAAGAATGAGTTGTCGTATGGCAAATATGGAAATGTTACCATATTGGGAGTTGGATATTGAGAGTCTATGTCTAGATTAGAATTTTTTTTAGCAAAAGGATGTTCAAAGGAATGTAGTTTGAGTGAGAGACATCACGTCTATGGAATTGTCTCGTAACAATCTCCAATAGAGGACTTTGTAATTTCATTGGCAATAGTCATTATGACTTTTGTGCTATGACATTGCGAAATGATCATTGCATAAAATGTTAGAATCTAGCATATTCTATAAGTGGCAAGAATTTGATATTCTTACACTTATGATAAGGATTGGGAGTTGTGAAATGAGTATGATTGGAAATGTGTTCATTTGATCTATTTAACAAAGTAAGGACCGTAGGTAAACATTGTGTGCATGCTGAGAGCATGGGACAAGTGTAGTAATAATTCAAGTAATAAGTTAATTAACAGAAACAACAAATAATGAGTAATTGATATGGTGATGAATAAAAGGTGTTTTATTTATACCCAGAGTTTGGGGCCATATGGGATTAGTATTATTCTTGTGTTTCACTTTGCATGTTTTGACTTTTTGAATAATTAAATTGGTTCAGAACAATCAAATTATTCGAACGGACCACAGTCGTTCATATGTTGGAAGTAGGTATGAATGAAGAGTGTCATGAATTGGTTTGTAGATTGTCTAAAGTGTATTAGACATAGCAAAGGTTTGCTGCAACGTTCATGAGTGCTTATGAATATGATTTTGAGCATTGGATTAAACCCACCCTCACTTGGCTCACTTCATGGATTTTATCACGAGTGATTGGTGAGACGATAATATCTTATATTCTTGAAACCGAGATGTATAAGTTGTATCTTGCGAGTCGGTTACACATTGATAATATGTAAACGCGCCAGTAACTTGGACATGTCATAAAACATATTGTTGTGTGTGATTCGGTGAGTGAGTGCAAGAAAGCATTGAATCAAAGTTTATCCATTCCTTTTATCCAGAGTAGGATGAAAGCGATATCTGTGGGCCCCTCGATGATTTAGTGATGGCACATAAGCGCTTGGCCAAGCTGAGACTAATTTGATGTGTTCAATCATAGTCTGTTGTCAGTCGTCATAAATCGGAAATCGGGAAACAGAACATAGACTGAGAGAATGATCAAAATCCATGTCTCAAGTCTATACGATATCAAGAATGGAGGAATATATGATCCCTTATCTAAATGACACGTTTCTGATAAGATCAGAGTTGACAGCGGCTTTTGAAAGCTACGATTGCTAATCAGGATCTGAGGTTATACGCAGAATAGTTATTAGGCTTATCCAAGTGGGAGACTGTTGGATTAGTGTCTAAGTCCATAACTATTTTGGTATGTACTTGACTCGATTGTGCTTGTTCCTTTTGGGTTGCCTTCACACTGGTGACTAGACATGATGATTGTTGAGGAGAGAGGCTGGTTTATTGTTAAGAATAATAATATAAGGTATAAATATGATTTGTTAATATATTATATGAATAATATATTAATTTGGAATCATATTATTAATTAGTATTTAATCAGAAATTAATTTAGAATTAATTTTGGGATTAAAGGAACTGACTGAAAGTGCAGGGGCTATTTTGTAATTATTCAATAGTTGAGGCTTTGGGCCATTGGATCACCTTTATTAAGGCTTGAACGAAAATCCTAGAAGGATCTAAGAGTTTTCGTCCAAGGGCTTAAGGAAAGGAGTCCATGGACTTGCTTAGGCCCTAAGCTAAGGGATTAGGGTTTACACCTTGAAATCCTAGTTAGCCTTAAGTATAAATAGCACCCTAAGGCACTACGATTTCATCTAAGCCTTGGGGGAAACCTAAAAGGGACGAAATCTAGGGTAAGATACCCTTCTCTCCTCTCTCCCATATTCATCCTTTCACCTAGTGTGTTTGTGAGCCATTAGAGGTACTACACTTGTGGTACTTGCTTTCAAGAGCTAAGGAAATTCAAGGAACTAGTTGTTACTACTATATAACAAAAAAAGGTATGTATTCTATTCTTTTATGTGAATTTCGAAAATAGTACTAGCATGCCAGGTTTCTTTTTGTGTTCATAAAGTTGTATAACTAATAGTGAAAACATAGATCCAACTCTAGGGTTGCATGCACACATAGGATTGTTTGTATTAAACCCATCAATGAGCTAGCGTATAATATTTATGTGGACATGTTTGTTTGATTGGGGGTTAGGTTAAGGCGGTCCTGCTTTGTGCTGAAGGCCAGCATACCTGGTGAGCGGTCCGAATAGGCTGTAGGCCCTACGAAGCAGTCCAGTCATGCCGAAGGCTCGAGAGCGGTCCAGATAGACTGTAGGCCCTGCGAGGCGGTCCATTCAGGCTGAAGGCTCATTATGCATGCTGTTTTGTATTTGTTATATGATGTGGTTATGTTTGTATGGCGTTGGTATTTTGGGGGAACTCACTAAGCTTTCGGTCTTATAGTGTCAGTTTATTATTTCAGGTACATCAGCGGATCACGGCAAGGCGAATGCATGATCGTACAGCTCCTCATGATTTGTTTATGTTTCTGTGAAAAACTCTGATATTATATATTTTAAAAACAAACTTTGTAATGATAAATGGTTTTAAATGGTTTGAACAAGTTTTAATTTGGCATGAAATTTTTGGCTGTTACACATATACTATTTGGTTGACAGGAAATGGAATTGAAATTAATTCCAGATTCGGTTTGGTTAGTAGGAAACAAAATTAGAATCCACGTAAGATGATAGAATTGCTCTTTTTTAATTTGGTTTGCTTAATTTTACTTTAAGTTCAATCTTACATGTAAAGATAGATTCTGTAAAATACACAAATAGTAAATTTTCATTTTATTAATTGAACATTCATGCCGGTGGCAGCGGTAGGTAGTGGTGGTGGTTGGTAGTGACGATGATCTTAGTGGTGGATGGTGGATGGTGGTAGTGGTAGGTGGTGGTGGTGCTAGATGGTGGCGGTGACGGTGGTGGTGTTGATGACGACGGCGAAAGGTGGATGGTAGTGGCGGTGGTGGTAGCGATGGTAGGGTGGTGGTGGGTTATAGTGGTGACGGTGGTAGTAAGTGGGAGGTTGTGGTGGCGGGGGTGGCTGTGGCGGTAGGTGTAGAGAGGGTATGTGGTGGTAGTGGTGGCGGTAAGTGGTGGTGGTGGTGGTGGTGCTGGCGGTAGGTAGGTAGTGATGGTGACGGTGATAAGGATATATGGTGGTGGTGGTGGTAAATGGTGATGACGGTGGCAGGTGGTAGGTAACAGTGACAGGTGGTAGGTAACGGTGGCAGTGGGTGGTAGCGCTGGTAGTAGGTAATGGTGGTGGGGATGGCGGCGTTAAATAGGTGGCGGTGGAAATAGTGTTGATGGTAGTGATGGTAGTGGTGGTGGTGGTAGTAGTGGTTAGTGATTGTGGCGGCGACGATGGTGGTGGTGGTGATAGCGGTGATGAAGGTGGTGGTGGGTGATGGTGGTAGAACTTATGTTGTGAAATAAAGTAAGAGTAATAAGGTAAAATGCCACTTTTCTTCCAGGATGAGAATTAATTTCATCATCTTCTCCAAGGAAAATGTTTTTTCTTATTTGATGGAAAGTTTTCTCGATTTCAATTTCATTATACAAAGTTAAACCAAACACTGGAATATGGTAAAATTAGAATCATTTTCCTCCAAATTTCATTACATCTACGAAAATCACCAAAATTATGTATTTTTGGTGATTATACAAACGTTTCATAAATTGTTAAGTTTTTAAAAATATAAGTTTGGTCTTATTTCTCTTTTTCTTTTAAAAAAAAAGATTTGGCTTTTTTTTTTCTTGAGTTTTATGTGATATAGGCATGATGATTAGGTTGTCTAATTTTTGTTTAAATCTTCTTCTTATTTATTTTGGGTAATTCTATATACACGAACAAAAGTCTAAATGCACGATGATTTGATTGATTTATGATTATTTAGTCAAATTTTATTTTTAAATTTAAACAAACTGTTTACATAATACGAATTTTCATTTGTCACCCTTCTATTTAACTATGTATTTCAAAATTCACCTTTTACTTGTTTAAAATATATTCTACATATCCATTATTTAAATATCATTAATATAATATTACAGGGGGAAATGACTTTTTTCTACGCATATT
This sequence comes from Lactuca serriola, assembly GCF_051521515.1. Classification (NCBI taxonomy): domain Eukaryota; kingdom Viridiplantae; phylum Streptophyta; class Magnoliopsida; order Asterales; family Asteraceae; genus Lactuca; species Lactuca serriola. Next base: position 381,815 of record NC_136410.1, on the reverse strand, counting down.
TTTTTTGTATGCAATTAACAATGAAGCTCTTATTGGGGATTTCTAAATGTATTTTGCAAGAATGAAATGATTGATTATATTTAATGTAGTCAAATTTATCCAAAATTTCAATAAAATATATTTTTATTTAGGGGTAATTACTAATCTAGCCAAATTAAGGAAGTGATTATCAATTTTTAGCCAAAAATTAGTAAATGTCCGAATATAGCCCACGAAACCGTAGGTTTCTAAAATCGTCTACTGTTTCGCCATATCGTCTACTGTTTTGTGTTTTGTATAAAAAAATTTGTTTTTTTTTTTTCATTTGTAACATACAAAACCGTAGGTTTAGGGAAACCTATGGTTTCCTCTCGGTTAAGCTACGGTATCCCAAACCGTAGGTTACGGTTTTGGGGGAAATATATATATATATATATATATATATATATATATATATATATATATATATATATATATATATATATATATATTTAGATCTACTGTTTTTGGGGTTTCGTCTACTGTTTTGTGAAAAAACCTACGGTTTTAATTTTTTTTTTTTTTTTAATTTTTAAAGTTTGTTTTTTATAAGATGTAGAATTATTTTAACAATTATTTTGTTAAAATTTTTTGAGAATTGAAAACATTAGACTTAAAAAAAAATGTATTCTTTTTATGATATATAGTATTAAAAAGATTGTTTATAAGATGTAGAATTATTTTAACAATTATATTGTTTATAAAATATAGAGTTGTTTTTTGACAACTATTTTGTTAAAAAATATTTTTTGTAAAATACAAAAACTAGTTTTGCTAAACTTGACTATTTTTTTGTCAAAGTGAACTACTGTTTTGTAAAACTTGACTATTTTTTTGTCAGAGTGAACTACTGTTTTGTAAAACTTGACTATTTTTTTGTCAGTGTGGACAATGTTGACCGTAGTCAACCAAAAGTTGACTACGTTTTTAAGGGCTATTTTTGGCTAAGTATTATTTTTTTTTTTGCTATTTTTTGATAAGTAATTAACAAAATTTGCTAGATTTGTATTTTCCCCTTTTATTTATAGCTTTCTTTTTTATTTATATACATATTAAAAAAGACGAAATGCCGATGGATTTCCCATGTTAGAAAAAAACACTAATTTAATAACGGTTTATGATGCTTCAATATTTGTATAATTTTAAACTTATGAAAATGTTATTTTCTAATTAACACTAATTGAGTTTTTAAACGCCAATTGAGTTCTAATACGTTAAATGAGTTTGTAAATGTTAATTTTAAACACTACTTGAGTTTTTAAACACCAACTCTAAATGCTAATTTTTTAAAACACTAATTAATTTTAAATACTAATTGAGTTTTTAAAAACTAATTTTTAAATGTTGATTGAGTTTACACATGAATTAGACTAATACTATAGGTTAAAAATGATGTATATATATTTTTAAATATTATCATACACATATGAGCATATTTCTAATAGAATAGATTAATATAGGGAATTTTTAAAAGTCGAAAAAGTATAGGATGAAATATGAACATTGTGTATTAATAAAGGGATTAATGAGAAATTATATAATAACATTTCATATATAAAGCGGTTGTGACAGATTGTCAGTTTTCAAACTTCAGGCACAAATACCAAAACAATTACATGATTCGTTTCGTGCGAATAGGAGGACCCATTTTGTTTTTTTTTTTTCTGAAAAATTACTTGTTTTTTCTCTTGATTTTTATGTAATATAGGCATGATGATTAAAGGTTGATGGAAAATAGATTATTTAATATGATGGTCTACCACCAAATGATTGTTTGGAAGGAGTTTGTTTGTTTCGGTGGGTGGTAGAGAGGCAGCAGGGCATGAAAAAGACGTGTTTAAAAGCGTGGAGTGTTTTGCTTACTTTAGATTCACTCCGCCCCCATACCAACACCCTTCCACTTTACCATAATTATATGACTGTTAAGTTTCGTTTAACTGACATGGCAAACAAATAAAGGCATGGCCCATAAAATAATATAAAAATACAGTAGCGCCGACTTGATATTTGTACGTATGTGTAGTTGTATGTATGGTATTGGGCATTGACATCCTACCAAGTTTTAACAAATAATCAAATAAAAAAGGAGCTACCATATACAATCATATCCTTTCAATTATTACTTTTAGTATTTAATATTCATTAATCACAAAAATAACAATTTGGTATGGTCCATTAGCATAAAATATGATGTTTATTGAAATCAGTTAACATAAATCTATGTTCAAAGGCAAGGAGAATATCTATTAAAATAAGGATGTAATGTCATTATTTGTCATGCTTATCAATCATTTTAAACAAATGGAGAAGGTAGATAGTGGGTGGTGACCGGTTAGGGTCCGAGTTGTTTTGAGGTAAAAACTTGGCATTCAACACATTTTTAGTGATTTCGATTGTGTCTTTATATCTTGTTGGGGTTATTGTGTTGCGTCTTGGGCTCGCTAGTTAGTCTAATTTTGTCACCGGTTTGGGTCTGTCCAGTCGTGTGTTTTGTTTTAGGGTTCAGTATATAAGTATGCAATCTTATCATTAACGCTTTTTCATAATTATCATTTATTGTATTGTAAAACCCTAGTTCACCTCTACAATGGAAGTTTTTAATTAAGCTCTGCTGAGGTGTGACTATATTTTAATCATTTGGCATACATATTGATTCATTGTGTGTTTCAGTGTTTACTATTCTTGCTTATTTACCTGTTAAAGATTTATCGATCTAAAGAGTTTTTAACTCATCAATTAGTATCAGAGCAGGAGACTGTGTAATCTATACGCATCTCTTCTGTCGAAGAAGGTTTCTGGGTTTTCCGCTAATATTGATCTCTGTTAGAAGCCGTCATTTTGTTGTTGACGTAGTTCTTGGATTTCGATTTTACCCTAACTTTGTTTACAAATCTGATCTTGAACAGGTTTTTCGCAATATCATCATGTCACACGACGATTCCAACACAAAACCTATCAATATCTCAAACAACATTGGATCCACAACTAGGATTCCAATTCTATATACTTAGGATTATGAAGTATGGACATATCACTTTGAAGACTATGTCATCGGTTCTGAAGACAATAGGTATTTAATCTGAGAAGCAATCACTGTTGGTACGTTCTCTCACACTGGCACAAACTGAGTCATAAAGACTCAAAAGGAGTACAACCAACTTATGGTTGATGTTAAAGACGTTCCTCAAGATGAAAAGGATAAGTTTGTACGCAATATAAAAGTGCTTAGAATGATTAGATTTGCCCTACAGCCTGACACCTTTCGGTTGGTTAGCTCATGCACGACAGCAAAAGAGATTTGGGACAGGTTGAAAGAGTTGTATTCTACAGATGAGGATCTAGAGCATTCGATCCAGACTCTATTACTCTCAGAGTTTGGAGACTTCAAGCAGAAACCTGAAGAGAAGTTAATCCAAGCCTTTGATCGCTTTAATCATCTTCTTAGCGAAATGATAAAGCATGGCATAGAGAGGAAATTTATTGAGCAAAAAGTTACATTTATGAATGGCTTGAGATCAGAATGGATGGATGTAGTGTCTACTGTAAAGGCCCATAAACAATTCAAGGCTTACTCTTTGGCAAAGCTAATGGGGATACTAAAGTCACATGAAGGTGCAGTGACTAAAGAAACGAACGTGGTTTCAAGCATGGGTTCTTTGGCCCTAATTTCCAAAGGAAAGAATGCAGTGGAAGAAGAAGAAGATTTAGATCTCTCTGAATTTGATCTGACCAATGAAGAATATGCTTTGATGGTTACAAACCCAAAGAAGTTCATTCGGAGAAAGTTTCCCACCAATACGAACCGAAACTGGCAAGGGAACTACAGTTCGGAAAAGGTAAAGGAGGAACCGAAGATCACTCCTCAGCAAGAAGAACAGAAGAAGGAGAACAAGATGTCAAGTGACGCGGGATTTAACTGTCACTTTTGTGGAGGCAAAAACCACTTTGCCAAGGACTGTATGTTGAGAAAGATGACAGAAAAGAATGAGAGAGAAGACGATGAAGCATACCATCCGAGAAAGATAGATGAGATTAAGAAGAAGAAAGCTGCTGCAAATAACACTAAGAATATTCTTATTGTGCAAGAAAATGTTGTAAATGATGAATTTGGTGGTGTTGAAATCTGGTCTACTGACACAGAGGATGAAGAAGTGAGAAAGCCTACAAATGGAAGGGCTTTCGTGGCGAAAGAAGACGAGAATGCGGCTGAAGGAAAGTGTTTGATGGTGACAGCTGGGCTGTCGCAGATGAAGGGTTACAAGATTGATGGGGGTCAGGATGAAGTGAAGGAACGAGAGGACAAATGCTTCGCTGCCAAACCTGTTGGTGAGCAGATCAATGAGTGCGACTAGTTGATCAAGAAGGTAAAATCTATTCTTGAATCATTAAAAATACCTATCACAAACTATGAAAAAGTTTTGAACGAATTAAAAACTAAATTTTCTAGTTTAAGTGGTAGTTTAACCCAAAATCGCCTCACAAATTCTAACCTAACTGATCAACTCAACAGGGTGTCTTTGAAGAGTGAGGAGAGGTGAATGTAGATTGAGCAAAAGGAGAAAGAGTTAATTAGAATTAAGGATGAGACAATTTATTTGCAAAGGGATAATTTGAAGCTTTTAAAATAGAAAAATGTTTTTTGTTTAATTGCTAAACGTTTATATTCCAATATCGCTCAATTGCATCTAGATTGTGAAATAGGTAGGAAAATTCACAGTATGATTCTTCCCTTCCTTGAATTAAAGGAGGATAAAAGTGATGTTGATGTTTATGATTGTGAAGTTGTTGTCTCGTCTGATGAAGTTTCTCCTGGCTATAAAATTGGTCTTGACAAAATTGAATCATTTATCCAGTCCAAAGAACACAAGGACATGCTTAAGAATTTATTGGATGAAAATGATAAATTGAAAATTAAAACCGAATCTATGCAGAAATTTGACTCGTTGAATGCCAAGTTGAGTTCAGAAACAAAAATTAATGTTGAAAATACTTCTGAATTTGATGAGGATGATGATATGAGTGAAGTATCTGAAGAATATGAGGTAGACTGTTCTGAATTTGTTAAGAGAGAACCCGAATCAACGAAAAATCTCATCTCTAATCACTCGGTTGAATTCACTCGTTTGTCCCAAAATAAGTCCAGAGTTATGAAGAAAATTTTGTGGTGTATCAGAAGCTCCAAACCATGCTAAATCATTTTTATGAAGTTACTGGCGTTACACAGAAGCAAAAAACCGAGCTCACAACATTAGTGAACGAAGATAATTGTCACACCCCCAAACCAGAAAGACGGAATCGTTCGAGGGCGGATGACTTCATGTAGTATCATAACAGTTGAATAAATAGTAAAGAAAGCAAACAAAACCATCATAAATATAATTAAAAAAGTTACATTGTTGATTGTATTACATATTTCAAAAGAAATTACATTATGATGATATAATAAGTTTGAAATTGACACCTTAGCGTCCCTTCCCAAAAGCAGTTGTTACCTGTATTACTGAATCCCTGAGAAATACAAGTAGTTTTGAAAAAGTGTCAACAATTAAGTTGGTGAGTTCATAAGCATTTTTGTATAAGAATTGTATGCCTTTTTGTATAAAGTAACTGTGTTTGTATCTAGAAAATCCAATATTTTTCATAAATGAATAGTAGTTTTTAAATGATCCGAAAACGAAATGCATAAGTATTTTCCATACCTAAAGTAGTGTAAGTAGATTTATATATGTATATATAATCACTAAGGCGTTTAATAGCCTCGTAAATCAAATGTTTTAATATTTCATATGAGTTTTATAACCGTACTATTGACCAGACTGCCTGTTACAACGTTCTTCAGGCGTTGGAATGATATGACATTTGTCACCCCAGACCTGCCGGTCCAACTGTAGCTAACAGTTTAGGTGTGGGATTGTCAATCCAATATAGATCTATACACAACTATCATGCTCTCCCTACAAGAGATTATGGTATATAATACAGGACTTAAAATGCGTATGTGAAAGCACGTGAAGTCAAATGTCTCACAAAGTTTGTATCAAATAGAGTTACGTGTGAAAAGTTCATTGTTATTGTAATTGTAAGTATTCCCTTTCTATAGTGTTTATAGAGTGTAAAATATCATGAATATATCATAAACTATACCTATTATAGTTTTCCAAAAATGTATTTCATTTGCATGATAAACCTTAATGTGTTATTAACTTTCTATGTAAAGTATAACATTTGTAATAATGTTATTCTATTTATTTAACATTTATACATCAAATGTAGATAAACTATTTGAAACTGTATGTAACTATTTGAATTTCAACATAAGTTTTTCTTCCGTTTCACTTGTATTTCTCCCCTAAAATATAGTAAAAGCGTAAAAATATGGGGGTATGAACTCACCTGGAAAGATTGATGATTTGAAGAAAACGAGACTTTTCTCGGGCAGCACTTCGACCGGAAGGAAGTGAGTTTATCGGGTATTTCGGAGCTTCCGACCTTCGTCGGGACTTGGATACGTAACCGGGGTGTCGTGATAGTCTCGAGGGGCTCGGAAGTGAAAAAGTGGGTGAGAAATGGTATGAATTAGCAAATGGAGTTGGCACCCTCGCATCCTTATTTATAGGGGTGGAGGCAGCTTCGTACGCTGGGCGTACTCCGAAGTACGCAGGGCAGACCTCGTCCGCAACTCATACGCTAGGCGTACCCTCGTACGCGAGGCGTACGTCATTCATGACGCCTTCCTCATCTGCCGGACTTCGGATGGGACGGTGGTAGAGGGTCGTAGGGGAGACGTGGCCGATCCGAGGCACCGTATGGCGTACGTCGGGCGTACCCCCCCCCCCCCCTCCGGTTTGTGCCTCAATCTTCTAAAATGCGTAACTTTCGCATACGAGCTCCGTTTTTGACGTTCTTTATATCCACGCGTAGGTGATAATATAATCTACAACTTTCATATAGACTTTATCGGCAAATTTTGAATTTATTTTTAATTATATATTTTTAATAAGCCAGGACAGGAAAAGACCGTTAAAAATTCATAACTTCTTCATCCGATGTCCGTTTTCGTCTGTCTTTTTACCGTTGTACTACTATTGTCGAGATCTTCAACTCTTGTTTAGGTTGTGTCGGCTAAATATCGCTCGATCTCTATTTCGAGTTTTTTAGCTGTGTACCACTACTCCGAAACTTAGAAAAATCCTAATTCCTCATACAAAGTCAGATTTGGACTTTCTTGTTATGTATCTTCACGGTTTAATGATATCTACGACATTCGTTTAGATACTTGAGGATAAAAAGTATTTTATTGAAATTTTGCGTTTTACGCTTAATAGTGTTTTATCGGTTTTGCTGCGGATTTTCGATTGGTCATAACTTCTTTGTTAAAACTCGGATTTTTGTGTTCTTTATATTTCTGAAAACCTAGTTACAATATCTATTACTTTAAGTATCCCAATTGAGACTTTTGAACATTTCATTTTTGATGCTATTTTTATTTATTTATTAATTCACAATAGATTACAATACTTGACTTATGTCATTACATTGACTTGAAATATCGGGTTGTCACATCATCCCCCCTGTTAGAGAGAATTTCGTCCCGAAATTTATTATAAGACAAGTATTTATGGAATAGGGAAAATATGTGGGTATTTTTGTTTCATCTGATCTTCTCGCTCCCAGGTGTATTCAGGTCCTCGCTTTGCATTCCAACGGACCTTCACAATGGGTATGCGTCTTTGTTTTGTTCTTTTAATTTCTCTATCCATGATTTCTACTAGTTCTTCTACAAAGTGGAGACTCTCATTAATTTCGATTTCGTCCAAAGGGGCGACGAGGGTCTCATCGGACAAGCACTTCTTTAAGTTTGACATATGAAAGGTAGGATGTATGTTATTGAGTTCCTACGGTAATCAAAGCTTGTATGCTACCGGGCCGATCCTGGCAAGGATCTCGAATGGTCCGATATACCTTGGATTTAGTTTCCCATGTTTTCCAAAACGTATTAACCCTTTACAGGGTGAGACCTTCAATAGAACCCGGTCTCCAACATGAAATTCAAAGGGATTCCGTCTTTTGTACGCATAACTCTTTTGCCTGTCTCTTGAAGCTTTTAGTCGTTCCCGGATTTGGACAATCCTGTCGGTCGTTTCTCTGATGATTTCCGGGCCGGTGAGAGTGCTATCAGGTACTTGTCCTTTAGCTAGTTGTGTGTCGCCCACTTTGGCCCAACATAGAGGTGATCTGCACTTGCGACCGTAGAGGGTTCGAATGGAGCAAACTTGATGCTAGTGTGATAGCTATTGTTGTATGAGAACTCGACTAGTGGTAAATGGGTATCCCAGGCCTTACCAAAATTGATCACACAAGCTCTTAGCATATCTTCCAAAGTCTGAATGATCCTCTCACTCTGACTGTCGGTTTGTGGATGGTAAGCGGTACTCATGTCTAGTCTCGTCCCTAGAGATTTTTATAGTGACTACTAGAATCGCGAGGTCAATCTACTATCTCTGTCGGAGATAATGGATATTGGTACACCATGCAGTCGTACAATCTCTCTGATGTATGTTCGAGCTAGTTTCTCTATCTTTTCAGTTTTCTTTATTGGTAGGAAGTTCGCGGATTTGGTTAATCTATCAACGATCACCCAGATGGTGTTAAGTCCGCACGCTGTTTTGGGTAACTTGGTTATGCAATCCATGGTTATCTGCTCCCACTTCCACTCGGGTATTTCGGGTTATTGTAACAATCCCGAGGGCTTTTGGTACTCTACCTTGACTTTGGCGCAAGTCAGACACTTGCCTATATAGGCAGCAATTTCGGCTTTCATGTTCGGCCACCAATACAATTTCTTGAGGTCCATATACATCTTGTCTGAACGGGGATGCACGGAGTATCGGGTCATATGAGCCTCATTCATGATAACGTCTCTGAATCCACTAAACTTCGGTGTCCAGATCCGATTCATGAAGTAACGAACTCTGTCACCCTTGACTTCAAGATTCTTATCCATTCCTCTTAAGGCTTCGCCGGCCATGTTTTCTGTTTTTGAGGCTTCCTTTTGAGCTTCCTTGATTTGCGTGGATAGGTGTGAATGGATTGTCATGGTTAAGGAATTCACTCGGCGGCCCGAGTATTCCTTTCGACTGAGGGCATTAACTACTACATCAGCTTTTCCCGGATGATAACGAATCTCGCATTCGTAATCGCTTAGTAGTTCAACCCATCATCTCTATCTCATGTTGATTTCTTTTTGGTTGACAATGTGCTGAAGGCTCTTATGATCGGTGATGATTGTGCATTTTGTGCTGTAGAGATAATGCCTCCAGATGTTTAGGGCGAAAACGATTGCTCCTAGTTCTAGGTCGTGGGTATTGTAGTTGACTTCGTGTGTCTTGAGTTGCCTCGAGGCGTATGAGATGACCTTTCCTCGTTGCATTAGAAGACATACCATACCTTGGTTTGATGCGTCGCAGTAGACCACGAAATCTTCTATTCCTTCTGGCAGGGATAATATAGGTGCGCTGGATAAGGCTCGTTTCAGTGTTTGGTACGCAGCGTCTTCCTTTTCTCCCTAATTGTAGGTTACACCCTTCTCAGTCAGGGTGGTAAGTGGTTTGACAATCTTTGAGAAGTTTGTATGAATCTTCGGTAATAGCCAGCAAGGCCCAAGAATTGTCGGATTTCCTTTGGATTTCTTGGAGCTGACCAGTTCTCGATTGCCTTGATTTTCGAAGGGTCCACGTGTATCCCTTCCTTGCTGACCACGTGACCCAGGAAATCTACTTTCCGAATCCAAAATTCGCACTTTGAGAATTTTGCATATAGTTTCTTTTCCCTTAGTGTTTCCAAGATCTGTCGGAGGTGTAGACTATGTTCTTCTTTGCGCTTTGAATAGATGAGTATATCATCTATGAACACAATCACAAATTTGTCTAGGAAAGAACCACATACTTTGTTTATTAAATCCATGAACACCGCCAGTGCATTTGTTAATCCAAAGGGAATCACTACAAACTCGTAGTGACCATAACGAGTTCGGAAGGCCGTCTTGGGGACATCTCCCTCCAGGACTCGCAGCTGATGGTACCCAGATCTTAAATTGATCTTTGAGAGGTAGCTTGCTCCTTGGAGTTGGTTGAACAGATCGTCTATGCGTGGTAGAGGATATCGGTTCTTGATTGTGAGTTTGTTCAGTTCTTGGTAGTCGATGAAATTGCAAAAAGATCCATACTTCTTCTTCACGAATAGGACTGGTGCTCCCCAAGGTGAGAAGCTCGGCCTGATGAATCCTTTATTGAGTTGTTCGTTTAGTTGGCTGGATAATTTCTGCATCTCTGCCGGGGCTAGACGGTACGACGATTTTGCTACTGGGGTAGCTCCGGGAATCAAGTCGATTCTGAACTAGACTTGACGTTCTGGTGGAACTCCTGGAAGATCTTCAGGGAAGACGTCGGGGAAATTGCAGACTTCTGGAATGTCTTTGATGTCTTTCATTTCTTTTTCCTTATCTACCACATGGGCTAGGAAAGCATGGTATTCCTTGCGAAGGTATTTTTGGGCTTTGACACAAGAGATGGTTTATAAATTTGTACCGGGTTTATCACCATAAATGATAAGAGTTTCGCCATTTGGCAAATTAAGGCGAACGACCCTTTCGTGACAAAGTATATCGGCATGGCGAAGGCTTAACCAATCCTTACCGATGATGACATCAAAGCTTCTTATAGTGATCGGCATTAGATCGATTTGGGACGAGTGTTCATTTAAATCTAGCGTGCAACCTATGTACATATCGTTTGTGCTTTCTATTTATTGTAAATATCTTATTAAGTGATTGGGGGTTTTGCTTAAGTAAGTGTTTGAATTCATGGCTCACGAAACTCCTCTCCGCACCACAATCAAAAAGTATGTAGACATAAGTGCTATTGAGGAGAAACCTACCTGTAACCACCGTGGGATCAGCTATTGCTTCGTTCTGCCCTATTGCCAGCACTCTTCCTACACCGCCAACATTCCTTGACTTAGGGAAGTCTCTCTTGTAGTGCCCATCTTCGCCACTCCCATAACATGTCTGGCCCACCCCGACTCCAGGAACTTGGGTGATTGATTGTGCTGGTGCCTTTACAGAAATGGGCAGTGTGCCCTTTCCTGTTGTAGTTATTACAGTGCATTACCCTACAATTTCCATTGTGATGGTAATTGCATTTGCTCCACTTTGGTAGGTTTCCAGCATATTGCTTTGCAGGTACAGGGGTGACAGGAACATCAGTGGGAGTAGTAGTGGCATGAACTGTCACTAGCTATTGTTTCTTGGAAGGTTCTTGCGAAGGTTGACCCTTCCTCTTGTTCCAAAACTTCTTGTTGTTGTTGTTGTTGTTGTTGTTGTTGTTGTTGTTGTGGTTTTTGTTGTTGTTGTTGTTCCCCTCTGTGGTTTTCTTTGGATATGCAGTCATGAATCCTTGACTGACACCATGGTCAACGAGGGACCATGCCAACTATTTGGCACTATCGGATGTAATCGGCTTGGAAGCTAGTACACTTCCTTGAATCTGGGTGACACTCCCCAGATATATCTCTCGATCTTCTTGCTCTCTAGAGCAACCATTCCCGGGAAAATTATTGCCAAATCACTAAACCTATTGGTATAGGTTGTGATGTTTGAGCCTACCATTGTAAGGACCCAAAGCTATTGTTCGAGCTTCTATACTTCGCCTCTCGGGCAGTACTCTTGCATGAGCATTTGTTTCAGGTTTTCCCATCCCATGGAGTTATCCACTACCAGAGTTAGTGACTTGATGTGGCCATTCCACCACGTCAGGGTTCGTTCAGAGAAAGTACATGCAATAGATTTTACTTTGCTTCCCTCTTGGCATGAGCATATCTCGAGTAATGCTTCCATTTTCTCTATCCATTGGGATAGAGCCATAACTCCTCTAGTCCCATTAAAGTATATGGGTTTGCTGTTGGTGAAGTCCTTGTAAGTGCATTATCCGGAATGACTTTGGTGTTGGCCATTGGTAGAGCTATTGATTCCTCCTCTTGACCCATTATTACTCATCTGTGCCATTGCTGCTATTACATCAGCTGTTACGGCTGCCTGGAAAACAACATTGTCCATTGATGGTGGTGGTGGTGCAGGTGGTGTAGGTGTTCCTGTGGTATTGAAGTGTCGTGGATTCCTTCTTGGTGGCATGATTCTGCCATAAGTTAAAAGACGAATCTTGATAAGTCTTCAGAAATGATAATGGAAAGTTATAGTATTATATGTTTTACGTTCCGAACATTACCAAATTTGTAAGTTAATTGCGAAATGGAAACTTCCAATAATGAGTGTATGATTTTTCCTTAGTATTTTAATAACTTAATGAAATACTCAACGAAATAATAAATGCATGTCAAGTCCTTAGACGAAGCTGATAAACCACCAAAAAGGGGCAAAAATCCTGATTTGAAAAAGAAGGACAAGGAGGGTCAAGTGTCCAAGGTGGTAACTCCAAAGAAGCGAAAGTCTGAGAAGGCAGCTCCCTCACAACCAAAGCAGAAAAGGTTAAGAAAATGGTCAGGAATCCTCGACGTGTTTCCTGCAGTGATTCAGACTACACTCCCTCAGATGAACAACCAAAAACACCAACAAGCGAAAGTGAAAATTCTAGCTCAGACAATGAAGATTCGGTCTGTGGTTGTATACCTCCCATTTCGCCCACGTATGAGGTACCTATTCGCTCCCTTCCACCCTCACCTCCTCCTATCTCAATCCCCATATCCATCTCTCCAATCCCACCTATTATCATCTCCCAAACCACAACAACTATTCCCATTCCTCCTCCAATATTCTCTGAAGCAACCACAGTCACCGCTACCCACACTACCGGACTGAGGTTCGTGCCAACGTATCTGATACGGCGGTTCGTATCTAAGTGGCTGAAACCCCAGTTGTCTCAAAACCTCTCTCTCCTACTCCATCAAAAGAAACTGCCACAGTACTTAGGGGTGAAGAAGTCGAATTCGAGACTTTCTACTATAGTCCCTACAAGGTGCAAAGAGACGACGATGATGATGTCCTTGTCACCAAACGCCATCTTAAGGAGCTGAACGAAAAGCTAGACAAGCTTATGGCCTCCTCATCTACTCAAGATTCTTTTTCCGAATCTGCTGTGAAAAGCATGGTGGCCACCTGGGTCAAGGAACACAAAGCTTTAATCACCAAAGCCACCTCAGCAATTGATGCTTCAACCAAAGTCTACACCGATGCGACCAAAAAAGTCGATAAACTAATTCAAAATGCTAATCTTTTTCTTGAGTCCTTACAGGGTGCTGCAGAGCAAAACGCCAACAAAGTCAACGCCACGGTTCAGACCTTAACTCAATCTATTCAACAAGAGAAAGACCATTTTGAGGTGTTTTGAAAGAACCTCACCTCTGATCATGTCAAGCATCAAGCATCTGTCTCTGAGCGTTTGGATAGACTTTAGGCAGATCTTGCCTTGGAAAGCAGAGTGATGGATGAACTTGCTCTGAAAACCACTCAACTCAAAACCCAGACTTTGAAGCTCAATCAAGCGAACAAGGAACTTGAAGCACTGCATTCGGAGTGCTCTGTGGTAAAAAGCTCAATTGGTGATGTACACTCGATTCTTCTTCCTCTTCTCGAAGCCCATGATTCTGTTTTTACGATCTCTGTTAGACATCATTTGGCTGAAAAATTGAGGCCTGCCCTTGACATTCTTAGTCGAATGGAGGGTGTTCCGGAGTCCGTTGGCTCTCTACAACAAGCGGGAGAAGAAAAGAAGTCTTCATCTCAACCACCGAAACCTCAACAATCGAAACCACAACAACCGAAGGTGGTTACTGAATCGAAGGGGAAAGAAGCTTCGGGTTCTGGTACACAAGATAAAGGAAAAGGAATTGTTGATGATGATGAGGAGGACGATGTTGATGATATAGAAGAAACGACTCATAAATCAAGTTCGTACAAAGCTAAGCCCTCCGTTCAACATATTAAAGATAAAGTTCAAGAAGCGATTAATCAGGAGAATGAAGAGAGAGAAGCGAATCTGCTTAAACAAAGGAAATTGAAGTTTCCTCTGTCGTCGTTAGAAAGGCTTCGAAAGGAGGTTATTGAAGCTCCAAATTCTCATTGGCTAGAGCCTGTTCTTTCATTCTATGTCGAGAATTCTAAAGATTCTCAATGCGACATGCCAATCACTCGTAAGGCTTTCATCTTTCACTGAATTGAGTCAACAGTGATGATTCCTTCTCCTGACCCGAAGGTAGATCAAGACTTGCTCGAGTACTATCACGAATTCTCTTAACAATAGTACCTGAACAGGAGTAGCAAGAAGATCACAACAGTTAAAGTATTGAAATCTACTGCAGCAGGGAAGTTCATGAATGACAAGCTCAAAATTACCCGAGAATTAGACGGTTCGGCTCATACGATCTCGCTTGCTGATTTGCCGAATCTGAATCCACATGATTGCAATCTCCTGAATAACATCTTACTTTCTAACCCAAAGGAGTATGAGCCAATCATAGGTCACATCAAGCGTATGCTAGTGAGTTACATTGATGAAGTGGCAAAGATGGATCAGGAGGTTGCCACTGCTATACGAAAAAAGCCATCAATCAAGCCAATCGGGAAAGCATGAGACATTAAGCTGAGGGTAAAGGGTAAAATAGACTCACAGTCTCAAACTGTTATGTTTCTTAGAGGCAAAGCTCAAAGGTGCCTATTTTCTCTTGCCAATAAACAACTGTTCTTCAATACCTGTTTGGAGCACATTCATGAGCTTATCCATGGGTGTGATGAAAACAATGAGACTGACAAGAAGTTGTTTTCAGATATGCTTTGGTGGTATATGGCCTTTAGACAGACTTTACTTGCTATTATTCCAAGGTTTTTCAAGGTTGTGAAGCGAACTCCTCAACCTCCACCGAAGTGAAATCTCGCCCCAATTGACGCAAAGGGGGAGATTGTAGGGCTTATTGTGTTGCGTCTTGGGCTCACTAGTTAGTCCAGTTTTGTCAACAGTTTGGGCCTGTCCAGCCGGAATCAGGTGACTCCACGCACCCCAGAATCTTCGCATTGACTCCGGACCTGGCCATTCGACCCCAGATGTAGCAATTTGACTCCGAATTGAGCAATCGACTCCGGACTCACCTCTGTAGTCAACTAGAATCAAGTCACGCCACAATAAGCGAGGGCTAACCCTCTTAAATCATGACCAGAGAAAAACATCACTCTACATCGTATCTTTTGTACAAAACTTTATCCAAAGGATGGTTGACTAACCCAAAAAGTTATGACACACCCTATTTCCCATAACCAATCTATGACAACCCATTGGCATTATTTCTCTAATTACCTAGGCAAATCCATATCTTTGTACCAACACTCCATCAGATTATCTTTCTCGAATCTAATCATTTGGATTTCCATCCTTCACTATAAAACCCAAGTGCAGCCCCCAACATACATTTTTCCTTTTTCTCTTATCTCTCTAGAAGTCGACCAAGCCCCAGGAAGAAATTTCATGCACATTCAACTTGGTAAGTCTTTCATCAATCATCTTGAATATTAATCACTCAATGAGTTCTCAACCAGGTTTCTTACTCGAAAATCATCATGTTGTCCATAGATTCCTTGAACTCCTAAGCTTTCCCCAAGAATTATGGACTTGGAGCTTCACCTTCTTCATCGTCCACTGCAAATAAATCACACAAGGTGAGTTCATACCCCTACATTTTTATGTTTTCTACAAGTTTTAGGGGGGAATACAAGTTAACACTCTTTAATATCACTCAAACTCATACATCAGCTTTTCACAGAAAGTTGAGTCCTATTCACGGACTGTTCTGACTATCTTAAACCTAATATCATTCAAAACTGTTTCATATGCGAGTAGTTTAGGTTTTTACCTTTAAAACGCCTACATGAACATCTCCATACGAATTTTCCACGATTTATGGTGATTTTTACAAAACTGTCTATCATTTCAGAAATAAATACGGACCAGTCTATGAATATGAACGTTTTTACACAAGTTAGAGACTTCTAAAAATCATAATAAAATTTGTGAAAAAACTAGAAACAATTCCAAAACTTTGAGATTTTACGAATTCGGTTTTCGATTTCGAATGAGTTTTCTATGATTTTTCCAAAAACAGTGCAGAAGGGTTAAAAACTAATTCACAGCTTACAACTTTCATAACACTTGGTAACATGTTGAGCAAAGTGTTCGTCTTTGAGGACTTCATATTTTACACACGTTTTCTGTTAAGTTACAATTTATTAACAAAAGGCACTCTCTAGATGGTAAGAGTCCTTTAGCATTACAAACATACATGATGGAACATAAGGAGCATAGTTATGCATTACTAAACATACTACACGTCAACTCGTTAACGAAAATTGTGAGAAAAGTCTTCATTGTACTCCTAGAGTACAGGTTAAAATTCATGTAAGTTATAACCAGAGTCTCTTAGGGAGAACATGATAATTGTGTATAGATCTATATTGGGATTGACACCCCACACATTGCTGCTAGCTACAGCAGGACCTGCAGGTCTATGGGTGACAAATGTCATAAAAAATTCTAAACATCTGACAAACGTTGTAGCAGGTCATCTAGTCATAGTATGGGTATAGCGACTCACATAGGGAGTTAACAAAACTATATGTTTACGGGAAATTTTATCTTAAAAAGGGTTTTATCTATTTAAAACTGCACACTCTGTTAAAATTTCGGAACACACATACACTCGGTCTTGGGATTTAAGACTACATAACATTTATTAAGGAAGATAAGGGATTTTTCTTGGTATGCAATACATTCACAAAAAAAGGATTTTCAAACTCTTCATCCAAAAGCTTATGAACTCACCAACTTAATTGTTGAAATTTTTAAAATTACTTGTATTGTCAGGAAATCAGTGAAACAGGAAAGCTACAACTTTTGAGGATGGGACGTTAAATCGTCAAACATTTCATTTTTGGTCATCATTTTGTAATTAAATTAGAAACATGTAAACTCATACTATGGTGTAACTTTTTCAATTATATTTATGATGGTTGTTTTACTTTGAGCACTATTATACACTCGTGATACTATACATGAAGTCCTCCACCGCCGGATGTTTCCGCCTTCCTTGGTCTGGGGGTGTGACAGATTGGTATCAGAGCATTGTTTATTGTGAACTAAGTATATTTGACCACATAAGATATACAACTATAAATGCATTGAGACTAAAAGTCTCTGATTTAACATTTACAAATGATTATAGCTTTGGAAATAAAAATGTTTCCTCACTAAAGGTATTAGTACAGTCATACTCGACATGTAGTGTTGTGACTAGGAGAATATGAAAACGAAAGAAGGCGAGTTATACGCTACAGGTGTGCTTTAGGATATGTACTCAAGTTCCGAATGGGCATAGCCTGATCAACTATGTCTATCTGAGAGGCGAATCGCATATGATGCGGGATATTGGTGGAGGATGACTAGTCTAATGACCTAATACCACCTACAACAGAAATAGTCAAGGAACCGAACCTAACAAAAAAATGTTATAGGAATGATTTATGTTACTCTAGCGCAATATCTTAGAATCATATCATACTTCTTACCCTCCCACAAATTCTCGTACATATATCATGGCAGGATTTCACCTACCTGGAGATCCATATTATCCGAACTAAGGAAATGGAGGTTGGATAGAGGAAGATCCGGAGGAAGAATTTGAAGAAGAACCGGAGGAAGATCCGGAGGAGGACCAAAAGGGATTGGAAGGGGAGGAAGACATGGATGAGGACTCCGAAGGAGAACCTGAACTCTACAACCCGCCTCCTATCCCATCGCCCGGACCGCAATTTTAGGGCCTGGCGCCCCAATGGGCCGAGACCATAGAACGCTGGAGCCAAGAACAAGGTCAACAACCTCCCTTCGGACCAAATGGGGAGTTCCTCAACCTTGAAGGGGGAGGTTTGGCTGATAGGAGTCTCCCTATTGTAATACGCCGCATCAGACGCCAAGGTGCCCAAGTCCGAACCACATACGACCAACTCCTAGCGACTAACGCGATCGCCCAAATCAACACTACGAGACTTCGACAAATGGATCAAGACCATGATCAGACCCGGCACCACACTAAGACTCTTCGGAGGGAGCTAGATTCAACTCTGACTGAGATTGGAACGCTCCGAGAAAATAAGGCCGCCCTTGAGAGGCGTTTGAACGAAGTCGAACACCAGATTGCGGAACCCAAGGTTTGGAACATCAAACACTCCCCATGAAGAGCGATGCATTTCTTACCTCCCGCTGTAGAATTAGGTCCATGAGTATGCATTAGTGCTACTCTTTTCTTCATTTAAATGTTTGACCCTGCGACTAAGTATTCGGAGGATAGTGGCGCTGCCAAAAAAAAAATTTCCCGTTAAATTTGATGTAATGTGGACCTACTACAAGGTCAAATTTTCCTATTTATATGTACAAGAATTACATCAATGAAGTTGGCACACATTTTGTTTTATTGGATGATCGAATTAGAAATGGTGAGTCCACCTTAGGACCTGTTTCTTACTTGGTTGTGGATTTAGGACAGACTCATCAGGTTCAACGGTTGATTAAATTTTAATTGGACACAACTAGTGTACGTCGAGTAGTCTTAGGAGTGGATCAGGCATGGAAAAAGAAACACAAGATTTCATTCGAGTCATCACTAGAAAAATTCACAAGTTTACTTACATAGACTACTATTATGAATTACTAGCAGACATCCGAAAGTTGGGAAATACTATACTTGAAACTAATAATATAGTTCTACGACACCCGAATTATAACCATTACTAAAAGAATTATACTTGTTTTGTCCTTAAAATTTTATGACAGAAGGATGCCACCCCGTAGATCTGCTAGACGCACTGGCGGAACACAAAAAAATCCACCACCGCCGCCCCCTCAGTATGACCCTGTTATGTTTTAGGTTGCGGTTACGTCTGCAGTGGTGGCTGTTATGTTTCAAATCAGCACTGACGGAGCAAGAGAGCAGGAAGCGGTACTAATATTTTTACTCAAGGAGATAGCCAAGGGTGTTCGAGGGAATGTTCCTACAAGGACTTCACTTTGATGCAAACCCAATTCCTTCAATGGAACCGGGGGCGTCATCGCTTTGATGCAGTGGTTCGAGAAGACCGAGTCCGTCTTCGAGATTTGTGCATTCCCCGAAGCAAGCAAAGTCAAATTCGCATCTTGCACATTCACTGGCAGGTCCCTTACTTGGTGGAACGACCACGTTAAATCCCTGACACTCGTCGTTGCTAATTCGATAAATTGGGAAGACTTGAAAACTATGATGTTGAAGGAGTATTGCCCAAGGGGTGATGTGAAAAAGTTAGAGCAAGAACTGTGGTGTCTCAAGATGACGGGCTCTGACCTTGCAGGTTACACTACCCGCTTCAATGATCTAGCACTTCTCTCTCCGACGATGGTCACTCCGGAAAGCAAGAAGGTGGCACGATACCTCTGGGGACTATCTTCCCAGATTCAAAATAGCGTGTTGGCCTCAAGGCCAACCACCTTTGAGAGTGCCAAAGAGTTGGCACAACAACTCATCGATCATCAGGCCAGCCATGTCAATGCGACGACCACCTCCAATCAAGCCAAAGGAGGAAGCAACAATAGGAAGTTCTGGAACAATAAAAAGAAGCAACCGATGCAGGACCCCGCCAAAAAGCAACAAACTGTTACCATCCATGCTGCCACTACTCTTTCCACCCCAACACCACCGAGGCAATATGTTGGAACCCTTCCCAAGTGCAACAAGTGCAACTTTCACCACAACGGGCCTTGTCGGGAAATGCACTGCAACAACTGTAAAAAAAAGGGGTATACCACTCGTTTTGGTAGGGCGTCTACCTAACAAGCCAACCCGGCCGCCAGCATCGGAGCAAGCTGAACCTGTTATGGCTGCGGGGAAACTAGGCACTACAAGAGGGGCTGCCCTAAAGCTAAAAACAAAAGCGTTGGCGGTGTCGGAAGGATTTTGACCTTAGGACAGGGGGAAGCAAGGGATGATCGCACGGTGGTTACCGGTACGTTTCTCCTCAATAACTCATATGCATGCATATTATTCGATAGTGGAGCGGAAAGGAGTTTTGTTAGCCACAAGTTCAAATAATTATTAATACCAAACCCCCAATCATTAAAGGATACATACGTCGTAGAAATGGCTAATGGAAAAAACAGAAAGCACTAAGGACGTATACTCAAGGTGTACCCTCACTCTAGACAACGACTCATTCAAAATTGATCTATTGCTAGTTTCGATCAAAAGCTTTGACATCATCATTGGCATGGATTGGTTAGGTTCAAATCATGCTGACATTTTGTGTTACGAAAGGGTCATACGCCTAAATCTGCCAAGTGGCGAAACCCTTGTCGTCTACGGCGACAAACCTAGTACAAACCTACAAATCATCTCTTGCGCCAAAGCCCAAAAGTATCTCTGCAAGGAATACCACGCCTTCTTAACACAAGGTGAAGAACATCAAGGACATTCCAGAGGTCTGTAATTTCTCTGATGTATTCCCGGAAGACATTCTCGGAGTTCCACCTACATGACAAGTCGAATACTGAATTGACTTAATCCCCGGAGCTACCCTTGTAGCCAAAGCGCCTTACCGCCTAGCGCTAACCGAGATGCAAGAACTATCCAACGAACAAAACAAATTGCTGAGAAAAGGATTCATTAGAACCAACTTTTCACCTTGGGGAGCTCCAATTCTGTTTGTGAAAAAGAAAGATGGATCGTTTCGCATGTGTATCGACTACTGCAAGCTAAATAAGCTTACCATCAAGAATCGATACCCTTTACCCCGAATCGACAACCTATTTGACCAACTCCAAGGAGCATCTTACTTCTCAAAGATTGATCTAAGATCAGGATACCATCAACTACGAATTCAGGAGGAGGATATCCCTAAAACGACATTCAGAACTCGGTACGGTCACTACGAGTTTGTGGTAATGCCCTTTGGATTAAAAAACGCACATGCAGTGTTCATGGATCTAATGAACCGTGTGTGTTGGCCTTACCTAGACAAGTTCGTGATTGTATTCATAGACGATATCCTGGTCTATTCAAGGAGTAAGGAAGAGCATAGCCAACATCTACGATAGGTATTGGAGACACTAAGGGCGGAGAAATTATATGCAAACTTTTCAAAGTGCGAATTCTGGATCCGAGAAGTAGACTTCCTCGGTCATGTGGTTAGCGAAAAAGGGATACACATGGATCCCTCTAAAATTAAAGCGATCGAGAACTGGTCAGCACCAAGGACGCCTACAGAAATTCGCCAATTCTTAGGCCTCGCTGGCTACTACCGAAGGTTCATCCAAAAATTCTCCAAGATTGCCAAACGACTTACCGCCCTAACCCATAAGAGTGTGACCTTCACCTGGGGAGAGAAACAAGAAATTGCCTACAAAACATTAAAATAGGCCCTGTACAGTGCGCCAGTTTTATCCCTGCCAGAAGGGACCGAGAACTTTGTGGTCTATTGTGACGCATCAAACCAGGGCCTTGGATGTGTGTTAATGCAATGAGGAAAGGTCATCGCCTAAGCATCGAAGCAACTAAAGACGCATGAGGTCACTTACTCCACACAAGACCTCGAACTGGGAACGGTAGTATTCGCCCTAAAGATCTAGAGACACTACCTTTACGGAACAAAGTGTGCTATCTTTACCGACCACAAAAGCCTTCAGCACATCCTCAATCAATAGGAACTCAACATGAGGCAGAGACGATGGATTGCATTGGTGAATGATTATGAGTGTGAGATTCGTTATCACCCAGGTAAAGCCAATGTGGTAGCTGGCGCCTTAAGTTGAAAAGAATACTCGGGTCGCCGAGTAAAGTCATTAACTATGACAATCCATTCGCACCTATCCATGCAAATCAAATAGGAAAACTGGAAGCTTTGAAGCCTGAGAATGTCACAGGAGAGGCATTAAGAGGAATGGATAAGAATCTAGAAGTCAAGGACGACGGAGCTCGTTATCTCTTGAACCGAATTTGGACACTGAAATTCGGCGGGTTCAGGGACGTCATTCTGAACGAAGCTCACAAAACACGATATTCCGTACATCCAGGATCGGAAAAGATGTACCTTGACTTGAAGAAACTCTACTGGTGGCCGAACATGAAAGTCGAAATCGCTACCTACGTGAGCCCGTGTCTAACTTGTGCCAAATTTAAGGTAGAATACCAAAAGCCTTCGGGTCTACTACAGCAACCTGAGATACCCAAATGGAAGTGGGAACGAATAACCATGGACTTCATAACCAAACTGCCTAAGATAGCGGGTGGTCTTGATACCATTTGGGTAATCGTCGATAGACTGACCAAATCCGCGCACTTCCTGCCAATAAAGGAGACCGATAAGATGGAAAAATTGACTAGGATTTACATCAAAGAAATTGTACAACTACATGGTGTGCCGATATGTATCATCTCTGACAAAGATAGTAGATTGACTTCACGGTTCTGGCAGTCCTTACAGAAATCTCTAGAGACCAGGCTAAACATGAGTACGACCTACCACCCACAAACCGATGGGCAGAGTGAAAGGACTATTCAAACCTTAGAAGATATGCTAAGAGCTTCGGTTATTGACTTTGGTAAAGCGTGGGATACCCAATTACCACTTATTGAATTCTCGTACAATAACAGCTATCATACTAGCATCAAAGTCGCGCCATTCGAAGCTCTCTATGGCCGCAAGTGCAGATCACCACTATGCTGGGTTCAAGTGGGAGATACACAGTTAGCAAAGGGGCAAGTCCCTAACAACACCCTTACTGGCCATGAAATCATAAGGGAGACTACAAAAAAGATCGTACAAATCCGAGAGAGACTGAAAGCATCTTGAGATCGATAAAAAAAGCTACGCCGATAAGCGACGCAAACCCTTGGAATTCCAGGTTGGGGACCAGTTACTACTGAAGGTCTCACCATGGAAAGGAACAATACGTTTTGGCAGACATGGTAAACTAAATCCAAGGTACATCAGACCATTCGAGATTAGCCCGGTGGCATACAATCTTCGACTACCTCAAGAACTTAACAACATACACCCGACCTTCCACGTGTCAAATTTAAAGAAGTGTCTGTCCGACGAGACTCTAGTAATCCCACTCGAGGAAATCGAGGTCAATGAGAGTCTCCACTTCATAGAAGAACCGGTAGAAATCATGGATCGAGTGATCAAGAGAACGAAACAGAGTCGCATCCCTATAATGAAGGTCCGTTGGAACGCTAAACGAGGACCCGAGTTCACCTGGGAACGTGAAGTTCAGTTGAAACAAAAATATCCACATCTCTTCTAAAATGCTTGAAGTCCCAGGCAAAACACTAATTTCAGGACGAAATTCCTTCAAACGGGGGGATGATGTGACAACCGTCACCTTCTGGTCAAGTCAAAGTCAAAGAAAGTTAATGAAAGTCAAACTGGTCAACTCAACTAGCGCTAATATGTAAGGATTTCTTTATGTTTATCAATGTACGACTCGAAATCTTTATGCGAAGTAACACTTGAAAGTTTCAAATGTTCAAAAATTCTAAACCCTAATCAGTTTAACGGAAATAACTTATGGGTTTTAGCCATAAGAACTTTCCTATGTGCACATGGAAACCCTAATGTTTGGATCTAGGTTTCTCTAATTGAACATGCAATGTATCCAAGACTTATATTGATAGATCTAGTGTAAACATTCAAATCATAACATATGAAATCATATCTAAAGGAATACCTTGAATTGCTTGCTTGAATCTTCTTGTCTTTGGAGCTTAGAGTCACAATTGTCGCTCCTCTAATGGCTTACAAACACCAACTAGCAAGAGGATGATTATAGAGGGAGAGGAGGGTAAGAAAAATCGGCTCTAGGGTTTCTTGAGATGCAAGAGTGCTGATCTCCTCCACCCTAAGGGTCTATATATACTATTGGCTACTAGGGTTACACCTTAAACCCTAATTGAATAACTTAGGCCCTAAGCAATCCAATAATCCCTATAAACTAGGCCTTGGACGATTTCTAGGTTTCTCCAAACCCTAAAATTGTCCACCCTCTTATCCATAGAGATTTATAGCCCAAAATTCAACTATCACACATTTGACAGTTTATGCCCCTTTATTCAATTAACCTCTTTAAGTCACTAAATTAATTCCTAATTAATTTATGACTTATATTAATCACATGAAAATATTATTATTCCTTATATTATTCTCATAATATTTTAATAATATTTCTTCTCTCATTATAAATCATCCTGTCAAGTTGCTATGGTGAAGGCAACCCAAAAGGACCATGCTCAACCGGGTCAAATACTTGCCAAATATAGTTACAACCTTAGACACTATTTCAACAGTCTCCCACTTGGATAAGTCCGGTAACTATATACACAAGCACAATCCAATTAGCATTCGTAGCTCTCAAAGACGCTGTCAAACTCTGATCTTATCAGTCCTGTCCTTTAGATAGGGGATCGTACAGTCCTCTGTTCAGATATCATGCGGACACAATCAAAGTCCAGCATTTAGTTTCTCGATCTCAGATTTATTTCACATAGAACTTAATCAAACACATCAATTCGGTTCTGACCGGGCCCGACACATAAGCAAATCAAATCATCGAGCGGCCGAGATATCGCTTTTACCCTCTTAGGATAAAAGTAACAGATAAACTTCGACTTATATGCATTTACTTATTCGCCAATCAATCATACACAACAATGCGTTTTATAACATCAATTTAGTGATGCGGTTTCGCATCATCAATGTACAACCAATTAACAAATAACAAACCATATATCTAGGTTTTAAGACCATATGATATTATCATCTTGCGATCACTTACAATATATATATATATATATATATATATATATATATATATATATATATATATATATATATATATATATATATATATATATATACCTTAAAGTGATTCCAGCAAACACGGGTTTGTTCCAATGCTCAAAACTAGTTCATAAGCACTCATGAACGTTGTAGCAACCTTTTGCTATGTCTAATACCATTCTGACAATCTACATACCAATTCATGACAATCTTCTTCCATATCTACTTCCAACATATGAACGATTGTGGACCATTCAAATAATTCGATTATTCTTAATAACTTAATTATTCAGGAAGTCAAAACATGCAAAAATGAAACAATAGTTAAACAATTAACATAAGACAATAACTTTACTTATAAATAATACTCCTTTATTTAATCATCAAATGTCAATTACATTTATCTATTATAAGTTTCTAAAACTATCTAATTTAAACTAATATCATCCTTCAGCCCAATACTCCTAGCATGCTGCATGTGCTTAACCCTACTCAGTCCCTTCGTAAGCGGATCTGCTGGGTTATCTTCTGATGATATCCTCTTAACCACGAGATGTCCTTCTTCTACTCGATGTCTAATAAAGTGATATTTTCTGTCGATATGACAAGATCTACCATGATCCCTCGGTTCCTTGGTCATGGCAACCGCTCCTTCATTATCACAAAAAATTTCCATGGGCTCCTTTATGGCTGGTACAACTCGAAGATCACCAATGAAGTTCTTCAACCATATTGCCTCCTTCGATGCTTCGCTTGCTGCAATGTACTCTGATTCGCACGTTGAATCATCTACGGTTTCCTGCTTGGAACTTTTCCAAGTTATTATTCCTCCATTAAGGGTAAAGACCCAGCCCGATTGCGAACGATAATTGTCCCTGTCGGTCTGAAAACTAGCGTCACTATACCCTCGCACCTTTAAGCCATCACTCCCTCCAAGGACTAAAAACCATTCCTTGGTCCTCCGAAGGTACTTAAGGATATTCTTGACCACAATCCAATGGGCTCTGCCAGGGTTCCCTTGATATCTACTGACCATGCTCAAAGCAAAGGCTACATCAGGGCGAGTACAAGTCATAGCATACATGATTGAGCCAACTGCGGAAGCGTAAGGTACTCGGCTCATCTCTATTATTTCGGCTTCGATACTCGGACTTTGAGTCTTACTCAACTTGGCATTACTTTGTATCGGTAATTCTCCCTTCTTCGAATTCTCCATACTAAAATGTTTTAGTACTTTATCTAAGTAAGTGTTCTGACTAAGTCCTATTAGTCTCTTACTTCGCTCTCTCACTATCCTTATTCCCAAGATATAGGAAGCCTCTCTGAGGTCCTTCATAGCGAAGCACTTCCCGAGCCAGGACTTAACGCCTTGCAGTGTCGGGACGTCGTTTCCTCTGAGTAGTATGTCATCAACATACAAGACGAGGAACCTGACTATACTCCCACTGGCTTTGACATATACACATGATTCATCTTCGCTTCGTACAAATCCAAACTCTTTGACTTTCTCATCGAAGCAAAGATTCCATCTGCGAGACGCTTGCTTAAGCCCATAAATGGACTTCTCAAGCATGCACACTCTATTTGGATGCTTTGTATTGACAAAACCCTCTGGTTGAGCCATGTAAACATCCTCAGCCAACTTCCCATTAAGGAAAGCGGTCTTGACATCCATTTGCCATATCTCATAATCATGAAAAGCGGCTATGGCTAGCATCACCCTAATAGACTTTATTTTCGCAACTGGTGAGAAGGTCTCATCATAGTCAACTCCGGGAGTTTGAGTAAATCCCTTCGCAACCAATCCCGCCTTATATGTGTGTACATTCCCATCCACGTCGGTCTTCTTCTTGAAGATCCATTTGCACCCAACGGTCTTACGTCTGAGTACATTATCAACCAAATTCCAAACTTGGTTGTCATACATTGATTGAATCTCGCTGTCCATTGCCACTTTCCATTTAGCAGACTTCGGGCCTGCCATGGCTTCCTTATAGCTATTAGGTTCATCTAGATTTATTAGTGTACCATCACTAATATACGTGTCCCCTTCGGTAGTAATATGAAAACCATAAAACTGGGGTTGAACTCTAACTCCTTCGGAACGTCTAAGAGGTAAGGACTCGTCAATAGGTTCAACCGGAGTTTCCTCCTCGAGTTGAGCGCCAGCGGTAGAGGTTCCTTCATCACTCGATTCTTGAATCTCTTCAAGTTCAATCTACCTCCCACTGTCTCCTTGGCTTATGAGTTCTCGCTCTCGGAAAACCCCTCTCCTCCTAACGAAGACAACATTGTCATTCGGTCTATATAAGAGATATCCAAAGGATTTCTGCGGGTAGCTGATGAAAATACATTGCTCACTTTGAGGTTTGAGCTTGTCGTGAGTATCTCGTCTTACGAAAGCCTCGCAAACCCAAACCTTGATATGTGCTAACGAGGGAGCTTTCCCTGTCCACATCTCGTGAGGTGGTTTGGCAACCTTTTTAGTAGGGACTCAGTTAAGGATATGGGCGGAAGTCTCTAAGGCATACTCCCAGAATGAGATAGGTAGTGAAGCACGACTCATCATAGAACGAACCATGTCTAACAAGGTTCGATTACGCCATTCTGCCACACCATTCAACTGCGGTGTCCTAGGTGGCGTCAATTGTGAAACTATTCCGCATTCTTTGAGATAGTCATGGAATTCAAGACTTGGGTACTCTCCTCCTTGATCGGATCGAAGCATCTTGATTTTCCTGCCCAATTGATTCTCCACTTCATGTTTGAATTCTTTGAACTTTTCAAACGTTTCTGACTTGTGCTTGATTAAGTAAATATACCCATATCTACTATAATCATCGGTGAAAGTCACATAGAAGCGGTTCGCATCCTTTGTGGTGGATCTAAAGGGTCCACATACATCGGTATGTATGAGATCCAATAAACCCTCACCCCTCTCACAATTACTAGTGAAGGGTGACTTGGTCATCTTTCCAAGCAAACTAGACTCACACGTGTCATCTTCCCTAAGGTCGAATGACTCCAACACTCCATCCTTTTGGAGTTGGGCTATGCGCTTCTTGTTGACATGTCCAAGACAACAATGCCAGAAACATGCTTTGTCCATACCACTGGAAGAATCCATGCATAAAACATCATTTCCTAAGTTATGTACAATCATAACAGTCTCATAAATTCCATTACAAGGCATTGCTTCAAAATATAAAACACCATTTAGATAAGCATAAATCGAACCATTCTCATTATTAAACGAATATCTAAATCCTTGTCTAAACAAACCATGAAATGAAATGACGTTTCTTTCCGTATCTGGCGAGTAGCAACAATTATTTAAATCTAAACTTAATCCATTACTAAGCACTAAAGAATACACTCCAATCTTGGAGACAGGCGACAATCTTCTGTTACCTATGATTAGATTTATTCTTCCATGCTCCACATCCCTATTTCTTCTTAGTCCCTGCAATTCAGAACAAATGTGGTAACCACACCCGGTATCAAGAACCCAAGAAATAGCATGAGATGAATCATTAGATTTAATTGTGTAAATACCTGCGAAAGACGAATTGATCTTTCCATCCTTGATGGCTTGCAGATATTCTGGGTAGCTTCTCTTCCAATGCCCTATTTTGTGGCAATGGTGGCACTCTGCCTCCTTCGGGTTAGGGTTGGGTTTAGCAGGATCAACCTTGGTCCCACTAGAAGAGGAACCATCTCGGGACTTTCCCTTGCGGTGGCTCTTTGACGGAGCCTTCCACTTTTTCCCCCTTCCTATAGCCAAAACGGGAGCAGCGGATGGATTGGGAGTTTGTGCAACAGACTTGTCCTTAAGGTTGCTCTCAGCGACCCTTAGGAGCCCTTGGAGCTTGCTTAGGGTGACCTCTTCCTTGTTCATGTGGTAGGTCATCCTAAATTGGTTGTAACACAGAGGCAAGGAGTGAAGGACCATGTCGATAGCCAAGTCTTCCCCAAAGTCGACATTCAACTTGCAAAGACGATCGATATACCTTTGCATCTTTTTCAAGTGAACGGTTAGAGATTCTCCATTAACCATTTTAGTAGTGATCATGTTAGTGAAGATCTCGTAACGTTCCTGCCTCCCTTTTTGATGGTATCTCTCCAATAAGTCTTGATGCATCACATACAGATACATGTCCTCATAAGACTTTTGGAATTCGGCGTTCATTGTGGCTATCATGATGCAATGAACCTTCGTTGCATCACGTTCATGAGTCTCAAAAGCAGTCATTTCAGCCGGAGTAGCGATTTCTAGATTGATCTTTTCAAGCTTCTCGTCAAGGACATATTCCTTGTCCTCGTAGCGAGCAATCGTGCGAATGTATCTTATCCATTCACTAAAGTTCGTTCCATCGAAAGTCACCTTTTGGCAAAGGCTCATTAACGTGAACGAGCTAGCAGCAGCGTTGTTTGCTTTCGACATCTACAAGTAGAAAATGAAAAGTTTGATTAGAATTGAATCCCTAATTATCACCCAATATGAAAAATTAGGGCTAGGACCCAACAACATTATATACATATTAGAAAAGGGATGCCGTAATCCAATATGCAAACAATTTGAAGGTAAGTGAATGACGATTCACTAATTCTCCACCACAAAACATAACCTTAAGTTTTATTTAGAATTCCTAGATTACGATGAGATTCGTTGAACTTTTCAATGACATGTTTAAATCTCGATATGCCCCTCTCGTTTGTGACTGGGATGCCGAGGATCACAAAGTGGGTATGAATTACCATGCAAATCTACACGGTGCCTTCATTGTTACAATCACCTATTCGATGTGCCGGTAAACCACACACGCTCCACCGAACTATGATAAACAATGAATCACCCTTTGCCACCTTTGCTTAGAACCAATTAGTGTGCCGGTAAACCACACACGCTCCACTAACTTCTTAGCAAGGGTGCAAAGTGTAATTTCATGGGTTTGCATCAATTCACTTTTCCTAAAGTAACTAGGATTGGGAATTTGAAAAACATGTAGTTACTTTGTATTTTAATATTATACTTTTAATGAGGAGATAGGGTTGCCATATCCTACCCGTTCGGCTAACGTCCCTCCACCGATCAAGCAAGCGGTGGGTGTGAGTGTACACCCATTAAGCGTCATTTTATAGGCAGCAACCTTATACCCACCTTATAGACCGACTTCGTGAATGAGGCCTACTAACGGTAACACTAGCATTTTAATTATACATATATATATATATATATATATATATATATATATATATATATATATATATATATATATATATATATATATATATATATTAAGCTTGTAATCATATAGTAGTATAGGGTTCAATTTTAAACTCGTAAAATTCTAGGGTTTGAAATTTAAATTGTCCAAATTAAACTTTTAATCACAAAACTTAAATTTCAAAACTTGAGGACAAGTTTTAAACTTTTCAAAACATAAGGTATCAAATAAAAAATAATTTAAATTAACCATTTAATCTCATAATTATCCATATTTGATTTATTTAAATGTTTCTTGCAAAACAATTTACCAATTTAATTAAAATAATCAATTAATATCATATAAGGAAATTATTATTCAACTAATTGGTAAATAACTTTTGTTAGGTCAAGAATATACTCACATATATGTTAAAATTCGAATTTTAGTGACAAATAAAGATTAAGGCAAGTTTCCATAAGAAAAACAACAAGAAATCCCGAAACTAGCTCCTTCTGACGCTCGAAGTCGTCGAGTACCACAATGGACTCGCCGAGTTCATCAGGCAGATGGACAAAAATCGAATTTTGCACTCAACAAGCAATCAACCAATGCATCAATTCAATAGAAACCAATCAAGGCTCTGATACCACTGATGGGTTTGAGCTATAAGAACTTTCCTATGTGCACATGCAAACCCTAATGCTTGGATCTAGGTTTCTCTAATTGAACATGCAATGTATCCAAGACTTATATTGATAGATCTAGTGTAAACATTCAAATCATAACATATGAAATCAGATCTAAAGGAATACCTTGAATTGCTTGCTTGAATCTTCTTGTCTTTGGAGCTTAGAGTCACAATTGTCCCTCCTCTAATGGCTTACAAACACCAACTAGCAAGAGGATGATTATAGAGAGAGGGGAGGGTAAGAAAAATCAGCTCTAGGGTTTCTTGAGATGCAAGAGTGTCGATCTCCTCCACCCTAAGGGTGTATATATACTATTGGCTACTAGGGTTACACCTTAAACCCTAATTCAATAACTTAGGCCCTAAGCAATCTAATAATCCCTATAAACTAGGCCTTGGACGATTTATAGGTTTCTACAAACCCTAAAATCGTCCACCCTCTTATCCATAGAGATTTATAGCCCAAAATTCAACTATCACACATTTGACAGTTTATGCCCCTTTATTTAATTAACCTCTTTAAGTCATTAAATTAATTCCTAATTAATTTATGACTTATATTAATCAAATAACAATATTATTATTCCTAATATTATTCTCATAATATATTAATAATATTTCTTCTCTCATTATAAATCATCCTGTCAAGTTGCTATGGTGAAGGCAACCCAAAAGGACCATGCTCAACCGGGTCAAATACTTGCTAAATATAGTTACAGCCTTAGACACTATTCCAACAATAACAACTCTATAAGACACTATTATGTACCCTTTGGGGGTGAATAACACTCAAAATATGATGTAACTAAGCCTACGACCTTCGATCTACGAAGGAAAACATTTATAAGGGCCTACGACAAGGTCTATTTCAATCTCTCCACGTATATGAAATCTCTCCCAGGCCTTTCTCAAAAACCTCTCTTAACTTTCCATAATCAACCAGGGTATATCGAACCTTAACTTAGTCAAAAACCATTCAAAACGGGAAGTTACTTAAGGAACAACCTTATTAGGACCGGAACCATCTTTCGGTCTAGAACCATCTTTCGGTCCGGAATCATCTTTCGGTCTGGAACCCTCTTTTGGTCCGGATCCACTTTCAAATTGAGACTCCTTGCCCAATTTTCCTCAAACACACGACTCTAAACTAGGATGAAAACCCCGTAAAACAAAAGAGCCTTCATGACCCGAAGCCACCTGAGTCCGAAATATGATGAATCCAGAATCAGGTGACTCCACGCACCCCGGAATCTTCGCATCGACACCAGAACCGGCTATTCGACCCCAGATGTAGCAATTTGACTGCGTATTGGGAAAATCGACTTCGGACTCACCTCTATAGTCAGCTAGAATCAACTCACGCCACAATAAGCGAGGGCTCACCCTCTTAAATCATGACCAGAGAAAAACGTCACTCTACATCATATCTTTTGTACAAAACTTTATCAAAAGGACGGTTGACTTACCCAAAAATTTAGGACACACCCTATTTCCCATAACCACTCTATGACAACCTATAGGCATTATTTCTCCAATTACCTAGGCAAATCCATATCTTTGTACCAAAACTCCATCAGATTATCTTTCTCGAATCTAATCATTTGGATTTCCAACCTTCACTATAAAACCCAAGTGCAGCCCCAACATACATTTTCCTTTTTCTCTTATCTCTCAAGAAGTCGGCCAAGCCCCAAGAAGAAATTTCATGCACATTCACCTTGGTAAGTCTTTCATCAATCATCTTGAATATTAATCACTCAATGAGTTCTAAACCAGGATTCTTACTCGAAAATCATCATGTTGTCCATAGATTCCTTGAACTCCTAAGTTTTCCCCAAGTATTCTGGACTTGGAGCTTCACCTTCTTCATCGTGCACTGCAAATAAATCACACAATGTGAGTTCATACCCCTACATTTTTATGTTTTCTACAAGTTTTAGGGCAGGGGGGGGGGGAATACAACTTAAAAATCCTTAATATCACTCAAACTCATACATCAGCTTTTCATAGAAAGTATAGTCCTATTCACGGACTGTTTTGACTATCTTAAACCTAATATCTTTCAAAAATGTTTCATATGCGATTAGTTTAGGTTTTTACCTTTAAAATGACTACTTGCACATCTCCATACTAATTTTTCACGATTTATGGTGATATTTACAAAACTGTCTATCATTTCATAAATAAATCCGGACCAGTCTATGAATATGAACGTTTTTACACAAGTTAGAGACTTCTAAAAATCATAATAAAATTTTTGAAAAAACTAGAAACAATTCCTAAACTTTGAGATTTTACGGATTCGGTTTTCGATTTCGAATGAGTTTTCTATGATTTTTCCAAAAACAGTGCAGAAGGGTTAAAAACTAATTCCCAGCTTACAACTTTCATAACACTTTGTAACATGTTGAGCAAAGTGTTCGTCTTTGATGACTTCATATTTTACACACGTTTTCTGTTAAGTTACAATTTATTAACAAAAGGAACTCTCTAGATGGTAAGAGTCCTTTAGCATTACAAACATACAAGATGGAACATAAGGAGCATAGTTATGCATTACTAAACATACTACACGTAAACTCGTTAACGTAAATTGTGAGACACGTCTTCATTGTACTCCTAGTGTACAGGTTTAAATTCCTATAAGTTATAACCAGAATCTCTTAGGGAGAGCATGATAATTGTGTATAGATCTATATTGGGATTGACACCCCACACATTGCTGCTAGCTCCATAGAGATTTATAGCCCAAAATTCAACTATCACACATTTGACAGTTTATGCCCCTTTATTTAATTAACCTCTTTAAGTCATTAAATTAATTCCTAATTAATTTATGACTTATATTAATCAAATAACAATATTATTATTCCTAATATTATTCTCATAATATATTAATAATATTTCTTCTCTCATTATAAATCATCCTGTCAAGTTGCTATGGTGAAGGCAACCCAAAAGGACCATGCTCAACCGGGTCAAATACTTGCTAAATATAGTTACAGCCTTAGACACTATTCCAACAATAACAACTCTATAAGACACTATTATGTACCCTTTGGGGGTGAATAACACTCAAAATATGATGTAACTAAGCCTACGACCTTCGATCTACGAAGGAAAACATTTATAAGGGCCTACGACAAGGTCTATTTCAATCTCTCCACGTATATGAAATCTCTCCCAGGCCTTTCTCAAAAACCTCTCTTAACTTTCCATAATCAACCAGGGTATATCGAACCTTAACTTAGTCAAAAACCATTCAAAACGGGAAGTTACTTAAGGAACAACCTTATTAGGACCGGAACCATCTTTCGGTCTAGAACCATCTTTCGGTCCGGAATCATCTTTCGGTCTGGAACCCTCTTTTGGTCCGGATCCACTTTCAAATTGAGACTCCTTGCCCAATTTTCCTCAAACACACGACTCTAAACTAGGATGAAAACCCCGTAAAACAAAAGAGCCTTCATGACCCGAAGCCACCTGAGTCCGAAATATGATGAATCCAGAATCAGGTGACTCCACGCACCCCGGAATCTTCGCATCGACACCAGAACCGACTATTCGACCCCAGATGTAGCAATTTGACTGCGTATTGGGAAAATCGACTTCGGACTCACCTCTATAGTCAGCTAGAATCAACTCACGCCACAATAAGCGAGGGCTCACCCTCTTAAATCATGACCAGAGAAAAACGTCACTCTACATCATATCTTTTGTACAAAACTTTATCAAAAGGACGGTTGACTTACCCAAAAATTTAGGACACACCCTATTTCCCATAACCACTCTATGACAACCTATAGGCATTATTTCTCCAATTACCTAGGCAAATCCATATCTTTGTACCAAAACTCCATCAGATTATCTTTCTCGAATCTAATCATTTGGATTTCCAACCTTCACTATAAAACCCAAGTGCAGCCCCAACATACATTTTCCTTTTTCTCTTATCTCTCAAGAAGTCGGCCAAGCCCCAAGAAGAAATTTCATGCACATTCACCTTGGTAAGTCTTTCATCAATCATCTTGAATATTAATCACTCAATGAGTTCTAAACCAGGATTCTTACTCGAAAATCATCATGTTGTCCATAGATTCCTTGAACTCCTAAGTTTTCCCCAAGTATTCTGGACTTGGAGCTTCACCTTCTTCATCGTGCACTGCAAATAAATCACACAATGTGAGTTCATACCCCTACATTTTTATGTTTTCTACAAGTTTTAGGGCAGGGGGGGGGGGGGAATACAACTTAAAAATCCTTAATATCACTCAAACTCATACATCAGCTTTTCATAGAAAGTATAGTCCTATTCACGGACTGTTTTGACTATCTTAAACCTAATATCTTTCAAAAATGTTTCATATGCGATTAGTTTAGGTTTTTACCTTTAAAATGACTACTTGCACATCTCCATACTAATTTTTCACGATTTATGGTGATATTTACAAAACTGTCTATCATTTCATAAATAAATCCGGACCAGTCTATGAATATGAACGTTTTTACACAAGTTAGAGACTTCTAAAAATCATAATAAAATTTTTGAAAAAACTAGAAACAATTCCTAAACTTTGAGATTTTACGGATTCGGTTTTCGATTTCGAATGAGTTTTCTATGATTTTTCCAAAAACAGTGCAGAAGGGTTAAAAACTAATTCCCAGCTTACAACTTTCATAACACTTTGTAACATGTTGAGCAAAGTGTTCGTCTTTGATGACTTCATATTTTACACACGTTTTCTGTTAAGTTACAATTTATTAACAAAAGGAACTCTCTAGATGGTAAGAGTCCTTTAGCATTACAAACATACAAGATGGAACATAAGGAGCATAGTTATGCATTACTAAACATACTACACGTAAACTCGTTAACGTAAATTGTGAGACACGTCTTCATTGTACTCCTAGTGTACAGGTTTAAATTCCTATAAGTTATAACCAGAATCTCTTAGGGAGAGCATGATAATTGTGTATAGATCTATATTGGGATTGACACCCCACACATTGCTGCTAGCTACAGCAGGACCAGCAGGCCTACGGGTGACAAATGCCATAAAAATTCTAAACGTCTGAGAAACGTTGTAGCAGGTCATCTAGTCATAGTATGGTTATAGCGACTCACATACGGAGTTAACAAAACTATATGTTTACGGGAAATTTTATCTTAAAAAGGGTTTTATCTATTTAAAACTGCACACTCCGTTAAAATTTTGGAACACACATACACTCGGTCTTGGGATTTAAGACTACATAACATTTATTAAGGAAAATAAGGGATTTTTCTTGGTATGCAATACATTCACAAACAAAGTATTTTCAAACTCTTCATACAAAAGCTTATGAACTCACTAACTTAATTGTTGACATTTTTAAAATTACTTGTATTGTCAGGAAATCAGTGAAACAGGAAATCTACAGCTTTTGAGGATGGGACGTTAAATCGTCAAACATTTCGTTTTTGGTCATCATTTTGTAATTGAATTAGAAACATGTAAACTCATACTATGGTGTAAATTTTTCAATTATATTTATGATGGTTGTTTTACTTTGAGCACTATTATACACTCGTTGTGATACTATACATGAAGTCTTCCACCCCCGAATATTTCCGCCTTCCTTGGTCCGAGGGAGTGACACTTGTGTACTGGCCCCCATCTGCCTATGCCATATGTAGTTCTTGAATGACATCCTCAAATGCAGCTTTGTTGACACATTTTAACCGCGACAATAAATATTGTTTCTTGTATAGTGCTTTGTCCTGTATGGCATATTGGTAGGGTTTAATCCGTCATTTGTGTCCTTTATTGTTTTCATGGTGCATTTTTACGTGTAATAGTCAAATAGTGCAACACCCCTTGTTAGGGCCCCGTTGTAAAATCAGTTTCAAACAAAATGTAAACTATTCTAAGTTGAAAAGTTTCAAACTGATGTGGAAATGTTCAACGGTCCCCAAAAGTTAAATAAAAAATTTAAAGGAGCGAGGTTGTTCATTAGGTATTATAACAAAGGTTCAAGTTCCCCCCATGTCGGGGTCTTCTAAAATTCATGTTATCTCCTAAGCATCAAGCCTCTCAATCTGAACATACATCCAAAATAAGCTAGACAATGAAATGTCTAGTGAGCTACCCAAGAAACAACTCCTTTGAAGTAAGGAATAAAAATCCCAATACTTGAATTAATCCTCCCAAAAATTTATAATTAACATTGTAGTTGAATTATAGCGAAAATATTAAATTCCAACAATGTCAAAAGATGGATAAGATTTTCATGCTAAATGCAATTTTATCCATGCATCTATTCCTAACCCCATGTCAATCTCATAGTCAATATGACAGACGAAATTGTCAAATTTTCCCTTACATCCACAATCAAGGCACTAGAGTCTATCCAACCTACGCCGCACGAGGGGCAACGAGCCTCTACTTGTGCATGTGAGGATTATTTGAAATCTAGTCACAACAACAACAATAACAAATGCCTATTTGGGTACCCCAAAATCTCATAGTCACACCCATCATTGTATTAATATGCAAACATAGGATGATGAAAAGATTTTTCCAAGATTTCCGTTCTTTTGCTTATTAAAACATTTCAAAAAACACATTTCCTGAATGCACAATTAGGTCACATAACAATCCATGGGTAAATAAAGTACCATACAATGAAAATTAAGTAAAACCTCTCAAATAGAAATCAATAAGTAGGGGACGTATGTTCATCGGTAACTCACCTTAGGTTCTAGCTTCCTACAATCAATTATTCGTCAATGGTAATCTTCCTTCAACCACTACCTACAAAAGTCATAGTAAATTACTAAAACTAACAAAATTACCCCTTTAATATTTTTATCATTTAGATCTTCCTCATAAGCTTGTTTACTTTTGTACCATCCCAAAGGCCACAATAAACTTCCTCTTCTTTTTTTTTTTTTTTCATTTTTAAATGATGTTTTTATAAAATCAATAGAATAATCAAACTTTGTTTTCTAGACAACACCATAGAATTCAGAGTATCAAAATCATTAAACAAAACATAAATCAGTAGGAGGATGTGTACGATGATCATCTGAAGTGCCTGAAAACATTAAAATCCACAAATGTAAGTTAAAGCTTAGTGAGTTCCCCCAAAATACCCCACAATGTGTATATATATATATATATATATATATATATATATATATATATATATATATATATATATATATATATATATATATATATATATATATATTCATACGCACCAAGCCTACTTCTAATAGCCTACTTCAAAAAATAAATTTATCTTTAACTAATATACCCTTAATTATTAGCTCACCTACCACAAAATTAAATGCAACAAAGGGGTAAAACTTTCATTTCATTTAATAAAGTTAGTGGTAGTTAATGATTTCTTATTTATGTGTTTTTTGTCTGTAGAAAATAATTTTGGGACAGAGGGAGTATTTAAATTTACATTGGGTAGTAAAGGGTTTTGGGAAAATAAAATAATGGTGAGAGGCCACGTATTGTAATATATGTACTGTCGGGACCATTCATCTAATAGAGTATAGATGATGACCATTAACTATTCCAGATAGTCTGGTGGAACACTAGCAGGTTTGCCACCTATGAATGTTAATGATAATACTTTTTCGAGAAAAGAAAAGTTGTTCGTTTGGGTACCCTATCCCCCGTAGGGTTTCCTTATTGACACATATTGCCATGGATACCCCGAAGTAGTATTGTCTACTCACAAAGATTCCTTACGGTAAGTCTCTTGAGATTAGCATTTTAGATCAAAAAGTAAGAATGACGGGAACAGGTAATCGGGTATATTGTTTGTTGAGAAAAATAAATAATATTATTATGGGTTGAAAACCCTATGTGCTCACCAGACTCCAGAGCCTGACCCACTTAGATTTTTTTGTATCACAGGTAGCAATATAAAGGTACAATCCACTAAGAGATTCAAGGAGTTTAGGCCATTTGTACAATAAGTTAATGTAAGGCTTTTAATGACTATGCTTATGCTTATGTTTTGTATTAGTTATGAAATCCCAAGTTTTAACAATCAATGAAAAGCATTTTATTTGGAAATACTTTTTATGGGACACATTCAGCACTTATAAAGAATACTCTATTTTAAAATATGCACAAACAAAAGGTCTTTTCATATCGTGAAAATTGAGGATGTCACAGAATATAAGCAAGGATGAGGAGAGAAGGTTAGCTTGTTGGGTCTATGCACCAAGAGCTTCTTCTTCTTCTTCTTCAATACAACAAAACACCGCCAAAAAAACTCTCAAATGATAAAATGGAGGTTAGGGTTTTTGTTGAAGGTGAAAAGGAGGTGACGGAGGTTGAGGGTGTGCAAACCTTAGCCATCACTTCCCTTAAATAGGGGGTACAAACCCCGAAATTAGGTTTTTGCTTGTAGGGGCTGTCATTCATGGCCAAAATATACCTCCTTGGGCTTGAAAAGCCACAACAACAAAATTAGTATATACCTGGGGCTTGGTGTTACAAATTTATAATAACTTATATTTAAAGTTTGAGGGTAACCAGGGATCGTTCACTAGGTTTTCCACAAACAAAACGCACTTAACAGAACACTCGACATAGCCCCATGTTAGATTACAATATAGTGACATGCCTTATGTCATTCCTAACATGCCCATGTGTCACTTAAGCCTATTTTGACACGCCCCCATGTCCACCCTGATGTACACCTATTTTTGAAAAAGTTTACTAAAACCTTTATAAATTGTTTTCTAGGCCTCTAATGGCCACCAAACTTCAACACAAGGTTATTATGGATATAATAAGGACTATCTACTTCCTTTATACTCAATTAAGTCCTAATCATATCATTAATTAACATACATTAATTCAACTTAATTCATAAATATTTCCCAATGATTTTTGCACCATTTAGTCATTAAGCTCCAAATTATGAATAAGTACTCAATTGACGAAATAACTTAATGACTTTACCAAACACTTCCTTCTTGTACACTGATTCTAATGCAACAACATAATTAAGTATGATGATCTTCTCAACCATTCAAATAACATGATTAAACTGAAGAACATGGTTTCTCTATTTTATTCCCATTTTGCCCTTTTGTACCAACAATCATTAGAACCATAGTAGGTTGTGATGATTCTTCATGTTGACCTAAAATTAACAAACCAAAACATAGAACCATGATCATAAACAATAAATACTTCTTATAATACCACCAAGCACCATTAAAGTTCATAACTCATACTTGTCCCCAAATCTCATAATCTAAACAAATGATTCTACCATTGTTTGAATTGTGTTATTCTATGGCGATTTGCAATCAAACATTCCTAAATTGTCATGGAATCATATAAGGGTTAGATTATCACATCATCGTTATCATTGGAAGAATGTAAGGTTTGTGGATATTTAGCAATTCCGACAACAAATCTACCATGAGATGATGGATTTGAGTTAGAAACCAACATAATCATCTTAGCTTGCTTAGAACACAAAACCCTCATCCTAAATCAAGATGAAAATAGAATTCAACTCCTCAGAAACATGTGAAACACGAATTTGTACATAAAGAGATGAAGAAGGTATAACTTCAAATGTGACATCCCCATTTTCATGGTCATAAAAGACCTTTTTATTTATTCTTATTTTAAAACAGTGTATTCTTTGTAAATGCAGAAGTTGTACAGGCCTTACAATATCTTACTCTACTGATGGCCTTTATATCCTCGAATCTGTCATTGGATCACTATCCTTGTACCTTTGTACCGATACCTTTGATACAGATAAACTGATTGGGTCAGGTTGGGAAACGTGGTGAGCACATAAGGATTCTACTCACAATATTATAATTTTTAATTATATATTTCACAATAAACAAATAACCTAGTTCCCCAATCCCGTTGTGCTCATTTCTAAATCTTAAAATAATAATCCCAAGGGATCACCCTTGAAGGATCTTTATCAACAACGGTCGTCATCTATAATTCCTTAAATAACTAGGCATAATAGTACGTTAGTACTTTGGATGATCACAACAATACAATAGTACTTTTGCATAAACATAACAGTACAATAGTACTTTGGTTACAACACAGCAAGTCACAACTTATTATTTCGTACAACCCTTTACTAACTTATCACAACCTCTCATTTATTATTTCACACAACCTTTTACTAACTTATCACAACCTCTCATTTATTATTTCATACATCCATTCACTACCTAACCATTTTTTAAGTATGATAAATACATAGTTTAATCAAGTAGTAGCTATATCATGTTACACAAATATATTAAGAACAAAATAATGAAATAAAACCATATATAGATATTAGAAGAGAAGGCAATCCCCGTGGAATTCCTATCGTTTTCCAATATGGGGTTCGGACCCCTACGAGTGAGCAGTGGTAGAACCTGGTGAACCGGGCGTACTACTTCTCAACCTTCTGTGAACTTTTCTTCTCTTAAGATTTTTGCCCGCTTATGCAATTCATGTAGTGAGTATAACAGAGTTTCTCTTATTCGTATTAACAGCTACTATAAGAGGAATGTTTTTATGTGGTGCTAACGATTTAATAACTATCTTTGTAGTTCCAGAATGTTTCAGTTTATGCTCCTACCTATTATCTAGCTTTAACCTACTCACTTAGAGTGAAGATCAATAATGGGTGGAAAGTGTCGGGAATAAGAAAAAAAGGAAATTGGGTCGGGTTTGGTCATTCATTCTTGCTTTTTTGGGATTGAAGGATAAATTAACGAAAGGGAAGGTGTGCAAAGAGGCATACTGGCTGAATAAGAAGCTAACCAAGGTATCGACCTAGCATTAAGCTAAAGAAATATCGTTATCCCTACTAATCACCCAACCGCTAATAAATGTTGAATAAGATAAGAGAGTGGGAGGTCGGCCCCCGCCCATCTGGAGGTGCACACCCATTTATGAACATATACAAAGGGCTAAAGAGAAATTCCATGGAGAACTACCAAATCCAATGACTTAACACACATAACATTTAAGCAATTAGAATACTTGTATCTCTGTGTAAGTTGAAAGTAACTATGCACTCACTTGTTAAAAGTGGATGACTTGAAATTTTAGTGACGTTTCTCCCTAGCACTTGGCTTTTCCTTTGATTTGACCTAGGTTTGAATGTCAGTAAGTCTTCGTATTATATTTCTAGTGACTAATGATAGTCTAGATTCCTCACTAATCCCAATGTCTATATCAAGATCTATCAAGTAAATCCAGCCTAGAAATCATTCTCGTAAGTAGTTTAATCAATATAATCACTTGGAATTACTGAATAATCTTTATTTACAAGTTCATAATAACGACTATGAACATAAATATAAGTTACACTTGAAATAAAATAACTGTAGCTTAAATTACAGAAATTTCTAGTGAAAACCAAGAAAGTCGCAGGCAGAAATCTGGCATGGGAGCTTCTATTTCTCCGGCTCTCTGATGTCGTAGGGCATCGTTGTCACAGCCCCCGGCCAGTGGGTGAAACACCAGGCGGCGCGACGTTAGAATATTGGATCATAGTTATTGAACATACATTGAACAGTACAAAACAATATGTAACATAAATATCACTTCCATTTATAGGTTAAACATCACATAATTTTTTTTGGAAGTACTAGTGCTTCTACCACAAAAAGGTGTCTTAACAGGTAGGCATAGCAATAACAATAGTAAGTTTTCAATAACTTTGTCTTTCAACCATTGCTTCCAAAGGTGCTATTTTCTGTCACTCGGTTTCCTAGGAATACATGTGGTTTTGAGAGGTCATCATGATGTTGGTGAATTCACAAGTTTTATATATTATACTTTGAAAATACTTTTTGTATAAAACTTTGTTAAGTTGTAAAAGTATTCTGATTCTTTGAAGATAGTGTTCTATCATTCATATGTACCAAGGTTTCTGTAATTCCCATTCATCTTATATACTACTAGTGCATCCATATCTTAGGGGTATACTTAAGGAAATGAGTGTTTTTAAGAGCAGGCTAATCGAGATTGAACTCAATGTAAGTTAGTTGGATACAATCCAACCTTTTCTTATATTACTATATACTCGTGAATGGAGTTTGAATGTTTTATTATATAATTATAATTAATATATATTATATTTAAATGGATATTCTTAGTAAACCCAACTAGCAGAGTGGTAATATAATATTTATTCAAGTTGAGTAAAGACGTAACATACTATAGTTATAGGCTTGGAATCGGGTGTAGTGACGAAATAATATACCACTATTATCCATTTTGAATTGATCGTAATGACGGAATAGTATAATACCATTATCTGTTTAAGTTGAGCGTAATGACGACATAATATACCACTATTATCCGTTTGAGTCGAGCATGACAACATAATATAATACTATTATCCGTTTGAGTTCAACATAGTTACAACATAATATACCACTATTATCCGTTTGAATAGAGCAAAGTGATGACATAATATACTACTATTTTCCGTTTGAGTTGAGTGTAGTGTCGGTGTAGTTTAAATATCATCTAAGAGAGCTTGGCAGAGTAACGATTATGTATAATGTTGTAGGAGAGACTTTTCCAGAATAACGGCTAGGTACTAAGTTACCCTAGAGGTTTGGCCATTATAACGACTAGTTATCATATTATCTATGAAAACTGGGTAGAGTATCTATCAAGCATAATATTATATTCTAAGAGTTTATCAATGTAATGATAGAGTATAATATATATTATCTAATTTGGGCAGAGTAGCGATAGAAAATATATTGTGTAATATTAATATTTATAACGCGGCGATAATAATGATATATAGCGATTTGTAATAAATTAACACGTATCCCCCCCCCCCCCCCCAAAAAAAAGGTTTAGAAAATGGGGCCATGAACTCATCCTTGAAGCGTGAAACCGTTAATGTAGGGTAGAATTCGAAATTCCGAAACTCGGGAGGTGCTCGCGATTGTCTAGAAACGAGGGTATAGCTTAACGATAGCTAAAATATATGAATGTAGAAAATTCTAAAGATCTTATAAGAAATTTGGGTGAAAAAACGAGAGAAGGAAGCATATTGGTTGTGGAGGAATGAGGGATCTTCAACAGCCTTTTGTAGGCAAAATTTTAGGTGTGTGCGTCGTGCATTCGATGTGCCGTGCAAATGGGTGCTGTCTGGGGTGCCACATTTTAGCTTTCTAGTTGTCCATGTGTCCTTCTAGAAGTGCCTGACGCACACTGTGAGCCGCACAAAATGCATATTTTGTAAAATCCATAACTTCCTTGATGTTCTTTGTATCCACGTGTAGGTCTTGACAAGTACCACAACTTTCCTCTAGGTTGCACTGGCTAATTCTGAATTTATGTTTAGCCCTTGTTTTTATACGATTTTAATGATATTGCGAAATCATCTCTCTCTCATACGGACTCAGATTTTGGCGTTCTTTATCTCAAAATTCTTATCTCGAGGACTACTACGATTCTCCTTTTGGTGACTTTAGATAGAAGTCAACCATTCTCTTCGTAGGTTTTTGACATTGAAATTTTGTGTGCCGAGTTGATTTTTATATCTTATAAAATTCATAACTAATTCATACGAAGTCGAATTTCTATGAAATTTATATTTTCGGGATCACTTTGACGTGTACTTTCAAAATATTATATATATATATATATATATATATATATATATATATATATATATATATATATATATATATATGTATATGTATCTTTTGGCGCACTAATTTTTACGATTTATGAAGGATTCAGTTGATTTTTCCTATTTATCTTAATACGAAATTTGTATTTTGTCATAGTTTTGTAAGTATTACGTATTAAATCTATTATACTTGACATTTGTTACTTTTGGCGATTAACC
Source organism: Lactuca serriola (assembly GCF_051521515.1). NCBI lineage: Eukaryota > Viridiplantae > Streptophyta > Magnoliopsida > Asterales > Asteraceae > Lactuca > Lactuca serriola. Next base: position 337,108 of record NC_136410.1, on the reverse strand, counting down.
ATAGATAACAATTTTCGTAATTGTTACATTATCTCCCCGTTTAAGGAATTCCGTCCCCGAAATTTGTCTTATAGTGTCAACGTAGATGGACTATTGGGAGAATTTTAGTGAATTAGGATTTATATTAATATCGCTCAAATATCATACTTAAATATATAATTACATAGCTTTTACTTAGGATAATTTGGGCGGAGTAACAACTAAGTACTATGCTTAACCTTATAGTTTAGTTTTATAGAGAGTAATCGACTCCTTAGGGTGCACCTTCGAAATTAAGTTTAGAACCAATTTGATTTTTGCTGTGAGAGATACTGAGAGTGTCATTCGACTAGTAATTTCTGATACATAGTGGCAGTGATATTACCCTCAAACAAGTATTTTTTGGAACATAGAGTGGTAGCAACAGTTAAGTACTTACTGGTAACATAAAGTGGTAGTAACATCAGTCAAGAAGTTATTGGACCATAGAGTGGTAGTGACATCAATCAAGTACTTACTGGAACATAGAGTGGTAGTGACATCAGTCAAGTACTTACTAGAACATAGAGTGAAAAGATATCGAATCCTTATGATATTTTGAAGGGTTTTCGAAAAAAAATCATTCTAGAATCCTCGAGGGATTCATAGTGTTACTACGAGTTCTACTTAATGTTATCTAAAAGTTTGGGGAATATTGTTACATGTTTCTAAACAGTTTTTCAACCATATGATTTTTCCCTATTACGGTTGGACTCAGATTAGAGCTACGTAATAGAGCTAAATCATATTTTCTAAAACTATTTATTTCTAGAATCAATTAACATACATATCCTCCTAATAATTATTAGCATGTGTTTCATAGCTTTTATCAGTTTTGCGTTTTAACGAGTGATTAAATCTACTGTTCACAAAACTATATCATCATTTTAATTTTTACGCAAGTTATTTAGTGAGGACGTACCAATTTCTAGGAGTGGGATAACGCTATTTGTTCCAATGAAAAATGCTCTTCCGTGAGCGTTACTCCCTTGATTTTCCAATCTAGGATAGTCTCTTTTGAAGTGGCCAATTTCTCCACATTCATAGTAGTTGCAATTTCTAGTTCTCGGGTTTGTGGTGTGGGTCAGATCCAACGGGACCTAGCGAAGTGGCCTCTCTTACCATAGTTAATGCATATTAGCTCTTTACATGCACCTTCATGGTCATAGTTGCACTCCTAACATAGCGAAAGCTCTCATGCATATTGTCTAAATGGTGTGGGTGATGGGACGGTTGCTACGTAAATTTTCCCTGAGTCTTGTTTGCTCCTGTGTGGTTGTCCTAAGTCATCATCAGACTTCTTTTTGTTGTTTCCAAACATAGGAAGGTTAGCTTTCTGGACTATATTGCCTTGGCGGATTTCCTGACTAGTCAGGTTAAAGGCCAGCCTCTTAGCACTGTCGTACGGTTTTAGTCTAGATACAGTGACCAACCCTGTAATAGGTTGAACTACTCCCCATATGTACCTTTCTACTTTTTGTGCTCCAGGGTGATAGGGTTGGGGCAAAAAATGGGGAGACCATTGAAGCAGTTGGTATAAGCTGCAATGTTTGCATCTTGCATGGCAAGGTTCCAGAGCTCTTGCTCTAGCTTTTACATCTCATCTCTAGGACAATACTCAACAATCATCAGTTGCTTTAGTTCATCCCAGTAGATGGCATTAGCTATGCTAATTCCCATCGTTTTGACATGGATTTTCCACCATAACAATGTTGTATCCTGGAAGGTACAAGCAAAAAAATTTACTTTGCAATTTTCAGCACAAAAGTTGATCTCAAATACTGACTCCATCTTCTCGATCCATGGATTCAATCCTAGTACTCCTTCATTTCCATAGAAGGGTTTGGGCTTACAGTACATGAATTAATTATAAGTACATGCCCTTAGGTGACCTTCGTTACCACCCTGAGTACTATCTCTCCGATTCGTCCTCCTAGTCCGGATTCAACATTTCTATTGGTTTCGAGGTTATTTAGGGACTTTGCGACTCATTCAGCGATCAGTTCCACGATTGTTGTTGCATCTGTTGAGAGAAAAACTTTTAGTAACACACTTGATCTTGGGTCAAAAAATATGGTTTATACTTTTCTTTTCTAGGAAAATATATTTTTATGTAATGTTGTATGTGTTTGCAGTTTGTGTGTACAGCCGTACATAGGGTGTGCGGCTGTACTCATGTGTATGGCTGGAGGTCCATATAAATAGAGGAGAGCATGTGGGAGTGTAAGGTTAGAAGGCTAGAGAAGAGAGAGAAAGTTAGAGAGAAGAAGTGTGTGTGAGAGAGAATCTATTGTAAGGAGCATCAATCATATTCATTCAATACATCATAGATTCATCTTCTTCTTCTTCTCATTCTTTTCTATATTTGATCTGACATCATCCAAGTGATTGGGATTCCGCACCATCAATTGGATCTGATTGATACACAAGCAATTTTAGGGACATACAATTGGTATCAGAGCTTGGTTGTATCAGTCAATTTTGTCAGATCTGGAGCTTATTTGATCTTATTTTGAAAAGAGAATTGCATTTTTGGATATATCTCGTAAAAATAAGGGGGGTTACTTCTTTGCATTTTTCATAAAAACGAGTTTTTGATCGAGTTTTTGAGCAAAAAGGGGTGAAAAACGTCGTTTTTTTCGCAAATCTGTTGAAGGTGTGCGGCCCGGTTGAAGGTGTGCGGCTCGGTGTGTGCGGCTCGGACGTGTGCGGTCCGGACGTGTGCGGCTCGGTGTATGTGATCACGGTATGCGCCTCGGAGTGTGCTGCCTCGGTTTTTCGTTCAGTAGCGTTCAACATCAGCAGCGTTCAGCCTTCCCATTTAATAAAAGGGGAAAGGGAATTGAGGCTGCCGGGAGTCGAACCAGGGTTCCTAGGTTCAACATCACAGCGCCCTACCAACTGCTCTAGCAACTCTGATTTTCTTTTCCTCCCATCTTTAGTTCTTAAAGACTCCTTCTCGGTTATTATTTTCGAAAAATTGGCATTTTTAACCCAAAAATTCATTTCCTTTTATTTTAAAATTCCATTTTCAACCCAAAAATTTTATTTTTTAATTTTTGACTTTTTACTTAAATTTTGACTTTGACTTTTCTAGTTTGACCTTTGACTTTAAACTTTGACTTTTTCATTTATCTTTCAAATTTTGAAATTTAGCTTTTAAGTTTGACTTTTGAGTTTGACTTTTTAAATTTGACTTTTAAGGTTGACTTTCTCGGTTTTTAAGTCAAAGGGCAATTAAAAACATAAAAATAAATAAATAAATAAATTAAAAGAATATAAAAAAAATGAGTTCCACATCAATTCCGGTAAATGATGTTTCTTGTACTCCATCTTGTAAAGCTACGATTAAATTTCTTCGCGAACAATTTGATTTGTTAAAAAGGGAAAATGAGGACCTTAAATATGAAGGCTATACTCTAAGGAAATGTCAAAAACCATTAAAAGCTCAATTAGAAACCAAAATCAAGGATTTCCGAAAACTCCAAGAAGATTACAGCAACAAGTGTGAAAATTATGATCTCATTAAAAAAAACTTGTTGTTGTAACTGAAGAACTTGACACTTTAAAAATTAAGTGTGGAAAAACAGACGCTAGTTTTAAAAATTATACTGCGTCAAGTTAGACAGTCGAGTACTTATATGAAACCCAATTAAAATTCAAAGAAAATCAAAACAAGGGTCTAGGGTATGATAGTGTTCCTCCACCTTTCAATCATAACTACACATCCATCCCTATGACACAGGACGAAATTGACAGGGAGGCACATCTTCAATATGGCAAACCAGCTTGATTTGTGTCAGGAGGTATTCAAGTTGAAGATACTAATGATTCTACTTTATGTGCAGGTAAAGTAGCAGAGGATGAGAACAAGGAGAACACCATTGAACAAACCAACATCTCCTTGAACTCTGAATTTGTTACTTCAAACTCAACTGAGTCTGATCAACCTGCTGTTGAGAAATACAAGCCACCAATTCCAATGCAACAGAGTTCTTGTTGCAAGTGTGCATGTAGGAACAACAAGAGACAAGGCATGGACACGCCACCAGGGGCAGGAAGAAACAACTCCACAGTGAAGAAACATGTTTTCACTGTGGAACACCTAGGCACGTTGCCAGAAATTGTCCAAATCGCGCATACGTTCCCTACTACACACATGGCTAGCAGAAAACGCCAAGAGGGAGATTTTCCAAAAGAAACCCCTCTAGGTCACGTTCAGACAATGGTGACTGGAATGCGCAAAAGGCCAAGAATCAAACCCACAAGGCCAAGAATCTGAATCCCAAGAACAAGAAGGGAATGTCGGCAAAGAAGCCAAATCAAAGAGATGCTCCCTTGAAGCCAAAATCAATGTCATCTGAACGGCCGACATCAAGTTCAAAATCAAGTGCTGAGCCACCCATCAGATCGAAAAAGAAATGGGTTCAACCTAACTAAAAAAAGGTTCCGAAGGCTCACTCTCCCAAATCAACTAATAACTCTAATATTTCTTCATCTTCTGTTTGTGATAAACAAGATATGTCATGGGAGAGAGTATCATGCAAGGATGACAAAGGTCGACCCAGTTTTAAAATGGACTGGGTTCCAAAGACCAACTGATCCCACTCTGTGTCGGAGCAGCTATGGAGGCATATCATCAGACTTCGGTTTGTTGGTAGTGGTTGTTCCTAGCACTTGATAGGGGACATATCTCAATTGTACAACATTCAGACATTTGTTTGAGAGTATGTGTCCTTTGCGGGAAGGGAAGAAAGGAAGGGATCATGTGGGGTTTGTGCTTAATGGCATGAAGAATTTTCGGATCTGTTCTGAGATTACGCGTGCTGTTCTCAGACCTTCTGGATGCAAATTCAATCGGTGACTTACGGTTTGAGTTTTCTTCTCTATACTCCTGAGTTTATCTTAAGCTGATTCGCTTTAAAGACTAATTTTTGTTTTAGGGCAGTTTAAGTTTGCGCATTTACTTTCGTTTCTCTCATATGCACAAATTTAGGGGGAGAAATAAAAACAAAATAAAAATTTTAAATTTATATATATATATATATATATATATATATATATATATATATATATATGTATATATATATATATATATATATATATATATATATATATATATATATATATATATATATATTAAAAAAAATGTTGCTTATAGAATGTGCTTGAAGGAGTTGTTTTGGGAAGTGAGTGATAACAGGCAACCTGAGTCTGCGTAACGTACCCAAAGTTAAAGGGTCTATGCTCTGGTTTGATGCGTCGGTAGGCACGAAGAATTTAACGGACTAGCCTAGGTGCAGATGAACTTAAGGAATCTATAGACTTGAAAAATCTTGACCTAGTTAGATCCGTTCAGCCTGACAATACGACGCTCGGATAGGTTGAGCAGGGAGATATATATGGGAATCTACTCGTCACACTAAATGAACCCGTATCTGGAACCGTGGTTTAACTTTTCCTCTATGTGTGGATTCTGTCCTTAATTCCGGTATTGATGGGGCGACTGGTAAATTCCGATAAATTAGGTCTGTAGAAAATCATTTTCTTTCTTTCTGTCTGTTAGTCATATGTTACCTCCTCTGCGTGATTGGAAGAGATCCGACCTGGACTATAACATATGCAACTCAATTTCTCTGCATATTATACATACACACAGATATATATATATATATATATATATATATATATATATATATATATATATATATATATACATATGAAATTCCTCCTATATGTTATCGATATGTTATCTCATTTGCGCGACTAACAATCCGACCTGGTACACAGCATATGCACTAAAAATATAATACTCTGAATCTGTCTTCTCCCCTAATGATGGTCTGCTCATCCGATGTAAGGAGTACTCTGGAAATCCTTGATTACCGGGGCATATCTGGAAGTGGGAAACATGTTCCAGTACAATTAAAATTGAACACTCAAAGATTGTCTATAGATTTCGCTGCTCAATTTAGGTGGACAACAATATCCCTGGTCGTCGTCAGCTGAATGTTCCTTAACATATAGTATCTAGAAACTTAGGATCAGATATAATATCTAGGAACTCAGGATCACATTGTCTTGTCACTTATAGTATGTCCTAATTTTGTCACAATTTTTCGTGTTTAAGTGGACAACAATACCGGCGATCGACCAGACAAAGACGTGAAGATGGAAGGTACCGACAAGCGGATAAAGGCTGTCTAAAAACTTTGATCCCAAATCATTCTTAAAGTTAGAAATCATTTTATTAAATTTGTTCATAGTTTTCCTCTATGCACAAATTTTAGGGGGAGAATTATAAATAAATCAAAAATCAAACAAAAATCAGAAAAATTTAAAAATCAAACAAAAAAAATAGTGTTATTTCTTGTTCAGAAAATCCAAAAATATTTTTGTTTCTGTTTTTATTTTTCCAGAAAATACCAAAAATCAAAAAATATTTTTTTGTGTGCTAATTTTTCTTTTAGTTTGTTTTGTCTTGAAAAGTGATTTCAGGCGTAGATAAGACTCGTGGAGACTGTATTGAAGATCTTCTGAGCCAAGGCTTCATTCGTGAGCATCGAAGAATTCTCATTCGAAGGAGCAAGAAATGAAGACTATTCTTCCATCATTCAATCTTTCAACCCCAGAAGCAAGGTGAAGCTGAAATTGAGGATTATGTGACGGATTGCATTGAAGCCTCCTCAATCAGTCTACTGCTATCTTAAACCTGCTGAAGTGATCCAGAAGATTATTTCTCTCTGATGTTCTCCCTGAAGATTCTCAAGCTGAAAGAGCTATCTTTCAAGAAGCCTCCTCACCCAACGTGCGTTCAATGTCAAATTTTGAAGAAAAACCCAACCGCTCAAGATGAATTCATTTATTGAAGATTCATGTGTTCATCTTGATGCTGTGAAGAACTTTGAAGATTAATGCTGAAGCCAAGCTCCCACTGAAGATTAACAAGAAAAAGCCAGCTACTTTTTAGGGGGAGTTTGTTGGGCCAATTAGAAAAGAAAGCTATAAACCAAGGGGGAGATTGTTAGGTCAAAAAATATGGTTTATACTTTGCTTTTCTAGGAAAATATATTTTTATGTAATGTTGTATGTGTTTGCAGTTTGTGTGTACGGCCGTACACGTGTGTACGGCCGTACACAGTGCGCGGCTGTACTCATGTGTATGGCTGGAGGTCCATATAAATAGAGGAGAGCATGTGGGAGTGTAAGGTTAGAAGGATAGAGAAGAGAGAGAAAGTTAGAAAGAAGAAGTGTGTGTGAGAGAGAATCTATTGTAAGGAGCATCAATCATATTCATTCAATACATCATAAATTCATCGTCTTCTTCTTCTTATTCTCTTCTATATTTGATCTGACATCACCCAATTGATTGGGATTCCGCACCATCAATTGGATCTGATTGATACACAAGCAATTTTGGGGACTTACACTTGAGCAAACGTTAGAACAATTAATAATGTGGAATGAAGTTTGAATCAGTGGATCATAAAGCTTAACAATAATAATAAGTTAGAGTTAGGGAGTTAGCTAATTAGATAGTTAGGTGCGAAAATATAAGGAAATGTAAATGACAACAAGTATTATATCAAGTATACACTTAAGTTGATTCTTAACAAGAATTACAGCCAATCCAAGTAAGTGAGTGAGATCAAACTTAGCGATGAAGTCAAGAATGACTTACTCCGAGAAGAGATTGCGATCAATTAAGTTCGGACGATATATGAAGATGAAAGAGTAAGAAGTGAGTAAGATGAGATGTGAGATTCATGAGATTACAGAGTTGTTTTCATTCAGAAAGAGAGCTCTATTTATAGAGTCTCGAGGATTACAAGTTCTATATGTTCTACTGTGGCCATGCAAGGCACACTGGACAAAAGTAAGTATTCTAATAAAACTTATAAAAACTAAAACTAAGAACTGATACTTGATGACGATGGTTGTAGTTGCGGTACTTCACTGCGGACGAGATTGATTTCGGATCAGAGTCAGATGCGGTATGCTCAAATTTAAGAGGGTCACTTTTATGTTCCAAAAATTTCCCCCTAAGTGACCTCTTCAACTTCCCTTCATTTATCAAGTTGTAGAAATTTGATTAGAATCCACCAGAACTTTCTGATTTCACGAAGCCAAATAATTCTCCTGGAGATTTCAAACTTTACTTCCGAAGTAGTGTATTTAGACTTGTGCACTGCAGCTTGAGTAATCTCTAATTGATTCCGGGTCATACGATTCATAGCCATCATTGGGATGAAATATTTAGTTTCATCATTTTTGCGTTTAAAGATCACTCCAAGATCTGGGAAGTTGATTGCTCCAAGGGATCTCTCTTGAAAACCTTCAGTCAGCACCAGAGCTGGTTCGAGGGGAGGAAGATTGTACTTCTGTGCGAGGGCAGGGTGGATATCTGCATTGATTCTAGCAAAGTCAAAGATAGTTTCTTTTAGAAACGTACAACCCGTTCGTATGCAATCTTCATCTTCAGACACTTCTTACACTTGTTTTGAAAAACCTTAGCAATAAAAAAGATTTCCTCTGGGTTCATGCAACGAAAATATGCTTGGGTTCGGACGTAGTCATGGTACCTTCTTGTGAGAGTGTACTGAACAAAATCTGATTTCATGAACTTCCTGGGCTTGTAGTTCTTCGTTGTGGATCGTTTGTTGTTTGACCAGATCCTTTCAATTTCAGATCCATGCTTGGCATGAAATCTGTGAAGTCTTTCAAATTCCATTGGCAGTCTCTGATTATCGGGAATGCTTTGGTCAAAGGGTTCGAAGATTGTGAAGTATTTTGCGTTGGGAGAAATGGGGATGTCCAAATAGCCATCAGAAGGGGGTTCCGCAAAGGTGAGATGTGGTTTGTAATCGTCATCTTGTAATCTTCTGTTACGATTGATCCATGAATTAATGAGGGATTCATCCATTGTGATGTCAAAGCCGTGTTCCCTCCAAATCAACTCAGCAAACTTCGCTGCTTTCCATTCATCTTCTTCTATTTGGTTACAGGAGATTCGAGGGATTTTTCAGATGACATATGAGAGGCTAATGCTTTGAAATGTGGGGGAGTCTCCGGATGTGAGGAAGCGGGAGGTTGATCAATTTGAACTATTTCTTGGTGTTGCGGTGGAGACTGATGAGGAGAAGGCATAGGAGTCTTCTATTTGGGAGATGGTTGCGGAGCAGGAACTTTGTCATGGATGATGGGAGATTTTGAGTGTTGATGTGAATGTTGATGAGAAATGTGATCTGAATCATGGTTTCACTTCCCCCTCTTGAGGAAGGAGCAACCGGTGCTTCATCAAGCCCTTTCTTAAGACCATCTATTTTTTCACAGACGTCATTGAATTGAGATTAAGTGCATCAGCAAGCTATTGATTATTGGGGATTGCGGTGTTGAAGAGCGGTTGGTGAATTTCCTTGGTTAATTTCAGAAGTTCTTAACCATGATCTTTTGAGGACAGGGATCTGCGGAGGCTGTTGATTCTTGACTGGAGAATAGAAATAGCGGACATATAAGCATTCTGAGTTTCCTCAACAAGCTTCTTTGAATGAGCAGTTTGGTCCATCATGGCTGAAATGAGTTCATTTTTTATAGTGAATACCTCTGAGATGAGTTTCTCCGCTGTGGTAATGAATTGTGCATGATCAGCCTTCCTGCTTGTATCCAAGGCTCGGATACTCATCTCGACTTTGAGAGAGATTCTCTCAGCAGCTAGCCTTTCTCTGGCTTCAAGATGTTCAATACGGTCTATCAAGGTGTACGGACCTGGAGCGTCTTGTGGTGGAGTGGACTGTACATCAGCCATAATTTGATCAACATTGGCTTGTAGGCTTAAAAATTCTTTGCGGGAGACAACCATTTTCTTCTTCTTCTTCTTCTATTTGGGTTTGGAGGTGGAATGTTGCGATCCACTTGATTCTTCTTCATCGAAGATCATCATCATATCCTCCGAAGGTTCAGGTTGGTTGACCGCATTGAGGTCAATGTCATCAAAACCAAATGTTGGTGCGGAACTGATCTCGATTGTGGTTCCTTCTTCTTGAGAATCTTGAACAACATTTGTTGGAGGGTGCTTGGATGGAACTGCAGTATCTTTAATGGACTGAGTATTGCGGATGGTCTCAACCATTTCGGTCATCCAATTTTGGACTTTGAGAATTGTGGCTACGGTGTTGGCATTGTTTGTCGCGCCTGCCCAGTATTTTGCCACTGTTTGAATTTCCTGCTCCTTTTGCTGAAGCTGTTTAGTTTGCTGATCTCTTCTTGCTTGTATTGCCCTTCGAAACGCGTCAAACTTTTTGATACCATACTCGGTCTTAGGAGGATCTCGAGCAAAGGTATCATCATAATCATAACCGTCAAGTCCTTGATATCGCACCGAGGTGTCCCTCGGGTCATGGATCCTTGCACATTTGTGCTCACCGTGCCTAAACCACCTGTAAAAGATGTAAGTAGAGTAGGATTTCCTGTGCTTCCTCGATCTCCTTGACCCGTGGTCAAGTGTGGCCTTGGCTCAGTTGTGGCATGAGCTGAAAATTGCCCTGCAATTGCGAAGGTGTTTATGGTATTTGGATTACAAGGTCTAGAATGGATCGCAACTCTTGTTCCTGAAGGAAATGAAGTCTGGAAGCCTTGGAGATCTTAGGGCGAGAAGAAACAATTAAATCCTTTCAGATTTAGCTCGGGGTGAGTCTCCATGATGTGATGAAACGTGCACACTTGGTGTGCCTGAGTGGCTAGAGAGGGCAGTAGCAAATGGGTTTGCAGGAACCCCAAGGACTACTAGAGCCTATTGAGAGGGTGCGGTATCGGTCCGCAATCGCATTTGGCTAGAGTAGGGTTTTGTTTTTCTTTTCTTGAGAATACGGATTGGTATTGAGTCATCATCAGACTCATCAGGAGATCGATGGAAATCAGATTCATCATCTGAAGACACAACGTGTCTAAGTTTTTGTTTATGTGAGGGTTTTGCTTTATTGAGTGCTGGACTTTTAGCGGATGTGTCACTTTTCTTGGCCTTGCTCCAGGGGCCTCCCATGGATGAAACTAGCATCTTAAGTTGTTGAGTTAAAGGAAGATTTGATTGAGTGGTAGAAGATGGGACTGGGGTATGCTCTGATTTGCTGGGTGCTGATGAGGCTAGTATATGCTGACTAGGTAGAGGTGGGGAAGGAAGGTATGGGTCAATACCTTCTGTAGCCTCTATATGATCCGTGACTTTTTTAGTCTCAAGTCCAACAGTAGTTAGGATGTGCATGGGTAAGCGTCAATTTGGTCCAAATAGAGATTGATCTTTAGAGGGTTCGTAACTTCTAAGAGTATGAGTAGCAAAGAACTTGATGTCGTTACCCATGCTGATCTTGGCGTCTTGATGGAGGTCCGAAATGCAGAGAGACCAGAACCTTGCAAACGTGAGCTCTGTTGGGTTTTCTTTTGGTTGTTCCTTAGGGATGTATTGAAGAAAATCATCCCATAGAATTTGGCCATAGTTGACGTCATGACCAGTGAATATGCTCCATAATAACTCTAGTAATTTGAGGCCCATGTTGCCGGTGCCTCCGGTTCTTCTTGATAGACTGCGGATCATGAAATGGCAAACAACTTCCAGACCGCAGGTAGCTGATTCTTCTTAAACTCGCCGATACTCTTAAGCTTTTTCTGTTATCCCATCTGGTAGGGAGTAGAGGTGATGTCCGTCATACTTGGTGAAAAGAATTTGGTAGAGGGATGCACCAAAAGATTAATGGCAATAAGAAACTTGTCTTTGGTTGATATGTGCATAATTAGTTAATTATTTAGTATATATGTTTATTCATTTTTAACTAATTATGTGAATAATGTGGACAAAAGGTACTTAATATTGTTTAAATTTTGTTTCAGTCCAAAAGACATGCTTGGGAGTGAAAGGGAACAAGGGAAAGCAATTGAAGACCAAAGAGTGAAGATTGAGGGACAAAAGCTTATCTACTCGTCGAGTACACGATTCTACTTGGCGAGTCCATCAGAATATTCCAGAAGATAGCCACGACTCCTGATTTAAGACGGATAACAACGAGTCTACTCGGCGAGTTGGGTCTGCTACTCGCCGAGTACACCCTGTTTTGAGATATCTATAAAAACCGAGCCTTTATCCGATGGGACTACTTTTCTGGCGGTTTTTGAAGATCCATCTGCGATTGAGAACCCTGGAAGACGCTGAGGAATTCTAATCTTCAACCTTTTGAAGAATTCAAGTAACTAGGTTAATCATTCCACTTAGCTTTAGGAATTGAGTATGTTTAATCTAGTTAAACTTGTTTTTGTGTTTGTTTTTACTGCAACTATGAGCTAAATACGTTTTTGTTTCTGTTTGGGGAATACCAAGGAACTCCTATGGTTTAATTCTTAGCTTTTGGTTAATTGTTTATTGGTGATCTATTAAATTAAGTTTGTTAAATAACCTTATGCATTAATCACCATTATTTTCTGTTAATTGGAAGACAATTAAGCTGCATGAACATCTCTTAGTTGTTAACCTCATATGTCTATGGGAACACTAACTCATATGCTTAGGAATAATGATTATGAAACTAAGATTAATGAGACAATAGTTAGATTAATGTGTGAGCTTGTTTGAGAAACCATCAAACAAGAGGTTAATTGAACTATTAATTTGATTAACCACTACAAATCTTATTTAATCCAAATTATTAATCTAGGGAATTAATTAGTTTAAAACACTTGATCACTGCTTAAATTAGTTAATTGTCTAAGGGTTAGGAGTAATGAAAATGAACCTAACCACTATAATTGGTAGCCAATAACAATTAATCTATCATAAATACAAATAACCATAGGAGTGAATTGGTTGAACCTAAATAGAAACATCTTTATCAAATTTGGTGAATTAGTTGTTTGCTTTAGTGTTTTATGGTGTGCTTAAGTTTCTAGTCTTGCAAAACTAGAAGAAAAACCTTTTACTTTCATTAATTGCTTAGTTAAAATTAGCTATTAGTTTAATTTTCCGTTCCCTGAGTTCGATACCTTACTTACTAAACTATACCACTAAAAGACAGGTTCACTGCCTTTGTGTGCTAAATTTATTAATAAAAAGTAGGAATAAAAAAAGTGCATTTTACACACATCATTGGTCAAAATGACCAGGGAATCATCCATTAGGTTTAGATGAACTTCTTGAAGGTTGGTGAGGGGGCGGTACGCCGAAAAAGCGCATTTGAATAATGTGGAAAGTGGAACCACATTTGTGAATGCGTCAAAAGGTCCAGATAGTGGGTGATTGGAGATGAACTTGATCATAAGACGGATGGAGTCATTGTAAACAGAATGTTCATCGAAAATAGCCCTAAAATTTCTAGATGCAATCAAAGGCGATTGGTTTCTCGTTGCAGAATCAGAACTAGCAAGTTGAGCTGATGTAGAAGCCTTTAATTGCTTCCTTGAAATGCCTGATTTTACCATTTTTTTCAAAATATTTGAAGAACTTGTAGAAAAGACTTTGAATGCAAGAGGGTGAAGAAGATGAAGTTCGTCAAAGGGAAGTCAGAGAGCGTAAAGCTTTCTTGGGGAGAAAAAGAAGTTTATATAGTGGCGGATCTCAAAGATTATTGTTTTACCCTAATGAAAACGGCTAAAGATAAAACCTTTGAGTTTTTAGAAGATTATTATCAGCCACAAAAAATCAATAATGAAAAGTTTTTTAATTTTTTTTTTAATTTTTTTTTTCAAAAAGTCGCATTTAATGAAATGTCCGTTCCAGTATCACACATCTGAAGAACGTGTGGTGAGGGGTGATAGTCCGTTGAATAAAGGTGGAATTTTTAACAGTATTGACATGTTGGTGGCAAGGGAGATAGGACAGTTTAAGGAAAAAGATTTCTAAAAAGATTTCTTTTATGGGAAACTGATTTATTTTGGCATCACTCCTAAAATAGGTCTGACAAAAGGAGTGATTTGAAAAGGACGAGATGAAACAATGATGTGCTACACAAAGAATGTCTTTTAGTTAATGTTTTTTATTTAATGAAGGATCAATAAATAGCACACAAAGTTTCATGAATTTATTAAGTATTTGAAGGTTCATTCAATGTGACTCCGGATGAATCATTCGTTGCGGATTAAGACTTCGTTGTGGATGAGTTCAACATTGTAGTAGATGATTAGAAGCCTGCAATAGGAAAATTGAGAAGAACACTTGAAGAAAATCAGAAATAATAAACAATAAGGATCCAAGAGATGTACTTATGATATATGGTTGCGGCACACAAAGTATACTAAACCATGTATCATATATATATATATATATATATATATATATATATATATATATATATATATATACACATATCTGAATAGGACCACAATGGAGACCAGAGATGGTCTGCGATAACTATGAATTTCAAAAGAATTTTGGATCCAGATTCATCATCCCTAACATTTGCAGAAAGGTATTGAGTTTTGTCGAATCAAGTGCCTTTGTGAATACATCAGCAATCTCTTCATTAGAGTTACAAAAATGAGTTCAATGTTACCTTTCTGAATGTGGTCTTTAATGAAGTGATATCCTAGTTCAATATGCTTCGTTTTGGAGTGATGAACAGGATTATGAGAGATCGTTATAGCACTCTTTGAATCATAGTAAATTGGTATCCGTAACATTCTGTATCCGTAGTCCATAAGTTGTGTTTTCATCCACATGACTTATTAACAACAGCTGGCTTCGACCATATATTCAACTTCTGCAGTAGACAACGAAACACAACTTTGTTTTCTTGATGACTAGCTAGCGAGTCTTCCATCCAGAAATTGACATCCACTGAAAGTGCTTTTTTCTATTCAGTCTGCATCCAGCATGATCCACATCAATGAATGCTTGAAGGCTGAAGTCGTTCCCTATGGGATACTAGAGGCCTAGAGCCTTGCTGCCCTTTAAGTATCTGAGAATTTGTTTAACTGCGGTCATGTGAGATACTTTCGGATCGGCTTGGTATCTTACGCATATGCCTGTTGCAAAGAGGATGTCTGGTCGGCTTGCGGTGAGGTACATCAATGAACCAATCATTCCTCGGTAAGTTTTTTGATGAATGAATATTCCTTGCGGAACTTGTTTTACTTGTAGTCCTAGAAAGAAGTGTGTTTTTCCTGATGGATGAATATTCCTTGCGGAACTTGTTTTACTTGTAGTCCTAGAAAGAAATTAATCTCTTTATTCATGCTCATTTAGAATTTTTTGGTCATGAGCTTTGCAAAATCATCCACCATCATCTGATCTATTGATCCGAAGATGATATCATCCACATATATTTGTACAAGCATATGGTGATTACCGTTCGCTTTTCTAAATAAAGTGGGATCAATCACTCCTTTTTTGTATCCGGACGAGACAAGAAATTCTGAGAGAGTCTCATACCAAGCTGTTGCAGCTTGCTTTAGACCATAAACCACTTTCTCAAGCTTGTCGCAGTGATCTGAGAATTAAAGATTTTCGAAGCCCGGAGGTTGTTGAAGATAAACCTCCTCTTTCAATTCACCATTTAGGAAGGCACTATTTACATCCATTTGATGTACCTTAATGCTCTTATGAGCTGCATACGCTAAGAAGATGCATATGGCTTCCATTCTGGCGAATAGTCCTTAGCGAATAGTCTCGCTTTGTTTCTGACGACTGCACCAGATTCATCCAATTTATTCTTGTATACCCATCTTGTACCTACAACAGTGTGACCTCTTGGTTTTGGAACTAGTTGCCACACTTTGTTTTTTTCAAATTCTGCCAGTTCATCTTGCATTGCAGATATCCAGTCAGGTTCCAATAAGGCTTCTTTGATGGTTCGGAGCTCGATCGAGGACATGAACGCTGCATAGTTATAGTGATCAGATAAATCTTTTGAGGATTGACTTTGTATACCTACGGATGGGTATCCGATGATTTGACCCGGTGGGTGGTCTTTTGTCCATACATGAAGACGAGGTTGCAGATGATCGGTGACTGCAGTGGAGGGAATGTCTTCTATGTCACGGAATTCTTTGGTTGGGGACTGTAGTTCCCCCAGGACTTGAGAACAACCTGCAAAATTGTGTTGAACTAAGGAAGTAGGATCAACATTTTTTTGAGCAGTTGAGAGAGGTTCCCCCTGGATTGCGGATGGGAGTTTTCCTTGATCCTCAAATGGTTCCCCCTAGTTTGGTAAGAGAGTGATAACCCTTGGATCGATTCTTGTGTCAATAGTCTCGATGTTGTCATTGTCTGAGTCTAAGGATACATTCGACGGTAAAGATCCTCTGCGGTGAGGGACCGGAGCTACATCCTCAGGAACTGGTACTTCGATGGTTGTCACCTGATCTAGAGTTGAGATTTCTCCTGCAATTCGTAGAGTGGAAGTATTGAGTGACACTTCATCGGATAAAGTAGGCACAAAAACTTCGACATGTTGCTATTGAGCTTCCGGAGACACAAGAATTTCAGAGAGTTGAGCGGTTTCTATGTGGTCAAAGAGATCATCATAGTTATTTCAACTATGTTTCGAGGATCCGAGGAGGATGGGATATCACTTTCCAGGATTGCTTTAGTTACATTCATTGGAGTAGTGTTGCGGACGTAACAGTCGTCGAATTTGACATCAAAGCTTTTGACTATTACTCTTGTGCGTCTTATGAGAACTCTATAGGCTACTTTGTTTATTGAGTAGCCGAGGAAAATGCCTTCATCTGACTTTGGTGTGAACTTGTTTAGATGGTCCTTCTTGTTGATAACAAAACATCTACACCCAAAGATGTGGAAGAAACAAACATTCGGTTTACGGTATTTAAGGCCCTCATCTGGAATTTTGTTGAGACGCTTGCACACAATCCTTCGATTTTGAACAAAGCATGTTGTGGCCACTACTTTAGCCCAGAAGTAGAGAGGAAGGTTTTCGAAGTTGAGCATCGATCTCGCTGCTTCCACCAAAGTTCTATTTCTTTGCTCTACTACTCTATTCTGTTGAGGTGTGTAAGGAGCTGAGAAATTGTGACTGATACCCTTTGAAACCAAGTAATTGTTCATGAGATGATTAGTGAAATCGGTTCCATTATCACTTCGGATGCGTCCTACTGGTAATTTGATCTGCAGTTCAATCTCCTTGACGAATTTGATCAGGACCTGCGGTGTTTCAGACTTAAGTCTCAAGAAGAAGATCCATGTGAAACGAGTGAAGTCATCCACTATAACCAGTATATATTTCTTGTGATGGAGACAGGCTATGATAGATGGACCATAGAGATCAATATGTAAGAGCTCAAGAGGTTCAGAGATTGAAGAATCAATCACTATAGGATGACTTGGTTTTTATTGTTTGCCACATTCACAAGATGAGCAAAGGATATCATTGTTGAATTTGAGAATGGGAAGACCCCGGACGAGTTCTCCGGTGACCAGATTGTTGATATATCTAAAGTTAAGATGGGCTAGCTTTCGGTGCCATAGCTAGCTGACTTCGAATACTGCATTGGATAGAAAGCACAGATGCGGTTTCCCAATGATTAGAGAAGCATCCAAAGGATACATGGTCCCTTCGTACTTGGATTTGATCAAACAAGTGCTTCTATCGCTTGTCATTGTGTAGCAGTATTCATTATTAAATTCAACCCGGTGGCCTGCTTTACACAGTTGGCCTACACTGAATAAATTGTGTTTAAGACTTTCTACGTAGGCTACCTTTTGAATAGAGAATTTCCCTGTAGTAAGCACACTGTAACCTCAGATTATTCCGTTCATGTTGTTGCCGAAAGTAACATTTCCACCGTTGCAGATTGGCCGTAAATCCCGAAGGTATTCTAACCTTCCGGTCATGTGCAAGGAGCACGCACTGTTATTAACCACTCCTCTTCTTGTTCCTCCTTGGACATTGCCTGAAATTTACACGGTTAGTTTGGGCACCCAAACAAGTTTGAAGCCTGGGGCTACAGGTGGATTTTTCATTATTGCATGAACTGAGGTTGGAGGGACAGATTTCGTGTCAACTTTGAATCCTAGACCTAGGTCCTTGTGATCTTTTGGAGTGTTGGGAGATTTTGAAAAGTTACGAGGTCTATGAAAAGTGCAAGGTTTATGAAAAGTATGGGATTTTTGACACGTACAAGTTTCTTGAATAGTGGGAGAGTTTTGAAAAGAACGAGGTGGGGCTCGAGGTGACCTATTTTTATGAAAACCTGGTAAAGATTTTTTAGCATTTGCCCTGACATTCTACTTTGTCAGCGGTCTGAATGGTGTGGGAACATTTTTGTCACCAGTCCGAGAAGAGTGAGATCTGACAGTGGTGCTCTTGGAATTTAAAAAAGTGCTATTTGAGGGTGTGTGAACACGTATAGATTTCCTTGGATATGATTTCTTAAAAATCTAAGGTGACTTTAAATGTCTTGGGGTTGGTAAAATCCCCTTTTATTTTGGATCATCAGAGGAATATATCTGAAAACCATTGCTTCGAAAAGACTTTAGTTCTTTTTGGATTCTGTCAGAGGGGTTTGAAAAGGTTTTAGAGACTGTACGTCCCCTTTTGATTGTTTTTTTTTACTGAAGAGCTTTTAGAAAAGTAATCTGAAAAAACAAGTTTTTTTGGACTCATGGGCTTTGAAATTTTGGTTTGTCTTTTTTTTTTGAAAAGATTTTCCACCTTTTACCACGAGATTGAAATTTGAAGGCCATTTTTGCCTGAGTTCTTGGAGAACCGCAATCATTGAGATTCAACTGCGGTTTCTTAGACCCATTAGATTGCTTTTAAATGCGAGGACTTGATTCATCCGAACTAGAAAGTTTAGGATTTTGAGAACATTGACCATACTTGAAATTCTCTAAAGGCAACTCATGATGGATTGGCTGAATGGTTACAGAAATCTTAACTATGGTATGCGGTAAGGACGATTGGACTGCCACAACATAAGTATGAGTTGTTTTGTTTGCGGGATATTTGATCAGAGGCAATTGGTCTGACTGTGGTTCAGAATTACAGTGAGTGGTACCGCATTCTGAAGGAAATAATGGAAAGTTCATGTGAACTTCGGATTCCATCAGGATTTCTTCATCAGCAACTGGTGAAGTATGAGGGTTGTGATAAATTATGCCAGTGATAGGAATTTGATCACTTGAGTGACCCGAAATTTCAGGAAGAATTTCCTCAATAACACAATTATTACTCAGATTATGATGTCAACAAAAATGAGTTTTGATGTCCTCAGAAAAGGTTTTGTCATTAACTGGGAAATGGAAATCTCAGTCCGGAGGGACAAAGGGACAATCTTTGTTAAATCAGGGTGATGAGTCCTTGGTGGAGTAACCATTGGACAAACCCCAATTGTAGGTGTTATCTACGGTTCCATTGTTCACAAGATTTTAAATAGCTTCACTTTCATTGAACAGTTTTTCTATTAGAAGATTTAAACGTACAGTTTCAGTTTGAGCTAAATCTCTCTGATCTAATATTATGCCTAATTGGATTTCACTTAACATTCTAGCAACTTTTTCTAACACTAGATCCATCTCTAACATAGCTACTTTGAACCTCTTGTCCTCCAGTCGTCCTCTTACATGAAACATGTCTTGGGACGCTATATTCTTCTCATCTAGGGCTTTGTTATAGTCTGTAAGGACAGCAGCACACATGTCATTTAGGTTGTCTATGAATGGTTGACAATCATGCATGCTATAATTAAGAGTTTGGATCATGAGTTTTACGTGCTCGACGATGCTTAGAGTTCCATCCTTAGCCATGTAGTAGTATTTCTTTTCAAGCTTGGTTAACCCTTCCTCATCTGAAGTTGCCATCATGCAGATCTTGCTTTTTCCCTTGATGGTTTTATCTTCATCTTCAAATCCGGATGACCATACTTGATGGTCTCTCTTGAGTTGGGCTACGTATGCCCTTGCTTTCTTCTTTTCCTCCATTGCTTGAGCCATTCTAAGGTGGAATGCTATGTATTTCACCAGATTGGCTTTGCAATCTTTAGCAAAATGGTTTTCCTTGTTGCACTTGTGGCAAATTATGATATTAGATTTGTCTTCATTTAAAGTACCGAAGTTATTTTTGACGGGGTGTGGTGCTTCTTTGGATTGAATGTTTTAAGGTTGCGGTGATGGATGAGGGTTTTTGGAATATCGAGAGTGATTCTTTTGAGGATTGAAGTTGCGGTTAAAGGGAGTTTTAGTGAATTGCTGATTTTTGCGGAAAGATGACGGTGGTAGCCGATTGAATTGTTGGCTAACTAGAGCAATAGCATTCTGAAATTATTCTTCATCATCATACTCTAAATCAGCTTCGTATGACTGTTGAGGGTTGTCCTACATAGGAGAGTAAGATTGAGTATGCGACGTTTGTTCTATCAGAGCGAGTGGTCCTCCGAAGTCAGCACATTCCTTGAGTACGGTTGATTCTTGAGCTTTCAATTCACCATAGAGCTTCTACAGAGATAAGGAGTGAATTTTTCTGTCTCCTTGGACTATCATCTTAGCAGTAGTTCAATGCCTACCCAAACCATTTAGAAACTAAAGATTTGTCTCATGGTTGCTTCAGACGGTGCCCGAATCAGACAATTTTGTGACAATCAAATTGAACCTTTTAAAGGAATCTTCCAAACTTTCACTAGCATGAGCTTTGAAGTTGTTGAATTAATTGCGTGCAGCTGTGAGCTTCTTATCTTGAGCATGTTCTGAGCCTTCATACAACTTCTTAAGAATGTCCCATATTTCTTTGGCTGACTTGCAATTTATGATGATGCCGAAGTTGTCAGGAGCAAATCCACAGGATATCTCATAAAATGCAATAGCATCATTTTCCATCTTATCAAGATCATCTTTGGTGGGACGATTCATGGTTGGTTGACCTCCTCCCAGTCTAGCTTCCGTGCCATCGTTCTGAACTAGAGTAAGAACAGGAAAATGAGGTCCTTCTTCTACAAATCTCCATACATGTCTTCCAAGTCTCCTTAAATATCATTCCATTCTTTAAGACCATTGATGATATTCGTTTACCATTAGTATTGGGGCTCTATTCGAACCTCCAACATTGTTAGAAACATTGAGAGATAATGCTTGTGCCATATTTCCTTTTTTTTTTTGAAAATATTTTGTTTTTTTTAAGAAATGAGCTCCAGTGGTATAGAAGGCCTTTTAAAATCAGAGTTCTTGTTTAAAAAAGAAACCACTCTGGCTTTGATACCAATTGTTGAGAAAAAAACTTTGAGTAACATACTTGAACAAACGTTAGAACAAATAATAATCCAGAAAGAAGTTTAACTTGGTGGATCATAAAGCTCAACAATAATAATAATTTAGAGTTAGAGAGTTAGATAATTAGATAGTTAGGTGCGGAAATATAAGGAAATGTAAATGACAACAAGTATTATATCAAGTATACACTTAAGTTGATTCTTAACAAGAATTGTAGTCACTCCAAGTTAGTGAGTGAGATCAAACTTAGTGATGAAGTCAAGAATGACTTGCTCCGAAGAGAGATTGTGATCAGTTAAGTTCAGACGATATATCAAGATGAGAGAGTAAGAAGTGAGTAAGATGAGATGTGAGATTCAAGAGATTATAGAGTTGTTTTTCATTCAGAAAGAGAGCTCTATTTATAGAGTCACAAGGATTACAAGTTCTAAATGTTCTACTGTGGCCATGCAAGGCACACCAGACAAAAGTAAGTATTCTAATTAACAGATAAAAACTAAAGCTAAGAACTGATAATTGATGACGATGGTTGCGGTTTCGGTACTTCACTGCGGATGATATTGATTTCGGATCAGAGTCAATTGCAGTATGATCAAGTTTAAGAGGGTCACTTTTATGTTCGAACAGCGCCCGTGGTTATATTGTCATGGTTTGGTTGTGCCCCAGGGTTCCTTCTAGTGACTCTTCTTCGAGGCACATTTGGATCCTATTATAGTTTAGTGAAAGAGGTAGTTTTAGTAAATGACGCCTTTTGTAGATGCAGGTAGTAACGATTAGGCGCATGATTTAGTATAAACCAAATATCACAAAAGCTTCTAGGTTAGGAGTAGAAAACTTCGATTTACTAAAAAGGCTATTTGCAGAAGGGTGGCGACGCTACTGCTTTCTTGTATAAACAGACTTCTTATAATCTGTAGACCTTATGGCATATATTATAAGCCTAATATGTTAGGTTAGGGAGCTATTGCTAAGCAGATTGAGTTAATATATTTGTCATGCCGACTCATGCCTTTGCGGCGATGACACTTCTTTGGATAATTCCGAACTCATCATTGATCCAACTGAAATGATGCGTAGTGCGAGTGGATATGGTAAGCATGATGGAATTATGTGACGTTTCAAGGGAAAGGGATAGGTAGTGAATCCTATGTTGATTTATGGTCTTCATATTCTCATAATGCGAGAAATCAACTTTATACTTGTTGGGATTTGTCTCCTCCTCGTCCGGATCATCCTCATTAGAGGACTCTAAACGGTCCTCAGTGGGATCTTATGATGATTCAATTGGATCTCTAGTTGCTTCTGAAGAATCGTCCTCCTTGTGGAGTTCCTCGTCGGGGGTTAAAGAAAATAGAGGTATGGGAACCTTAGGAAAAATGGGTATCCTTGGTATTAAGGGGGAATGGCAGTACTTGATCTTTCTCTAGAAGTGGTTTCATTAACTTTTTTCCAAGACATGTATTTTCACGCAATGACCGTGCTATCTTTTTTTAGATAATAATGTTCTATATCATTGGGTTTCTGAGTTCTATTGGATTCTCGAGAGTTTTGTCTATCAACTACCATATCCAAGATTAGTTGTATATCATTCTAATCATAATTCAACATAGGTGTACATGCTATGCCTATTTGTGGCTCCGCTAATATATTTTGTTAACCTCAGATATCGTAATTGACCTAAACTCTTGAGTTTGGGTTTCTATGGATTTCGATGTATGATACATATACAGGGATGTGTTTTCTCATCGAGGGACTAAGTTTATATATATATATATATATATATATATATATATATATATATATATATATATATATATATATATATATTGTGTGTTTTATTAATTACTGTTTTGTACTTCAAGACTATCAAGTAAGGATTGTCTAGGTGAGAAGTGCCGAAGGGCATGATCATTTTTGCATATAGCCATTCTGAAATCCAACAACCCAAGTGACAATTCAATCTAGACACCTCTACTATAAGTAGTGTATCAATAGTGTAAATAATAATAATACTTTTATTTTTAGGTTTAAGGAAAAACCTAATCAGAGTATAAGTCCCTAGGCTATATTCGTAATTCCTAAGGAAGTACTAGTTCGCTATAGTCAATAGCTTTGATACCAATATGTTACACCCCCGGCCGGCGATGGAAACGCCGGGCGACACAACGTTAGAATGTTGGATCACAATCATTGAAAATCCATTAAACAGTACAAAACAATCTGTAACATAAATATTACTTCCATTTATAGGTAAAACATTACATCAGAAAATGTTTTCGAAGTACTAGTGTTTCTACTACAAGAGGTGCCTTAGTAGTTAGGCATATCTATAATGATAGTAAGTTTTCGGAAGCTTTTTCGGGCAACCACTACTTCTGGAGGTGCAATCTTGCATCAATCGGTTTCCAAGGAATACATGTAGTTTTGAGAGGTCAACATAATGTTGGAGAATTCACTAGTTTTGTATATTATACTTTGAAACTACTTTTTGTATATAACAATATTTTGATTCTTTGAAGATAGTGTTCTACCATTCATAGGTACTAGTGTTTCCGTAATTCCCATTCATCTTATATACTACTAGTGTATCAATATCTTAGGGGTATACATAAGTAAATGAGTGCTTTTAAGAGCAAGCTAACCGAGAATGAACTCAATGTAGGTTATTTGGATACAATCCAAACTTTTCTTATATAACTATATACTCGTGAATGGAGTTTCAATGTTTTATTATATAATTATAATTAATATATATTTACATTTAAATGTATATTCTTAGTAAAACTAACTGGCGGAATGGTGATATAACATTTATTCGAGTTGGGTAACAGCATAACATACGACGGTTATCCACTTGGAATCGGGTGTAGTGCTGACATAATATACCACTATATACATTTTGAATCGAGCGTAATGACGACATAATATGCTACTAGTATCTATTTGATTTGAGTGTAGTGACGACATAATATACCACTATTATCCTTTTGAGTCGAGCGTAGTGATCACATAATATACTACTATTATCCGTTTCAGTCCACCATAGTGACGACATAATATACCATTATTATCCGTTTGAAGCAAGCAAAGTGACATCATAATTTACTGCTTTTATCCGTTTGTGTAGAGTGTAGTGTTGGTGTAGTTTAAATATCATCTAAGAGAGTTTGCAGAGTAACAATTAGGTATAATGTTATCCAAGAGATTTTTTCCAGAATAACGGCTAGGTACTAAGTTACCCTAGAGGTTTGGCCAGAATAATGCTATCACTAGGTATCATATGATTTATGAGAATTGGGCAGAGTATCCACCAGACACAATATTATACTCTAAGATTTTAGCAGAGTAACGATAGAGTATAATATATATTATTTTATTTGGGCATAGTAGCAATATAAGATATATTGTGAAATAGCAATATTTCTAATGCGACGATAATAATGATATATAGCGATTTGTAAAAAATTAGCATGTATCCCCCCCTCCCACACCCCCAAAAAGGGTTACAAAATGGGGCCATGAACTCACTCTTGAAGAAACATGAACACCTTGAGTATGTGAGTGATACTTGGATCTTCTGAGATACGTGTGAATATGTCGGAAGTATGTAAATCAGAAACTTGCATCTTCAAAAAGTGTGGTGCATAAGATCTTCAAAGCATAGCATCACAATGTGGGAAAGCATACGCCACATTGTAAGGTGGAAAGAGTAGAATAACAATGCCACATTTTACAGTTCATGTTGTGGTAAGAGAAATCATGTCTTGTTGTCGATATGCAATACAACTTCTTAATGTATCAAGACTCTTCTAATAACTCTTATGTTTCTGAACCCTCCCTTTTCTCTAAGCTCTCTTTGCACAAGAAATTCACCCCACACTTATTAAAAATTGTGGGCTTCAACTCTTAACTTTATAACACATGACTTTTCCTATACGCTCTTATCTCTTCTTTTTCTTTCTTTCACGATACTCTATAAAATCTGCAAGAAAACAAACATTTGGTGGAAAGTAGAAAAACAATCATCACATAATTCGGTTACAAGTTTTTAAAACATACTAAATAAAAACTCAAAAAATAATCACACCAAAACTAACAAAGAAAATAAAAATGAAAAAAAAAATAAACATAAAAAGGATAAACATCATTCTTCATCTTCGTCATTTTGTGCTCCTCTAGTCCCTGCTCTGTCTACCTGTTGTGACCAATACTCGCTAAGTGAAGGGAAAATTGGGTATTGATTTACCAAGTTAGATGGTTGCGCAATTTGAAAATGTTGGATCATATTTTTCATGGTACCACCTTTCCAGTTCATACTCATGCTCATCCGATCAAAATAACCTGCTATCATCTCCTCTCGACATGGTCCTCCTACTACGGGTGCATTTTGTTGCACCAGTTTACCGCTCCCCCCTCACATTCCTTCTTCCTCTTTTACACGACTGCTGCTCAAGTTGCCCAAATTCCTCCCTATCATTATCAGCAGGAATACTCCAATGCGAACCCATATTAACAATAACATGCATGGGCTCTAAATATCCCAAATAAAGATCGTCTCCCGCCTTGCATGTCAATGTATGAGTCAAAAAAGGCATAAAAAAATACCATAATACCTCACCAAGCGAGTAACAAAATGTCCTCCCGCAATAGGGCTCCCGGCTCGTAATATGACTGCCTTGCTACCTAAGTAACTAGCTAAACTGTCGGTGCAATGATAAACCACAAGAAAAACAAGTTTAAACTTGTCACTTTGTCTCTGTGCTTCTTATGGTTGATAGAAAAGGTAACTAATCGATGAAGGAGTCGATGAATCGGTGACCATATATGACTCTCTTGCGAGACACCCAAATGGAATCCCCCGTTTGCAATGGTCGTCCAAAAATCATAACCATTCACCCCCGATAAATGTTCTCGCGCAACCAGCCTCAAAAAGATATAAACAACCAGAGATCTTGTTTCATTCACGTCTTAAATACCCATCCTCCAAGAAAATTCTACTAAAATGCATTCCCGATATTCGCCCCCAAGGCGAAAAGCTAAAGCTTGTGTAAAATAAGGATCCACCGTAGCGTCCTCAAAGGATGCCGACGCGAAAAACTCCAATCATAATTCTTTAAAAACAAGCTTGCTAATGGAAAATACATTCTTCCACCCATTACAAGTGAAAGAAAACCCGTCCCCCGTACATCTCTTCATTAAATATGGTGCCATCCTTTCCGTGAGTCCGAGTTCTCCTAATTTGACACAATAAATGCTAGGAGAAATAGTGAATTCTATGTTATATAACCAACCCATCTAGTTTTTGAAATTTGTCACCACACTTTGCGGCATGTTGATCGGAAGTTGGTACAATGGGTGAAGGTCAAAAACATTTCCGTGAAATTGCTCATTGGTTCTCCTTGTGGCCATTTTCTGCAAAATAGACAAGAAACAAACCCAAATGAAGAAACAAAGATCAAAATTTAAACCAATAACCACATAATTTTAATTGAATAGAGCTCACGTTGTGAGCTCAAAAACCACGTCGTGAGCCGTGAACGACAGTCGTAATCGATCCAAAATCAAGCATCACAAAGCCAAAATCTTGCCAAAGGTTTTATAAAATAGCATTCTAATGTTCAAAAACCACACATGCAGTAACTATTTCACTAAAAATCGACTTCAATTTCGGAATTTTCCATTATGAACAAACCCTAGCCCCTAAATGCACAAAATTAGCAAAATCAAGAAGATTAGAATATACCGAAATTGAAGAATAAACACGCAATCGGGAGGACCTTGAAGAAAATAGCAGAAAATCAAGGAGAAATCGAGTGTGGGGTACCGAAAATGGATGTTCGAGTGGTTTAAAGAAATGTGACAAAAAGTTGAAAGTTGTGTTTTATAACTGCACCCCCCCCCCCCCGGTGTTTTATAGCTCACGTCGTGAGGTGTAATCCTCATGTCGTGAATTTTAAAGTGTGCTGTGGAATCATGACAAATTATTTTATCACGCCGTGGGCCTATTACCACATTGTGTTATCGAGGTTTTTGACCAAAAAAACATTTTTTTTAACAAATCAACCATTCCTTAAATTAAAACCCCACACTTGATTTTTACTTATCCTTAAAACAAGATGACCTTGATGATTATTTATCCTAAAACTTAAATAAATATGCAAAAATTAAAATCCAAAAACTAAAAGAAGAATGAAAAGAAAAACGCAAACCAAGCTCGTATTGCCTCCCAAGAAGCGCTTCTTTTTGTTGGAGTCATGAGTCGGACTCCGTGCTGCCTTACGTTCTATTGTTTGGACATTCGATCACCAATTTCACCTATCGTTCCCTCTATCTTTTCTTGTACGCTTGCACCCTTCTTAAATATGATGTCTTAGAATTTTCCTTTTTCACCTTAGAATCGACTTCCTCGAGCTTTCGTTTTACCCCTTTATTGTAACGCCCGGGTTTCAGGGCTAAGCATTTTTGTCAATGTAATAGTCTAGGTCAACTCTTGTAACTCTTTTTGAAATAATAAAGATGAAATATTTGAGTATTATGTGAATTATATGTGTTTATTATTTAATTATAAATGTATAATTAATAAAGAATAAAAATGAGCGTCAAAATTAAAGTATGAGATAATCCCGATATCTCTACATAAAGTTGTAGAATATGTCTCAAGGTTTCCGTTCATATAAGGAACGCCGAAATCCGAGTTATAACGAAGAAGTTATGACCCGTCGAAGTTTCACGACAGAACCGGCACGATATCGGGAAGCGTGAATAGTGAATTTACGATAGAGCGAGATTTAGCCTTAGTGATCTAAACGAAAGTCGTAGAATATGTTAAAATAAGAACATCGATAAAAAGAACGCCCAAATCTGACTTCGTATGAAGAAGTTATGATTTTTCGAAGTTTCGGAATAGCAGTGTACAGCCCGAAATTCGAATATTAGATCGAGCGGTTTTTAGCCGACACGACCTGAACGAGAATCGGAGATCTCGTTAAGGGTAGCGTAACGAGAAAAAGATGGGTGAAAACGGATGTCGGATGAAGAAGTTATGAGGATTTAACGAACCAATCGTGTCCCGGCCCGTTAATAATATAAAATTTAAAATCGAGCCAAAATTAGCCGACGGAGTCTAAACGAAAGTTGTAGAGTACGTTCCCACCTTCGCGTGGATATAAAGAACGTCGAAAACGGAGGTCGTACGCGAAAGTTACGAATTTTTAAAGTTGAAGTGTGAAAATGCGAAGTCTGTTGCGAGGCTGATGACGTGGCTGCATCTGGGCCGCCCATCGCTGATGAAGGAACGCGCTTCGGATGATGACACCTGCCCTCGCTGTACGCTCCGCGTCCGAAGCCAGTACGCCCCGCGTACCCTCTCCCTTATCTCTTCCGGAGTGCTAGCCAGCTGGTCCGAGGTGGCGCTCCTATCCGATGACTACGCCCCGCGTAGGTCCGAGGTACGCCCAGCGTACCGAGGCCTCGCAGGGCTATAAAAAAGGGGTCGATTTTCCTTCATTTCTCACACCTTTTTCACTTCTCTCTCTAACTTCTTTCTCTCTCTACAACCCCAAAACACCTCTAAACCCTAGTTAAGCCCCTTAGCACCCTAGGGAAGCCCCGAGGCTCCCGGAGTCCCAAGAAAAAGGAGTTTTTCGGTTTCGAAACGTTGCTCCAATCAAGTCCCGGTTCTCGATAAAAATCGCTGTAAGTGTGCTACGCTTACGCAATTTTTAATATTGCTTTCAAATAATTATAGGAATGTTATTAGGTCCTTAAAATAATTATTTGGGCTATTATTATGAGTTATATCGAGTATTATTAACGCTTAATAATACTCGGACTAATTAATTTGTCGCGGTTATCGTTAAACTAAAACCTAGTGGTATCGATACTAGGTTTTATCGAAGGAATATCGTTTTGAGAGTATCGAAGCGCTGTCCGAGTGCTGAGTCACCACCTAATCAGGTGAGTGCTTAGTTACTTTCAACTTACACATAGATATGAAGTATTTTATATAAATTACGTGCTATGTGTGCATATTATCTGAATACTTGCTATCTATGCTAGATGAACGTTGTTATACATGTTTTCAATAATTTACACTGTATATGTATTTTATATCTACGAAAATGTTGGGGTAAAACATGGGTAGATGCAATAGGTGATGTGTGATAAAATGATGAGAGGCCTCGATGTTGATGTTGTTGATTCTGTCATCTAGCGGAGTATGGATGACGACCACAGACTCTTCTAGACAGTCCAGTGGAACACTAGCAGGCTCGCAACCTATAGGTGTTTGTGAACGATGTGTTCACCGGTGTACTCCATCCCCCACATGGTTGCCTTTAGGACATTTATTGCTGAGGAATCCCCTTAGCAGTAGTGTCCGTCCCGATGATGATCCTTAGGCTAGGTCCCTTATGATAGGTGTTTAGGGACGTAAAGTGAGGATAACGGGAACGGGTAATCGGGTTATTGTTGATTGATGAAATTAATAAACTTATTTATTGTGGGTTGAAAACCCTATGTGCTCACCAGACTCCCAAGCCTGACCCACTCAGTTTTATGTATTACAGGTAGTGGCGCATGAGCATAGGTGTGATGTTTTGGACGAGGGATTACGGATATAGGCCTATAGATATGAAATGTTGTAGTAAGGCTTATATTGTACTGTTTATGCTTTTGATCTGTACGAACATGACATCCCGAGTCTTTTAATGAAATACATTTCTATGGAAATGCTTTTGATAAATCTTTATCATATTTTTGTTTTGGGACAAATTCCGCAACACTTTCATTTAAAATGTAACTCTGATTTTTAAACAAAGCATAAACAAACCGGTCTTTTCTGGCCGTGATTTTGGGGATGTCACAGTTGGTATCGGAGCATTAGTTTAAGCGAACTAGGAATTTGTAGGATTTCTAGACTTAAACTTAGGATGCTAAGCGATGATTGTGAGGTGTGAACACTAGCTTATTTTAGGAATTGTGCCTAAAATGCTTTTATGTGCTAAATGCTTTGTGCATGATATGTTGTTATTTGTTCAGATCTATGGTCTGTTGCCGACCGGATCTGGAAACCTTATGTGTTTAGGATTCTAAACGTACGACTACGATATTAGAACTAGCATGTAAACGTTTCGGAGTGATAAGGACGATTTAAACGTCTATCCTAAATAAAGATCTAAATTCACCTTATTCGGTGTATAGATCAAGATGGCAAGGACCCGTAGCGGAAACGTGAACGCGAATGGAGATAGGAACCAACCCCCAGTGGTTCAACAAATACCTGTTGTAGAAGAAGTTGCACCTGAGCCAGTCACGATGGCCGGAGTGCAAGCGATGATCCAGGCTATGTTGGATCGTCAAATGGAGGAAACTAGACGTTTGCTCCAGCAAAATCGAGAGGAAGGCACTATTCAAATCGAACAGCCCGAGTTGAACGAAGGGCTGACTGAGGAAGGAGACTACAGTGGAACTGTTGGTCGAGTCAACCAACCAATAGTTCAAGAAAATAACCAAGATGACGGATTCGAGAGAAATGGATGCAAGTACAAGGATTTTCAGACTTGCAAGCCATCGACTTTCACGGGAAAGGAAGATCCAATCGGAGTCATGGATTGGATCTCGGAGATGGAGTTAGCTTTCATGACATGCGGTTGCAGAGGGAAGCTACAGACCACGTTTGCAGTGCGTCAGTTTCGAGGAGGCGCTGTACGTTGGTGGAATACTTTGGGGAAGACTTTAAGCCCCAACAAACCCCTGGAACTGACATGGGCAGAATTTCTGGTACAATTCAAACGAAAGTACTGCTCAGCTCAAAACCTGCTTGAGCTAGAGAACCAGTTTCTAACCCTAAAGAAGGGGAGCATGTCAATCGATGAATACACGAACAACTTCACAGAAAAGATGGAATTTGCCTTGCGTCTTGTTCCGGACGAGCTGACGAAAATTGATAAGTACGCAAAAGGATTACCATGGGAGTACGCGGTGCCAGTGCGTCAGGCACCTACTTTGGAGGCAGCTATCTGGGCTGCCAAGTCTGTGGAGGATATGATTAAGGGAAGAGCTGCCAGCAAAGTCGAGGTTGGCGAGAAAAGGAAATTTGACGGATCCTCAAGGTCCGGTAAGAAGGGTAGATTCTCGAAGTTTGGTTCGAGAGGAGGAGGATCAGAAGCGAAGTGGTGTGACAAGTGCAAGAAAAAGCACTCTGGGAAGTGTGACGGAGGGGTCACTTGTTACAAATGCGGAAAGCCTGGGCACTATGCCAATGAATGCACGTTCACTAAGAAGGTCTGTTATGAGTGCAACGAGGAGGGGCACATTTCAAGGGATTTCCCGAAGAAGAAGGAGACGGGAAGACCCAACATACCACCGAAGCCGAAGGCAAGAGCCTTCCAGATGACGCTCGAGGCTGCAAAGGAGGCAGCGGACGTCGCTTCAGGTACCTTTCTTGTAAATGGTTTGCCTGCAAATATACTATTTGATTCCGGAGCCAACTACTCCTTTGTGTCGCATAAATTTGGTGGGAAATTAGCATTGCCTGTAGAAAAACTAGATAATACCCTGATTGTAGAAGTTGCCAGTGGCAAATTCGTACCTGTTAGTAATCGTATTAGGAACATCGTCATTGACCTAAACGGAAACGAATTCCACGAAGAGCTATTACCCATAGAGTTAAACGGTTTCGACATCGTTTTGGGTATGGATTGGCTTAGCGCTAACGATGCTGAGATTCAATGCCGAAAGAAGATAGTAAAGGTAAACCCACCCGGAAAAGAATCATTTATGGTGTACGGGGACAAATGCAGAGTGAATTCTGGAATCATCTCCCTGATGAAAGCCAGGAAATGTTTGTCAAAGGGATGTGCATCATACTTGGCATTCGTAATCGATGCCAAGGAGAAGAAAGAGGTGCAGAATATACCGGTTGTGTGTGATTATCCGGAAGTCTTTCCCGAAGATCTTCCCGGATTACCACCTGATAGACAAGTGGAGTTTCGTATAGACTTGTTACCAGGAACAACACCAATAGCAAAGGCACCTTACCGATTAGCACCGACGGAGATGAAGGAGCTCATGACGCAACTTCAGGAGCTGTTGGACAACGGTTTTATTCGACCTAGTTCATCACCCTGGGGAGCTCCGGTGTTATTCGTAAAGAAGAAGGACGGAAGCATGAGGATGTGCATAGACTACCGAGAGCTGAATAAGGCAACGGTGAAGAACAAGTATCCATTGCCGAGGATTGATGACCTATTCGATCAGCTGCAAGGTTCGAGCTACTTCTCAAAGATCGATCTTAGGTCAGGATATCATCAGCTGAAGGTGAGGGAGCAGGATATTGAAAAGACTGCATTCAGAACAAGATATGGACACTACGAGTTCTTGGTTATGTCATTCGGACTAACCAATGCTCCC
Organism: Lactuca serriola; assembly: GCF_051521515.1. Lineage (NCBI taxonomy): Eukaryota > Viridiplantae > Streptophyta > Magnoliopsida > Asterales > Asteraceae > Lactuca > Lactuca serriola. The sequence goes on along the minus strand of NC_136410.1, from coordinate 304,482 downwards.
GCAGCATTCATGGATTTGATGAATAGGGTTTGTAAACCATTCCTCGATAAATCTGTGATAGTGTTCATCGACGACATTCTCATCTACTCGAAAAGCCAAGAGGAGCATGGCAAGCATCTACGGGAGGTATTAGAAGTGTTGAAGAAGGAGAAGCTTTTTGAAAAGTTCTCCAAATGCGACTTTTGGATACGGGAAGTCCAATTCTTGGGTCATGTTGTTAACCAGGAGGGAATAATGGTTGACCCCGCAAAGATCGAGGCTGTAATGAAGTGGGAACGTCCAAAGAGTCCCACGGAGATTCGAAGCTTTCTAGGATTAGCCGGATATTATCGACGATTTATCCAAGGCTTTTCTTCGATAGCTGCTCCATTAACAGCTTTGACTCATAAAGGAGCCACATATACATGGAGTGAGAAACACGAAGAGGCGTTCGAGAAGCTAAAGAAGAAGTTATGCGAAGCACCGATACTTTCTCTACCCGATGGAGTTGAAGACTTCGCAATTTACAGTGATGCATCTGGAGTCGGGTTGGGTTGTGTTTTGACCCAAAGAGAAAAGGTGATAGCATACGCATCTCGACAATTGAAAGAACACGAAAAGAACTACCACACTCATGATATGGAGTTGGCAGCGGTAGTTTTTGCCTTAAAGATATGGAGGCATTACCTCTACGGCACGAAGTGCAAGCTCTTCACTGATCATAAGAGTCTCCAGTATCTCTTTAATCAGAAGGAGTTGAACATGAGGCAACGACGCTGGCTAGAACTTCTCAAGGACTACGACTGTGAGATACTTTACCACCCAGGTAAAGCAAATATTGTTGCTGATGCTCTCAGTCGGAAAGTCAATCTGGAAAGGAAAAGGCCAAGAGCGTTAAGAATTGAAGTCGTTTCGACGATTGTCGAAAGTATCAGGAAAGCCCAAGAAGAAGCTTTAGAGAAAAATGACCGAAAGGAAGAACGTTTGGGAAGAACGTTAGTGTTCGGTACAAACAGTCGAGGACTGAAGGTATTCCAAGATCGAATTTGGGTACCTAAGACGGGAGGAATAAGAGATCTTCTGATGGAAGAAGCACACAAGACCATGTACTCGATTCATCCCGGTAGCACTAAAATGTATAGGGACCTAAAACCCTACTACTGGTGGCCGACGATGAAGCTCGATGTTGCGAAGTATGTGGCCGAGTGCGTAACATGTGCGAGGGTTAAGGCACAACATCAGAAACCGTATGGGAGTTTAGAACCTTTACCTGTACCCATGGGTAAATGGGAAGACATCACCATGGATTTTGTGACTAAACTGCCCAGGACGAAGAACGGTCACGACATGATTTGGGTAGTCGTGGATCGTTTCACCAAGAGTGCACACTTCATAGCAGCCAACGAGAAGTGGTCTATGGATAAGCTCGCAAATGCTTACGTGAAGGAAATTGTAAGACTTCACGGTGTTCCTCTTACGATTGTATCAGATCGTGATAGTCGTTTCACGTCAAGGTTTTGGAGGAGTCTACAAGAGGAGTTGGGTACAAAGTTATGTTTGAGTATTGCTTACCATCCGCAAACTGATGGCCAGAGCGAAAGAACGATTCAGACACTGGAAGATATGCTGAGAGCATGTACCCTCGAATTCCAAGGAAATTGGGACGAGCACTTACCTCTGGTAGAATTCTCCTACAACAATAGTTTTCACTCGAGCATCAAGATGGCACCTTACCAAGCCTTGTATGGAAAAAAGTGTCGTACGCCGTCTTGTTGGCTTGAAGCCGGAGAGAAGCAGTTTATGGGCCCCGAGATAGTCCATGAGACTGCTGAGAAGTTGAAGGTGATTAGGGAAAGAATGTTAGCAGCTCAGGATCGTCAGACGAGCTATGCTGACAAGAAAAGACGACCGATAACCTTCGAGGTTGGGGATTCCGTTCTGCTTAAAGTCTCACCATGGAAGGGACTTATACGATTTGGGAAACGAGGAAAGTTGAGTCCAAGGTTTATTGGACCGTTCAAAGTTCTTCAGAAGATAGGGAACCAAGCTTACAAGTTGGAATTGCCCGAAGAACTCAATGGTATTCATAACACTTTCCATGTGTGTTATTTGAGGAAATTCACGGGAGATGTTCCTGACATAATTCCAATCTCAGAGTTAAGGATGGATGAAAATAAAAGGCTGATCGAAGAGCCTGAGGCAATTGTTGACCGTAAGACTAAGAAGTTACGACGCAAGATGGTCGACTTGGTGCTAGTCCGATGGAAACATTCGAATGGGCCGAATCTCACTTGGGAAACAGAGGATGACATGATGAGTCGCTATCCACATCTGTTTGCTGATGCATGATTCCGGGACGTAATCATCCTAAGGGGGAGAAAATTGTAACGCCCGGGTTTCAGGGCTAAGCATTTTTGTCAATGTAATAGTCTAGGTCAACTCTTGTAACTCTTTTTGAAATAATAAAGATGAAATATTTGAGTATTATGTGAATTATATGTGTTTATTATTTAATTATAAATGTATAATTAATAAAGAATAAAAATGAGCGTCAAAATTAAAGTGTGAGATAATCCCGATATCTCTACATAAAGTTGTAGAATATGTCTCAAGGTTTCCGTTCATATAAGGAACGCCGAAATCCGAGTTATAACGAAGAAGTTATGACCCGTCGAAGTTTCACGACAGAACCGGCACGATACCGGGAAGCGTGAATAGTGAATTTACGATAGAGCGAGATTTAGTCTTAGTGATCTAAACGAAAGTCGTAGAATATGTTAAAATAAGAACATCGATAAAAAGAACGCCCAAATCTGACTTCGTATGAAGAAGTTATGATTTTTCGAAGTTTCGGAATAGCAGTGTACAGCCCGAAATTCGAATATTAGATCGAGCGGTTTTTAGCCGACACGACCTGAACGAGAATCGGAGATATCGTTAAGGGTAGCGTAACGAGAAAAAGATGGGTGAAAACGGATGTCGGATGAAGAAGTTATGAGGATTTAACGGACCAATCGTGTCCCGGCCCGTTAATAATATAAAATTTAAAATCGAGCCAAAATTAGCCGACGGAGTCTAAACGAAAGTTGTAGAGTACGTTCCCACCTTCGCGTGGATATAAAGAACGTCGAAAACGGAGGTCGTACGCGAAAGTTACGAATTTTTAAAGTTGAAGTGTGAAAATGCGAAGTCTGTTGCGAGGCTGATGACGTGGCTGCATCTGGGCCGCCCATCGCTGATGAAGGAACGCGCTTCGGATGATGACACCTGCCCTCGCTGTACGCTCCGCGTCCGAAGCCAGTACGCCCCGCGTACCCTCTCCCTTATCTCTTCCGGAGTGCTAGCCAGCTGGTCCGAGGTGGCGCTCCTATCCGATGACTACGCCCCGCGTAGGTCCGAGGTACGCCCAGCGTATCGAGGCCTCGCAGGGCTATAAAAAGGGGTCGATTTTCCTTCATTTCTCACACCTTTTTCACTTCTCTCTCTAACTTCTTTCTCTCTCTACAACCCCAAAACACCTCTAAACCCTAGTTAAGCCCCTTAGCACCCTAGGGAAGCCCCGAGGCTCCCGGAGTCCCGAGAAAAAGGAGTTTTTCGGTTTCGAAACGTTGCTCCAATCAAGTCCCGGTTCTCGATAAAAATCGCTGTAAGTGTGCTACGCTTACGCAATTTTTAATATAGCTTTCAAATAATTATAGGAATGTTATTAGGTCCTTAAAATAATTATTTGGGCTATTATTATGAGTTATATCGAGTATTATTAACGCTTAATAATACTCGGACTAATTAATTTGTCGCGGTTATCGTTAAACTAAACCCTAGTGGTATCGATACTAGGTTTTATCGAAGGAATATCGTTTTGAGAGTATCGAAGCGCTGTCCGAGTGCTGAGTCACCACCTAATCAGGTGAGTGCATAGTTACTTTCAACTTACACATAGATATGAAGTATTTTATATAAATTACGTGCTATGTGTGCATATTATCTGAATACTTGCTATCTATGCTAGATGAACGTTGTTATACATGTTTTCAATGATTTACACTGTATATGTATTTTATATCTACGAAAATGTTGGGGTAAAACATGGGTAGATGCAATAGGTGATGTGTGATAAAATGATGAGAGGCCTCGATGTTGATGTTGTTGATTCTGTCATCTAGCGGAGTATGGATGACGACCACGGACTCTTCTAGACAGTCCAGTGGAACACTAGCAGGCTCGCAACCTGTAGGTGTTTGTGAACGATGTGTTCACCGGTGTACTCCATCCCCCACATGGTTGCCTTTAGGACATTTATTGCTGAGGAATCCCCTTAGCAGTAGTGTCCGTCCCGATGATGATCCTTAGGCTAGGTCCCTTATGATAGGTGTTTAGGGACGTAAAGTGAGGATAACGGGAACGGGTAATCGGGTTATTGTTGATTGATGAAATTAATAAACTTATTTATTGTGGGTTGAAAACCCTATGTGCTCACCAGGCTCCCAAGCCTGACCCACTCAGTTTTATGTATTACAGGTAGTGGCGCATGAGCATAGGTGTGATGTTTTGGACGAGGGATTAGGGATATAGGCCTATAGATATGAAATATTGTAGTAAGGCTTGTATTGTACTGTTTATGCTTTTGATCTGTACGAACATGACATCCCGAGTCTTTTAATGAAATACATTTCTATGGAAATGCTTTTGATAAATCTTTATCATATTTTTGTTTTGGGACAAATTCCGCAACACTTTCATTTAAAATGTAACTCTGATTTTTAAACAAAGCATAAACAAACCGGTCTTTTCTGGCCGTGATTTTGGGGATGTCACATTTATTCTCCACAACAAGTACCGATTCTCCTTTTTCTTTTTGTAGCTCTCGAACATCAACATTCTCCTCATCCAAAGTTGGTTGTATCAAGTCTTGTATAACTTCTTCTTCTGCATCACTTGACACAAAACTTTCTTCACTCTCCTCACTAACTAGAGAACTTGGAGTTTTATAAGAAAAGACTTCAAAAACCATTGGAATCGAATCTCTAGACTTAGTACGCTTGACCCTTTCTATTATTCTAATTTCTTCTTCAATTAATTTCTCCAACTCTTCAAACTCGTTTTCTTCATCCATAAAGAATACTTCATTTCAAGCACAATCTCTCTTGAATCCGTCTACCACTCCAAAAGTCATTTCCTGATCCCCATTTCGCAATGTAAGTTTTGACTCGCACATATCCACGAAGGCTCGTGCGGTATTAAGAAAAGGGCGTCCAAGGATAAATGGGACATCTTTATCCTCATTCATGTCTAGCACCACAAAGTTAATTGGAAAGACAATTTTTCCAGTTTTTACCAAAATGTCCTCGGTTATGCCTCAAGGATGAGTCACTGAATGATTATCCATATGAATCGTCATTCTAGTAGCTTTCAATTATGGAAGGTCGAGCTTCTTATAAAATGAACAGGGCTTCAAATTTATACTTGCTCCAAAATCGGCTAAAGCATATGTCTTTATGTTGTTTCCGAATTCACATGGAAGTGTAAGGTGTCTAGAATCTCCCATATTCCTTGGTATCCCTTCCATAATAACCTTAGAACTATGCTCACTAAGCACTACCTTGGAGATCTTCTCTAGTTTTTGGCGAGTTTCAAGTAAGTCTTGAAGAAATTTGGCATATTTGGGTACTTTTGCCAAGGATTCAATAAAAGGAGTATTTATAGGAATATCCTTAACTTGTTTCATAAATTTGATATGATCTTGCTCCAACAGGTGAACTCTGCCTCGAGAAGGAAATGGTAGTGGAGGTTGATAAGCTCGAACATTAGCAAAATTTCCTGCCCAAACTGGGCCTACATCATGAGGATTGAATCCTTACGTCTTGAGGTTGATAATTCAGCAACATTATTATATTTGATTTTTATCCGATTTGGATGTGATTCAGGTTGCTTTATCTCTTCTTCCAAGGATTCTAAGAACTCAGAAATCGTGTCTTCTTCAGTAGTGATGACCATGACATGTGGTGGCAGTTTCTTATCGGGAACTAGTGGAGGTAACCATTCATTAACCAATATAGTTGATTGACCAAGTTGAGTCTGAATGTCTTTAATGGAAGCTTGATGATTTCTCATAGTAGTATCAGTTGTACCGTGACATTTTTCTAAATCCTCCATGAACCTAGTAAGTATGGACTCCAAATCAACTTTCTTTTTAGGTTGTGGTTGTTCTTTTTGGTTAAATCCTCGGCTTGTTTCCCTATATTTCTCTTCTTTTTGCTTTTTTAACTAACCGTAAGGCAATCATTCCTACTTTGGCTTCCTCCAATCTTCATCGTAGCAGTCTCCACTTGAGTAATATTTGAGCCTTCATATTCCCATTCTTGTCCAAATGGCAATCTTTCGTCAAATGTGGACCATTGCAATTTTCACAACCCACACGTATCGCGTGAATGGATTGGTCTATCTTTGTCATTCTTCTATCCATGCTACTTAACATTGCCATTACTGCCTCCATATATTCCGAAGCACCATTCCTGATCCCCCATAGCATTACGAGGGTTGTGATAATCCCGTGAATGCTTCGAAAACTCTTTGATTAATTCTTTAATCTCAACGGGATTTTTCTTATTTAAAGGTCCTTGCGAATCATGGAGTTGACTTATCATGATGTTTACCCCATCATAGAAGATTGAGACCTCTTGTTTCTCATTTAGGTCATTTTGGGGACAATTTCTTATTAACCCTTTATACCTCTCCCAAGCCTCATACAAGAACTCCCCCACTTGTTGGTCAAATTTTTCTATGGCCTTCTTGAGTTTAGAAACTTTGAATGGTGGGCAAAATTGCTGGAGGAAATCTTCATGCATTTATGCCCAAGTAGTGATTGAGCCTGGTGAAAGTGCCTTCAACCAGTCTTTAGCTACTCCTTTAAAAGTAACCAGAAGCAAGACAGTCTCTCGAGGAACATTAGGAATTTTAAAATAGTTGGCTAAGTCATTGAGTTCATCGAGGTGATTGTATGAATCTTTATGGTCTTTTCCGAAAAATGGAATATCCTTTAGCACGGTAAGGATATGTACCTTAAGCTCGAAGGTAGCAGTAGCGGGAACTATAGGTTGCACAAGTCCAAGACCGGTGTCCTCTAGTAATCCTTTCTTGTAGGCCTCCATCGCCATGCCAGCAATGTCCGTCATGATTCTTTTTGGCTCGCTTTCAGGTTCACTACTTTTGGCGGTTTCTGATTCGGGCTCGTAACCAGATTCTTTTTTAATAGGAGTAATCTCAAAGATTTCGGTTTTTCTCTCTTATTTCAGAATTTTACTTGATCCTCCTACGTTCTTGTCCTTCTTCATATGAAAAGTTGACCATGGATCTTTAAGTGGTCGTGTCAATGGGGTATTGGATCCACATGTCATAAACTACAGCAACAAAAACACAAATAAAAACGTAAAAACGAACAAAAACTAACTAAAAATTCCTACTGAACGTTCACCACGACGTGGTAATGATACGAACTTGTGGGGAAGCAGATAAACTAAACAGTAAACAAAAACAAAACAAAATGCGAAACAACCACGCTCACGTTGTGAACTTTAAGTGCTCACATCGCGGGTTAAATAATTCAAACAAAAAAACTAATGCTAAAAATTAAATTTTTGCAGGTTTAACCCCACAAAAAGGATCGATTAATCTAAAGCAATTAAATTAAAAACTAAAATAGTCATTCCCTGGTAGCGGCACCAAAAAACTTGATGTTAGTGCAGACTATACCTATCTGGCTTTAAATTTATATCCTAACTACTTATCTACTATTACATGTAACACCGTAAATTTCAAAACAAATTTTTCAAATTTTTATAAAACATAATTCCCTTAATATTCATAAAACACCCATGTTTAAAATTCAATCCAAGTTATACAAAAATCCCAATATCACATAATCATAAAATCCCATGCGTGTGTACTGATCAAGCCGGGGCTTTCCCACGGTCGTCACTAGTACCTGAAACAAATAACACCAAACACTGTAAGCACAAAGCTTAGTGAGTTCCCCAAAATACCACATATAACACATATTAGCCACTCGAGGCTATAACTCTGTGGGTCCGTACACCCAAACTCTACGAACCCTCAGGTTCTAACTCTATAAACATGCACAGCATAAATCACATAGAATAATGCAGTGCAACACATAATCACATATATAGCATACAAACATTGTATCACATAACTCTAGTTACCAACTCAAGGTAAAGTATAGTGAGAAAACTCACCTCGTGTATCACGCTAACTCGCAAATCCCGGAAATCACTCGTGCTCGATCCCTCGAGCTATAATCCTCCTATAACACAATATATATCTCTAATTAACACTTTCACAACTAAGGTTGACTTCCCCTATCAAGTCAACATTGGTCAACGCTGGTCAACGGTCAACTTTGACCGGACTCGGCGAGTGCACCGAAGCGACTCGGCGAGTCTATACGCGTTCAGTGATTCCCTCGGATCCTCTCCTGGCACGTCGAGTACTTCCCTGACTCAACGAGTTCCACCTGGCATGAATCGCGGGGCCACCACGACTCAACTCGCCGAGTCTCAAGAACAACTCGGCGAGTTCCAGCTTGACTCAGTCCACTCGTCAACCCTCTCTGACTCTCCCTGACTCACTGAGTCAACCCTTAACTCGGCAAGACCACTCGCATAGTGGTTTAGGACAATCTTCATGCTACTCGATGAGTCTGTTCTTCGGACTCGGCGAGTCTACACCATGCATGAACTCAAACTCACTCCTGAGGTCAGATCTGCTCCAAAAACCCATAGATCCAGTCCTTCCAAGCACATATACCATGTAAAGTTTCAATCTTGGTGCTCATGCAAAGGTCCAAAGGCCTTATTTGATGATGTGGTCTCTAGAATGGCATTCTAGGCTCATGGCCTCCATTAACACCCATAAAGCTCGAGGGAAAAGGGTCTCTGGACCTCTTTGGGTCCAGATCAAAAGTACCAACACCAAAAAGAGGCCAATTACTCCATGGATCTTTCCACAAGGAAAACCTAACTCTAAGATTTACACCAAGGACTGAGATAGGAACGAATGGTTACCTCAAATGAAGTCTCTGAGCTCAGAAATCACTAGATTAGCACCTCCTTTGGTCTCCTCTTGCCTTGATCCTCTTCTAAGAGCAAAAACACCCACAATTAGCCAAAGATCTTCCTCCTCTCTCTCACAAATCGCTCAAGGACTCTTTAGAGTTCTCTCTGGGGTTGGTGGCCGCAAATGACAGCCATAAGCCCTCTTAAATAGGTTTCATACCCCGGAAATTAGGGTTTCATTAAACAGCGTTGACTCGCCGAGTCCAGACGCGAACCGGCGTCCAAACCGCGATCCTACTCGGCGAGTTTGAGCTCCAACTCACCGAGTCCCCTCACAAATCACCAAAAATTACAAGAATAAATAATACCTGGAAATCCGGGCTGTTACAATTCTCCCCCACTAGAACTAGACTTCGCCCTCGAAGTCTCGCTCTGCAAATAACTCCGGATGCTACTCACGCATCTCACGCTCCGGCTCCCAGGTCATCTCGGACCCCTTCCGATGCTGCCACTGAACCAAAACCAAGGGTACCTCCTTGTTCCTCAGAACCTTGACTTTCCGATCTCTGATTGCCATTGGTCTCTCGGCATAATTCAGGCTCGCATCCACCTGAATATCCTCCAACGGAACCACTGCCGACTCATCGGCTATACACTTCTGTAGCTGCGACACATGGAAAGTGTCGTGAATCTGCCCCAACTCTGCTGGCAACTCCAAACGATAGGCTACTCGGCCTACCCTCGCGATCACTTGGAATGGACCAATAAATCGGGGCCCCAACTTGCCCCTCTTCCTGAATCGAATCACTCCTTTCCAAGGAGAGACCTTCAGGAGCACAAATTCGCCGACCTGAAGCTCAAGCTCGGACCGGCGTCTGTCCGCATAACTCTTCTGACGACTCTGAGCGGTCAACAACCTCTGCCTGACCTGCTGGATCTGCTCTGTTGTCTGAAGCACTATCTCTGTACTGCCCATCACGCGCTGACCAACCTCTCCCCAACAAATGGGGGTCCTGCACCTCCTCCCATACAACATCTCAAAGGGCGGCATACCAATGCTCGAATAATGGTTGTTGTTGTAGGAAAACTCTGCCAAGGTCAAGTACGTATCCCAACTTCCCCCGAAATCCAACACACATGCCCGAAGTATGTCCTCGAGCGTCTGAATCGTCCGCTCACTCTGCCCGTCCGTCTGGGAGTGATAGGCGGTACTAAAATGCAACCTAGTACCCAACTCATCATGAAACTTCTTCCAGAATCTGGAAGTGAAACGTACATCCTGGTCTGAGACAATCGAGATCGGCACCCCATGCCGAGATACCACTTCCCTCACGTACGTCTCTGCTAACTTCTCTGCGGAAGAACTCTTGATGATAGCAAGGAAGTGAGCGCTCTTCGTCAATCTGTCCAAAATCACCCAAATTGCATCAACTCCCCTAGCAGTCCTTGGCAATTTGGTGATAAAATTCATGATGATCTGTTCCCACTTCCATTCGGGAACCTCCAACGGCTGCAACTTACCATGCGGTCTCTGGTGCTCGGCCTTAACCCTACGACAGGTCAAGCACCTCTCAACAAACCACGCAACATCCCTCTTCATACAGGGCCACCAATACTCTTTCCTCAGGTCCAAATACATCTTAGTGGCCCCCGGATGGATCGAGAATTTCGACCGATGAGCCTCCTCCATCAAAATGGTACGCGTTCCTCCCACAAACGGCACCCAGATACGCCCCTGGAATGTCATAAGCCCCCGACCATCGGTAACGAACTCTGAAATCAATCCAACAACTCGCTCTTTCTTCTGCATCTCGGGTTGCACAGCCTCGGCCTGTGTCCCATGTATGGCGTCCAACACTGGAGCTATCACGGTCAATCTCAAACATACATCTTGCAGCGAGGTGCTCTCCGCCCTGCGGCTTAGTGCATCGGCTACCACATTAGCCTTGCCTGGGTGGTACAGGATCTCACAATCATAATCCTTGACCACATCCAACCACCTTCTCTGACGCATATTCAGGTTGGGCTGATCCATCAAATACTTCAAACTCTTATGGTCCGTGTATATCGTACACCGAACCCCATACAGGTAGTGACGCCAAATCTTGAGAGCAAACACCACTGCCCCCAACTCTAGATCATGGGTGGGATATCTCGTCTCATGAGGCTTCAGCTGCCTCGATGCATATGCTATCACATTCCCTCTCTGCATCAGCACCGCTCCCAACCCCAAGATCGACGCATCACAGTATACCACAAAGTCCTCCATTCCCTCCGGGAGGGCTAACACCGGGGCCTCGCATAACCTTTGGCGAAGTGTCTCAAAGGAGGCCTGCTTCTCGGGGCCCCATGAAAAAGCGACACCCTTCCGAGTCAACCTGGTGAGTGGCACTGCGATCTTAGAGAAATCCCTGATAAATCTCCGATAATAACCCGCCAACCCTAGAAAACTCCTGATCTCGGAGGGTGACCTTGGCACCTCCCAACTCATCACCGCCTCAACTTTGGCCGGGTCGACCAATATCCCTTCCTGGTTAATGAGATGACCCAGGAACTGGACCTCTCGCAACCAGAAATCACACTTGGAGAATTTGGCATAAAGCCTCTCCGACCTCAGAACCCCGAGGATCTCCCTCAAATGCTCCTCATGCTGCTCTCTAGATCTCAAATATACCAAAATTTCATCAATGAATACAATCACTGACCGATCCAGCATCGGCCTGCACACCCGGTTCATGAGATCCATGAACACTGCCGGGGCATTGGTGAGCCCAAAAGGCATCACCACAAACTCAAAATGCCCATAACGCGTCATGAAAGCTGTCTTCTGGACGACCTCATCTCGCACCCTCACCTGATGATATCCGGATCTCAAATCGATCTTGGAGAACCAAGATACTCCCTGTAACTTATCGAACAAATCGTCGATCCTCGGCAACGGGTAACGGTTCTTGACCGTCAGCTTGTTCAACTCCCGGTAATCAATGCACATCCGGTGTGAGCCATCCTTCTTTCTGAAAAAAAGGATAGGTGCTCCCCATGGCGAGCTGCTCGGCTGAATAAACCCCTTTCCCAGCAGCTCCTGAAGCTGCGAGGATAACTCTTGCATCTCTGGAGGTGCAAGGCGATAAGTCACCTTGGCAATAGGCGCGGCCCCCGGAACCAAATCGATACTGAACTCTACTTGCCTCACGGGAGGCACACCCGGCAACTCCTCTGGAAAGACATCCGGGAACTCAGGCACTATAGGAACCTCCTCCACTGACCTCGGCCTCTCGGAATCAACCCGCGTATCCGACACGTACGTCACAAAACCCTTACAGCCCTGCTGTAGACACTGCCTCACCCTAGCGGCCGAACAAAACGCTGATCCAGAACGGGTACCCACGCCATACACCGTAATAACTCCCCCACTAGGGTCTCGTATGGTCACCAGTTGTTGCTCGCAGTCGATAACCGCACCAAATCTTCTCAACCAGTCCATGCCCACAATGACACAGACATCACCCATCACAATAGGAACCAAATCAATCGGAAACGCAACACCGAAAATCTCAACTACGCACCCGCGGATCACCTCCGTGGCATATATCACCCTCTCGTCAGCTATGGAAACCCTCAGAGGCCGACTCAATGCCTCGCGACTAACACAGATATGCTGACTAAAAGCCAAAGATACAAAATACTGACTCGCACCCGAGTCAAATAACACCAAAGCAGGTATAGAATTCACAAGAAAAGTACCTATGCATAACATAATATAAGCATAATATCGCAACATCAAAATAAATACACGAAAGAATACATACCAGCCACGACATCGAGCGCTGTGCGGACCTCCTCCGCAGTCAGCTGAAAGGCTCTCCCTCGTGCCCTCAGCGCCTCGGCCTTCACTAGCCGAACCTCGGTAGCTCTGATGGCGGTAGGGGCAGATCCCTGAGGTGCTCCCTGAGATGATCCTCGCAATAGCGGACACTCTGCCTTCCGGTGTCTGGTCTGGTTGCAGTGGAAGCACACAGCAAACCCCTTGGGGCAGTCCTTGGCCATATGCCCCTCCTTGCCACACTTGTAGCAAGATCCCGCTCTACAGACTCCCTCATGACCCTTGCCGCACTTCCTGGAAGTTCAGCCCTTCTGGCTCCCTGACTTGGGATCAGTGGGCTTGGCCCTCTTGGCTGCCGGCTGAGACAACGTCGGTCGCCGATCCCTCCCCTGAGACTCCGCCTCCTCCCTGGCCTGAGTCTCTAGCTCAATCTCCCGCTTCCGGGCATTTACCTGAAGCTCGGCAAATGTCCGGTACGAGGAGTTCGCCACGAACTCCCTAATGTCTCGCCTCAAGATACTCAGATATCGGCTCATACGTGCCTGCTCCGTAGACACGTGCTCAGGGCAGAACATCACCCTCTCATGGAACATCCTAGTAATCACTGTAATAGACTCAGTACCCTACTTGAGGGTCAGAAACTCCTGGGCCAAACGCTCCCTCTCCACCTGGGGAACGTACTTGTATCGGAACATGGCAGTGAACCTCTCCCAGGTCACTGCCGCAAGCTCAGCAGGCGTAAAGTGCACCGTCACAAACTTCCACCATTCCTTCGCTCCCAAGCGAAGCTGGTTCAGCCCAAACCAAACTCTCAAATGCTCAGGAGATGAGCAAGTGAAGAAACAGCCCTCTATATCAGAAATCCATCTCATAGCTGCCACCGGGTCCTGGGTCCCATCAAACTCTGGTGGTTTTGTGTTGCTGAACTCTCGGAACAGCAACGCATCACCACCATGTGGCCTTGCAGCAGCAACAGCTGCGGTGGCCGCCGCAACAGCAGCCTCAGAAAGAGCAGCATAACGCTCGTCGAAAGTCTCAATCAGCGTGGTCTTAATAGACCCGAACATCTCTGGTATCTCTGCCCTGATGGCCGCAGCCACCTCCTCGTGGATGATCTGATGGATCTCCTCATTACTAGCCCCACTGCTCTCTGGCATATGATATGTCCTCACCATGATCAACCTCTGAAATACAACATACGATAATTTAGAATCCATTCGAGCATACTCACACTCGACAACTCTTCCCTCCTTGATCCTTGGCATTCCGAAGGTTCTTATCTCAACTGTACACCGCTCCGGTGTTTTCAGTAGTACGGGCCCAATACTACTGTCCACACCGTTTCAGTATACACCCCAAATCTTCCTCTTTGGACTCCAAGTCCCAAGTACTCTATCATGCACAATCTGCTTTCTAACAAACCTCTCATAAGCTCCTCGCTGCTACCTATTCACTCTCAAGCATCTCAAAGCAGCTCACCTCTCCCTAGGCTAAGGCATCACAAATCAAGGCACTCTAGTCCTAATAGGAATACCTAGCCTGCTCTAGCAAGAGAATATATCATATCAATCTCATAAACATATAACAAAAGGGTATTTTGGGAAATTACCGTCCGGGCGCTGACTGATCGTACACACGTTTCTGCTCTGAGTTTCTCTAAAATCTTTTACTTCTTTTATAAAATTTGGTTCTCTTTTGAAAATATTTTCCAAATCCTCAGTTTGAGTTCAAATACCCCCGAAGGTGTACCCAAATCCCTCAAACCAAGGCTCTGATACCAACTTGTAACACCGTAAATTTCAAAACAAAATTTTCAAATTTTTATAAAACATAATTCCCTTAATATTCATAAAACACCCATGTTTAAAATTCAATCCAAGTTATACAAAAATCCCAAGATCACATAATCATAAAATCCCATGCATGTGTACTGATCAAGCCGGCGCCTTCCCACGGTCGTCACTAGTACCTGAAACAAATAACACCAAACACTGTAAGCACAAAGCTTAGTGAGTTCCCCAAAATACCACATATAACACATATTAGCCACTCGAGGCTATAACTCTATGGGTCCGTACACCCAAACTCTGCGAACCCTCAGGTTCTAACTCTATAAACATGCACAACATAAATCACATAGAATAATGCAGTGCAACACATAATCACATATATAGCATACAAACACTGTATCACATAACTCTAGTTACCAACTCAAGGTAAAGTATAGTGAGAAGACTCACCTCATGTATCTCGCTAACTCGCAAATCCCGGAAATCACTCGTGCTCGATCCCTCGAGTTATAATCCTCCTATAACACAATATATATCTCTAATTAACACTTTCACAACTAAGGTTGACTTCCCCTATCAAGTCAACATTGGTCAACGTGGTCAACGGTCAACTTTGACCGGACTCGGCGAGTGCACCGAAGCGACTCGGCGAGTCTATACGCGTTCAGTGATTCCCTCGGATCCTCTCCTGGCACGTCGAGTACTTCCCTGACTCGACGAGTTCCACCTGGCATGAATCGCGGGGCCACCACGACTCAACTCGCCGAGTCTCAAGAACAACTCGGCGAGTTCCAGCTTGACTCAGTCCACTCGTCAACCCTCTCTGACTCTCCCTGACTCACTGAGTCAACCCTTAACTCGGCAAGACCACTCGCAGAGTGGTTAAGGACAATCTTCATGCTACTTGCTGAGTCTGTTCTTCGGACTCGGCGAGTCTACACCATGCATGAACTCAAACTCACTCCTGAGGTCAGATACGCTCCAAAAACCCATAGATCCAGTCCTTCCAAGCACATATACCACGTAAAGTTTCAATCTTGGTGCTCATGCAAAGGTCCAGAGGCCTTATTTGATGATGTGGTCTCTAGAATGCCATTCTAGGCTCATGGCCTCCATTAACACCCATAAAGCTCGAGGGAAAAGGGTCTCTGGACGTCTTTGGGTCCAGATCAAAAGTACCAACACCAAAAAGAGGCCAATTACTCCATGGATCTTTCCACAAGGAAACCCTAACTCTAAGATTTACACCAAGGACTAAGATAGGAACGAATGGTTACCTCAAATGAAGTCTCTGGGCTCAGAAATCACTAGATTAACACCTCCTTTGGTCTCCTCTTGCCTTGATCCTCTTCTAAGAGCAAAAACACCCACAATTAGCCAAATATCTTCCTCCTCTCTCTCACAAATCGCTCAAGGGCTCTTTAGGGTTCTCTCTGGGGTTGGTGGCCGCAAATGACGGCCATAAGCCCTCTTAAATAGGTCTCATAGCCCGGAAATTAGGGTTTCATTAAACAGCGTCTACTCGCCGAGTCCACCTTTTGGACTCGCCGGGTCCAGACGCGAACCCGCGTCCAAACCGCGATCCTACTCGGCGAGTTTGAGCTCCAACTCGCCGAGTCCCCTCACAAATCACCAAAAATTACAAGAATAAATAATACCTGGAAATTCGGGCTGTTACATTACACCTATAGGCAGTGTACCTACTAAGATAATAGTATAGTAAACTATGTCGGGGTCGAACTCAAGGAACATGTTGGAAAATATTTTGATGTGATTGTCACTTGAAATAAGTTGAGTATTGATATACATTTTCTAACAAATATTATCTGAATGTTTCAGGTTGTAAAGATACTGAATATTTAACAAGTGTTTGAAGAATCAGATGTTGTAGCACTTGAAGTTGAACATGGAGCACCTGTTGTACACATGGAGCACTTGCTATTGACATGGATCGCTTGCTGAAAGCTAGTTGGATCATCATGATCTCAGATGGCACATCTAGATCATATGTGGAGCATCAAGACACTGATGGATCATATGGAATATTAATGGCTCATCATAAACATTGTTGACTCATCCACAAATCTATGACTCAACAAGAGTTAATGGCTCAACAAGAATACTTGGTGGCTCAACTCAAGTCAACGGATCAACATGATCACATTGATGGCTCAACAAGACTACACATCACTTATCATGTATAATGAAGGCACATCCAAATGCTCAAAGGAACATGAATTTCATCCATGGTCCATGATGAACATGTGGTGGTACATCCTCAAGTTCAAGTCATAGTCCAACACTCAAAAAACAACTCAACTTGGTCGAAAACAGTTTTGGAAGTTGATCACATCTAAGAAGACAGTTGAGCAACATGATGCTCATGTTGCTCATCGCATATTCAATGTTGATCAAGAAGGTTCAAGAATTATGAAGACTCATAACTTGGATGGAACCCTAACGGAATACTAACGGAATTGGAATATGCCATCCATTCTCCGTTAAGTAGGGCAAAGGTATCAACTGATGATTAAGTCTTAATGACGTGTCGACACCTAATTGGTCAAGACATGTCATGGGCTTTTCCAAAGCCTATAAATAGGCCCCTTGGGATCTATTATAAAGTTTCTCTTCCTTGCTCATTCCAGATCATTCTGCACAATTGTTGCTTAGATTAGTCTTCAGAGAGCCATTTGAGTGTTTTAGCTTGTCTATCATTCAAACACATGTAACTGAATCTTAATGAATATGAGACAATTTTAAATCATTGATCTTGAACATATAAATAAATGTTTTTATCATTAACTTGGTGATTCACAATTCTTTATTTTTCGCATTACTTGCCACTTGACGATTCTGAAACTCTGTTTCAGTATTTTCAACACTTGGACTACTCTAGTCTAGGTTTACTGAATTTTTCTCATTTCTTCATTGGTATTAGAGCTTGAGTGATCGACTTTAAGACTTAGAAAACTTTTCACAAATTTTTTTTAAAGTTTCAAACTAGTATAACCTGTTCTGAATGGCAAGTGTGAATCAAAACCAAAATGTTCTCTATTCTGTCTCAGTTGCAAACAATCTTGGAGCAGGAAATCGTGCACCTATCCTTGTGCCTAGTGAATACACTTCTTGGGCAGATCGCATCAAGTACTACCTGGAAGGTCATGACTCTGACATTTGGACTTTCATCTCCACTGGGAAACATACTCCAGAATTTTTGAAGGACATCAGAGTTCCTGAAGCTGATGTCTCTCCTGAAACCTCCAAAGCTATCTCTGGATCTATTTCCTCTGTTGTTCAACTTCGTGATAGGAAAATCAAAAATTTTGAGGCTAAGGCAATGCAAGAGCTGTTATCTGGAATTTCTCAAGACATCTATGAGCAACTTCCCGATAAAGACAAGAGTTCACCCTTCAATGTCTGGAATGCACTGAAGAAACAATTTGTGCGAATTGATAAGATCCTTGCAAACAGAAAGAAAGCTGCATTAACAGACATGGACAACTTCAAGATGTTACCTCATGAAACTCTCTTTCATGCATACTCTAGGTACAACATTGTTGTCAACAGGGTGAAGAAACTCAAAGGAGAAAGATCGCAAGATGATTTCAATATGAAATTCTTGAACAATTTATCTCCAAAATGGGATACAGTGCATTTGATCATACTGCAAACTATAATCAATCTATACACCATGTCTCTATTTGATCTGTATGCGGAACAGCAACAACATGAGCCGAAAGTCAACAAGCTAGCTCAAGCAACTCCTTTTGATAATCAAGGACATGCCCTGGGAAATTCAGCACCCATGGCAAATCATTCTCAAAACTTGATTACACATCATAATCCAATCCCAAACCACTTTGCTGATCAGTTTGCCAACAAAGGATATGAAGCATATCCTTATCAAAGTTCGAGTATGGCTCAACAATACAACCAGAATCCGTACATGTCAACTCAACAACCTCTTCAGATCGCAAATGGGTACATGGCTAATCATCAAGCTTTTATTGGAACTACAATGGAATCTCCTCAAATTAATGAGGAAAAGGAGTATGAAGAATGCTTAGCGCTCCTAACCAAGTTCAATCCAAACTTCAAGAAGTTTGTGAACAAGCCAACTGGGAACTATAGAGCACAAAGTTATCAACAACCCCAACACTATCATCAAAACTATGTAAACTTCCAAGGAGGAAGCAACAGTCAACAAAGCTTCAACTCTCAAAATTCAAATTCTCAATGTTACAATTCTCAGAGGATGAACTCAAGGGTTCAAGATAACAAGTTGAATTCCTATGAAGATAATGAAGTAATCAGGTGCCACAACTATCAAGGTGAAAATCATTTTACCAAGGATTGCAAAATGAAAACCAAGAAGGTCAAAGACGAAGCATACTACCTTCAAAAAGAGGAGCAGATCAAGAAGCAGTCAAAAGACAAAGGCTTCATGGTCATGGAAACTCCAAGTGTGGAAGTCTGGGAAACAGATGATGAAGTAGATCAAGCTGAAGAAACTGAAGCCTACAAGAACTACTTCTGCTTCATGGCTGATGACGACAAAGAGCCATCTCCTTTCCATCAACAAGTTTTTGAAAAGGTACGATTTATGCTTCGTGATAATCATTTAACTATAGAGCCTTTTAATGATGACATTGACCATATTTCTGAAATGATCAAAGAATATGTCACCAATGTTGAATATCGTGTCAGTTACTACAAAGATGAACTGACCAACAATCAGTTCAGACTTAAAGAACTGAGATTTCGTATGGCTAAGTTAGAGAATGACCTCGCAATCAAAACTGAGGCACATATTACGTCAGTTGAACAATATGAAATTGTATTGAATCAACATGACATTATTGCAAAAGACAATCGTGAGATGTACGCCCAAATCAATAAAAAAAAGCCAATAGCTATAAGGCATCCAAAACCCTTCTTGAACTGAACTCACATTACATTCTCAATGGACCACAACCTTCATGGATCAAATATGGTCTTGGTTATGATGAAATGAACAGGGAAATCATGGGACTCAATACTCAACTAGAGTTGTTACCATGTGATCCAAGTCTCTTCACTGGAGACAATGAGGATCATGAAGAGGTGGTAAATTGCAGTCCTGATGTAATTACCACTTCATCCTCAAGCATCCCATTGGAAGTCACATCATCCCATGATCTTCTAGACTTCGACACTAAGTCTGACTCTCCAATAGAATTCTCTCTTGAATGTCCTACCATGGAAAGTTTCAATTCAGAATATGCCACTTCTGAAAAACCAAATATCCCTGACTCTAAATCTAGTGATAAACAGCCCAAATCATTTGTGTGAATAGGATATTCCAAGACTGAACACATTGAATTCCTCAGTGAAGAATCATTTCCATCTCTTACTGCTTCCGTCTCTGGAACAAAGGACTTTGGATGTAAATATTCTAAGAAACAACAGACTGGAAAATCTCCAACTCCAGTCAACAAGAATGACACCTTGAACACTGTGAGCAATGATAAAATTGTTGTTGAAATACTAAAGAGACCCTTTGTTCCAATCAGGATCTCTTCACCCAGTCCTAAACAACAAGAGACAATTGTACAACCAACTAATGTCTCTAAAGACAAGGGAAAAGAGAAAATTAATGTCTCTAAAGAACAAGGTCCAACTGTAGTCCATCCTTCAAAACCCAAAGCGGTTAAGACTACAAATAATGACAAGAATAGGAAGACCAAGAGAGTACCTAAGGCTAAGAAAAGCCAAGGGAAAACCAGACATATCAGTCCTCCTAAAACTTCAAGGACTCAGAGAACCTCTCCTTCTAATCATGATTTCTCAAATTCTGGATTTCCAAACCAAACTGGAACTCACTATCAGAATAATTTCAAACCTAACAACCTTCCTGATTTGTCTGAAATGATGAGACCAATACCTGTTCACACCAACCCTTTCATCTATCAGAATAGTAATTACCCTATGAATTCTATTCTTGCTCCATATTGTGGTTTTTCTCCGTCCATAGGAGGGAATCACATGTTTGGGGGAAACTCTGGGTTTCCAATGATCAATCAATTCATGGGAAATACCCAGTTCCCCATGTTTGATCAATTTGGAATGCCTGTGAACTATGGATTCCCTTCTTTAGGAATTCCTACTCAGTTCACCAACTCTCCATTCTTTCCACATAACAATCCTTGTTGATTCCCCACGAAATGGGAACATGTATACTCTTCATATTAAACTAATTGAGGAAACTCCTAATATTTGTCTTCTTTCCAAACCTACCACTGACATTAGTTGGTTGTGGCATAGAAGACTCCCTCACCTCAACTTTGTTTATATCAACAAACTCATTGGAAAGGATCTTGTGAGAGGACTTCCACTGTTAAAACTTGACAATGATATACTTTGTACTGCCTGTAAACAAGTTAAAATCTCCAAATATCCACACAAAAGTATAACAGAACATAGTGTATCGAAACCTCTTCTGCTTATACATATTGATCTATGTGGTCCACTATAGTTCCTAGCTTAAGTGGTAAGAAATACATTCTTGTGATGGTGGACGACCATACCAAACTCACTTGGGTGTACTTTCTGCGAAACAAATCTGAAACCACAAATGAGCTAATCAACTTCATTCGCTACATAGAAGTTAGGGTAGGCAAGCCACTTAGAAGATTGAGAAGTGACAATGGTGGCGAATTCAAGAACAACGCCTTAGATAGCTTTCTTGTATCTAAAGGCATTGAGCACAATTTTTCTGCACCCTACACTCCACAATAGAATGGTGTAGTTGAAAGGAAGAACCGGACACTATTTGAAGCTACTCGATCTATGTTGATCTTCGCAAACCTACCACAATACTTTTGGGTTGAAGCCACCGCAACCGCTTGTTTCACTCAAAACATATCCCTAATCAACAATAGGCTTGAAGTCATTCCCTATGAAGCAATGAACAAGCGGAAGCCCAACGTCAAATTCTTTTACATCTTTGGTTGTCGTTGCTACATCAAGAACAATTGGGATCAACTAGGGAAATTTTCACCCAAGGCTGATGAAGGTATCTTTCTTGGATATTGCCTTCATGTTGCAGCATATAGAGTTCTGAACAAAAGAACTAGGGTGATAGAGGAAATCAGTGATGTCACTTTTGATGAAAGTTATGTAAGGGTTCTGGATCTAAACCACTTTGGTCCTCAAATGGTAGTACCATTTGATAAAATGAAACATCCATCACCTGCTAATACTTTTGCTCCAGTCCATGCTATTGAAGTAGATTTTGATTTCCTCTTTCCAACTCAACCTTCTGCCCTTGAATCAGGAAAGCTCACAAAAACAGTTTCTCATGATATCTCTCAACCTCATCAACCATCAAAAGTCTCAAGTTCCACCAAAGCTCCGGTTGAGGGGGAACCATCTTCTGAACCTTCTAACCCAACCCCCCATTATCAATCTGTACCAGTCATAACACCAGTCGCTGCATCTTTCGAGGGGGAACCAACTTTGAACGGTTCCATTATTAAAGGTACTTTACAATCCTCCCAACCATCCAGTCATGGTTTCAGTGGGAACCCCACTCGAATGGTTCCAGTCCCTCAAGTTCCTTCATGTATACTCCATCTGTTGAATTCAAGCATGCAACAGTTGAGGGGGAACCACCTGTTTCAGGTAGTTCTGGACTCTTCCAAGATGATCTTTTTGAAGGAACATTCACTTCTGACTACCCTCCTCGTCCAAGAGAACAATATGAGGTAATTTGCACTCCTCAAATCCTTAAGGAAGCTCGTCTCACAAAATGGACAAAGGATCGTCCAGCCGAACAAATCATTGGTGATCTAGGTTCTGGAGTAGTGACCTGCTCAGAAGCCAAGAATGAATGCTTATATGCAAGCTTTCTATCCATGATAGAGCCTAAAGGAATCAAAGAGGCTCTACAGGATGCAGATTGGGTAAAAGCAATGCAAGAAGAGTTAGCTAAATTTGAATGCAACAATGTATGGGACTTAGTACCAACACCAGAAGGAGTATCAGTTGTTGGTTCACAATGGGTCTACAGGAACAAAAGTGATGAAGATGGATTCACCATCAGGAACAAAGCCAGACTGGTTGTTAAAGGCTACTCGCAACAAGAAGGCATAGACTATGATGAAACCTTTGCACCTGTTGCACGAATATAAGCCATTAGGATTTTCTTGGCATTTTTTGCACACAAGAATTTTAAGGTCTACCAAATAGATGTGCAGTGTGCATTCTTAAATGGAAAAATCGATAGGGATGTCTATGTTCAACAACCTCCTGGATTCAAAGATCCAAAGTTCCCCAACCATTGCTATAACCTCCTGGATTCAAAGATCCAAAGTTCTCCAATAACCATCTGATCGTCGTGCAAATATACGTCGACGACATCATATTCAGTTCAACCAACAAGGATCTTAGTGATGAGTTTGCTGAGTTGATGAAAAGTAAATTTAGAATGAGTATGGTGCGTGAGCTCAACTACTTCCAAGGTCTAAAAGTACGTCAATCTCCTAAAGGAATCTTCATTGGTCAAGAGAAGTACATCAAAAACTTGTTGAAGTGATACTCTATGGAGAATGCATCATGAGACTTACTGCCCAAATGGTAGTTGATGGTATTGCAAAAATTCGCTTTCAAACATCTTCTCACTCTAAATATCTGCAGAGCTTTCAAGAAAATCTCGAACATATGGAAGAAAACATGTGTATCCTCAATGAGAAAACAGAAGCAAGGGTCACATCACTTCAAGTCACTATTGAAGACTTTGAAGGCACAACCGCCTATATCAAAGGACAAGTTGCTTGCAACATGCGGAGAATTGAAACTTTAGAGCAAAAAATTTATAACACTATTGAAGCCTATAACTCTTCGATGACTTAGAAGATAGATGACTTCATTCAGTCCTTATCCAATCTAGAGTCCGTCTATGAAGCTAAATTGGATCATATGCAGAATCATGTTACTGCGCAAGATCATTATATCTCCGCTCTTGAGTAGTCCATTATTGAACTATCTAAAGCTTCTGCATCATCCTCCACCTCTCTGTTTCAGGATTTTGGTGAGCAAGTTCAATGTCAATTGGATTCGTTAAGCTCTGACATAGAAAATCTATCCAAATCCAATTCTGAGAAAATCAATAGCTCATCCGGTGACATATCTTCCCTTCAGAAGACTGTTCAGTTGCTTGTCGATAAAGTCAAGGCTATCAAGCAACAATCTTCCCCTTCAGATCTATGCGCTCTTCAACAAAAGGTTGCATCAACTGATTCCAAACTTGACTTGATCTTAGCAAATCTATCTGGTTCAAATAAGAGGCCACCTAAACCAGAGGGGGAAAAGGTCCACAAGACCAGATCAATTCAATAGAGTCACTCTACAAAATGGCCGCTGATGCACGATTAAAAGCTCAACAGAACAAAGCAAAGATTGCTGAGAAAGACAAGGAACTTGTTCGATGACAAGGGATCAAAGATCCATCTCTAAAAGTTCCAAGAAGGAAATATGTTAACTTCTCCAAACCTGTCACCATATCAGAACCAATCACTCAACCAAATATTCCTAAAACTGATCTCCATGATAAGGGAAAATAGAAGATTATCTTCAAATCAAAGAAGGAATTAGCTAAATAAGCTCAAATGGAGATAGATGAAGAATTAGCTAAGCAACTGAAGGCTAAGGAATTAAATTCTAAACAAGAGATGCTTCTCAAAAAGAAGTCTTCATAGATCTCGTCTGAAGAAAGGAGTACATGGCATTATAAAGAATTTAGAGTGTCAACACCTAAAAGAACCATCTTCTTTAACCCTGATAGTGATTCTTATCTAAAGATCAAGCTCATCAAGCCCATAAAGTCCTTCACACCTCCCTCAGACCTCACTAAAGAAAACTGGGATATTCCGGAACCACCTAATGGCATGAAGTTCAATTTATAACCAAGTGCAATTTATCCAGTTGAACTGATGTAGACATTGAATAGGTAAAGAAAAGATTCTTCCTGAAGAAACCAACTCAAGTTGTCTCTGTATGGTCAAATCTCAAGATTGCTTCAATTAGAATAATTAACATACGGAAATTCAAAAAAATGTCATATGCATTCTTTCAAGGAAAAAGGACAGAAAACTTTGAATTCATGTTTTCTAAAGCTAATTTCCCTAAAATAAACCAAGCTGATATCAGATCACTGATGATTTGTTTGAAACAAAGGGTGAGTACAGATAAGGCTTATGCAGATGTTCTACAACGCCTAAGGAAATATGTGCTCGACATGGTTATTGATTTCAGTGTTGACTGGGAGATTGGACAGCTAGGAGAAAAGGAAGCTAAGAAACCAAATATGGATCTAAATATGGAGAATGAGTCGCCTGGGAACATTTTAAAGAAACCACACAGAGGTGTTGTATTCTCTTCTAAAGGTCGACTGAAGTTCATGAGAATCTCACAAAAAACATTTATTCTCTTCTGAATTCATTAAAGGCATCATTGGCTTATTGAAGAGAACTGGAGATCAAGATGACTCGTTGAGAGTGAAGATCATTGAAGAACTTACATGGTTTTTAAGTTTTCGTCAGTGGTTAATAAACTTGAGAAATAAAGTTTAGGTTATGTGTTTTTGGTTTATTTTTTCCGAACATGTGAACGATGTTTGTTTTTTTTCTTTTCTTTGTGCTACTAGTAGTTCATTTTTTTTAAATTTCATCTTGCATGTTATTTCTTTTATTTTTATATTTTTTTTTATTTTTTTACTCCTTATTTCAGTAGCCGGCACATAGGGGAAATTGTTGGAAAATATTTTGATGTGATTGTCACTTGAAATAAGTTGAGTATTGATTTACATTTTCTAACAAATATTATCTGAATGTTTTAGGTTGTAAAGATATTGAATATTCAACAAGTGTTTGAAGAATCAGATGTTAGAGCACTTGAAGTTGAACATGGAGCACCTGCTGTACACATGGAGCACTTGCTATTGACATGGATCGCTTGCTGAAAGCTAGTTGGATCATCATGATCTCAGATGGCACATCTAGATCATATGTGGAGCATCAAGACACTGATGGATCATATGGAATATTGATGGCTCATCAGAAACATTGTTGACTCATCCACAAATCTATGACTCAACAAGAGTTGATGGCTCAACAAGAATACTTGGTGGCTCAACTCAAGTCAATGGATCAACATGATCACATTGATGGCTCAACAAGACTACATATGACTTATCATGTACAACGAAGGCACGTCCAAATGCTCAAAGGAACATGAATTTCATCCATGGTCCATGATGAACATGTGGTGGTACATCCTCAAGTTCAAGTCATAGTCCAAAACTCAAGAAACAACTCAACTTGGTCGACAACACTTCTGGAAGTTGATCACATCTAAGAAGACAATTGAGCAACATGATGCTCATGTTGCTCGTCACTTTTTCAATGTTGATCAAGAA
This sequence comes from Lactuca serriola, assembly GCF_051521515.1. NCBI lineage: Eukaryota > Viridiplantae > Streptophyta > Magnoliopsida > Asterales > Asteraceae > Lactuca > Lactuca serriola. The sequence goes on along the minus strand of NC_136410.1, from coordinate 278,361 downwards.
GGTTCAAGAATTATGAAGAATCATAACTTGGATGGAACCCTAATGGAATACTAATGGAATTGGAATATTCCATCCATTCTCCGTTAAGTAGGGCAAAGGTGTCAACTGATGACTAAGTCTTGATGATGTGTCAACACCTGATTGGTCAAGCCATGTCATGGGCTTTTCCAAAGCGTATAAATAGGCCCCTTGGGATCCATTACTAAGTTGCTCTTCCTTGCTCATTTCATATCATTCTGCACAATTGTTGCTTAGATTAGTCTTCAGAGAGCCATTTGAGTGTTTTAGCTTCTCTATCATTCAAACACTTGTAACCGAATCTTAATGAATATGAGACACTTTTGAATCATTGATATTGAACATATAAAAAACGTTTTTATCATTAACTTGGTGATTCACAACTCTTTATTTTCCGCATTACTTGCCACTTGACGATTCTGAAACTCTGTTTCAATATTTTCAACACTTGGACTACTCTAGTCTAGGTTTACTTAATTTTTCTCATTTCTTCAAAACACATTCAATTAACTAAAATAATTACTAAAATTAACCTAAAACAAGCAAAAGTTTAAAAGGTTTTTATCTAATTTTTTAAGTTTAGACAAACTTAAACACTTAACTAACGTTTTAAATCAATTTACTAAAAACACTTTCGTTTAGTTTGAATCCACTTCTCCTCTATGGTTAGTTACTAATTATGGATTATTAAAATTGGTTACCAATTATTATGTAATTAGCATTTCAAGTCCAAATTTACTAATATTTTCACCAATTCATGAACTACCTTGTATGGTCATACATAAGCAAAACAAAAAATTAGTTATTAATTATAGATGGGTTACGTATAATTTATTTAAACAAACACAATTATGGTCATAATTTATGTTCTCTAACACAAATAAATTTGTTTCTTTTATTACTTATCTAATATTTGGTTGATCGTAGCTCTAGTACTTTAATGGTCACTAAATCACTAGGTAATCAAGTTCATGTAGTTTAATGGTCATTAAGTTATACTTAAATTGAGTTTAAGCAACAAAATCACAACTTTAACATGCTAGGTAATGATAATCAAACACATATACACAACCAAATATTAGAATCCATAAATTAAATAACTAAACAATAGAGTTAAAGTATCATCTAGCTAAAAGAAAGCAACTAAGATCAACTACTCAAGGTTGAAAACATAAACACAATCTCAACATAAATCGACATGATTAAGGTAAACCAAACCAAATCAAATCTCCTTCTAAAGGATGTTTTGTGCACTTTCTGGACTCTAAAATCGATATCTCATAATACCTCTCCTCCAGAAAACTCTCCAAAAGCCTCCCAAAACCATAAGAGTGAAGGAATATTTATATTTTTGGAAAAGTCGTTGCTCATGTTGTGAGCTCAGTAGTTATCCGTATTGGGGAAGGATTCTGACTTCCAGTATGCTAATCTTCTATAATACCCTCCTCACACCGTGAGAATTGATCCCTTAAGTCGTGAGCTTGGTTTTTATCTAGAATTTTTTTCTTTTTTAGCTCCAATCCTCTAAAGTTCCAATGCTTGTCAATTATTGTCCATGTTCTTCAAGAGTGCTCCATTTGGCTGAAAAATACAGTTTAATTTGTTATGTACCAAATATCTTTGAAAATAACCAAATTATTAAATAAAATTTACCAAGACATTGCCTAAAAATAAGTATAAATATGGCAATATCACTAAAAAAACTACAGTAATGATGTCAATTTCATATAAGGAAGAACCCTAGGCTATTAGGCATCATATAATCAGGCAATTTTATCATGTAATCTCTGAAGATCCTTACCCTGTCACTAGTATTTTGTTCTAACATATCACAAGATCAAATAATAGTATGGTAATTTGGGGTCTACTTACTGGCTCCGGCTGATCTTACGCATCGCCTCCTCTTTGATATTTTGAAAATCATTTTTTAAATCTTTTTCCTTAGTTTGAGACCAGATTCACATCAGTGTTCCTCCAATTCACTCAAACCAAGGGTCTGATACCAACTTGTAACATCCATAAAAATCATGATCAATTTATACTTTTTAAAAACATCCTAATTTACAAATTGTTTACAAACATATTTTTCAAAAACATTTATGTTTGTGCATGTAAATGCTCCACAAATAATGAGTGATAATTAGGTTGTATTTTCCCTTTACTGTATTTATGGTGTAAATACTCTCCCTCCTATATATAGGGAGAGTTGGTCATTTCTTACTTAAGCTAGCTCATTTTTCTTAGTTAAAGATTACTTTTGTACTCCTCATAATGTAATCTAGAGAGAGAAAAGTGGTGGGTTCTCCCACCCAGGGAGAGTTTCTCTCCCACCATGTTCTTCATTAATATTATTATTCTCTCTTTATTCTTAGCTTTCTTCCATGAACTCATAATATGTTCTTCGTGTTCATACTTACAAAAACACGATTAATCTCGAGATATCTTACTTCCACATTCACCGATCGTTATAAAAATGGGTCTCTACAATTGGTATCAGATCCGTACCTTGAAGATCTCACGATTAGTTCAAGGGAACGACTCCCGTTCGGTGATTATCTTGTGATTTTTCCGTGTTTGCAAGAAAATTTTTCAGGTTTCAAACCGGGATTTTTTTTATAAAGTTTGTTCTTAGTTCTATTTTTCTAGGGTGATTCTATCTTAGTAAAATAAATTGTTGTTGCTGTTGCTCGTTCTATTTGTTGCTGGAAAATGATGTTCTTGAAATTCTTAATATTTCTATGTTGAAGAAATGAAGAAAAAATGGGAGAAGAATTAATTTTGTGGTATCTTAAAAAGTTGAAGATGTATTCCAGGGAGTTCCTTTTTCCTTGGATGAGAAGACACAAGATTATGGGTTTATTTTTCTTGAAGAAAGTGGAGAAAAGCATTTCTTTTTGAAGATTTTTCTTTCCCAGCAACTCTTCTCATTATGAGGTATGAAGCTTTTGATTCTCTTATATTAGTTGTTGTAGATCTTCAAATTGAATTGTTTGGACGTGATAAATTGTTTGCAAAAGCATATTGTCTTTGTTACTCTTTTGGGTAAAGAGTACTCCACTATTTGTTCCCTCAAAAAGACAAAAACCATGTGACATTGCCTTTCTCATCACCTTTTGTCCCTAAAACCCACCTGCACACTCTATTTTTTGCCTTCCCACGACCCACTTTTGACTTAGAATGATTTATAAAAAGATTCCCTCATTAAAATATGAATAAATGGTCTTTGCGGTACCATTTTTCATGAAAAAATAACATTTTTCGTCATCTGTTTAGCCCCTCTCAGCCCCCCGGACCGCAGCCAAAAACTGCCATCCGGAGTCCCCTTAGAAGCCTACCAGGAGCCCTTCTTAGCCCTTGATGTGAAGTCGTCTAAACACTTGGTCCGTAGCTCGTAATCCGCAGCCTCCTTCCCTGCTGACCGCAACCTGCTGACCGAAGTCCATCCGTGACTGCTGATAGAAGCCCTCGGACCGCAACTTCTGTTCTTCCTTCAGACCGTAGTCACTTCGGACCATATCTCGCTACCGCAGCTCGGACCGCTGCTTGACTTGCCCTTGCTTGCACCGAAGCCAGCTCCCTCTATCCACCTTCCTTTGCATCCGCGCCCAACTCCCCATCCACACCCAACCCTTCTCCACCCGCAATCACCTCCCACCCAAGCCACCCCCTCTCATCCGCAACCTCTTAGACCCACAGCCTCCTGCCTCCGCCCCCTCCTCCTTCGCCCAGACCTCCCCCCCTCCTTCTTCTTCCTTCCTTCCCCCCTCCTCCCCCCTCCTTTCCACCTTCTTTTTCCTTCCCTCTCTTCTTTTTTTTTAAAACTTCATTTTTATTCTATTCATATTTTTTTTTCTGCATCACTTTTTTATTTAGCCAATTTTAGCCATTTTTTATTATAATTTTTTATTAAAACGAATTATTTTTTTTAACACCAATTTTTTCCACAACCGAACCTTGGATTGTCACATTGGTTAGTTCATGTCGGTTATTATTTTTGGAAGAATACTCCTACCGCAGTCAGACTTCATACCATTCTTTGTGACGCTTGCACCGCAACGGCGATTGATCAACAAAGTTGTTTTGCATTCTTCACATTATGGGATTTTATGACTTGTTGCTTATGATTTTTTTGGTTGACGAGTCATGTATCTTGAGCATGTGGACTTTATTTTCTTTGAAGCCACTTCAAGTGTTCCAGCACCGCAGTTTGGATATTTGGATATTATTTTTGGCACAACAGATTGTTTTCTCAGCACAGCTTCAGCAATATGTCACCCACCTTCTCATGACCGCAAGAGTATCTTTTTACACTTTCGTGTTTCCTATCGAGACCCTTCATACATCTAGGGAGAGCTTCTCTTAGCTCTTGGTATCCGACACTCTCCATCCGATGATTTGTTGATTTTTGATATCCGGTCATTGGTTATCAAAAATAAGGAGATAATATCATCTGGATTTGGTTATTATTGTTTGATTTTGGATTTTTGAAGACTTCTGAAGACGATTATTTATTTAGTGATGCGATGTGGCACTTATTTTTGGTCTTCACGGATCAAATTTTTGGCATTACTCGATGTTTTCTGATTCAGATTATTTATTATTTGGACTCTACCACGGGATGATTTTGTGTTCGCATCCGGTTCAGATCTTATGGTTTCACGAGTTTGGATTTGTGATATGTTGAAGACGAATATTATTTTGGCGATGTGACGTGGCACTTATTTTTGATCCTTGGATCAAATTTTTGACATTGTTGGACCATGTTTTTGGACTCACATTATCATTATCTAGATTACATTTTATGGATGCTTCACATTTTTATCAGGTCATTCTTTGAAGAATTTCGGTGTATTATGATTTGAGAACTCGAGATGTTTTTCAGACTTTTGAAGCCGAAGTGTTTCTTTTATTGGATCTTCTACTTGATCATTGTGACCTCCTTCTTTGGGTGATTATGACTGGTTTAAAGATTTGGATATTATCTTTTTTGCTTCATTGGTTGTGCTTTGAAGCCGAAGTCCTTCATTTCAGAGATTCATGGCGAGTTTTAGACTTCACAGACACTTCAGAGCTTCAGAGACATTTCAGCACTTGATTTCATTTTATTACCATACTTGCTAGTCAGATTACTGTATTATAGCCTTGTATCACTTATTGTATCTCTAATGATTTGTAAGCATTTTGGGAGAGAATGTTGGTGCATGTAAATGCTCCACAAATAATGAGTGATAATTAGGTTGTATTTTTCCTTTATTGTATTTATGGCGTAAATACTCTCCCTCCTATATAAAGGGAGAGTTGGTCATTTTTTACTTAAGCTAGCTCATTTTTCTTAGTTAGAGATTACTTTTGTACTCCTCACAATGTAATCTAGAGAGAGAAAAGTGGTGGGTTCTCCCACCCAGGGAGAGTTTCTCTGCCACCATGTTCTTCATTAATATTATTATTCTCTCTTTATTCTTAGCTTTCTTCCATGAACTCATAATATGTTCTTCGTGTTCATACTTACAAAAACACGATTAATCTCGAGATATCTTACTTCCACATTCACCGTTCGTTATAAAAATGGGTCTCTACAATTTCAACATCAAAGTTTTCCCAAAATAATAAGTCAAAACATGAGGATGTGTATGGTCATGCCTTCGCCTTCCCATGGTAATCTAAAGTACCTGAAACATAACTTGAAACTGTAAGCCAAAGCTTATTGAGATCCCCCAAACTACCAACACACAAACAAATAACATATACAATAACAACATGTCGGGTCCAATCAACCATCGGGTTGGAATACCATATGCTCCTCAACCACCGGATTGGAATTCCATTACATTATGGGTCCAGTCAACCATCAGATTGAATACCCCACGCCCATCAACCATTGGGTTGAAATACTAATACACAATGGGTCCTGTCATCCTTGGGATGGAATACCCTTGGGGGAACTCAACAATCGGGATGGAATGCCCCCGATCTGTTGGCTCATGCACAAAGTTGTAAAGCCTCAACCACCAACCAAATATGTGCACGTATACATAACAGATAAACATATAGTCAACCAATAGACAAACAGACAGATCAACTGATCATTGGGCATAACAACATCGTATATACTAGGATACCGATCTAATAGATCACTACAACATAATAGCGTACATAACAAGATATCAAATCCAAAGGTTCGACCTTGGTATCTTCGACCCGCAAGTACAATGAGGAAAACTCACCTCACAAACTGAACAAAAGCTAATGAGGTCCCGACTCTGAATCTCAGCTCTCCAACAACACATATTCCTTCCAAATGATCAATTTCCATCAAAATCCCAAAAAGACCCAAAATACCCTCAAACTCAACTTGGATAAACTTGGTCAAAGTCAAACTGGTTAAACCAACTAGTTTAACTGAGTCAACCCAAACGAGTCAACCCAACCGAGTCAAATCGACCGAGTCCACTCAAGGCAGGTACGTGGGGCGAACTTTGGAGGTACGTTGTTCGCATGTTGACCACCATCAGGGTGGTTGACCTCGTACGTGGGGCTTACTCCGAGTATGCGGGGCGTACCCTCGTAAGTCCCACACTCCATTTAAGAGCTTAATGTCTTAAGCTCTTATGTCCATATTTCAGATCCATGGCCAAAATCCTCCTATGAGTCCTAAAGTCTCCAACTTTATGACCTATCATGTCCAATAAGTGCTTAACACAATATATTATTCCATAAGACCTTCTACAAGATGCATGAAGCAAAACTAACCATTGGGACTTCATTTTTATGACTTAGGACCCCTCGTAGGGTATGAAAGGACAACTCAATCGTCAAGAACATGCCATGCTCAAGATTTGACATTTTGGGACCAAAAAGCATCACTAAAACACCCATAGCTAGATCTACATGATTAAAAGATAAAGTTTCAAGCTTTAAACCTTTTTGAGGTTGCCAACAAGCTAGAAATTCTAGATCCACAATGCACTCCACTTGAAGGTCTTCATGCCACCTTCTTCTTCTTCTTCCAAAACTACCCCAAACTCTCTTGAAAACTCACAAATGGCTTATTTGTTTCTCTAGGGTTGCTTGGGAGTCGAAAATACTGAAAAAGGCTGGATAAGGATAGATTTTATGTCCATAAAGGTGTTTAAATATGATCCAAGACCTTAAAATTAGGGTTTGCTTGACACCCTCGTACGCCCAGCGTACGAAGTGTATGCCCAACATACACCCACGTACGTAGGGCGTACCTCATCCTGCCCAAACTTCACAAAAAGCTAATTTGGCTCCCTTTTTGCCATTTCTCAAATTATACGTCAAAATGCAATGCACTAAATCATAAAGCCCAAGATTAGAAGTAACTTAACATTTAGATGTTACAAGATGATTGTTTTTTCTTTGCTACTTCTTTCTTCAGTTTCCATGCAGTTCTTTCAATTTCAGGATCAAAAACTAAAGGTGTACCTGTACGAAAATTTCTTGGTATAAAACTATTAAAAAGCACTATGCCCCCGACAACGGCGCCGATTTGTTAACACGTTGTCGCGGGCATATTAAGCAAATAAAATTTCACTGTCGGTTGCACTAAAAACATAACACACATAAGCAGAGTCAAATCCTCAAGGATACATCCTAACGGTCAATGCCTTTTTGCATCAGGCACATTCTAGTCAATAAAACAAAATATTATAAATGGGGGGGTTTTGAATTAAACTAAAAACTAAAAATTGTAGTGAAAATAAATTAAATGAAAATCATTAATAAAAACGATTTTAGTTTTGCTGTGACTTTCCTTATCATGCAATCAATTCAAATCTGGTTATTTAGAATGCGTCTATCTAAGATGGTATTGATAAGAACTATCAGGCTCTGGTATAATCTCTTTTACCTAAATCAGTTAACCAAAACAAGCTCTTTGAGTTAACCCTAACTTTTTATTGTTCAATTAAACAAGATCTTAATTAAATCAGAAAAGCAACTTTATAATATGTGTAAAATTCCTAGCAATACCCAATACTTCTCACATGCTCGGAAGCGTAAAGATATGATATTACAATTTATACTAGAGTTAAATATCAAACAGGAAACCTTTCTAATACTTGTTACTTATTACCAGTTGACAAGAACAATTACGGATTCTATCAACTAATTAACTAGAATGATAAAACCCTAGCTAGGTGTTCAAACTAACAAGAATTAAAAATCAAATGTTCATTAAGCTCAAAACTGAAAAAATCAAAATAGAAACACAAAAAAAAAAACTAGATATGATATTGATCACATGAAAAGTACTAGTCCAATGCAGAACTTAAAACTAGGGTTTTAGACAGACGTGGCTAAAGACAAAACTAAACTAAATAAAAGAAAGATTAACTGAATAACCTTCTTAACTAAACGAATGAGATTATTCACAACCTTTAGATCTTCAGAAATCGCTGAAAGGTATCAGAAATTGCCTTCAAAAGTATTTTCCGTTACCTGTAACTTTCTCATCTTTGAATCTAGTTATGAGGGTCGTATTTATACTCAAGAAAAACGCGTCCGGAACAAGTTAGTGAAAAATGTGATCGCAGAAAAGGGAAATGTGATCGCAGAAAATGTGATGAATTCCATAAATTCCATTAAATGATGTAGGAAGTAGTTTATGAAGTTTCTGAGGTTGTGACACAAAAATGTGAACACAGAAAGGCCTTATATGATCACATATCTTGCTCTTTCTTCTAGAATTGTGTTTAAATGAAGTACTATGCCAAATTTGAAGTTTATAGAATTGGATAATAGAAATGTGATCGCAAAAAGGCATTATGCCATCACATATTTTGTATTTTCTCCCCAAATGGCCTTCAGATGACTTATTTCGGTCCTACAAAACTTCATGGCATTTAAGCGGTCATAGAAACTGAAAATGAGAGTTTCTGGCTCGTTTTGGACGTAATTTTTCAATTTAAATACTTCATGTTATTCCTTAGTATCCTTCTTTAGTTCCATCTCCATTTTAATCTCCAAACATGCATCCAACTCTTCCCAAAGTACCGCTCCACTCGATTTATCTTAAAACGACACAAAAATGCTAGCAATACAGGGATTCTTATAAAAGACATGAGTTGAACATTATTTACACTAATGACATGAAAATGTACAAAATATGATGCTAAATGCCAATAAAAACAACCCTAAAAATGTATAAAATGGCATCTATCAGAGAGCCCTTTTCTGCCCAGAGTATGCCTCTTTAGAATAGGTACATATGTTGTGATACTTAAGTATGATCAAGACGAAGATTTGGGAGTTTGTGTCAACTCAGCCATACCGGTATTTGGTAGAGTTTCAGTCAAGTGCTAGGAGGAGGGAGATTGAGTTAAAGATCCAGAGGAAATAGGATATTTCAACTTCAGTGCAGTTGTAGCCATCAGCCAAGCGGTTCAAGTCTGCCGACTCGAGATATAGACTAGTAGAGCAGAGGAGTTCCATGTGTAATAAATGTGGGAAACTTTATGGCGGAAGGTGTTGACCTGTTAGATATCACCAACGTAGCAAGGAGATGTATTTCATCAAAGATTACAGGTAGAGCAGACGAGTTTGTTTCCATTGCGACCAGGAGGGCCACATTAGAGCTCATTTCACCCGTCTGTTATTCGGTGAAGCTTAGGATCCCACACCTTTAGCATGTAAGATCTTAGATGGGCATCGTGGGAGGTTTGAGGTGCCCAAAGCTAAAGAAAGATCCTACTAGTTTGTTTTAAAGGATCTAGATGTGCTGACTATGTCTATTCAGGGTGTGTTTTCAATTTATTTGTTTACATCTTGCATTTATGAATTGGGTATTACTTTTGGAAGTTTCCTTCTAGGAGAAGTTATTATGTATATAACATTTGTATTGGTAATTTTTCAAGGCCCTTGATGGACTGCATTACTAGGGTGACTCAAAATCAAGGATATCTTCTTCATTTCATTTATTCATTAGGGGGAAATAAAATGTAGTGCTCGAGTTAGTTTGAGTTAAAATTTTAGCTTTGTGACGGCCGTGTTTGAATGATTTGTATGTTCCAAGTAGGGAGAGTGGAGATTTTGAGCTAGAAGGATTCGTGTTAGAATACAGTTTTCAGCTAGATTGATCAGGATCAAGACTTTCGCGCAATTATGTCATCTTCTAATTTTTGCATAGGGGTCACCGCCAATTGTTGAATTTCTTTCGAGTTGTTTTAGTGGCAGTAAGGTTAGCAATCTATATGAAACGTCCCAAAAATTATATGGTAAAAATTTCATTTTCAAATCAACCAAAACCACCAATTATCTTTTTCCAAAGATTCAAAAGTATATCATAATAAAACAATTATCAAAGTAAAAGCCCAAAATCATCAAGTTGCGGAAACATGTGTGGATGTGTTGCAATCAATTCGGGCCTTCCCTTTCGAACCGGAAGTACCTGAAACCATAACCATAGAAACCCTAAGCACAAAGCTTAGTGATTTTTCCAAAATACCACATACCATACATATCATAATATAATGGGCCCCGCCTGTCATCGGGCCCCGCTTACAACAGATCTATCAGTCATTAGGCCCCACATGGTATACATTTAAGCACATAACACATGCAAGAGTCAGGCAAAAAACTAACATCCTAATCATAACAAACCATGGGTCGGAATTGGTGCATTCAAACCGTTTAACACAATGAGGAAACTAACCTCAATCCAAGATAACCGAACATGTTAGTTGCTGCTACCGGAATCCTCACCCTGAAAATAATCAAATTATCTATAATCAATAATTAACATAAATTCCCAAAGTCTAAGGCCCAGACAATAATTTGTCTTCCTAAAGGGTAAAAGACCATTTTACCCTTCCCATAACTTTTCTAACAACTCATGGCCCAACTCCTAAAAGACCCAATGCCCAAAAGGCCCAAAACGAGTTTCTCGGGAGTATCCCCCACGTACTGCTCTCTGATGCGCAATGTACATGTCTCGAAGCCGGATCCATGAAGTCCTCCCATTGCACTCGTCAGAGGGACAAAAACTCTCATTAAGCACTTAATGCTTAAGACCAAACTTCCAAACTTGGATCTAACCTCTAAATAAGGTCTTAAACCATAAATTTGCCAATGTTACTCCTTTGCATGCCTTAATGGGGCCCAAAAGCCATTTTTATCCATCTAAACTTATAATATGAACATCAATTTAAGCATGATTCATAATAACCAGTTGTTACAGGTAGTGGTGCGAGAGCATAAGTTGGATGACTTATCAAGATCTTTTGATATTAGACCAGTTGTTATATGTAACTGTTGTATGGTCTATCTTTTGTTGTTTATGCTTTTGGTCTGTTTATCGGAACATGACATCCCAAATATTGTTATATAATGAAGATACATCTCTTGATGAAATGCTTTGATAAACTTTATTTTATCATATTTTGTTTTGGGAACAAATTCCGCAGCTCTTTTAAATCAATGGATTTACTTTGAAATTATTTTAAAAGCATAAATTAAAACGGTCTTTTCTGGCCATGATTTTGGGGATGTTACAATGTCAGCCAGGAAGCCCAATCCAAGAGATGCTCCAGTGAAACAAAGACCGGTTACGTCAAATTCATCTCAACGGCCAACATCAAGTTCAAAAGCAAGTACTGAGCCATCCATTAGATCAAAAAAGAAATGGGTTAAACCTAGCTACCAATGGGTACCAAAGGCTTAATCTCCTAAATCTCCTAATGATTCTAATATTTCTACATCTTCTATTTATGATAAACAGGACATGTCATCGGAGAAAGTATTGTGTGTTGATGACAAAGGTCGACCCAGTTTCAAAATGGACTGGGTTCCAAAGACCAACTGATCCCGCTCTATGTCGGAGCATCTGTGGAGGCATATCATCAGACTTCGGTTTGTTGGTAGGGGTTGTTCCTGGCACATGATAGGGGACATCTCTCAACTATGCAACATTCATATTTTTGTTTGAGAGTATGTGTTCTTTGCGGGAAGGGAAGAAAGGATGGGATCACACATGGGTTTTGTGCTTAATGACATGAAGAATTTTCGGATCTGTTCTGAGATTATGCGTGCTGTTCTCAGACCTTCTGGATGAAAATTCAATCGGTGAATTACGGTTTGCGTTTTCTTCTCTATACTCCTGAGTTTATCTTACTCTGATTCATTTCAAAGACAAGTTTTCATTTTCTTATAGTTTTCGTTAGTAGGTATTGTTTGGGGAAATGATATCAAGAATGTGATAATGGGCAGTCTAAAACATGTGTAAAGGACTGAATCTGAATTGTCTAGACTCTGTGATCAATGTGCTGGTAGGCACGAAGGATTTGAAAGTGTGGATTTAGATAGGATTGTTTGGACTGACCATACGACGCTCGGGTACATTGAGCAGTGAGATAAACACGGGAACCTACAGGATACACTAAATTAATACACATCTAGAATAGTGGTTTGAATTTTCCTTGATGTACGGACTTATGTCCTTAATTCTAGTTCTAATAGGGTGACTGGGGGGTTCTGATAAAGTAGGTATATAGAAGATTATTTGCTTTCTGTCTGTCTGTTTGTCATATGTTGCTTCCTCTACGTGATTGGAAGATCCGACCTGGAATGCAACATATGCAACTTTATTTCTACACATCTCTTTATCTATGAAATTCTTTCTATCTATTAGCCATATGTTTTCCCCTCTATGTGATCGGAAGATTCGACCTGGGACACAACATATGCAACATTCTACCTCTCAATCCCTCTATCTCTGTTAGTCATATGTTGTCCCCTCTGTGTGATTGAAATAGATCTGACCTAGGACACAACATATGCATCTATCTCTAAATCTATCTTCCTCCTTAATAATTGTTTACTCGCCTAAAGTAAGGAGTCCTTAGGAAGTTCTTGATAACCAGGGTATATCGGGAAGTGGGGAACACATTCTAGTGCAACTAAAATCGAGTCATTTAGAGGTTGCGTGTAGATCTCGCTGCTTAATTTAAGTGGACAACAATACCCGTGGTCATCGTCAGCTAAATGGTTTATTTAGAAAAGTTTTTCAATATTCTTCGTGTTTAAGTGGACCGCAATACCGGCAATTGACCAGATCTATTCATGAAAGTGAAGGTACTGATAAACAAGTTTAGGCTGTCTCACAACTTTGATCCCAAATATTTTTGTTTTTGTTAAATTTGTTCATAGTTTTCCTCTATGCACAAATTTAGGGGGAGAATTAAAAAAATTCAAAAATCAAACAAAAATCTGAAAATTCAAAATCAAAAAATAGTGTTATATTCTGTTTTATTTCTTGTTCAAGAAAATCAAAAATCCAAAAAATATTTTTGTTTCTATTTTATTTTTTTCAGAAAATATGAAAAACCCAAAAATATTGTGTGCTAAATTTTCTTTTAGTTTTTTTTGTCTTGAAAAGTGAATTCAGGTGAAGATGAAACTCATGGAGTTTGTGTGGAAGATTTTTGAGCCAAAGCTTCATCCGTGATCATCGAAGAATTCTCATTCGAAGGAGCAAGAAATGAAGATTATTCTTTCAACATTCAATCCTTCAACCCCAGAAGCAAGGTGACGATGAAATTAAAGATTATGTGACTGATTGCATTGAAGCCTCCTCAATCAATCTGCTGCTATCTTGAACCTGCTAAAGTGATCTAGAAGATTTGTTCTCTCTGATGTTCTCTCTGAAGATTCTCAAGCTGAAAGCGCTATCTTTCAAGAATCAGTACGTCAAGCCTCCTTACCAAATGTTCGTTCAATGCCAAATTATGAAGAAAAGCTCAAGTGCTCAAGATGAATTCATTCATTGAAGATTCATCAAGTTTATTTTGAAGCTGTGAAGTCATTGAAGATAAACGCTGAAGCCAATCTCCAACTGAAGATTAACAAGAAAAGCAAGCTACTTTTTAGGGGGAGCTTGTTGGGTCATTTAGAAAAGAAAGTTATAAACCAAGGGGGAGATTGTTGGGTCAAAAATCTGGTTTATATTTTACTTTTCTAGGAAAATGTATTTTTTTGTCTTGGACCGTAAACAGTTTGGTGTTTACGGTCGTATACGTGTTTACAGTTGTGTTTACAGCCGTAAACAGGTTTACGGCCGTAAACCCATTGACGACCCATGTTCACCAAGCCCATGTTTCTCATGTATAAATATAATTGTAAGGGTGAGGAGTAGATTGATGAACAGAAAATGAGTGTACGGCCAAGAGAGAAAGTAAGAGAGAAGAGAAGAGCTTTAGTGTGTGTAAGTGTGTAAATCTTGTGTAAAGGATCTTCATTCATATCAATACATACAAGATTCATCATATTATTCTTCTCCTTCTCTTCTATTTGATCTCACATCATCTGTTTGATTGGGATTCTGCACCATCAAACGGATTTGATTGATACACAGGCAGATTTGGGACTTACAATATCGTATTAGAAATATGGACTTTGGAAAGAAAGTCAATAAGTATTGATTTCTAGAAGTCCAGCTAATTTCTAAATCCATGTGAAAGCTAGTGGGAGCATAAGTGTTATGTTGGTAAAGATATAATTATCATGTTATTGGGAGCATGATTATTATGTTGCAAGTTAGCAATATTAGTTATAGAAAACAAAAGTTTCAATTCGCAAAGTTGCAGAGGTTGAAAAGTTGTTTTACTATAATTAAGGGAGAGGAACTTATACTTTATTTCAAATATAAAAGCTTAGATCGAGAAATTTTAATCAAATTTAGTCAAAAGACATATATGAATGATATGTTGAAAAGATTCAACATAAGGAAATTCTATATATGAATATATTATAGCGAGAGACTGGTAAAAGTATCATGTCTTTATGTAAGACATTATGTATTGTATCCCATACGCTTCGGGTATAGGATCGATTGCATATGTTGTAATATTCGTCCGTTCTGATTTTCCAAATGCCTAGGGCATTAAGAGGGAAAAAGGACCAGAACCAGATATGACGGAAATCAATTAAAAAACTGTCAAGGACAATCTAAGGTTCGCCAAGGATTGGTCACTTGTGGACAGTTGGAAGTATAATATTGGATGGAACATATTGACATTATTATGAATAGATAGGACTCTCTTTAGAATGAGTTGTCATATGGCAAATATGGAAATGTTTCCATAAATGGGAGTTGGATATCAAGAATCTATGTCTAGATTAGAAAATTTTATTCAAGAAAGATGTTCAAAGGAATGTACATTGAATATGAGACTTCATATCTATGGAATTGCCTTGTAACAATCTCTAATAGAGCAATTTGTAATATCATTGGCAAAGTCTTTGTGGCTTTGGTGTTGTGACATTACGAATGGATTGTTGCATAAAATGTTAGAATCTAACATATTCTAACAGTGACAAGAATTTGGTATTCTTACACTTATGATAAGGATTAGGAGTTATGAAATGAGTATCATTGGAAATGTGTTCAATTGATCTATTTCACAAAGTAATGACCATAGGTAAACATAGTGTGCATGCTTGGAGCATGGGACAATTGTTGTTATAATTCAAGTGATAAGTTGATTATCCGAAACATTATACAATGAATAATGTGTAATCAATATGGTGACTAAATAAATGGTGTTTTATTTATACTCAAAAGTTTGGGGCCATATTAGGTTCGATTATTCTTGTGTTTCACTTTGCATGTTTTGACTTCTGGAATAATAAGATTATTCAAACCATCCACATTCGCTCATACTTTGGAAGTAGGTATAAAAGAAGACTGTCATGAATTGGCTTATATATTGTCTAAAGTGTATTATACATAACAAAAGTCCGATGCATGGTTCATGAGTACTTATGAAATAAGATTTGAGTATTGGATTATACCCAAGCTCACTTGAATCACTTCATGGATTTTATCACAAGTGATTAGTGAGACGATGATATCTTATATTCTTGAAACCGAGACATGTGAGTTGTAATTTACAAGTCGGTTGCACATTGATAATATGTAAACACACCAGTAACATGGTGTTATAAACCATATTGTTGTGTGTGATTTGATGAGTAGGTACAAGCGAGCATTTGAGTCAAAGATTATCCTTTCCTTTTACCCTAAGAGGGATAAAAGCGATATATGTAGGCCCCTCGGTGATTTAGTGATGACACCTAAGTTCTTGGCCAAGTCAAGACTAAGTTGACGTGTTCAATTGTAGTCTGTTGTCAGTCGTCATAAATCGGAAATCGGGAACCAACACATGAACAGAGAGTATGATTAAAATCCATGTTTCATTTCATACGATATCTAGAATGGAGGAATATATGATCCCTTATCTAAAGGACATGTTACTGATAAGAACAGAGTTGACAACGGCTTTTGAAAGCTACAATTGTTGATCAGGTTCGGAAGTCGTACTTGCAAAATAGTTATTACACTTATCCAAGTGGGAGATTGTCAGATTAGGTGTCTAAGCTCATAACTATTTTGGTATGTACTTTACCCGATTATGAGCATGGTCCTTTTGGGTTGCCTTCACCATAGCAACTGATAGGATGAATTAAGGAGAAAGAGGATTTATTATGATTTATTAATATATTAAGAGAAATCATATTGTTTAATTAAGATTAGTCTAGAATTAATTAAGAATTAATTTTGTGGCTAAAAGAGATTAATTAAATAAAGGGTATCGATACTGTAATTATAAGATAATTACAAAGTTGGGCTTAGGGTCCATAAAGGAAGCATGGACGAATTCTATATGGAGGTCCATATAGAAATCGTCCAAGGGCCTTCTGGAAGGGTCTTTGGGCTGCTTAAGGATTAAGCAGTTGGATTAGGTTTTTCTAGTTGATAACCTTAGAAGCCTAAGTATAAAAGGAACCCTTGGGCAAGCCAAAAACGTGCCTAACCTTGGAAGAGAAACCCTAGGACGTTTTTGGTGCCTCTTCCCTTGTGACAACCCGATATTTCGAGTCAATGTAATGTAAAACCGATCAAAATTAGGTCAAAATGTAACCTTCCTAAAATCTTGTTCGGATTAAATAAAGTAGTAGGAATCATATCAAGGTTTGCGTACATAAAAAGAACGTCCAAATCTGACTTCGTAAGAGGAAGTTATGAAATTTTGAAGAAATTCCTTAATCACGTCATTTTAATAAATAAATAATGAAAATAATTTCGGAATTTGCCAACGGAATCTAAACGAAAGTTGAAGATCATGGTCTCACCTTCACGTGGATATAAAGAACGTCAAAAACGGAGTTCGTATGAGGGAGATATGAATTTCTGAAGTTTATTTATAATAAATGTAAATTTAATTATAAATTCCCGGTAATATCCGAAGGGGAGTCATCGGATTGGACCGAAGTACGCCCTGCGTACCTTCGTACGCCCCGCGTACTGAGATCGAGGGTCTCGGATCGTCCACGTCGCACTATCCGAAGAATTCTAAACCGTCCGAAGCTCCGACCCATCCGACCCGCTGTCCCGTCCGACCCGCCGTCCCATCCGACCCGCGTACCCAGCAACCCGTCCCATCCGAACCGAGGCAGTCGAGGCTTCGGTCATGCATGACGTACGCGTACGCGCTGCGTACGGGCGTACGCCCCGCGTACGGAGGCAGTTCAGCCTTCCTATAAATAGGATGCGAGGCTTTCTAAAAATGTTGCTCATTTCTCTTCTCTCTCTCACAACCTTGCCTCGTTTTCCGTGCCCGTTATAACCCGAAGCTCTGGTCTTTTTGCTCAAGTCCCGAGGGTCGATTTTATTCCCGAGAATCCCGAGAAAAATCCGTTTTCCGAGACGAAACTCTGCCCGGTTTTCCATCTCGCTTTCTTCAATCAATCATGTGAGTTTCATACCCCTTAATCAACCTTTTTAAATATTCTAAATGCTTTTATATGCTTTCAAGGGGGGGGGGGGATACAAGTTAAATACTTATAGTTATTGTTTCAATCACATGTGATTGCATTAAGCACATGTGATTAATAACTAGGGAAACCATGATTTTATCACTATTCAAACTACCTATCAAACTGTTTTACTTCTAAATGTTTTCCAAACCCATTTACTTTTCGAATTTACACTGCAACTGTGATTTAAACAAATGTTCCATATACTTAATCTGTTTTAATCAAATCTACGCCTTCAAATTGTTTTATAGATTGACATCAAGTCAATCTTTCTTTAAAAATAATACTTATGTTTCAAATGTCTTATAAATACTTATTTATGTTTTTATATTATAAATTGCATGCCCATATATGTATAGACGTATAAATAATGTTTAAATGGCTTAGGAAGGCCATCCACCCTATTTCCTTTTCCTCGATTTGGATGTGGTCTGGTGGGATTTTGGGTGACCATCTGAAGGTCGTTTCCATGTTAATTACATATCAAATATACATATATAGACATAAAAGTACTTCCATAACCATACATACTAGACGCACCATTAACAAGTTACCATCGGGGTAACACAGAACCATACTATTACAACTGCTAGATCAATGAGTCAGTTCATTCATGAGTCTATACTAGGAAGAGAATATATACAACTATACTACGAGAACATATACAACTATACTAGAACAAGAAACATTTCATCACATATGCAAGAATACGATAACAAATGTGATCCACTGTATCGGAGCATGCCTTAAATGTCATGGCCCGAGTTGTAGCCAGAATTCTCTTGGAGGGAGAGCGTTGAGTTTGCGTATAGATCTATACTGGATTGACTATTCTACACCTTGCTGCTAGCTACAGCCGGACCTGCAGGTCTGCGGGTGCCAAACGTCATTCCGTTATTACGACCGTTCTTTATGTTGTTGTTATCAGTCGATAGTATGGTGCAATTATCACATTATACCTTAATATAAATCCGGTTTAAGGTAGTAGTAATTAGTACAACAGTAGTTCTTATTATACAAAACTACAGTACTACAATGATTTACCCATTACATATTTTGGTGATAATCTCACTTAAGCATTAATGTATGAACTATATTTTATCAAATGATAGTTATACTTGGGTAATTACACACTTTTACAATAGACGAGTTTACAAAACATTTAAGCCTCGGTAGAAGGTTACTTTTATAGAAAATATAGGATTTTCTGAGAGATTCAAACTTTTGCAAACACTTTTAAACATTTACTTACATTTTTACAAACTTATACATTGAGACAGGTTCAAACGTTTTTGACAACGAACATTGACACTAAAATACTTATGAACTCACCAGCTTAATGCTGATAAACTCTTTCAAAATAACTTGTATTCTCAGGTCATCAGTAGACAGGTACCGATGCCAGCTTTTGAGATAATGGAGCGTACTCAAGACTCATCATTTTATTATTTTGATTTATGTTATATTTTTGGTGTCTAAAACTGTACAGAACACGCATGTATTAAAATTATATATTTAATGCAATGGATGATGTTGTTTGCCTATTTACATTTACTGTGTTGTGATTACCTTACATGACGTCCTCCGCCCCAGAATGTTTCCGCCGTTCTTGGTTTTGGGGTGTGACAGATTGGTATCAGAGCATTGTTTATAGTGAATTGAGTATATCAACCCATAAAAGATATACTAAACTATAAACCCATTAGGGATTAAACTCTTACCAAGAGTCTATACTTTAAAGAATAAAATATTTAACTAAGTATACTAGTCTGCATTCATACTAAAATAAGTGTCACAATGACAAGAACAAAAGTATTACGATTGTTAAATATCACAAGTGAGCTCGGGGATGTATGGTCAGTCCTGGGAATGGCATAGCCTGATCAACTATGCTGATCCTAGGAGTGATTAGCACATGCCTTAGAATGGTTGTGATAGGTTAACAAGTCTAAAAAATTACCAACAATACCACAAGAAGATCAATAGAACTTAAACTTAAAATACTATAGGAGTATTTTGCGCTACTGGTTACACGTATACTATATTCTTATACCTCTATTCTCGCGTAGATCTTGATGGCTAGATATCCATCATGACGACCTGTACTTTCCCAATGAAGGCAATGCCGGGTGGATCGATGAAGAGCCCGAAGTTGAGCATCAAATTCCTTTGGATGATCGCCTCGCAGAAGGCTTTTCAGATGGATCTGACTCCGAGCCTAAAGTCAACAACCTGAACCGCTGGAGTAAGGATCAGGGTCAACCCTTACAATACTTTGGGGACCGAACCTTTTACAACGTCAGCGATGGTGGCTCTACTGACCGGGCTCTGCCTGTCATTATCCGCAGAATAGCTCGTATGGTCGAGCAAGGTGGAGCAGCCGTCGACCGGGTCATAGAGATTGATGCCGACTCAGGTATCAACACAGTCAGCATCCGCCGTCTTGAAGAAGACATGGAACGGACCCAGAGGACAAATAAAACCCTGCAGTAGCAGTTGGCTGCCTCACGAGCTGAAATATTGGAACTTCGAGCTCGTCAGAGGACTCAGGATCGACCCATTCAAGAGGTGTTTCGTCAAGTATCCGACCGCAGTACTCGCCCGGGACTTTCCCATCGCCGTTGGTTGATGTCTAGTACATCTCCGTCTTTTAATTAAAGGATAGCCTTTAACATCTGTGCCCCAAGTAACACTTGTGTGTAAAATGTCTCTAACTTCCGTACTCAAATTTGAAATCTAAGAACTGTCAAACTTTTCTATATGGTATGATGTATGACCTACTGTTAGGTCGATTTTCCCTGAACTTATTACATCAGTAATGCCAGTATTTTTTTTTTTTGAGATCTATCTATCTGGGAAAAATCCATACACTTATGCTTTCCTTCTAATATTTCTTATTGTGGTTTCAAGCACTCTTTCAACTGTTGGACTATGGTTAGTTAGTCCATGTGTCACTCTCACGTTGCTTACAAATTGATTATTACCATCTTTCTTATCTTTATAAACTTATAGCTGAAGGATGCCTCCTCGCAAGTCTCCCAGGATTAGGAATAATCCTGCACCTCCACCACCTCCTCCGCCTCCGGTCATCGATATTGTAGCCCTGAATGCTGTCATAGCTGCAGCAGTGGCAACTGCCATGGCTCAGTATCACTCTTCTGATGCCAGCAGAGGTGGAACCCCTGTGGAATCTATCCCGATCGAAATCCATGTGCGCTCAAGGGAGTGCTCTTACAAGGATTTTACAAACTGCAAGCCGAAGCCTTTCTATGGCACCGGCGGAGTCATTGCTCTCTCGCAATGGTTCGAGAAGACTGAATCAGTCTTCGAAATCTGTTCATGCCCTGCTGCGTGCAAAGTGAAATATGCCGCATGCACCTTTGAGGGTAAAGCCCTAACGTGGTGGAACGGCCACGTCAAAGCACTAACTCTCGTCGTAGCCAACGACATGGGCTGGGAAACAATGAAAGACCTCATGACTGAGGAATACTGCCCGAGGGGCGAGATCCAGAAATTGGAGCAGGAACTCTGGAACCTGTCGATGAAGGGCACCAATGTGGTCGCTTATATTGCCCGATTCAGCGAGCTGGTGGCCCTCTGCCCCAATTTGGTTCCCACCGAGGGGAAGAAGATCGAGAGGTACATATGGGGGCTAGTGCCTCCGTATCAAGGGAATGTGCTAACGTCAAACCCCGCTACCTTCGACAGTGCCAAATGATTGGCACAACGACTCATTGACCATGGAGTCAAAACCCCTGCAACCACAACCACCCTAGCCATCCCGGAACCCTCCAAACCCGCCGATACTAAGCGGAAATTCTGGGATGAAAGGAAGAAGCATCAGGCTGCCAAAAAGCAGCAATTGGTGGCAATTCATGCCGCAGTAACCCCTACTGCTGCTACTACTGCTCCGGTAAGTCGGTATGCTGGAAGTTCGCCCAAGTGCAACAAATGCAGCTACCACCACAACGGCCCCTGCCGTGAATTGCAGTGCTCTAACTGCAACAGGAAAGGACACGCCCTCCGATTTTGTAAGTTCCCGGCACAACCTATCAACCAAGTCCCTGGCTCTGGCGCGAGCCCAACCTGCTATGGATGTGGTGAAGCAGGCCACTTTAAGAGGGACTGCCCCAAAATGAGGAATGCGGGAGGAGCAGGGAGGGTACTAGCTATTGGCCACGGGGAAGCAGTTGCTGACCCGACAGTGGTGACCGGTACGTTCCTCCTCGATAACTCCTATGCATGCATTCTGTTCGATAGTGGAGCGGAGCGAAGCTTCGTAAACCATAAATTTGCTCGCATGCTTAATCAACCACCGCACGCACTCAAAGAACTATTCACAGTAGAAATGGCTAATGGAAAAACTGAAAATACGAGTAGCATATACTTAGGTTGTACCCTAACTCTAGATAACCATTCATTTCCAATCGACCTCATGCCAGTCTCAATAAAAAGTTTCGACGTCATCATTGGCATGGACTGGTTAAGCCTTCATCGTGCAGACATCATGTGCTTCGAGAAAGCAGTCCGTCTAAACCTTCCGTCTAACGAAACTCTTATATTCTATGGCGACAAACCCGGTGCAAGTCTTCGCATCATATCAAGTATTCAAGCACAGAAATACCTGCGTAAGGAATACCACGCATTCCTTGCTCACGTCGTCGACACGAACCTAGAAACGAAAGAACTAAAGAACCTCCCAGTAGTGAGCGACTTCCCCGACATTTTCCCAGAAGAACTACCC
Organism: Lactuca serriola; assembly: GCF_051521515.1. Lineage (NCBI taxonomy): Eukaryota > Viridiplantae > Streptophyta > Magnoliopsida > Asterales > Asteraceae > Lactuca > Lactuca serriola. The sequence continues at coordinate 255,767 of NC_136410.1, read as the reverse complement.
GGGTTGCCTCCGCAACGACAAGTCGAGTTCAGAATCGACTTAGTCCCAGGAGCTACCCCAGTAGCCAAGTCGCCCTACCGTTTAGCACCAGCCGAGATGCAAGAACTCTCTGGTCAACTTAACGAACTGCTCAGCAAGGGCTTTATAAGACCGAGTTTCTCACCTTGGGGAGCACCGGTCTTGTTCGTTAAGAAGAAGGACGGATCCTTCCGTATGTGTATTGACTACAGAGAACTCAACAAACTGACGGTCAAGAATCGTTATCCTCTACCACGCATAGATGATCTATTCGACCAACTGCAAGGGGCGAACTATTTTTCTAAGATTGATCTGAGATCCGGATATCACCAGTTACGAGTGCTAGAGGAGGATGTACCGAAGACAGCCTTCCGAACTCGTTACAGACACTACGAGTTCGTGGTGATGCCATTCGGATTGACCAATGCGCCCGCAGTCTTCATGGATCTGATGAATAGGGTATGCCGACCCTACTTGGATCAGTTCGTCATCGTTTTCATTGACGACATCCTAATCTACTCCCGAAGTAAGAAAGAACATGGCGATCACCTACGACAAGTTCTAGGGACATTACGAAAAGAGAAACTTTATGCGAAGTTCTCGAAATGTGAATTTTGGATCCGAAGAGTCGAATTCTTAGGACACGTGGTAAGCGAAGAGGGAATCCACGTGGACCCATCCAAAATTAAGGCCATTGAGAACTGGTCAGCACCGAAGACGCCTACAGAAATTCGTCAATTTCTAGGTCTCGCTGGCTACTACCGCAGGTTCATTCAGAACTTCTCACGAATAGCGAAGCCTCTTACAACCCTAACCCAGAAAGGCGTGGCCTTTGACTGGGAAGAGAAACAAGAAAGAGCGTTCCAAACGCTCAAACGAGCCTTGTGCACCGCACCAATACTATCCCTTCCAGAAGGAATAGAAGACTTCGTAGTTTATTGCGATGCATCGAATCAAGGGCTCGGATGTGTTCTGATGCAGCGAGGTAAGGTCATCGCCTACGCCTCGAGACAATTGAAGACACACGAGGTTAACTACACGACCCACGATCTTGAACTAGGAGCAGTAGTGTTTGCTCTGAAGATCTGGAGACATTACTTGTATGGAACGAAGAGCACTATCTTTACCGACCACAAGAGTTTACAACACATTTTCGATTAGAAGGAGCTCAACATGAGACAACGACGATGGGTCGAACTACTCAGTGATTACGAATGCGATATTCGTTATCATCCGGGTAAATCCAACGTAGTAGCAGACGCCCTAAGTCGGAAGGAATATTCTGGTCGCAAAGTCAAGTCGTTATCGATAACCATCCATTCACACCTGACTAAGCAAATTCAGGCGGCTCAACTTGAGGCCATGAAACCTGAAAATGTGTCAAGTGAATCCCTTAGAGGAATGGACAAGAATTTAGAAGCCAAGGGTGACGGAGCTTTATATTTCATGAACCGGATCTGGACACCGAAACATGGTGGTTTCTGAGACTTGGTCATGACCGAGGCGCACAACACTTGGTATTCCGTCCACCCAGGTTCAGATAAGATGTATCTGGATCTTAAGAAGCTATACTGGTGGCCTAATATGAAAGCAGAGATTGCTACCTTCGTAAGTAAATGCCTTACTTGCGTAAAGGTTAAGGTCGAGTACCAGAAGCCCTCTGGTTTATTGCAGCAACCAGAGATCCCAGAATGGAAGTGGGAGCAGATCATTATGGATTTCATAACCAAGTTGCCCAAGACGACGGGTGGACTTGACACCATATGGGTCATCGTTGATAGATTGACCAAGTCTGCACACTTCCTGCCTATCAAAGAAACCGACAAGATGAAGAAACTTACGAGAACATACATTAGGGAAATCGTACGACTGCATGGTGTACCTATGTCCATTATCTCCGATAGAGATAGTAGGTTCACCTCAAGATTTTGGCAATCACTACAACATTCCCTAGGAACGAGGCTGGACATGAGCACAGCCTACCATCCTCAGACCGACGGACAGAGTGAGAGGACCATCCAAACTCTAGAAGATATGTTGCGAGCCTGCGTGATTGACTTTGGGAAGGCATGGGATACTCATTTACCCCTTGTTGAGTTTTCCTATAATAACAGTTATCACACGAGCATCAAGGCTGCTCCATTTGAAGCCCTCTACGGCCGTAAGTGCAGATCCCCTCTGTGCTGGGCTGAGGTGGGTGATACCCAATTAGCCAGGGGGCAAACTTCCGACAGTACTCTTACCGGTCCGGAGATCATTCGGGAAACAACAGAGAAAATCGTTCAGATCCGTGAACGATTGAAAGCCTCTAGAGACCGACAGAAGAGCTACGCTGATAAGCGAAGGAAACCTTTGGAATTTCAGGTGGGAGACCGAGTCCTCCTCAAAGTCTCACCCTGGAAGGGCTTGATACGCTTCGGCAAGCGTGGAAAGCTTAATCCGAGGTACATAGGGCCTTTCGAGATTCTTGCAAGAGTCGGCCCCGTAGCTTACAAACTCGAACTACCAGACGCACTTCGTAACGTACATTCTACATTCCACGTATCTAACTTGAAAAAGTGTCTATCCGACGAGACTCTTGTAATCCCACTCGACGAGATCGAAATCAACGAGAGCCTCGACTTCGTGGAAGAACCTGTAGAGATCATGGACCGTGAGGTCAAGCAGACAAAGCAAAGCCGTATCCCTATCGTGAAGGTTCGCTGGAATGCCAAGCGAGGACCGGAATTCACTTGGGAACGTGAGGATCAGATGAAACTGAAATACCCTCACCTTTTTGCTTAGTTATTTGTAATTTCTACCTTGCTTAAAATTCTAATTTCGGGACGAAATTCCTTCTAACGGGGGGATGATGTAACAACCCGATATTTCGAGTCAATGTAATGTAAAACCGATCAAAATTAGGTCAAAATGTAACCTTCCTAAAATCTTGTTCGGATTAAATAAAGTAGTAGGAATCATATCAAGGTTTGCGTACATAAAAAGAACGTCCAAATCTGACTTCGGATGAGGAAGTTATGAAATTTTGAAGAAATTCCTTAATCACGTCATTTTAATAAATAAATAATGAAAATAATTTCGGAATTTGCCAACGGAATCTAAACAAAAGTTGTAGATCATGGTCTCACCTTCGCGTGGATATAAAGAACGTCAAAAACGGAGTTCGTATGAGGGAGATATGAATTTTTGAAGTTTATTTATAATAAATGTAAATTTAATTATAAATTCCCGGTAATATCCGAAGGGGAGTCATCGGATTGGACCGAAGTACGCCCTGCGTACCTTCGTACGCCCCGCGTACTGAGATCGAGGGTCTCGGATCGTCCACGTCGCACTATCCGAAGAATTCTAAACCGTCCGAAGCTCCGACCCATCCGACCCGCTGTCCCGTCCGACCCGCCGTCCCATCCGACCCGCGTACCCAGCAACCCGTCCCATCCGAACCGAGGCAGTCGAGGCTTCGGTCATGCATGACGTACGCGTACGCGCTGCGTACGGGCATACGCCCCGCGTACGGAGGCAGTTCAGCCTTCCTATAAATAGGATGCGAGGCTTTCTAAAAATGTTGCTCATTTCTCTTCTCTCTCTCACAACCTTGCCTCGTTTTCCGTGCCCGTTATAACCCGAAGCTCTGGTCTTTTTGCTCAAGTCCCGAGGGTCGATTTTATTCCCGAGAATCCCGAGAAAAATCCGTTTTCCGAGACGAAACTCTGCCCGGTTTTCCATCTCGCTTTCTTCAATCAATCATGTGAGTTTCATACCCCTTAATCAACCTTTTTAAATATTCTAAATGCTTTTATATGCTTTCAAGGGGGGGGGGATACAAGTTAAATACTTATAGTTATTGTTTCAATCACATGTGATTGCATTAAGCACATGTGATTAATAACTAGGGAAACCATGATTTTATCACTATTCAAACTACCTATCAAACTGTTTTACTTCTAAATGTTTTCCAAACCCATTTACTTTTCGAATTTACACTGCAACTGTGATTTAAACAAATGTTCCATATACTTAATCTGTTTTAATCAAATCTACGCCTTCAAATTGTTTATAGATTGACATCAAGTCAATCTTTCTTTAAAAATAATACTTATGTTTCAAATGTCTTATAAATACTTATTTATGTTTTTATATTATAAATTGCATGCCCATATATGTATAGACGTATAAATAATGTTTAAATGGCTTAGGAAGGCCATCCACCCTATTTCCTTTTCCTCGATTTGGATGTGGTCTGGTGGGATTTTGGGTGACCATCTGAAGGTCGTTTCCATGTTAATTACATATCAAATATACATATATAGACATAAAAGTACTTCCATAACCATACGTACTAGACGCACCATTAACAAGTTACCATCGGGGTAACACAGAACCATACTATTACAACTGCTAGATCAATGAGTCAGTTCATTCATGAGTCTATACTAGGAAGAGAATATATACAACTATACTACGAGAACATATACAACTATACTAGAACAAGAAACATTTCATCACATATGCAAGAATACGATAACAAATGTGATCCACTGTATCGGAGCATGCCTTAAATGTCATGGCCCGAGTTGTAGCCAGAATTCTCTTGGAGGGAGAGCGTTGAGTTTGCGTATAGATCTATACTGGATTGACTATCCTACACCTTGTTGCTAGCTACAGCCGGACCTGCAGGTCTGCGGGTGCCAAACGTCATTCCGTTATTACGACCGTTCTTTATGTCGTTGTTATCAGTCGATAGTATGGTGCAATTATCACATTATACCTTAATATAAATCCGGTTTAAGGTAGTAGTAATTAGTACAACAGTAGTTCTTATTATACAAAACTACAGTACTACAATGATTTACCCATTACATATTTTGGTGATAATCTCACTTAAGCATTAATGTATGAACTATATTTTATCAAATGATAGTTATACTTGGGTAATTACACACTTTTACAACAGACGAGTTTACAAAACATTTAAGCCTCGGTAGAAGGTTACTTTTATAAAAAATATAGGATTTTCTGAGAGATTCAAACTTTTGCAAACACTTTTAAACATTTACTTACATTTTTACAAACTTATACATTGAGATAGGTTCAAACGTTTTTGACAACGAACATTGACACTAAAATACTTATGAACTCACCAGCTTAATGCTGATAAACTCTTTCAAAATAACTTGTATTCTCAGGTCATCAGTAGACAGGTACCGATGCCAGCTTTTGAGATAATGGAGCGTACTCAAGACTCATCATTTTATTATTTTGATTTATGTTATATTTTTGGTGTCTAAAACTGTACAGAACACGCATGTATTAAAATTATATATTTAATGCAATGGATGATGTTGTTTGCCTATTTACATTTACTGTGTTGTGATTACCTTACATGACGTCCTCTGCCCCAGAATGTTTCCGCCGTTCTTGGTTTTGGGGTGTGACATCCCTCTCTACTTGTTCATCTTGTTGCTTATGGTGTTTGTGACTCCATTAGAGGTGTAACATTTCAGGCACTAAGCTTTCAAAAGTCAAGATCAAGAAGTTTTGTGATTGTTATTGCTACATAACAATCAAGGTAAGACTGAAACCCTAATCATATGTTAATTTCGATTATAATATGCTAGATCTAGGTTTTATGAGTTTTGGATGGTTATTGCATGTACAACTAGATAAACTAGATCCAAAGCTTTAGGGTTTGCATGTGCACCATAGGATTGATGTAATGCTCCAAAGCCATCACTTTCGTGTGAGATCCAAGGTCCCAAACTTCAGATCCAACTTCTCCTAGTGTAGTTACCACGTAAAGTAGCAAATTTTACGTGCATGTAATGCCCCACAAGGCTAAAACACCAAAACTAAGGTTCCTACAAGGTCCTAATGCATGGAAAGGGACTATAAAGTGAGCAACTTTATGCCATTGAAGACCTAGAGATGTCTAGATATGGAACCATGTCCTTGTGACAAGTCCAAATCCGAGTGTGACACCCTTTTGGCACCAAAAGTGACCATTTACTTCCAAGAAAGAGATATAAACAACTAAAGGTCAAGATAGTGACTTTATACCTCAATATAGTTGCCAATACAGGGTAGATGTCAGATCTACTGCTTCCCTCTTTGCTCTTTCTTCTTCAAGCTCCAAAATCTTCACAATCACACCAAAAATCACTCTCAAAAGCTCTCTTTCTCTCTCAAGAAGGTGCAAGCCTCATACTAGGGTTTCTCTGGTTGTAGGAACGATGGAAGAGGCTGCAAATGAGCCATAAGTTCTTTAAATAGGGTACAAACCCCTGAAAATTAGGGTTTCTCTTTACAGTGCCTACTCGTCGATTCGGGCCTTCCGACTCGTCAAGTAGGTCTGAAGTCCCGCATCCTCATTATAACCTCTACTTGACGAGTTAGAGCTCCCCAACTCGTCGAGTCCCAGCACAAAACCCTAAAACTTATAAAATTAAATAATACATGGAACAGGTGTTACAAATCTCCCCCACTTGAACAAGACTTTGTCCTCAAAGTCTGCTGACGCGAACAAGTCCGGGTAGTGATCTCGTATCTCCTCTTCCGGCTCCCATGTCCATTCGGAGCCCCTTCGGTGTTGCCATTGTACCTTTTCTAGCTTCACCTCCTTGTTCCGAAGAACCTTGGTCTTCCTATCTAGAATCGCAACAGTCCTCTCAATGTAGTTCAGGCTCTCGTCCACCTGAATGTCGTCCAGAGAAACGATCGTGGCCTCGTCGGTGACAAAGTTCTAAAGTTGTGACACATGGAAGGTGTTGTTAATCTAGCTAAGCTCGTACGGCCGATCCAAGCGGTAAGCTACCTTGCTTAATCAGGCCAAAATCCAGAATGGCACAATATATTGCGGCCCCAACTTTCCTCTCTTCCGAAACCTGAAGAGTCCCTTCCATGGCGACACCTTTAGTAACACAAAGTCCCCCACCTGGAACTCAAGATCTGATCGCCGCCGATCAACATAGCTTTTCTGACGGATCTGCGCGACTCGTAGCCTGTCACGCACCTATTGAATCAACTCGTTCATCTTGAGCACCACCTCAGTGCTCCCCATAACCTGGTGCCCTACCTCGCCCCAACAGACATGGGTCCTACACCTCCGACCATACAACATCTCAAATGGTGGTCGGTCAATACTAGCATGATAACTATTATTATATGAAAACTCTACTAGCGAGAGGTATATATCCCAACTCCCTCCAAAATCCAACACACATGCCCGAAGCATATCCTCAAGTGTCTGGATCTTCCTCTCACTCTGGCCATCTGTCTGGGGTGATACTTTGTGCTAAAATGCAACTGAGTTTCCAGTTCCTTGTGGAACTTCTTCCAGAATCTATATGTAAATCGAACATCTCTGTCAGAGACTACCAACACTGGAACCCCGTGTCTAGCCACCACCTCTTGCATATAAATATCCACCAACTTCTCAGGGGATGATATTTGCATAATTACTCATATATTTAGCATATATTTTTGTTCATTTTTAGCTAGTTATGTGTATAATGTGGACAAAAGGTACTTAATAATGCTTAAATTTTGTTTTCAGTCCAAAAGGCATACTTGGAAGTGAAAGGGAACAAGGAGAAGCAATTAAAGACCAAAGAATGAATATTGAGGGACAAAAGCATAGCTACTCGGCTAGTCTGCGAGCTTACTCGGCGAGTACACTAGAATATTCCAGAAGATAAGTCAAGACTCCCAGTATAAGACGGATAACAAGCATCTACTCAGCGAGTTGGGTCTGCTACTCGCCGAGTACACCCTGTTTTGTGATAATTATAAATACCAAATCATTATCCTAAGGGAAGGGACTTCTGATGTTTTTGGAGCTTCATCTACGATTGAAGAACCCTTGGAGGAGCTAAGGAACCCTAACCTTCAATCCTTTGAAGAATCAAGGCAAATTAGGTTATTCATTCCACTTAGCTTTAGGAATTAAGCATGTTTAGCTTAGTTAAATTTGTTTTTGAGTGTGTTTTTGCTATGACTATGAACTAAATTCGTTTTGTTTCTGTTGGGGAAGACCAAGTTACTCCTATAGTTTAATTATACTTTTTGATTGATTGTTATTTGGTGATTTTATTAAATTAAGTTTGTTAAAGAACCTTATGCATTAATGACAACTATCTTCTGTTAATTGGAAGGCAATTAAGCTGCATGAACATCTCTTAGTTGTTAACCTCATATGTTATGTGAACACTTCATCATATGCTTAGGAATAATGAATATGAAACTAGGATTAATTAGAGAATGGGTAAATTAATGTGTGAGCTTGTTTGAGAAACCAACAAACAAGAGGTTAATTGAAACACCAACTTGATTAACCAATTACAAATCTTATTTAATCCAAATAATTAAACTAGGGAATTAATTAGTTTAAACAATTGGCCACTGCTTGAATTGACTAATTGTCTAAGGGTTAGGAGTAATGAACATGAACCTAACCATTATATTTGGTAACCAATAATAATTAATCTATCATTTAAATAACCATAGGAGAGAATTGGTTGAACCTAAACAGAAACCCTTTATTAAATTTGGTGAGTTTGTCATTTGCTTAAATTGTTTAGTTAGTTAAGTGATTAAGTGCTGTGTTTAAGTTTCTAGTCTTGTAAAACTAGAGAAAAACCCTTTTACTTTTATTACTTGCTTAGTTAAAACTAGTTATTAGATTAATTTCCATTCCCTGAGTTTGACACCCTACTTATCCAACTATACCACTAAAAGACAGGTTCACTGCCTTTGTGTGCTTAATTTATTAACTAAAAGTTGGATTAAAACTAGCTCATTCGACACACATCAGGGGATATACTCTCAGAGATCGGAATAAAGTGGGCATTCTTCGTCAACCTGTCCACAATCACCCATATGGCATCCACACCCCTCGCTGTCCTCGATAACTTTGTGATGAAGTCTATAGTGATCTATTCCCACTTCTAAATGGGAATGGGTAGTGGCTGAACCTTGCCATGCGGCCGCTGATGTTCGGCCTTGACCTTCCTGCAGGTCAAGCACCGCTCCACGAACCAAGCGATCTCCCGCTTCATGCAGGGCCACCAATAACTCAGTCTCAGATCTCTATATATTATCATGAGTGGGGTAGTTCGCCTCATGAGGATGCAACTGCCTCGAGGCGTAAGCTATCACATGCCCCATCTGCATTAGTATTACACCTAACCCTAAGATCGATGCATCACAGTACACTACCGAGTCATCCAACCCCTCGGGTAGTACTACAATCATAGCCTCACATAGCCTCTGTCTCAGGGTCTCACAAGCCAACTATTGATCCACTCCCCCATCGAAAAGTCACATTCTTCTTGTTCAAGCGGGTCAAAGGCAAGGGGATCTTGGAGAAATCCTGGACAAATCTCTGATAATAGCTCGGTAAACCCAAAAAGCTACATATCTCAGATGCGTTCTTCGGTACTTCCTACCGCATCACTGTCTTAACCTTTGCCAGATCAATCGAAATGCCCTGCCGGTGGATGATGTGCCCCAAAAACTGCACCTCACGCAGCCAAAAATCACACTTCGAGAAATTGACATATAGCCTTTCCGTCCTCAATGTCTCCAATACCACCCTCAGATGTTGCGCATGCTGCTCCTTGGTCTTAGAATAGACCAATATATCGTCAATAAAAACGATCACTGACCGATCCAACATCAGTCTACACACTCTGTTCATGAGATCCATGAACGTTGTTAGGGCATTAGTGAGCCCAAATGGCATCACCACAAACTCATAGTACACGTACCAAGTCCTGAAAGCTGTCTCCGGAATATCCTCATCCCGAATCCTCATCTGAATGACTATGATCCATCAATTGCGGAAGAAACTTCTGCCAATGTCAACTAACTATCATACGGATACAATTACATGTAGAAAAAATTAAATAGTCCTTCGATTGAAAGATCATGCACTACAATGGTTGGACTCAAATGAGAGTTGCGCAATAGGGCCAAATCAAACATTCTAAAACTATTTCATCTTTATGGCATGCAACCTAATGTATTCACTTAATAGTTAATTAATATCAATGTGGGTTTCACCTAGCACAAAGCAAGCAACATTCAAGCAACAAATCCATCAGGCAACAAGCCATCATAAAGATCAGGAAATTCTAACATGTAATTCATGAAGATCCTTAGCCTACATGCTATCAGTCATCTCTAACAGTTCACATATCACACAAAAAAAAAGAGGCATCTCTCCAAAGCAAGTGTTCTAGCACACAACCTTTAACAACAATGAAAATTAGGTTTATGTTTGTCAATACCAATTGTTACGAACACACAATGTAATAGACCTAATGTAACATATTCCACTCATTTTAATACAAATAAAGTTTTATACTTGGAAATTCATATAGAATACCATTAAAGTCTTTGATGGGTATAGATCATTAATCTATAAAAAAAAATTGTTATACATAAGTTATGATTTAATACTGACTAAGATATATATATATATATATATATATATATATATATATATATATATATATATATATATATATATATTAATTATTATTATACATATATGATACACTAAACAGAAAATACACGAAATTACGAAATCGGGAATATAAAAAACGTTGAAAACGAAGTTTATATACAAAAGTTGTGAGCTTTCGAAGAAAACGAACAGTCAAATAACAATCAATGGCTTGTAATCGTAATAACAAAACTTCAAACATGTCATTAAGTTCCTGAAACTATGAATTCGAACTTTCAACCGACTCATTCGCCTGGTTGCATGACTCGTTAGGTGAATAGTGCTATGTTTTATGGAAGGTAAAATCAAATAGTATAAATATGTAACTAGAAAATTTTTACGAGAAATCGGATCGAGACGCTCGGGACACGGGACACGAGAACATGTGACACGAAACGTTCTCATATATACACATTACCCAATAAAAGTTGTTATAAATTGAAGGGATCATCCACTTATCTCCCTCATATATATATATATATATATATATATATATATATATATATATATATATATATATATATATATATATATATCTCCTGATTTCTATCTCTCCCTAGTTTTTTCGGCCGATAAGCCACCGCAAACCACCGTTAGTGTTGACGTCGCCATCACAACCTCCATACGCCGATCTACCACCAGACAACGCCCTTTCTACTAACAATCACCGATGACCCCTTTGCATTGATGTCGACGGTCCAGCAATGGCAACCCTTTTTTCGGATGCCACAATCGCCGACAACCGTTTTCTATGAAATTTTGACGACCAGAGACATTTATCCGCGACGTTTTCTGGTGAAATATTCCAAAATCCAACCCTCTTTGTTCCGACCACTTTCCAACCAAAAATCCGGTGAACCGCTGCCCGATTATTTTTCCGACATGATCCAACATTTTCGACAAAAAATGCAATATCTAAAATCATGAGAACATTACGTTTAGTGTAGAAGTATATATATATATATATATATATATATATATATATATATATATATATATATATATATATATATAATCACTTATATATAGTAAACACAAAGGTTTTGGTTTAAAAGTACACATATATAAGTTTGGAAATCACTTATACACAATAAACATATACTTTGGTTTAAAAGTACATACATGCATACACACACATACACATATATATATATATATATATATATATATATATATATATATATATATATATATATATATATATATATAAGTTAGGAAAGAACTTATATACAGTAAACGTATACTTTTTGGTTTAAAAGTACTTAACGGTTTAAACGTTACAAGCCTATGAACTCACCAACATTATGTTGATGCTCTTTTTAAATGCATGTATTCTGAGGAACATAAAAATACAAAAGTTACACACACTTTGTATATTCATAGGATGATAAGTTACTTATCACTCTCTTGTTTTTCGTTGTTGCCTAATTGTTAAGACATGCTCAGTATTTTTCATATTTCATGTACCACTAGACTAGGGATGATGTGATTTCCCTTTTCATTCATATAAGTTTATACATTATGTTATGTTTTTTGTATTGTTATATGTATCTGAATGACTATGATCCACGATATCTTCTCACCGTCCGACATTTTCACCCAACGAGTCGTTGATGCCTTAGCAAACTAAAAAACTATTAGAAATACCACATTCAGCCTAGGTGGTGGAGGAGGTGGAGGTGGAGGTGGAAGTAACTGACTTGCTCTTACAAGGAGTTTATGAATTGCAAGCCTTAATTTTTCTATGGAAATGAAGGGGTAGTTGGATTAACATGTTGGATCAAAAGAATGGAATTTGTGTTCTATATCAGCTTCTGTGATGAGGATTGAAAAGTGAAGTTTGCCACTTGCATGTTAACAGATGCAACCCTGGCCCACTGGAATGACCATTCAAAAACCATGGGCGTTGAATCAGCTTATACACTCTCTTAACATGACCTAAAGCGAATGCTCATTAAGGAATATTGAACTAGGGATTATATGCAAAAGATATAGCAGGAACTTTGGAACCTCATGATGAAGGGAGAAAAAATTGCAGCTTACACCACCTAATTCAGCATACTCACCACTCTATGTATGAGTTTCAATACTCCGAAATATAAGAAGATTGAATGGTATATCTGGGGTCTGGCCCCAAAAATCCAAGGGATGGTCACTGCTTCAAGACCTACTACCTGCAATAGTACCAAACATTTGGAATTAAACTTAACTAACCAAGGAATCGGTTAAGGAAACATGGCTCGGAAGGCTGATACCCCAAATACTAGAGATCATAAGAGGAATTATGATGGTGATTATAAGGGAGACTCGGTACAAACATCGTAAAAGGAACGAGACATTAAAAATATTTATGTGACAACAACTATCCCACAAAAGAAGCACACTAGAAGTAGCCCCGGGTGTGACAAGTGTCATTACCACCATCGAGGTACATGCTAGGAACTATTATGTCACTGTTACAACAAGAAAAGGAATGAAGAAAAGTATTGCCGAAACGCAAACCCTAAAGTGAGTACCTGTGGAAACAAGGGATGTTATGAATGTGGCGAACAAGGGAATTTCAAGAGGGATTGCCCAGAACTCAAAGATCATGTAGGAAATGCTCAGGGTGGAGCATCCGTGATAAAAACAAGGGACACACTTTAGGACTAGTTAGTGATAACTGATATGTTCCTGGTTAACAATTTGTATGAAATTGTGTTATTGAATATTACCCCGCTTACGAATAATACAAGTTAAATTTTGGGACGATCTTTCTCTTAACGAAGGATAATGTGGCAACCATGAAAACCAAGTCAACGTTTGTCGATAACAATTTCTAAAAACAGATAATGTAATACACCAAATGTAACTTACTCCACTCATTTCAATTCAAATAAAGTTTTATACTTGGAAATGCATATGGAGTATCAAGTCTTTGATGGGTATAGATCGTTGATGAACAAACATTATTCACTATACATAAAAATGATTTGATACATATGATTGTGATAGATATATGTATTATGTATTTTAATGCATAGATGTTACAGTAAAAAGAAAGTACACAAAATTAAGAAATTGGGAATATAAAGAACGTCGAAAACACAGTTTGTATGCAAAATTTGTGAGCTTTTGACGAAAATAAACAATCAAATAACAATGTGCGACATGTAATCATAATAATGACACTTCAAACTTTTCGTCAGGTGCCATGAGCTATGATTTTGGAATTTCAAAAGATTAACCCTTAATCACCATTCAATCTAGTGTTTGATTCTAACTATAACTTTTTATGCCAGAAAAACCCCGACACTGTTGTAGATAAGATCAAGGTAGAATAATATTGGTTTTCCCGATAATGAATCATCAAGCAATTCGTTTGGTTAGTTATGCGGCTCTTCATAAGCACATATTAACATTTGATTTAATTCCTAACTTTTCCGTTTCGTGTCAAACCAACAGTTCCACGGATTTAGTCGAATCTCTGCGAGCAAGAATCCTCTGTTAATGAAATTTCTATCGACTCATTCGCCTAGTTCCACGACTCGTTAGGTGAATGTTTTTATGTTTATGGAAGGTAAAATCAAGTAGTGCAAATCTATAACTAGAAAATTTTCACGAGAAGTCGGATGGGGACGTCCCGAACACACAACACGAGAATGCGCCACAGTACACATTCTCATCCATACATGTTAGCCAAGAAATGTTACTATAAATAAAAGTGATCAAAAACTTCTCTTCCTCATCTCTCTCTCTATTTATCTATCTATCTATCTCTCTCTCCTGGTTTTTGGCCGACAAGCCAACCGGCATGCGTTGTTGCCTCCTTGCACCGATCTGCCACCAGTCAACCCCTTCTTATGACCAAACTTCGATGACCTCTTGTGCTCTGATGTAGGCTGCCCTGCTCTGACATCCAACTTTTTCATACGCCACAACCACCAACAATCATTTTCGGTGAAATTTCAGCTACCAGAGACCTTTTTTGGTGATGTTTTTCGATGAAATATTGCAAAAGCGACCCTCTTTGTTCCGACCACTTTCCAACCAAAAATATGGCAAAGCGCTGCCCAATTGATTTTCCGATGTGATCCAACTTTTTCAATAAAAACATGATATTTAATAGCACGCATCGAAAGTGAGTTCACGACCCCATTTTAAAACCTTTTGCACGTTTCGGGGGAGAATACACGTTTAAACCGGTATTTATCATTTATTTAAATTTAAGTCATTATTTAGTTGTCGTTAAACTATAGTGTATGTAAATTGATAAACTATTATGTTGTACTATGTTTACATAACTTAGATATTGGTTATGCACTATTGTTACTCTATTCACATAACGTGGATAATAGTTATGCACTTCCGTTACTCTACCCACATAACATATGTAATAGTTATGCACTCTTAAAACTTTTATTATAAAGTATATACAATAGTTATACACTGTTCAACCTTATCCTGGTAACTTGACATTTAAATTTAAGGCTACAATCTTTTAGAACTACCCATTCATGGGTTTACATGAGACATATTCATCACCTAAGTGTAATATCTAATCGACCCTTAACCTATAATCGTTATATATTAAGTGAGCGAGAGAGTTATATATAGATCTATAAGGGTTGAGACCCTTCTTGCGGTAGCTAGCTACAACCTCGATGGTCAAGTCAAGGGTGATAAATATCTACACATTTACGAAGTCCGATGAAGCATCAGGAGGGGGACATAGTAGTCAATATATCGGTTATAGGGACTCATTGTAACATTCAGAGTGTTTTAAATGCATTAACATATAAGCTGAAATAGTACTTATATGCAAGGAAAACATTACTTTTTGGCATAAAAGTATATTTATATATAAGTTGAAATAGTACTTATATACAACGAGAACATTACTTTTGGTTTAAATGTATATTAATATATATATATATATATATATATATATATATATATATATATATATATATATATAAGTTTGGAAAGCACTTATATACAGTAAAACACAGACTTTTTGGTTTAAAAGTACACACATATAAGTTTGGAAACCAGTTATATACAATAAATCAATAAACCACTACTTTGGTTTAAAAGTACACATATATAAGTTTGGAAAGCACTTATATACAGTAAACACATACTTTTTGTTTTAAAAGTACTTACAATTTGAACGTTACAAACCTGTGAACTCACCAATATTATATTGCTGCTCTTTTAAAACATATGTATTCTAAGGAAATTAACAAGCTGGAAGTCACACACACATGTAATAATCATGGGATAATAGGTTACTTATCACTCTGTTATTTTTCATTGTTGCCTAACTATTAAGGCATGCTCAATATTTTCAAATTTCATGTACCACTAGACTAGAGATGATGTAATTTCCCTTTTTTTTATTAATAAGAGTTTATTCGTTATGTTGTGTTGTTGTATTATTTTATGTATACTAATGAATGTGATCCATGATGTCGTCTCACGGCCCGACTTTTCCATTGTCGGTTGGAGGTTTGACACAACCCTGAGGAGATCCTTATTATAACCTTTAACATTCATATCATACTATAACACATATTACATATTTACATGTATAGGTATTCTGGGAATCACTTAGATGAGCTCCGGTTGATTGCACGTATCACATCTTTTTCTTTTTGTAAAAAAATTTCAGAAATATTTTTGTAAAAAGGAATCCTCCATTCCCCAGTTTGAGTTTAGATATACTACAGAGTGCACTGAATCCCTCAAACTAAGGCTATAATACCAACTTGTAACATCCCAAATCTCAAACCAAAATTTTCATTTTAAAATCAAAGGAAATCATGTCATTCATTCATGAAAGTAAATATTAAATTGTTTAGAAAACACATATTAGAGTATTAATATTATAATGTTGAACATCTTGGAAACATAACAGTAGATGCAATGCAATCATGACATGCTCTTCCCTGGTTGCCAAATAGACCTACAACATTTAAACTTAAAACTGTAATCACAAAGCTAAGTAAGTTCCCCAAGATACCACAAACAAATACAAGCCTCACCCATACATAACTTGCATTGCCCAACATACATAATGGGCCTCGCCCAACATAAATAACAGGCCTCGCCCAATAATATAATCAGTCTCACCCAACTGGTCCTTCCTACTATGCATATAAATGGGGCTCACCTAGGGGTCTCACCCAATAAACATATTAGTGGGCCTCATCCAACATACATACAAACATCCATGCAAGAGTCACAAAGACAACAATCATCTAAAGTCCTACATAGTTTAGTGAGAAGACTCACCTGGATTACTTAATAGAAGCTCAAAAGCAGAATAGATAACTCAAGCTACCTAAAGCAAAACCGAGACCAGTCCTTAGTCAAATACTCAATTCTCCCCATGTTTGGCCAAAAGCTAAACTAGTCAAAAGTCAACGGTCAACCATCATTGACCATCGCACTGCGACAAAACCCCTTGATTGCGTCGTGCTCACAAAAGGAAAAAATAGACACGATGCACATTGTGGATTGCGCTGTGGCAAGCCCTTCACCGCATAGTGGATCATCTCATGATGACTTAATCTATTAAGCTCCTAACCCTTAATGTCTATAGCTTAAAAGATCAGATATAAAGATTCTAAGGGACTTAATGGATAAAGTTCCTCAATTTACCCATTACAGCATCAAGCCAACTCCAATTCCAAAACTCAAACCCTAATTCTCACATTAATCCAAAATGACCATTAAGACAACCATGACACTCAAATGAAGATGAAGTCCAAATCTTAACACCACAATAGGTCTAGAATACTTACAAATCGAACCTTTAAACTTAGAGTTGTCCAAACCCCAACTCAAATCCATCAAAAGGGGCCAAAACATGCATATAAACAAGATCCATAAAACAATAAGCATAAATGTGTACGTTTGAAGAGTTACAATGGTCCAAATGAATCAAGAAGGCTAGTAAAGCTTGTATAAGAGCTAAGAATACCAAAAAAAATCTTGAATCTTCACACCAAAGGCTTCCCAAGACACCAAAAATCTCTAAAGAAGGAAGAAGGGAGTGATGAGAGGCTAGGGTTTCATGGTCAGGATTTTCTACAAGTGGAGGCCGGAGGAAATGAGCAAACCCTAATCAAACATTCCTTATATATGGCCCAAGGCCCGAGACCTAGGGTTTTGGGCTATGGCGGCCACCAAGTTGTGGTTACCAAGAAGACCATCACTTCATTTAATGATGTGGTCGTGCTGCAGACACCAAATCACCATGCTATAGTTGAAGGTTTTTCCCCAAAACCTTATTCCCCAATACTCCAATTCCTTAAGTTGATCAATCTAGAAAATGGGTATCACACACACAGTAAAGGAAATTCCCATTCTCGGTAAGTTCTTGAAACCATACACAAACCCTTATATAATTTTGAACATGTATGTACCATTCCTAGACTTTGAAACAAACATACCCAACCATATATGCAAAAACCCCCCATATGTTTGTGACTATTATACCAAAGATACACATGTTGTTTATGGTGTCACATCCATGTGAAGTTATTTGAACTCATAAACCCTTTTTGATAAATCGTGTGTGTAGTATACGAATTGGTAAAGCGTGGTGTACATTCCTCTATTTGATAATGATATGGAATAAACTGTTTAAATCTCCAACTATATACCTAATGAAACAACCCATTAAACACTACTAAATTTAGATGATTATGATCCCATGCATGATTAAGTATGCATAGTAGATTGGTAAGTATAAAACTTTATGTATATTTGATCTTAGAGTTAGCGTAACACCCGATATTCATGTATGAATTTTATGCTTTAATATTATGGAATTTTGGTCGCCACGGCTTGGTGAAGAGGATCACCACGACGTGGAAACACCATCTGGGGTTGCTATCATTTTAAGTGGCCACGACATGGTCTTGTATTAGCCACGACGTGGTGACGTCCCAGGCTTAAAACCCTAATTTTTGGGCCTAAGGCCCTATTTAACGGATGTGATAGCTAGGGTTTGTCCACCCTCAGGCTCCATCACTCCTCTGAGTGCATAATATCAAACCCTAAACTCCTTTCAAGATTTTGAGCTTATGTTGGTAATTTTGTGACATTTAAAGGAAGAAGAAGAAGTTTTCTAGTGCAGGGATCCATCAAGAAAATCATCTATGACTTTGTGATCATCTTCTAGGCCATTGTAAGTCTTCAAGGTTTGATCTTTATGGTTTATTTCTTATGGATCTAAGAAATTTATCATATTATGGTCCATTGTTGAAGTTTGAATGAATGTATTTAATAAAGTTAGCAACTTTATAACTCACCAAGGTCTCTAAAATATTGTATCTTTTGGATCTAGAAGTTGAGAGTGTCATGAAAGCCATGCATGACATTTATGTCATTTTCTTATCTTTTGACATAGTTTGAGAGAAGGACATGCATGGGTCATGCATGTCCATAAAGTTTGTTTTTTATGAATCTTTAGGGTCCCAAGAAGCCTTATGGAAAGTTTGATCAAAGGGCTTAATCTGTTAAGATGAACAAGTACAGAAACCACGACGTAACAAGATCATCACCATGACGTGGTGAAGGAGGATTTCATGATTGCGTTTTCATTTAGATGTCATACATGGTAGGCGTTGACCATTAACTTTTTGACATGGTTGACTTTTTGTCAACTGAGTAGTTTCAGATGGTGAACTACGGTTTGACCTTGAATGTTTCATTAGGAGGTGCGTAGCACCTACTTTTCATCTGTGAGAGCTTTGGTATTTTCAAATTTGATTGTGAGGTGAGTCTTCTCACTATACTATGTATGATGTTAGATTGTCTTTGTGACTCTTGCATTGAAGACCAGGATATGACCCCTGACAGTTGTATGAAAGACCAGGATCTGGCCCCTGACAACTATATAAAAGATCAGGATCTGACCCATGGCAATTATATGAAAGACTGAGAACTGCCCCTGACACTTGTATGTAAGACCAAGATTTGGCTCTTGGTATTGTAAGGAAAGGCCATGGTTTAGTTCATAGCAGGAAGTGTTTGTAAGACTATGATTTTGCATATAGCATTCACTTGGGGTTGAAATAGACCCGTAATTTTACGTATGGTATGTGATAATTTATGGAACTCACTAAGCTTTGTGCTTACAATTTTAAGTTTATTGTTTTAGGTACTTTTGCTTCCAAATGGAAGGACCCGTCTTGATTGCATTTCATCCCTTGAAGTTTTTCCGCACTTTCTATTTTTACGAATTTACTCTGATGTTTTGAGAATACATTATACTCTGATTATCTTCGGAATTTACTTTGTATTTTTGGGACGTTATAGTTAAAGAATAGAAAGTTAACGTATATGGATCTTATAGACGAACGAACTAGTAGACTATCTTGGACCCTCTAGAAGGTGAGGCCAAAAATATAACCCCATACAAAAATCTATGTATACTCTTCTTTTCTCCTTCCCATTTTAGGACCTTACTGCCAATCTACACTTTCTTAGCTTTAAGGGATCATAATTGTTATACAAGATATGTAGTTTACATCAAAAGTTTAAAGTAATAAATAAATTGAAGAATTATTCGTCTTTTACATTTGTTGGGGAAGTGCAATTTAAGTAATGGTAAATCAGAATGAACATGTCCATCAGTGCATATACATGTTTTTAATGACTATTATCATATTAATATAATATACTTGAGAGGTGTTTCAAATCAATAAAATCACACGAACATTTTAGACCTATGATAATATCTATTCTTGAATTTTTTTTGTTATTTATGATAATACGAAATTGCTCAGAACTCATTATATTTTGGATAACTATCACAAAAGTCATTACGTTTTAGTCTTTTTATTCAATTTTGACATCCATAATGTGATGTCACCAAAGAGCATCAGGTCGACATGCCATATTAGGTGCCACATCAACAAAGATTGTCACGTCAACGCAACCGAGTGACTGGGTAATGGTCAACATTGAAACAAACTGGAAAACAAAATGTCCAAGTTTAGACCAAAAAAACGCAATGTCACAATCGATTTTTCATGTAAACTTAATGACTTTTGTGGAATTTACCATAAAAAGCTCGTGACATGAATCTTTTAACGCAAGACAAAAGTACTACACCATGGAGGTCCGGGAGGAGTGCGAAGTGGTTTTGAGAGTAAAAGCCAAAATAATGAAAAAAATGTTTAACATATATATATATATATATATATATATATATATATATATATATATATATATATATATATATATATATATATATATATATATATATATTAATTTCATATTATGTTTTTTTTTCTTAAAGTTTTTAGGTTTTAATTTCATATTATGTATTTTTAATTTTAATTAATTAAAGTTTAAGTTTTTACTTAAATCAGAATGTTTAAATAAATTGAAAACAAATAAAAATAAAATGGTATGGTGACTATATTTTATGTGTAACATAAAATAATAAAAAGTGAAATCAAATATTCTTTTATTTTTTGTTTATATTTATATTGCTATTTATTTCTACTTATTGTATTTAAAGTGATTATCAAAATCAAATGAAAAAAGTTAAAATAGATTATTAATAGATAACAAATGCTATTATTTTATATAAAGAGAAAAAATAATATATAAATATTTAATCATTATAACAAAAATATGGTTAAATTAAAATGATTTTTATATAATATAGTTAATTGTTAATTTTATATATACCATTAATTACTTCATGTACCCTTATATGTGTACCCTTATATGGAGTGGATAAATATATATACCTTTTATAATTTGATAATTATATATATATATATATATATATATATATATATATATATATATATATATATATATATATATATATATTGTGTATTATAACACCTATATAACATTCATAAAGAAGTAAATCGTAATAACCATGAAACTAGGGTGCGGCTAAAGAGCGCTTAATGTGCATCTAGTTTCTTAAAATATGTTTATTTCAAAGGTAGCAATACAATAAAGAATAAATTACTAAAATGATCTCTATGGTTTTTAAAATTTTCATGTTTGGTTTATTTTTTATCTTTTGCATTCAAATAGTCCTTAATGTTTGATTTCGTTGTGTTTTTTTTTTTTTTGTCCTTAGACATAAAAAGACTATAATCCCTTCATATTTTCTTTTTTAGTTTTTTATTATTTTTTTTATTATTTATTAATTAAAGAAAATATATTAAAATACATAGGTCCCACAATCACCAACGCCTCTCAATGTCAATCGTCACCTACCACCATCTGAAAACTACCAGCCACTGACCACCGCGATCGCCAACCACCACCCAGTCCTGCGTCTACCTCCTGCAACAACCATTACAATTGAACACAACTACTAGCCATTGATCGCCACAACCACTACGGTCGTCAACCATCACCATTTTCGACGAACACCACCCATTACTGTCGAGCACACCTGTAGGTTTTGGGCATACCTGCAAATCCCGTCTATATCTTCAGTTTGGACTACACGCTCTCTCTCCGGTACAACCAAAAAAATACATGCACGCCCTTTCTTTCTTTAACAAAACCCACAAAACAAACCATACATTGGAGCTGCTATATGCACCAAATGAAAGAACAAGTAGAACTAGAAAATAACTCAAATCTGGAGAAGCAGACAATGAAGTTTCTAACAGAAGGAGATGACAAGGTTTCTGGTGACTCTTTAAGCTCCGTTTTTTAACAAGCGTATATGGAGTTCAAGTTTTTTGAACAAGCAACTATGGAATCGGAGTTTTGAACAAGCAGATCTCTGAGCTTCGATTTTTGGACTGGAGTTGCAGTCTTAAGCTCGTGATGAATTATCTGAATACGAAAGCTTTTCGACCAGTGGCGTAGCCAAGATTTTATTTTAGGGTGGGCCAAATAATTTATAAAATATGAACGATATATAAAATCTAGAATTTAGAATGTGATGTGTCAAACACAACCTTAGTTCATTTTATATAACAGAAATATATATATATATATATATATATATATATATATATATATATATATATATATATATATATAAACTTAAAATTTTATGGTGGGCCAAGGCCCACCCTTGCCTCTATGTGGCTACGCCGCTGTTTTCGACGGACTATATGCGGAAAAGATGGGGTAGATCTTCCCCGCGGACCGTGGGTTGTTTCTTGAGTAGGTGGCGCTAAGAAGATTGAAAGGAAGGAGAAGTAGAAGGAGACGGTGGGGAAGGAGAAGTAGAAGAAGGTGGTAGGGAGGTGGATGTGGGTGACGACAGTGTAACAAAGTCGACGTAAGTGGTGGTTCTTAATGAAACTCCACTGGCATAGAAAGATGGACATGGCGGTAAAGAAACAATAAAGAGTATGAACCTATGATTATATGTGTTGTGGTGGGTGAGGGTTTAAGGGTTGGCACATCTTGTTTATTTAAATATAAATTATAAATTAAAAGGGAAAAATAATATATAAAATACATTATAGTCTTTTTATGTTTAAAATGAACCAAAAATGCAATGAAATCAAAAGTAAGAACGATCTTAATGCAAAAGAAAAGATAAGGGCCAAAAATGAAATTTTTGCAAACCTCAAAGACCATTTCAATAAATTGTTCTACAGAAAATTACCCAGCAATCCTACTAAGTATTTCAAATTTACCCATTCAATCCCTTAAGTTATTTATATGTTCTCTGATTGGAATAAACTTGTTAATGACCTGTTAATGATAGACCATATAACTTAATGAAATGCCCCGTAATAATATTTTTTATGAAATGAGGGCCACACAATAATATTTTTTATGAAATTAGGGCCACGTTTAGGGGTGTCAAAAAAACTCAAACCCGATTAACCTGACTCGATCCGAACCCGATAATAGGGTCAAAATTCTAAATCGGGTCATTCGGGTCAACCCGATATACCCGAATTGCATTTAGGGTCAGGTTTAGGGTTGATTTTTTTAAAAAAATCGGGTTGCGGGTTAACCGATTAACCCGAATAAGGGCATACTTGATAAATGTCATGTTCACACAGAATAAGAGGCATACTTTATTAACTCGAACAAGTATTTCATATTTAACTTTTTACCATGTCAATTTATTAAGTAAGTAACTAACTAATTACAAATTACTAAAATACAAAAAAATGACATATTTGATAAATGCTATGTTCACAGAGAGTTCAAAAGCTTATAAAAAATTCTTTATATATAAGTTACAAGTTCAAAAGGTAACAAAAATTTTGTATATGTAAGTTAAAGCAAGTTTATGAACCCACGTTTTTTAGTTTTTAAATTCATTTTATGTACAAACAGTTTATTTTTTAAAACGTTACATTTTAGGTCCTTATATTTGTAAGTTATTTGATAAAATAAACAAATATTATTTTATTTCTATTTAAACCCGACTAACCCAACTCGGTTAACCCGACTAACCCGAATCTAAGTAGGGTCGGGTTTAGGGTCAAATTTAAAAAAAAAAAAAAAAAAAAAAAAAAAAAAAAAAAACCGATTAACCCGACCCGTTTAACCCAAAACCCGATCGGGTTGACCCGATTAACAGCCCTAGCCACGTTGATTAGGCATCTTGTTGGAAAACATCATTGACTTCTTTCAGACATTTCATCGAACAGTTATGTGCATAATTCATCATTGATGTGAAGTGACATGCATCATCCTTACTTCAACGTACTTCAACATAGAAATACATCATGTGCTCCTTCTGTTCGTAGTACATTCCAAATATCAAAATCATAATCAGAACCAAAGGGTTAAAGATCCCAGAATTAGAATTAAACACTCATGTTAATCTCTAGTGGTGTTGCGGCGGCTTTGATGAACCGAGTGAGAAACACATACAACGTCTTTCATACACACTGTAATTCTCTTATAGCAATAGTTTCAGACGCCAAAAATTGGTCAACAATGTTGATCGTTGACGTCTCCTTCATTAGCTCGAATTTGATGTAAACCTCAATCAGCCATCAGAATCACCCTCATCTTGTTGTTAATTTTTGTTTGTGAATGCATGTAGTCATGGAATTTGTTTTCATTCTGCATCACAAACATATAAAATCTTTCATTATACAAACATCAATGAGTTAGTAGAAATTGTATATTTCTTCCACATACTCAACTTCAGCCAATTCGTTGTCGATTATGTTGAGCATCAATGTCAATGATATTTGTTGGTTTTGGTTTGTAGTTAAGGCCACATGTAGTTTTGCTCCAGGCGGTTAGTGTTGAAGTGAGTGGCAATTGAGTGTTCTTGTTTCGGGAAGATGAAGAAGATCCTGATTTCTTTTCTTTTATTATTGGGTGTTCGCATTGATTTCGTTAATGAAAAAATATTTGAAGACAAGTTTAAGGGGGTGTTTGGATTAGCTTATTAGTTTATTGTTTATAGCTTATTTGTGGTGGGAATAAGCAATAAGCATAGGGAGAGATGCTTATTAAAATTAGCTTATTTAGCTTAATAAGCTGGATTTTATCCAAACACTCAAAATTAGCTTATTGGGGGAATAAGCAATAAGCACCTCTTTATTTTGTCCAAACACCCCCTAAGTGAGTAATCGATAAAAAAAATTGAGAAAAGATTCACATTTTTGTTTTCAGTTGCTCCTCATTCGGAAGAAATAATTAAGGAGGGGGGGTTTTTTGACTTTATGGGCCAACGTCTATGTGGAAAAGCGTAACCGGGTTACCCCTTTATTTTGTCCAAAATGATTAAATTGACTCAACAAAAACAACTTTAATGATCTTACAAGCACGTAAAATAGATGTGCAAACGAACCAAACTACTTGCGAGCTACTCGGGATCGGCTCGTTAAAAACTCGACTCGAAACCGGTTTTAAACGAGCTCGAGCCAAGCTCGAGCTTAATATAAAGCTCGTTTATTAAACGAGCTCGAGCTCGAGCCTATGTTACTAAGCTCGATTAGGCTCGCGAGCCTAAACGAGCCTTTATATAATATAATTTGTTATTATTTTTTTATATTAAAATAAAAACATATTTGGGAAAAAATGGATTTCGGGTATTAGTAAACGATCTTCTTAACGAGCTTGAGTCAAGTTTAAGCTTATTTAGGCACATCAAACAACAAACAAGCCGAGCTTGTATAATTCTTTACGAGCTCGAGCCAAGCTCCGTAAAAGAAAGCTCGAATCGAGCTCGAGCTCGAGCCTCGTATAACTTAAACGAGCCCGAACCGAGCCTGGCTAGGCTCGGGCCCGGTTCGACTCGTTTGCACTCCTAACGAAAAATACTATAGGGATCGAAAGGATAAAATTGTAGACAAAAACAACTTTAATGATCTAACAATCACGGAAAATACTTTAGGGACGGAAAGGATATAATCGCCGTACATTACTTTCCTAAATTATAAATTATTGAATGCCATTCAAAACCAAACGTTCCACTGACCTCCGTTTTGGATTTTGCAGCCACCACAACCTTCTTCCTTTAAAACCCCCTGCCACTCCTTTTCTTCTTCCTCCCAGACAACGGTCAATGGCTTCCTCAGTTTTCTCCATCTTCTTCTTTGCCTTCTTTTTATTGATTTCTGTAGCATCTTCCAAGTTGCTTCTCTTTCCACTCACCCACTATCTCTCTAATTCCCAATTCAACACTAATCAAACCCACCACCTCCTCAAATCAACCACCGCTCGCTCCGCCGCCCGTTTCCTTCGCCACCACAACCGACAAGTCTCCGTCGCCCTCTCCCCTGGGAGTGATTACACTATGTCTTTCTCTCTGGGCTCTGCTCCTAAGAAGACAACCGTGACTCTTTACATGGATACTGGAAGCGACACCGTTTGGCTCCCTTGTAAACCTTTTACGTGTATTATGTGTGAGGGAAAATCCGACCCCAAAACCACGCCGCCACCGTATAATATATCTACCTCTGCTGCCCCTGTCACGTGCCAGTCACGTTCTTGCTCTGCTGTTCACTCCGGCCTCCCAACCTCCGACCTCTGTGCCGCAGCGCGCTGCCCTTTGGAATCGATCGAGATGTCGGAATGCAATAAGTTTTCTTGCCCGGCTTTCTATTATGCTTACGGCGACGGCAGCTTTGTAGCACGGATTTACACGGACACTCTTGAAATTCCGATGTCTGCGCCAACGTCTTTGGTGATACGGAATTTTACATTCGGCTGCGCTCATGAATCGCTCGGCGAGCCTATTGGTGTCGCCGGTTTTGGCCGTGGAGCGCTTTCTTTGCCGGCGCAGCTTGCTAATTTCTCACCTCATCTCGGCACTCAATTCTCCTACTGTTTAGTCTCTCACTCTTTTGACACAGACCGAGTCCGACAACCGAGTCCACTAATTTTAGGCCGGGTTGACTCTGGTTTCGGTGTAAACAAAGCGAAACGGGTCCGTGCTTCACGACTCGACGACTTCGCCTATACTCCGATGCTTGAAAACTCAAAACACCCTTACTATTACTACGTCGGTTTAGAAGCTATAACTGTTGGAAACCGCCGGTTACCAGCGCCGGAAAATATGAAGAAGATTGACGGAAAAGGCAACGGTGGTATGGTGGTTGACTCCGGTACGACTTACAGCATGTTACCCGAAATTTTGTATAACTCAGTGGTGTCGCAGTTTGGCAAATGGATGAAGTCGGGTTTGGGTTATAAACGAGCAAGAGGTGTCGAAGACCGGACCGGGCTTAGTCCATGTTTTTACGTTGATGGGCATCAGCCCGGACCCGGTACCAAACGGAAAGAGGCTGTACTTGTGCCTCAAATGGTATTGCATTTTGGGGGGAATTCCAGTGTGGTGATGCCTAGGAAGAATTATTTCTACGAGTTCATAGACGGCGGTGATGGAAAAGGAAAAGTGAAAAGAAAAGTGGGGTGTATGACTCTAATGAACGGTGGTTATTTTCCGGATTCGGGTGGGCCGGCGGGATTATTGGGGAACTACCAGCAACAAGGTTTGGAAGTGGTTTATGATTTGTTGAAGAAACGGGTCGGATTTGCTAGGAGAAAGTGCGCATCTTTATGGGATACCTTGCGCTGATTTTAATTTAGTAATTAATATGAGCTCTGGTTGACCTTGGGACTTGGGTAAGGTGAGATTGACCACACGTGTGGGGAATAAAATATGTAAATAACTAAATATGTTAATCTGGATAATATTGTACAGTACTCTGGTATGGTATGGGTTGGCATATCACTTTTTGCTATTGACACGCCACAGAGTTGAAGTCTGTGTACAAAAATAAATAACCCGGTACGTCGTCATTGTGGACTGGAATTATTCAAAAGTAAGTTAAGTTGAACATTGAACACAATCAAATACGAGGTTATAAACTTGATCATTAAATTGATCAAATAATAGTGTATGCTTTTGACCGCATGACAAAGCAATAAAAAGACGGGCTTGACTAAATAGGTATTAAAATATTTTAGATGGGATTGATTAGGTTTATTATAATAATAATAATATAAATTATCAAATTTAATAAATATTATATTAAATTACAATTAGTATGTTTTTTTCATTTCTTAATAACCATATTAGTTTTATTCCTAGTTAGTATTAAAGTATTTTAACATGGGATGGAGTGACTGAGCAGGTATTAAAATATTTAAGAATGAAGCTTGAGGTAAGTAATAGTGAACAATACATGATTGGTTTGTAAAGTGGTCGATGAAAGATTAGAATGTCAAATTATATTGACTTTGGTGACGTAATAGATGATGGGCTGGCCTTGAAAGCCCAAAAATTGGGATGAGTGTTGAAAAGAAAAGACAGCTGTGCTGAGGCTGTAATGCCGCTATGCTACAAACTACAAACTACAATGAATTTGTCTTAAAAGTTGCAACGATTCTCTCTCCTCCTATCATTCCTCCTAGGCCGATAAAGAACAAAATTAGTGGATAACTCTTTCTCAATTTTGTTGCTAAAAATATAGAGAAAATTACAAACATAATCAAAACTTTAAATTATCTTTTACTATTTAATAGCTAAAATTAGTCGTTAGCCAAAAATAATCAAGAAAATAATAGTTGATTAAATGTAACATCTCAAAATCATAGAAATTTATAATTTTCAAAAACAACCATTATCCATAATTGTTTACAAAAAAAAAAAAAAAAAAAAAAAAAAAAAAAAAATCCATTGTTTCAAAAGTAAAAATCATATCAGAGTTTTCTGAAAGTCAATATCAGAAAAATAGGAAGATGTGCACGATTAGCCCTTTCGTTTTCCCACAATCCTCTAAAGTACGTGAAATAATCAAGTGAAAACTATAAGTCAAAGCTTAATGAGTTTGCCCAAAGTACCATCACACAGCATAACAAACAAAAGCATGCAAATATGGGCATTCAACCTGACTTGACCGCATCCCAGGGCCTACAGTCTATCTGGACCGCTCTACGGGCCTTTGGTCTGAATAAACCGCCTCGTAGGGCCTACAGCCTATCTGGACCGCCACGTGTATTGACATTTAGCACAAAGCAAGATCGCCTCAACCCAACCACAGTATATCGACATATGTAACATGTAAACATAAACACAGATCCAACAAATACAGATGATCATATAGATCTACTAATTAGTCATATACTAGCATAATATTATCCTATAATCAGGATACATAATCTAGTGGGCCAACATTGGTGCCTTCGACCTATAAGTACAGTGATGAAAACTCAAATTTTAGCCCAACGAGTAGCAGAAAGTACACAACACCAAGTACAACTCCAAAACCGACTCTACCGATCACCTAAATGAAACTGATGACCTAAGCTTAGTTAATAATCCCAAAAGACCTAAAATACCCAAACTACCCTTAGGTCAACCTTGGTTAAAAGGTCAAGGTCAACAAAGCATCTGAGTCAACCCATCCGCGTCAACCCAGTCGAGTACATTGGGCTTCCTCTGCTGTAACACCTGTGTTTCTGGGCTTGTCATTAATAGCGATGTAATAGTCTAGGTAAACCTTTGTAACCCATCTTGAAATAATAAAGATGTATTATTTGAGTATTATGTGTTTTGTTCTTAGTTGTGTGACTTAATTAAATTAAGAATGAAAATAAGCGTCAAAATAAAATGTTAGATAAAGCCTATATATATATATATATATATATATATATATATATATATATATATATATATATATATATATATATATATATATATGGATAAGGTTGTAGTAGTTAAAACAAGGTTTCCGAATATATATAGAATGCCGAAATCCGAGTTATAACGAAGAAGTTATGACTTGTCGAAGTTTCACGACAAAACCGGCACGACGCTAAATGACGTAAAATGCGAAATTAAGATAGAAGGATATTTAGCCCTAGTAATCTAAACGAATGTTGTAGATTTCATTAAACCGAGAGCGTGCATAAAAAGAATGTCCAAATCTGACTTTGTATGAGGAAGTTATGATTTTTCGAAGTTTCGGCTTAGCAGTAGACAGCCCGAATACTCGATTTGAGATCGAGCGGTTTTTAGCCGAAACAATCTAAATGAGAATCGAAGATCTCGTCAATGGTAGTGCAACCATGTAACGCCCGGGTTTCAGGGCTAAGCATTTTTGTCAATGTAATAGTCTAGGTCAACTCTTGTAACTCTTTTTGAAATAATAAAGATGAAATATTTGAGTATTATGTGAATTATATGTGTTTATTATTTAATTATAAATGTATAATTAATAAAGAATAAAAATGAGCGTCAAAATTAAAGTGTGAGATAATCCCGATATCTCTACATAAAGTTGTAGAATATGTCTCAAGGTTTCCGTTCATATAAGGAACGCCGAAATCCGAGTTATAACGAAGAAGTTATGACCCGTCGAAGTTTCACGACAGAACCGGCACGATACCGGGAAGCGTGAATAGTGAATTTACGATAGAGCGAGATTTAGCCTTAGTGATCTAAACGAAAGTCGTAGAATATGTTAAAATAAGAACATCGATAAAAAGAACGCCCAAATCTGACTTCGTATGAAGAAGTTATGATTTTTCGAAGTTTCGGAATAGCAGTGTACAGTCCGAAATTCGAATATTAGATCGAGCGGTTTTTAGCCGACACGACCTGAACGAGAATCGGAGATCTCGTTAAGGGTAGCGTAACGAGAAAAAGATGGGTGAAAACGGATGTCGGATGAAGAAGTTATGAGGATTTAACGGACCAATCGTGTCCCGGCCCGTTAATAATATAAAATTTAAAATCGAGCCAAAATTAGCCGACGGAGTCTAAACGAAAGTTGTAGAGTACGTTCCCACCTTCGCGTGGATATAAAGAACGTCGAAAACGGAGGTCGTACGCGAAAGTTACGAATTTTTAAAGTTGAAGTGTGAAAATGCGAAGTCTGTTGCGAGGCTGATGACGTGGCTGCATCTGGGCCGCCCATCGCTGATGAAGGAACGCGCTTCGGATGATGACACCTGCCCTCGCTGTACGCTCCGCGTCCGAAGCCAGTACGCCCCGCGTACCCTCGCCCTTATCTCTTCCGGAGTGCTAGCCAGCTGGTCCGAGGTGGCGCTCCTATCCGATGACTACGCCCCGCGTAGGTCCGAGGTACGCCCAGCGTACCGAGGCCTCGCAGGGCTATAAAAAGGGGTCGATTTTCCTTCATTTCTCACACCTTTTTCACTTCTCTCTCTAACTTCTTTCTCTCTCTACAACCCCAAAACACCTCTAAACCCTAGTTAAGCCCCTTAGCACCCTAGGGAAGCCCCGAGGCTCCCGGAGTCCCGAGAAAAAGGAGTTTTTCGGTTTCGAAACGTTGCTCCAATCAAGTCCCGGTTCTCGATAAAAATCGTTGTAAGTGTGCTACGCTTACGCAATTTTTAATATAGCTTTCAAATAATTATAGGAATGTTATTAGGTCCTTAAAATAATTATTTGGGCTATTATTATGAGTTATATCGAGTATTATTAACGCTTAATAATACTCGGACTAATTAATTTGTCGCGGTTATCGTTAAACTAAACCCTAGTGGTATCGATACTAGGTTTTATCGAAGGAATATCGTTTTGAGAGTATCGAAGCGCTGTCCGAGTGCTGAGTCACCACCTAATCAGGTGAGTGCATAGTTACTTTCAACTTACACATAGATATGAAGTATTTTATATAAATTACGTGCTATGTGTGCATATTATCTGAATACTTGCTATCTATGCTAGATGAACGTTGTTATACATGTTTTCAATGATTTACACTGTATATGTATTTTATATCTACGAAAATGTTGGGGTAAAACATGGGTAGATGCAATAGGTGATGTGTGATAAAATGATGAGAGGCCTCGATGTTGATGTTGTTGATTCTGTCATCTAGCGGAGTATGGACGACGACCACGGACTCTTCTAGACAGTCCAGTGGAACACTAGCAGGCTCGCAACCTGTAGGTGTTTGTGAACAATGTGTTCACCGGTGTACTCCATCCCCCACATGGTTGCCTTTAGGACATTTATTGCTGAGGAATCCCCTTAGCAGTAGTGTCCGTCCCGATGATGATCCTTAGGCTAGGTCCCTTATGATAGGTGTTTAGGGACGTAAAGTGAGGATAACGGGAACGGGTAATCGGGTTATTGTTGATTGATGAAATTAATAAACTTATTTATTGTGGGTTGAAAACCCTATGTGCTCACCAGGCTCCCAAGCCTGACCCACTCAGTTTTATGTATTACAGGTAGTGGCGCATGAGCATAGGTGTGATGTTTTGGACGAGGGATTACGGATATAGGCCTATAGATATGAAATATTGTAGTAAGGCTTATATTGTACTGTTTATGCTTTTGATCTGTACGAACATGACATCCCGAGTCTTTTAATGAAATACATTTCTATGGAAATGCTTTTGATAAATCTTTATCATATTTTTGTTTTGGGACAAATTCCGCAACACTTTCATTTAAAATGTAACTCTGATTTTTAAACAAAGCATAAACAAACCGGTCTTTTCTGGCCGTGATTTTGGGGATGTCACAGTTGGTATCGGAGCATTAGTTTAAGCGAACTAGGAATTTGTAGGATTTCTAGACTTAAACTTAGGATGCTAAGCGATGATTGTGAGGTGTGAACACTAGCTTATTTTAGGAATTGTGCCTAAAATGCTTTTATGTGCTAAATGCTTTGTGCATGATATGTTGTTATTTGTTCGGATCTATGGTCTGTTGCCGACCGGATCTGGAAACCTTATGTGTTTAGGATTCTAAACGTACGACTACGATATTAGAACTAGCATGTAAACGTTTCGGAGTGATAAGGACGATTTAAACGTCTATCCTAAATAAAGATCTAAATTCACCTTATTCGGTGTATAGATCAAGATGGCAAGGACCCGTAGCGGAAACGTGAACGCGAATGGAGATAGGAACCAACCCCCAGTGGTTCAACAAATACCTGTTGTAGAAGAAGTTGCACCTGAGCCAGTCACGATGGCCGGAGTGCAAGCGATGATCCAGGCTATGTTGGATCGTCAAATGGAGGAAACTAGACGTTTGCTCCAGCAAAATCGAGAGGAAGGCACTATTCAAATCGAACAGCCCGAGTTGAACGAAGGGCAGACTAAGGAAGGAGACTACAGTGGAACTGTTGGTCGAGTCAACCAACCAATAGTTCAAGAAAATAACCAAGATGACGGATTCGAGAGAAATGGATGCAAGTACAAGGATTTTCAGACTTGCAAGCCATCGACTTTCACGAGAAAGGAAGATCCAATCGGAGTCATGGATTGGATCTCGGAGATGGAGTTAGCTTTCATGACATGCGGTTGCAGAGGGAAGCTACAGACCACGTTTGCAGTGCGTCAGTTTCGAGGAGGCGCTGTACGTTGGTGGAATACTTTGGGGAAGACTTTAAGCCCCAACAAACCCCTGGAACTGACATGGGCAGAATTTCTGGTACAATTCAAACGAAAGTACTGCTCAGCTCAAAACCTGCTTGAGCTAGAGAACCAGTTTCTAACCCTAAAGAAGGGGAGCATGTCAATCGATGAATACACGAACAACTTCACAGAAAAGATGGAATTTGCCTTGCGTCTTGTTCCGGACGAGCTGACGAAAATTGATAAGTACGCAAAAGGATTACCATGGGAGTACGCGGTGCCAGTGCGTCAGGCACCTACTTTGGAGGCAGCTATCTGGGCTGCCAAGTCTGTGGAGGATATGATTAAGGGAAGAGCTGCCAGCAAAGTCGAGGTTGGCGAGAAAAGGAAATTTGACGGATCCTCAAGGTCCGGTAAGAAGGGTAGATTCTCGAAGTTTGGTTCGAGAGGAGGAGGATCAGAAGCGAAGTGGTGTGACAAGTGCAAGAAAAAGCACTCTGGGAAGTGTGACGGAGGGGTCACTTGTTACAAATGCGGAAAGCCTGGGCACTATGCCAATGAATGCACGTTCACTAAGAAGGTCTGTTATGAGTGCAACGAGGAGGGGCACATTTCAAGGGATTGCCCGAAGAAGAAGGAGACGGGAAGACCCAACATACCACCGAAGCCGAAGGCAAGAGCCTTCCAGATGACGCTCGAGGCTGCAAAGGAGGCAGCGGACGTCGCTTCAGGTACCTTTCTTGTAAATGGTTTGCCTGCAAATATACTATTTGATTCCGGAGCCAACTACTCCTTTGTGTCGCATAAATTTGGTGGGAAATTAGCATTGCCTGTAGAAAAACTAGATAATACCCTGATTGTAGAAGTTGCCAGTGGCAAATTCGTACCTGTTAGTAATCGTATTAGGAACATCGTCATTGACCTAAACGGAAACGAATTCCACGAAGAGCTATTACCCATAGAGTTAAACGGTTTCGACATCGTTTTGGGTATGGATTGGCTTAGCGCTAACGATGCTGAGATTCAATGCCGAAAGAAGATAGTAAAGGTAAACCCACCCGGAAAAGAATCATTTATGGTGTACGGGGACAAATGCAGAGTGAATTCTGGAATCATCTCCCTGATGAAAGCCAGGAAATGTTTGTCAAAGGGATGTGCATCATACTTGGCATTCGTAATCGATGCCAAGGAGAAGAAAGAGGTGCAGAATATACCGGTTGTGTGTGATTATCCGGAAGTCTTTCCCGAAGATCTTCCCGGATTACCACCTGATAGACAAGTGGAGTTTCGTATAGACTTGTTACCAGGAACAACACCAATAGCAAAGGCACCTTACCGATTAGCACCGACGGAGATGAAGGAGCTCATGACGCAACTTCAGGAGCTGTTGGACAACGGTTTTATTCGACCTAGTTCATCACCCTGGGGAGCTCCGGTGTTATTCGTAAAGAAGAAGGACGGAAGCATGAGGATGTGCATAGACTACCGAGAGCTGAATAAGGCAACGGTGAAGAACAAGTATCCATTGCCGAGGATTGATGACCTATTCGATCAGCTGCAAGGTTCGAGCTACTTCTCAAAGATCGATCTTAGGTCAGGATATCATCAGCTGAAGGTGAGGGAGCAGGATATTGAAAAGACTGCATTCAGAACAAGATATGGACACTACGAGTTCTTGGTTATGTCATTCGGACTAACCAATGCTCCCGCAGCATTCATGGATTTGATGAATAGGGTTTGTAAACCATTCCTCGATAAATCTGTGATAGTGTTCATCGACGACATTCTCATCTACTCGAAAAGCCAAGAGGAGCATGGCAAGCATCTACGGGAGGTATTAGAAGTGTTGAAGAAGGAGAAGCTTTTTGCAAAGTTCTCCAAATGCGACTTTTGGATACGGGAAGTCCAATTCTTGGGTCATGTTGTTAACCAGGAGGGAATAATGGTTGACCCCGCAAAGATCGAGGCTGTAATGAAGTGGGAACGTCCAAAGAGTCCCACGGAGATTCGAAGCTTTCTAGGATTAGCCGGATATTATCGACGATTTATCCAAGGCTTTTCTTCGATAGCTGCTCCATTAACAGCTTTGACTCATAAAGGAGCCACATATACATGGAGTGAGAAACACGAAGAGGCGTTCGAGAAGCTAAAGAAGAAGTTATGCGAAGCGCCGATACTTTCTCTACCCGATGGAGTTGAAGACTTCGCAGTTTACAGTGATGCATCTGGAGTCGGGTTGGGTTGTGTTTTGACCCAAAGAGAAAAGGTGATAGCATACGCATCTCGACAATTGAAAGAACACGAAAAGAACTACCCCACTCATGATCTGGAGTTGGCAGCGGTAGTTTTTGCCTTAAAGATATGGAGGCATTACCTCTACGGCACGAAGTGCAAGCTCTTCACTGATCATAAGAGTCTCCAGTATCTCTTTAATCAGAAGGAGTTGAACATGAGGCAACGACGCTGGCTAGAACTTCTCAAGGACTACGACTGTGAGATACTTTACCACCCAGGTAAAGCAAATATTGTTGCTGATGCTCTCAGTCGGAAAGTCAATCTGGAAAGGAAAAGGCCAAGAGCGTTAAGAATTGAAGTCGTTTCGACGATTGTCGAAAGTATCAGGAAAGCCCAAGAAGAAGCTTTAGAGAAAAATGACCGAAAGGAAGAACGTTTGGGAAGAACGTTAGTGTTCGGTACAAACAGTCGAGGACTGAAGGTATTCCAAGATCGAATTTAGGTACCTAAGACGGGAGGAATAAGAGATCTTCTGATGGAAGAAGCACACAAGACCATGTACTCAATTCATCCCGGTAGCACTAAAATGTATAGGGACCTAAAACCCTACTACTGGTGGCCGACGATGAAGCTCGATGTTGCAAAGTATGTGGCCGAGTGCGTAACATGTGCGAGGGTTAAGGCACAACATCAGAAACCGTATGGGAGTTTAGAACCTTTACCTGTACCCATGGGTAAATGGGAAGACATCACCATGGATTTTGTGACTAAACTGCCCAGGACGAAGAACGGTCACGACATGATTTGGGTAGTCGTGGATCGTTTCACCAAGAGTGCACACTTCATAGCAGCCAACGAGAAGTGGTCTATGGATAAGCTCGCAAATGCTTACGTGAAGGAAATTGTAAGACTTCACGGTGTTCCTCTTACGATTGTATCAGATCGTGATAGTCGTTTCACGTCAAGGTTTTGGAGGAGTCTACAAGAGGAGTTGGGTACAAAGTTATGTTTGAGTACTGCTTACCATCCGCAAACTGATGGCCAGAGCGAAAGAACGATTCAGACACTGGAAGATATGCTGAGAGCATGTACCCTCGAATTCCAAGGAAATTGGGACGAGCACTTACCTCTGGTAGAATTCTCCTACAACAATAGTTTTCACTCAAGCATCAAGATGGCACCTTACCAAGCCTTGTATGGACAAAAGTGTCGTACGCCGTCTTGTTGGCTTGAAGCCGGAGAGAAGCAGTTTATGGGCCCCGAGATAGTCCATGAGACTGCTGAGAAGTTGAAGGTGATTAGGGAAAGAATGTTAGCAGTTCAGGATCGTCAGAAGAGCTATGCTGACAAGAAAAGACGACCGATAACCTTCGAGGTTGGGGATTCCATTCTGCTTAAAGTCTCACCATGGAAGGGACTTATACGATTTGGGAAACGAGGAAAGTTGAGTCCAAGGTTTATTGGACCGTTCAAAGTTCTTCAGAAGATAGGGAACCAAGCTTACAAGTTGGAATTGCCCGAAGAACTCAATGGTATTCATAACACTTTCCATGTGTGTTATTTGAGGAAATTCACGGGAGATGTTCCCGACATAATTCCAATCTCAGAGTTAAGGATGGATGAAAATAAAAGGCTGATCGAAGAGCCTGAGGCAATTGTTGACCGTAAGACTAAGAAGTTACGACGCAAGATGGTCGACTTGGTGCTAGTCCGACGGAAACATTCGAATGGGCCGAATCTCACTTGGGAAACAGAGGATGACATGATGAGTCGCTATCCACATCTGTTTGCTGATGCATGATTCCGAGACGTAATCATCCTAAGGGGGAGAAAATTGTAACGCCCGGGTTTCAGGGCTAAGCATTTTTGTCAATGTAATAGTCTAGGTCAACTCTTGTAACTCTTTTTGAAATAATAAAGATGAAATATTTGAGTATTATGTGAATTATATGTGTTTATTATTTAATTATAAATGTATAATTAATAAAGAATAAAAATGAGCGTCAAAATTAAAGTGTGAGATAATCCCGATATCTCTACATAAAGTTGTAGAATATGTCTCAAGGTTTCCGTTCATATAAGGAACGCCGAAATCCGAGTTATAACGAAGAAGTTATGACCCGTCGAAGTTTCACGACAGAACCGGCACGATACCGGGAAGCGTGAATAGTGAATTTACGATAGAGCGAGATTTAGCCTTAGTGATCTAAACGAAAGTCGTAGAATATGTTAAAATAAGAACATCGATAAAAAGAACGCCCAAATCTGACTTCGTATGAAGAAGTTATGATTTTTCGAAGTTTCGGAATAGCAGTGTACAGTCCGAAATTCGAATATTAGATCGAGCGGTTTTTAGCCGACACGACCTGAACGAGAATCGGAGATCTCGTTAAGGGTAGCGTAACGAGAAAAAGATGGGTGAAAACGGATGTCGGATGAAGAAGTTATGAGGATTTAACGGACCAATCGTGTCCCGGCCCGTTAATAATATAAAATTTAAAATCGAGCCAAAATTAGCCGACGGAGTCTAAACGAAAGTTGTAGAGTACGTTCCCACCTTCGCGTGGATATAAAGAACGTCGAAAACGGAGGTCGTACGCGAAAGTTACGAATTTTTAAAGTTGAAGTGTGAAAATGCGAAGTCTGTTGCGAGGCTGATGACGTGGCTGCATCTGGGCCGCCCATCGCTGATGAAGGAACGCGCTTCGGATGATGACACCTGCCCTCGCTGTACGCTCCGCGTCCGAAGCCAGTACGCCCCGCGTACCCTCGCCCTTATCTCTTCCGGAGTGCTAGCCAGCTGGTCCGAGGTGGCGCTCCTATCCGATGACTACGCCCCGCGTAGGTCCGAGGTACGCCCAGCGTACCGAGGCCTCGCAGGGCTATAAAAAGGGGTCGATTTTCCTTCATTTCTCACACCTTTTTCACTTCTCTCTCTAACTTCTTTCTCTCTCTACAACCCCAAAACACCTCTAAACCCTAGTTAAGCCCCTTAGCACCCTAGGGAAGCCCCGAGGCTCCCGGAGTCCCGAGAAAAAGGAGTTTTTCGGTTTCGAAACGTTGCTCCAATCAAGTCTCGGTTCTCGATAAAAATCGCTGTAAGTGTGCTACGCTTACGCAATTTTTAATATAGCTTTCAAATAATTATATGAATGTTATTAGGTCCTTAAAATAATTATTTGGGCTATTATTATGAGTTATATCGAGTATTATTAACGCTTAATAATACTCGGACTAATTAATTTGTCGCGGTTATCGTTAAACTAAACCCTAGTGGTATCGATACTAGGTTTTATCGAAGGAATATCGTTTTGAGAGTATCGAAGCGCTGTCCGAGTGCTGAGTCACCACCTAATCAGGTGAGTGCATAGTTACTTTCAACTTACACATAGATATGAAGTATTTTATATAAATTACGTGCTATGTGTGCATATTATCTGAATACTTGCTATCTATGCTAGATGAACGTTGTTATACATGTTTTCAATGATTTACACTGTATATGTATTTTATATCTACGAAAATGTTGGGGTAAAACATGGGTAGATGCAATAGGTGATGTGTGATAAAATGATGAGAGGCCTCGATGTTGATGTTGTTGATTCTGTCATCTAGCGGAGTATGGACGACGACCACGGACTCTTCTAGACAGTCCAGTGGAACACTAGCAGGCTCGCAACCTGTAGGTGTTTGTGAACAATGTGTTCACCGGTGTACTCCATCCCCCACATGGTTGCCTTTAGGACATTTATTGCTGAGGAATCCCCTTAGCAGTAGTGTCCGTCCCGATGATGATCCTTAGGCTAGGTCCCTTATGATAGGTGTTTAGGGACGTAAAGTGAGGATAACGGGAACGGGTAATCGGGTTATTGTTGATTGATGAAATTAATAAACTTATTTATTGTGGGTTGAAAACCCTATGTGCTCACCAGGCTCCCAAGCCTGACCCACTCAGTTTTATGTATTACAGGTAGTGGCGCATGAGCATAGGTGTGATGTTTTGGACGAGGGATTACGGATATAGGCCTATAGATATGAAATATTGTAGTAAGGCTTATATTGTACTGTTTATGCTTTTGATCTGTACGAACATGACATCCCGAGTCTTTTAATGAAATACATTTCTATGGAAATGCTTTTGATAAATCTTTATCATATTTTTGTTTTGGGACAAATTCCGCAACACTTTCATTTAAAATGTAACTCTGATTTTTAAACAAAGCATAAACAAACCGGTCTTTTCTGGCCGTGATTTTGGGGATGTCACAAACTATAAAAAGACAGACGAAACGGACGTTGGATGAAGAAGCTATGAATTTCGAACGGAGTTTTCCTGTCCCGGCCTACTAAAAATAATATATTTATAATATATTAAAAATAAAGTCAAAATTAGCCAACGGAGTCTAAACGAGAGTTGTAGAGCATAATCTCACCTACGCGTGGATATAAAGAACGTCGAAAACGGAGCTCGTATGCGAAAGATATGAATTTCTGAAGTTCGGGGCACGAACTTCCACCCCTGTCAGAGCTCACGAGGTGAGCATTAAGTGGCTCACGAGGTGAGTAGATGATGGATGTCTTCCAGGGCAAGTGGCCATGACGAACGCAATGACGTATCGAGCTCACGAGATGAATATTAGAAACTCACGAGGAGAGAATTAAAAACTCACGAGGTGAGTTTAGCATTTTTTCCCTATAAATAGAATTCAAGGGTCAGCCAATTTAGGTTGCTCATCTCTTACTCTCCCACTCCCGATACTCTCTCTAAGCCCTATTTTAACCCCCCCTCCCCCCGAAGCCCCGATATCATTCCCGAGACCCGAAGCGAGTCTCGAAGCCCGAAGATCCCGAGAAGAAAAGAGTTTCTGAGTCGAAGCTCTGCCTGCGAGAAGCCCGGTGTGTGAAGATCTTCCAGATCTACCGAAGAATACTACTTCTGCAAGTCGTAGTGTTGTCTGATCATCTTCTTATCAAATGAGTGTGTAGTTACTTTCTTCAAACGCATAATTACGAAGTATTTTATACGAAATACGTGTTATGTGTATATTTTGTTGTTATATGTGTGAATGTATATTCACTTTCTTCTATCTCATATATATGATTTATTCTCTATGAAATACGTGTTATGTGTATGTATCTCATCTGTTGTTTGAAATATGTATTGAATGAGAATGTTATACAGGTTTTAAACTATGTATAATATATATATATATATATATATATATATATATATATATATATATATATATATATATATATATATATATCTACTAATATGTTGGGTAGAACATGGGTAGATAGTTGGTGTGTGATAAACATATGAGAGGCCTCGATGTTGTAGTTGTTGATCTAGTTATTCAGGGGAGTATGGATAACGACCACATACTCTTTCTAGACAGTCCTGTGGAACGCTAGCAGGTTCATAACCTGTAGGTGTTGTGAACGATGTGTTCACCGGTGTATTCTATCCCCCTTATGGTTGCCTTTAGGATATCTATTGTTGAGGAAACCCCTTAACAGTAATGTTCGTCCTGATGAAAATCCTAGATTAGGTCCCTTGAGATAGATGTTGTTTTAGGGACATAAAGTGAGGATAACGGGAATGTGTAATCGGGTTATTGTTGGTTGGTGAAATTAAATATAATTATTTGTTGTGGGTTGAAAACCCTATATGCTCACCAGACTCCCAAGTCTGACCCACTCAGTTTTATTTGTATTACAGGAAGTGGCGCAAGGGCGTAAGATGGATGAATCATCGAGTTGTTTTGTTTACAAGTCTGTATATGTATATATTTGTTGAATGACTTGTAGTTTTATCGTTTATGCTTTTATGGTCTGTATCGGAACATGACATCCCGAGTTTTGATTATATAATGAAAATGCATCTCTTGATGAAATGCTTTGATAAATATTATTTTATCATATTTTGTTTTTGGGAACAAATTCTGCAACTCTTTTAAATCAAAAGGATTTACTCTGAAATTATTTTAAAAAAACTTAAATGAAATAGGTCTTTTCTGGCCGTGATTTTGGGGATGTCACATCTGCTGTATGCGGGGTGTACTCCTCTTGACCAAGAATTCGTGGATTTGACCGCGTACGTGCATCATACCATCTGGTACGCCCCAACGTATGCACATGGTCACCTCAACTTCTTATTAAGAGCTTAACACATCAAGTCCTTACGTCCAAGTCCAGATCTAAGCCCAAAAAATCATTCTAAGTCATAAAGTTTCCAACTTTATGACTGTAACGTCCCAAAAATATGATCCAAAATTTTCATTTTTAATTTAATAAAACAGTATTCCAAAACATATTCCATACAAATCAAAAGAAAATAAGTATTTCAAACATTATGTCAAATCAGAGTAATATCTTTAAAGTGGAATCCATGTGGTGTGTGCGATGCAGTCATCCCGAGCTTTTCCCCTTGGAACCGGAAGTACCTGAAACATAAACTGAAAACCTTAAGCACAAAGTTTAGTGAGTTCCCTAAACTACCCCATATCATATA
The DNA here is from genome assembly GCF_051521515.1 of Lactuca serriola. NCBI lineage: Eukaryota > Viridiplantae > Streptophyta > Magnoliopsida > Asterales > Asteraceae > Lactuca > Lactuca serriola. Next base: position 213,729 of record NC_136410.1, on the reverse strand, counting down.
TAATAAATCATCTTATGGGCCCCCGCCCTCCCTCAGACCCCGCCCGGTATTGAGTCACACTCGGCTTCGGGCCCCACTCGGTATATAGATTTGTTATTCTTAGGCCCCACCTGACATTGGTCCCCGCCCATTATTCGTATACGATATATCACACATAATCATGCTAACACATACAATGATCATAAAACAATAACATACGAGTCAGTCATCGGGCCTCGCATGACGTCGAGCCCCGCCCGATATACATAGAAGCACGTAACACATGCAATGGTCATGCAGACTCCTAGCATCCTAACATACAAAAATAGGGCCAACATTGGTGCCTTAGACGTGCTAACCCAGTGAGGAAACTCACCTCGAATGCTGAATGTCACAAAAGAACCCAAGCCACTGTCCTGACGACTCCCCGTGCTATCAGTACAAAATAACACCCAATTAATATTTAGGCTTCAATCCATAACCATAAGCCCAATAATCCATACTAGGGTAAAAGGACCATTTTACCCCTCACTTAGTTTGGCCCAAGATTAAGGCCCAAACTCAAAATCTCAAAGGCCCAAATCCAAATAATCAACCAAAACCCACTTATGGCCCAATTTTCTAAATTGGACCCAAACCCCTTTATGGTCCGTACCCTAAAGCCCAACAATTTTCCTAGTCCAAACTCTCAGCCCAAAAGCTTGATTCTAGATGGCCCACTAAGGCCCAAAGCAACAAGGTCCAAAGAAGTGACCTAACCGAAGCCCAAAACATGCAAAGCCCAACAGACTGAGTACGCGAGGCATATTCAAATGTACGCTAAGCGTACACGCAACCTGGGTTGTACATAGCATGTACAGACTTGTACGCCCAACGTACGAAGCCATTAAGCCAAAATTAGTCTTAAGCTCTTAATTCTTAAGACCAAAAGCCCAAAACACGGATCTAAGTCCTAAAGTCACTGACTTGGTGACTTTGCATGCCCCAAAGATCGCAAACTCAAGATATAGCATAATACTTTCACAAAAATGGCATAAAATCATGCATGGATGGATCTAAACCTTAAAGGTGACAACTTTATGCATCTAGAACCTCAGAAACACCAAGAGTAGCAACTCAAAGCTCATGAAGTGGTATCAAACAACTAGATCTCATTTATGGGCCAAAAAGGAACAAAACGCAAAGGATAGTAATTATGTAAGTTGTCCAACATTCAACATGTTACTATCACATTTGAATGTGTGATTTGAGATGTATTCTTATTAGCCCCATAACTTCTATAGGGAATGTGATTGTAACAGTCAGAAAAATATTGGGATGCACCCTTTCTAATATAGTCCCATAGTAAGAATTAGAGATGTAATTTTATCGATCTCATGTTCGGGATGTATCTATTCTATGTTAGTTCCATGTTGGGTATTTTCGGGAATGAATGATGTATGAAGTACAAAGGATAGGATATACTTAAGAAGCAAATCAATCAGTATAGTATAGTTTCCATTTCAGGAAGTCTGGGACTCTTGGTTTTGTATTGTTTGGGTGTTACATGGTTAAAACTCATAGATAATAAATAATATTTCAAATACATAATCCTTACCCTCTGAGAACTTCAGTTGTGGCAGCTTGCATATTAGATATGAGTGTGAGAATGGTTGTCATTGTGCGTCTTTCAGGAATGGTTGTTGGGTTTGCTTGGCGACTAGACATCCCTCACAAACCTGTGTGGGATGGTGGATTCTTGGCACTCCTATCACCGATTCTTTCTCCACCATGGACTCGATCAAATGAAAGTTTACATGCCCCAGCTTTGCATGCCAAAGCCATGCAACATCGTCTAAACTTGCATTGAGACATATTGGTTGTGAGGTGTGAAGTACAATCTTGTACAACCTATTTTTTGAGCGTTGTACCTTCATGATCAACTGATTTCTTACGTCATGAACTCTCAAAAGTTCATGAAGCATTTCAATCTTGTACCCCACCTCTGTTATTTGACCAAGGCTGAGTATATTACTCTTCAAAGTTGGGATGTAATATACTTCATATATGATTTGGTGCTCCTCGCTTTTACACTCTAACAAAACTGTTCCTCTTCCTTTGATTTGCACTTTGGATCCGTCCCCGAATCTCACTTGCCCTGTTATTCTTTCATCAAGTTTTGCAAACTACTCTGGCATCTCTGTCATGTGATTGATGGCCCCATTATCCAAGTACCATGTATCCTTCTCATTCCCGTTTGTTGCTGGGAAAACTGTCTTCATTAAGCAATACCTAGTGATCTGTATCTTCACCCCCATACAGTTAACAGAAAAGCCTGTACGTGTGTGAGATTAACACCAACTTCCTTCCACTTGGGATTTGGGCACTTTGATGCAAAATGCCTAAACAAGTCACAGTTGGGCACTTTATGTGACTTTTGACTCTTCTTTTTCCTTGACGGTTGTTGGTATGGCGTGATTGTTGAGGATTGCCTCGACCTCCTCTTCCACGATAACCTCCTCAACCTCCCCTCTCACTGTGAGAGGAGTCACGACCTCTTCCACCTGTAGTAGGATGCATGATGATCTTAAAGTGCAAAAATACAACATCAGTGAAACTGATGTTGTATATATTCTATTGATTGTTATTTGTAGAAAGCAGTTGAGGGATATTTTCAATTCTAGTGTACTTGATGAAACAATTATGCATATATCGAACACGTTCATGAGCAATGGGAGACCTTATCACTGGGTGGATTATTTGATGCCCAAGGCAGGCAGGCGCGTCACTAAACTACATCAACTCATGGGGGAGAGACGAGCAGTTTTATCAAGGTACTTCTTTCTAGTACAGTTACAGTGGTTTAGTAAGTGTAATTTGGTTTTTTTTTGTTTTGTTTTGTAGTTTTGAATTTGGGAATATTCTAGAGATGTCGCTGAAAAAAGTGGTGGATGGATTGATGGACATGAAATTATAGTTTGGTATTGGTGTTGGTGGTGATGGGAGTTTGGGTATACCGCTTGCCAAACTTATTCCACGCGTTGTACAAATTAGTCCGTTGCTGCTGGTGTTGATGTCGGTGTTGGTGGTGATGGGAGTTTGGGAATATATATAGTCCTTTATTGTATATATGATCTTTATTTTAATCATTTATATTATGTAACTTGAATTATTACACGTTTGATCCTTATTTTACATATTTATATAGAGTATGTATTCATATTTTAATATTAAATAAAACGTATTATTTTTCAAAAAATATTAGTTAGTAGTCTCGAGCACTTAATACCATTCGACTAAATAGTTTTTTTACCACTCAATATATAGAATGGTCAATATATTTTTAATTTTTCTACACTAACTTATGACTTAAAATAAATGTCATTTCATCAATATTCACCTCCAAATAAAAGATTTTCAGTGGTTTAGCTTATTTAAATAGTTTTTTTTTTAAATTAACTAACATATCATCATCTATCTAAAATGTTTTAAAAAAACAATATCTTTTAATTAGTCAATTTTTTAAACATAAATCATATTTTAATACGATCGTACAAAAAAAAAACTATATTCATTCTTTATTTATATAAGGCTGAGATGTACATGTGATGAAATTGTATTGACCACTTAATAATATATATTGACAAGTTGGGTCTAGCACACTTAGAGCATCTCCAACTCACTCTCATTCTCCATTGTTTTCTCCATTTCTTCCCTCATTTCTCTCCAACCCTACCCCATTTTGAGGGAAATAAATAGTATAACACCGTATTTGGTGTTATACTATTCATTTCCCCCAAAATGGGGATGAACTTTGAGTTGTCGATTTTAGTCCCTCGTTTTATATATTTATACATTTCTGGTTTTTTTACCTACTAATTATTATTTAAATGTAATATTTAATACTTATAATATTGTGTTATATATTAAATTATATTATTTAATTATAAATATAAATTTTCTTTTTGTTTATCAAATTCATATTAGAATTTAAATACATATTGAAATTTTTAAAACACAATAACGTATTTTACAAAAGCTTATAATTACGTATTATATATATAATATTATTTATTTAATATTATTGTAATGAAAAAAATATAGATTATATATTTGTTAAAACCAAATTAATAGAAGGGGTGTATCTGACAATTTATATAAGTTAAAAGAATTATTTTATACTTTTTGGAGGTAAAAATTGGGTAAAAAATAGAATATGGTTGGAAATAAACACTATTTACCCCATTTTTATTTCATTTTTTAAAGAAAAAATAGTAGGTTAGAGATGATTTTAGCCAACACGATGTCTAACAAAGAGATCTTGGGTTCTATCTCAAACATATACTATCCAGCTGTACCAAAAAAAAAAAAAACTAATTAATTAGTTAACTAATAATATATATTGAATTTCAAAATAAAAAATTTATGTAGTCTAATAGTATTAAGGGGTCAATTAAAAAAACGTCTATAATAATAAGTTATAAAAAAACTTCTAGAATATTCTCTTATTTAGCCCATCATGCCATAAAAATAAAAAACAAAACAAAACAAACATGTTTATGCTTTCTTTTGAATACATTGAAATAATAAGTTTCAAGTTTTGTTTTCAAAAACAACATTTTAAATCATATGGTGATTTATACATTCTCACTGATTAAAAGTATTACTTGATTAAGACTCAAACAAGTAAAGCAACATATTTTGTCATTTGTAGTGTTACGGGCCTTATACTTTAATATTTACCATATTTGTGATTTTCTACCAAAACAATAACTTTTGATCGGAGGAAAAACTAACCACCTAGTATTTTGTTTATTTTTTAAACCATTTCAGATATTAATTATACCTAACAATCATACATTTACCGACATACATCCATAATAATATACAAATCATAGACATACATCCATAATAATATACAAATCATACATTTACCGACATACATCCATAATAATATACAATGATGGTTTGCATATCTATAATTAAAGATCATGGTATTTTATCATATAATTTGTTTTATATTTTCACTTTATTCAAATTTATATTGCATTGTACAAAATCATGACTTTATCAAATATCTATACATATGCAGATCGAATATTCATAACAATATATATACTAATTTCCACTAACCATTATATAATTATAGACTAAACTTCCATCTTGTAAATTAATAATTTTTTTGCAAATCTTTGATTAGTCATTATGATTAAAATTATCAATAGTATTTTTCTTTTTCAATCGTGGTTTCCACAAGTATTACTCTAATCTAGTAAGTTAATAAAATACATCTTTTCCATCATAAAATATTCATCTTAAACAATAAATAGTTATAGCATCTAACAAAATTAAATTCAGAAGTATTCTAAGATGATAGGTGATCGATAATTGCCTCCTCCAACATGAACTGACTACATGTTTAAATTTGATAAGCATAAAGTTATGATTCCTCTCATCTTAAGATAAATATGATATGTGATTTGACATGTAACATAAAGAATATATTTCAAACAACTAAAGACTAAAATATTACTGGCCTTTGGGTTAAAGTTGCAAAAATATTTTAAGTTTAATAACATGAGTTTTTTTAACATTTTGGTTTTTTCATTCAGGCTAAAGACTTTAAAAAATAAACAACTTTTTACTTGACCGCAAACATTTAGCCTACATCTTTTTCTTAAGATATGGTTCGCAGACTTGCCTTATAAAAAAATACAACGCCTAAATAATTAGAGAAATCTCTTAATCATCGTCTTATTGCAAGAAGCAAGTGGGAAGCTTGTACATATCGAAAAAATTCTAAGACCACACAATCCAATACCTTATATAATTACTAGCTAAATAAAAGGTTTTATATATTACCATCTATTTTTGACAGGAACTGAAACATGAAAAGCTAAAGCTTCAAACTTAGTGAAGGGAAAGGGAAAGGGAAAAAGAAAAGGACAAGCAACAACATACAAGTCTCTATATAATATTTGGTGGTACAAGTAGAGAAGATTTACATGTTTGTGTAGAGCAGAGTGAAGAAAAGTTCAACTTGGGGAATGTTTTGAATGATATGAGTAAACTTATTCCGGCTGGGTTCCTCCAGCAGCAGCGGACTAATCTGTGCAATGCGTGGAATAAGTTTGGCAAGCGGTACCCCCAAACTCCCATCACCACCAACACCAAACTGTAACTTCATGTCCTCCATCAATCCCTCCACCACTTTTTTCAGCGACATCTCTAGAATATTCCCAAATTCAGAACTACAAAATCAAAAAAAAAAAAAAAACAAATTACACTTAGTAAACTACTATAAGTTGTAACTGTACTAGAAAGAAGTACCTTGATAAAACTGTTCGTGTCTCCCCCATGAGTTGATCTAGTTTAGTGACCCGACTGACTACCTCAGGCATCAAATAATCCACCCAGTGATGAGGTCTCCCATTGCTCATGAATGTGTTCAATATATGCATAATTGTTTCATCAAGTACACTAGAATTGAAGATATCCCTCAACTGCTTTCTGCAAATAACAATCAATAGAATATATACAACATCAGTTTTCACTGATGTATTTTTGCACTTTAAGATCATCATGCATTCGAGTTGATGATCTTGTATCAGCCACTTAATTCTATTTATTATAACCAAACCAACAGCACTAGCACTGACGGGAGAGTGTTAGCTATAAAGCTACCCTCCTAACCAACCATATCATATCTCATTCCAATCACATGAAGGCAGGCTAAAGTTAATTATTATTATTAGAGTAAATTACACGAATGGTCCCTATGGTTTGGGGTAATTTGCGCGCTTGGTCCCTAACTTATTTTTTTAACTCGGAAAGTCCCTATTGTTTTTTTTGTTACGCGCTTGGTCCCTACTTTTTGTTTTTGTTACGCGATTGGTCCCTATCTTATCTAAAAAAACTATTATTTAAATAGGAAAAAATGGTAGGATAGGTAAGGTAAGGTAATGGGGGTTGGGGTTGGGGTGTGTTTATTTAAATATTTTAAAAAATCAAGGGCAAAATAGTTTTTTTAGGTAAGACAGGGACCAAACGTGTAACAAGAACAAACAGTAGGGACCTTCCGAGTTAAAAAAATAAATTAGGGACCAAACGCGCAAATTACCCTAAACCATAAGGACCATTCGTGTAATTTACTCTTATTATTATTGTCCCTCAAGATGATCCCTGCAACAAACTCTAACTAAAATTATCGTCTACAAAAATACCCAACCAAAATCAAACCTCTTTTTGAAATCAATTATCAACAACTTTGCAGATAATCAAAATCAAATTTGATCAACAGACAAAACATAATTTTTCTTAAAATAACTAAAGATCCGATATCCAGACCAAAGCTCAAGATGTCAATAGTGGAATCACACACACAAACAAAAAAGTAATAGTAATCTGAATCTAAATCTTGTAGGTCAAAATTCAAATAAAGGCTCTCCTAGTACAGCTAGAAGAGGCCGTGGCTCCTTTCACCGTGAGAGGGGAGGTCGAGGAGGTTATCGTGGAAGAGGAGGTCGAGGCAATCCCCAACAATCACGACATACCAACAACAGTCGAGGAAAAGGAAGCGACAAAAGTAAATTAAAGTGCCTCAACTGTGACTTGTTTGGGCATTTTGCATCAAAGTGCCCAAATCCCAAGAGGAAGGAAGTTGGTGTTAATCTCACACACATACAGGCTCTCTGTTAATTGTATGGGGTGAAAATACAGATGACTAGGTATTGCTCAATGAAGACAGTTTTCCCAGCAACAAAAGGGACAGAGATGCCAGAGTACTTTGCAGAACTTGATGAAAGAATAACAGGGAAAGTGAGATTCGGGGACAGATCCAAAGTGCAAATCAAAGGAAGAGGAAGTGTAAAAGCGGGGAGCACATCTGAAGTATATTACATCCCAGCTTTGAAGAGTAATATACTCAACCTTAGTCAAATGACAGAGGTAGGGTACAAGACTGAAATGCTTCATGAACTTTTGAGAGTTCATGATGTAAGAAATCAGTTGATCATGACGGTACAACGCTCAAAAAATAGGTTGTACAAGATTGTACTTCCCACCTCACAACCAATATGTTTCAATGCAAGTTTAGACGATGTTGCATGGCTTTGGCATGCAAAGCTGGGGCATGTAAACTTTCGTTTGATCGAGTCCATGGTGGAGAAAGAATCGGTGATAGGAGTGCCAAGAATCCACCATCCCACACAGGTTTGTGAGGGATGTCTAGTCGCCAAGCAAACCCGACAACAGTTCCCGAAAGAAGCACAATGGAAAGCAAGGAACCCTCTGGAGTTGGTACATGCATCTTTGTGATCCAATAACGCCCCAAACTCTAGGTGGTAATCGATATTTCCTTCTCATAGTAGATGACTACAGCAGATACATGTCGATGATGAAAATCAAGAGTGAAGCACTAAGCATGTAATCAGGAGGGATTAAAAAGGCAATTGACGACCCCATATTCCCCACAGGAGAAGGGAGTAGTAGAGCGCCGAAATCAAACGATTCTTGAAGTCACAAGATCTTTGTTGAAGGCCATGGAAGTGCCAGAAAAACTATGGGGGTAAGCCATACGCCATGCAGTTAAAATACTCAACAAAGTTCCAATAAAAGGAGTCAAGGATATGACCCCATATGAAGGTATACATGGGAAGAAACCAACACTTGAACACTACAAAGTGTTTGGTTGTGTTGCTCACGTGAAGCTGCCATCAACCCAACTCATAACGCTGAGCGGTAGAAGTGAGAAAATGGTTTATCTATGAAACGAGGAAGAAACAAAAGGGAATCGTTTGTACTACCCTAATCGGAAAAAAAAAAATTATGTATCAAGGGATGTTATATTCTAAGAAAAAAATGGGATTAGGCTAAGGTGCAATGTGAAGGCCCAAAAAACTGTCGTGGGGAACGATCCAGTATAAGGGGAGATAGGAAGCCCTAACCCGCAGTCTAGTGAAAGTCATTTACAAACCGACATCACGCGGTCAATCGCAAGCGGGCAACGAGTAGGGTGAATCACCAAGCACCTTTGCAGATACCTTATCTACATCCCTAGTGTAGACAAGGCAACATACGACGACACACCAGTCCGTGGTTTCACGATCCCTGACCGATATATACGAACAAACGCAAGCCTTGCAAGATGATTCGGAAGTTCTAATGTATGCAATGCAGGTGAAGAACCCACCACTTATGAAGAAGCGTCAAGTGATGAAGAGTGGAGAACCGCAATGAAACAGGAACTGGAATCGGTCGAGAAGAATGATACATGGAAACTAACACATCTTCCCAAAGGGCATAAGGCAATAGGGCTGAAGTGGGTGTTTAAATTGAAGAAGGATGCAGAAGGGAAAATAACCAAATACAAGGCAAGAATTGTGGCAAAGGGTTATGTACAGCAAAAGGGTGTTGATTTTGATGAAGCTTTCGCACCAGTGGCACGTTTGGAAACAATACGAACATCGTTGGCTTTGGCTGCGAGTGAAGGATGGAAAGTCCATCACTAGGACGTAAAATCTGCCTTCTTAAATGGGATTCTATAAGAAGTATATGCCACACAACCAACCAGTTTTCTTATTGCAGGAAAAGAGAGCATGGTATACAAGTTGTACAAGGCTCTCCGCTCTTCTATGGTTTACGTTAGGCTCCAAGAGCTTGGAATGATAGACTTGATAAAACATTGAAAGAGATGGAATTCCAAAGATGTCCCCAAGAGTATGATGTGTATAAACTCCAGAAGTCAAACAAGTCTTTGATTGTCGGGGTCTATGTGGACGATATGATTGTGACAGGTTCAAGTGAAGAACAAATGGTTGGGTTTAAGTTCACCAAGACAAGGATGGCATCACAATCGGTCAAACACAGTATGCTAAGAAGATTCTACAAATAGCAAGAATGGGAGAATGCAACCCATCACATTACCTAATGGAACCACGACTGAGTTTGACTAAAGATGAAGATGAAGTGCCGGTTAATGCTACTGAGTACGGACGTCTTACTGGAAGTCGTCGCTCATTCACTCGAGACCAGATTTGAGCTACTCAGTTGGAGTAGTAAGCAAATACATGTAGTCACCAAAGGAGAGTCATCTCAAAGCAGTCAAACATATTTTAAAGTATATAAAGGGGACAACCAACGTTGTTTTAGTGTACAAGAAAGGTGGTCATAGAAACCTTATTTGATTCGGTGACAATAGTTATCGAATGGATATTGACGGTAGAAAGGGTACAACAGGAATGATTTTCTATCTATCTGGAAATCCAATCACATGGTTGTCCCAGAAACAACACATTGTGACTCTATCTTCTTGCGAGGCGGAGTTTATGACAGCAACTACGAAGCATGCCAAGCACTTTGGCCAAGGAGTCTACTAAAAGAGTTGACCGGTTGGAAAGAAGAACATGTCAGGATGTATGTAGACAACAAATCAGCCATAGCCCTTATGCAAAATCCAGTCTTTCATGGGAGAAGCAAGCACATTGACACCAAATTCCATTTCATACGAGGTTGTATGAAAGGAAACAGATTGAGGTGAAGCATATCAGTGGCGAAGAACAAAGAGCAAACCCCTTAACAAAAGCTTTGCCCATACTTAAGTTTATAGAGATGAGGTACCTTTTAGGACTTATAAGGCTTGAGGACAAAGTTCAAAATTAAGGGGAAGTATGTGGGAAAAGTAATTTCGACTTGGTCTCTTAGTTGACCTAGTCTAAAGGAATAAGTGGCTTAGTTGCCACCTTGTTAGGAACACATGATTTTACTCTTTAAGCTTTTCTGTTTTACCTTTGCATATTCTTTAAAGCAGTGTAAGTCTCTTTGTTTTAGTATCAGAAGTAAGAAAGAAGAAAACTGGGAATCTTTTCCCTCCATCTCTGTGTTTTTACCCTGTTTGGGCGTAAATTTATTGATCAGAAAAAGGGCCTGAACCAACAAATCTGAAGGGGAGATATCTCATAAACTGATAGCAACTATCCCATATCAAACTAAAGAGCACAAACCAAACATATCAAAATTATTTTAACAAAAGAAACCCAACACAAGCCACTAGTATTTCCTGGCTCAGTTGAAAACAAACAAAAAAGAAAAGCCACACCTGATAGCAACCTCAAGTCATGCCAAGAAACTAACTATATATTGCCTGATTGAGAACTGGATTGGATGATCAATGGCATTATATGGGATGCTGAAATAACCTATTCTCCGATAACCCAAGAATCTAAGAATCAGACAAGTGAAACTAATTGACCGACTATGACTGGTAATCGAGTAATTAGCTAGAAACTAAACCCAAAGCAAAAATTGGAAAAAAAAAAAAACACGGGGTCAACTGAATCAGACTACAAATTCCTGAAATCAATTGTGTTTGTATATGCACAAAACCCAAGAAATAGATTATTCTTGAAAAGGGGTCAAATGCACTTGTAACTTCCAAGACCTTGACCACTTTTCCTGAAGTCAGCTCTAAAAACTTATCAAAGACCAAGTTGTTGGCAAACTATTGATAACATGGATGATGTCATCTTTTGACTTATTTTGTATTCATGCTCTTATCCATGATGTGTTAATGAAAACAAAGATTTAGGTTGATAGAGAGCTTCTTAAATGCTAATTGTGGAGGGAAGAGTATTGTAATAACCAACTTAATAAGAGTTTGTGTTTTCATGAAGACTAATGAAAGTCATGACTTTGAACAAATCTCACTATTTATCCAAGAAAGTAATGATGTTTAAGATGGTTGGAAGAGCTTTAAAATTTGTACTTTGCTTGTAGTTGATTTCAAATGATAGATTGAGCTTCAATAAAAAAAATGATTGTAAAGGATGTACAAAATCCATGTTAAGCCTTATAGAAGTTGAAACCCTGCCTAGATTAAGCAATGGTGAACTTGCAATGGCGAGAAAACTAAAGCATATTACTATTAAGGCGAGTAATTGTGTAAGTTGTCCAATAGTCAACATGTTACTATCACATTTGAATGTGTGATTTGAGATGTATTCTTATTAGCCCCATAACTTCTATAGGGAATGTGATTGTAATAGTCAGAAAAATATTGGGATTCACCCTTACTAGTCTGGTCCCATAGTAAGAATTGGGGATGTAATTTTATCCATGTCCGGGATGTATCTATTCTATGTTAGTTCCATGTTGGGCATTTTCAAGAATGAATGATGTATGAAGTACAAAGGATAGGATATACTTAAGAAGCAAATCAATCAGTATAGTATAGTTTCCATTTCAGGAAGTCTGGGACTCTGGGTTTTGTATTGTTTGGGTATTATATGGTTAAAACTCATAAATAATAAATATTATTTCAAATACATAATCCTTACCCTCTGAGAACTTCAGTTGTGGCAGCTTGCATATTAGATATGAGTGTGGGAATTCTCTGACTTGAAAGAAAATCAGCACTCGTCAAAAACAGTTGTTCGTCGCTTCTATCCATCGGTTCGCCATCCTCCTGTAAAAAAAAAAAACAAAATTCTAGTTTCATGAAAATGGCAAGAATTCGGACGAAGAAATAGATCATGAGACAATTATTATCAAATAATTCTCATTCCCTATGTTCTGCTTCTGTATTAAATATTTAATAGCCACCTTGTAACATTAGTCAATGTTAGCTTGGATGATACATACAACTACTTCTAGTTTGACACCCACAAGAAAAAGATTGGTGTGTGGTTCATTCAATTATTGTATCAGAGAATCGATGTGTTTGGTTTTGTTATCATATGCATAACTTGGCCTCCCGCTTTATTTTTGAGGGTTTTGTGTTCGAGTTAAATGCTACATTGAGTAATAGTTTTGGGAGGTAGTTATCTCTTGCCCTCCCTCTTCTAACCAAATCACTTTCTTCCGAATATGATTTATCTTTAAAATTTATTGAGAAAAGACTTGTTGATTTTCAATTATTTGTAGTTACTTCTCATCCTTAGTTTTATCAAACCAGTCATCGACTTATTTCTTATTAGAGGAGTATATAAAATATTAGGTTATCAATCACTTGAAACACTTTGCCTTTGAGTATGATATCTAGTCTATTCTTAACAAACTATATGATCACTTCCATATACAATAGCACCGTGCATCTCGCTTATACTAAAGGCCTATTACATTTCATATCTTCTAAACAATGGAGAGAATATATATACAAAATTTGGTAAAAAAACACAATTTAAATATAAAGAAAAGAAGCATAACTATACTTTAAACCTAAAGTTATTATGGAAGTTTAAATTTTTGCCAAACTTTTGTTTAATGGTTCATGGTTGCCCCAAAACTAATAGTAACAAAAAAAATCAACTTGCAAAACAGCAACAAAAAGGCCATAACCATAGCCAAGGCATAATCTAGTCTACAAATGAGACTAAGACAGAAGACAATGATTAGATTTACAACAGCATGGTTGTCATGTCCAAAGAATACAATTATAAATTAAACTCTTCAACACGTTGACTTCTCAACTGAATAACAAATTTTGGGAGCAGTTTTGTTCTGTTTATATTCAAAAGTACAACAATAGTGAAAACAGCCTCTCCTACAATACGTTTGTGTAGATTAACTACATAGCAACACTAAATATAGTTAATAGTTTCAGATATGAACTTGATTTTTAGGTTTTTATTTCGAAGTGGAGAAGTGATGGTTTAAACTCCTCGATATATAACAAGTATGTTTAAAAAGGATGTTCCCTAAATGAAAAAAGCAAGTATAAGGTATTACTAAAAGTTAAAATCAAGTAGTAACCTACTTCTCTCAAATGTGAAGCGGAATTTCTAAGTTTTCCTAACTAATTTGTTATATGAAATAGATGGCACATCACTAACTCCAAGTTTAGAGAATTTGTGTATAAATGTTGAAGTCAGTAAGGGGGATTTGTTAAGCATGACAGAATACTAGAGAAACAACAGGTCCTATTGTGGTTGGTGTGCATTGGACACGGACTACGATCAATGTCAACGAGACAATAGTTGCACTTTTTTTCGTCCTCATCACCATCATGAAATATAACAAACACAACCTAAAAGACAAAAAAGAAAGAGAGGCTGTTACACTTACAGGTTGAAATCCACCAAGGTCTTGTGCAGTATCTATGTATAGATGTCTCCCTAAGATGTTGACCTGAATTCTAATGTATAAGCTAATTGCGGTCATCGCCCAGATAGACAACACCATCCTGGTGAAACCTTTGCATATCAGACAAGATTTAGAATGAGAGGTTAGCCTGCTGCTAATCCATATTAATTTAATTATCTACTAAGATGTGATCATAAGAAAAAGAATGTATTCATACTTAATATTTTAAGCCTATCCCAAAGCTCAAGTTTTTCTGAAGGTGTCAAACTGTTGGGCTGACCCTTTCCTTTTATCAACCTCTCTGTAAGATGCAAAAGATCCAACTCTTCTGAGACCCGGCTACTCAAATAAAGCATGGCATGTGGCAATGTCATCGTATTAGCTATTCTTTGGATGTTCTCAAAGTGCATTTGCATCCTGTACATCGGTCATTTCCCAAAAAAAAATGATAAGAAAATATCTGATTGGCTTGATAAACTAAAAATGACGAGTATCACTACTATCTTACTGGGCCTTAAGAAGCTCATCATTCTCTTGCTCATCAGCAAGTTGTCTCTCGAGTTCAGAAATCCTCTTTGAATAAGCATCATAAAACTTGTATAATAGGTACCCACCTCCACAAAGCCCAAGAGAAACATAGACCTTTATTTTATGTCTTCTCCAAAAATCCCTACAATCAGAAAAAAAAAATTATATAATAAATAACAACTCAAACCTAAAGCAAAACCGGATCTACAGTGTTCATGAGCAGAAAATCACTAGTGTAATTTTTTGTATTTAGTTTGAAATCGTGATTTTGAAAAAGAAATCAAAAGGACGAACTAAAGAGTGGATGGGAGAAACAGAGGAGTGATGGATGGACTTGCGTTGCCGCTGTCCTCCTGCTGGTTGTCGTCAAAAGGAAGAACCTGAGGAGTTGTGAACGCCGTTTGGAATTCGGAGGGCTCTAAGCCATCGATTGCCCTGCCTGCGTCATTCCACACCTTGTGCGTGTCATCGGTGTATATTTTTGGTGGGTTTTATTTGTAACTATTGGATGGACAAGTTTGGTGGATCAATTTGTTGGGTTATATTGTTGGGCTGACATGAAGTGGATTAAAATATTTACACAAATTATACGAATTGTCCTTGTGGTTTGGTGTTTCATCCGGGCCTAGTCTTTACCTCCATTTTTTAACGAGAAAATTACAAATATAACCAAATATCTTAATTACTTTGTAGAAAATAGTCAAAAAAAAAAAAACGAAATTACATTTTTAGCCATCAAAATCACAAATGGATTAAGCCCAGCCCATCTGCGATTTGTTGGGTCATTCCCATTATATCTACCCATTTCTCAAACTTGTAGTTGCATTCCTGCTGCTGACTCTTGTGTAGTGTCCCAACATGGAAAATTCTTATAGGTGTAACTCATCTACAATGTTTACTCTGTTTGTTTTTTCTTTCTTTTCCCTATATGTACACTCACATCGTCTTCGCTATATTTTATTTTTATAATATTGTGATGTTAAACAAAAAGATGGTGATATCAGTAAAGCAACAATAAGAGAGATTTATACACTATCGTTTATTTTGTATATAATGGTTAATATAGTTCTTAGTGAATGTTTGTGATGTAAAGATTTCCAAGTGTGATGAAGTAGGATAAAGATTTGTGTATCGTTTTTGTGTCTTTTTTAATATTCACAGACTATGCAGAAAATTATGTTGAGAGAAGAAAGATTCTAGACGAGAAAAAGGTAATTTGTCTTTTATTTTTTTAAACGTTTTTGCATAAATGTAATAGGTTAATAAAGCCTTATAATCAATTTAATGTTTGTTTGATGCTAATCTTGTAGGAAATTTATGCTTTGATTTGCTTTGATTTGCTTTGATTCAAAGGAAAAAAGGTAACCAATTTATAATACTTTTATTCCTCAGCTAATGGGTCAAAACACACAGGGAGATTAGGACCAATGGAATTGGAAAGGAGCACAAGGCAACAATTATTGCAGACACAATGGGTGACCCAATGGAGATACTACCAACTTCTAAGATAACCAAATACAAGTTAGATAAACATCAAAATTACGTAGAAATCTAACATATTTAAATAAAAACTTCATTAACTTTAATATATCTGAAAGATAGTGGTTTAGTATTTTTCCAAAAAGATTGTGGCAAATCTTCTTTTTTTGGATTTTATTATGATGTTATCTTCAAACATTTTTGTCAACTTTTTCATTTATCCTATATATTTATTTAAATAAAAACTTCCTAACATGTACAGAGAAAAAATAACATAAATAGTCCTTATAAAGGTTTGTTAATATTTGGTTTAATTGGGACAATACACTAATGATATCAGGAAATAGCTATGTAATTTACTTTACTTAAGTTATTAAAAAATAAACAAAAATTATTGTTGTAGATAACATTATGCAGGAGGGGTAAAGGAGATGTCATGTTGCATAAGATGTACTCTTTTAACAGATCATTATATAGAAAAGTGATTGGGTTATACGATGGATTTGCTCATAAAGTTATTTGGTACTTTTGGAATTTGACTAAGAAGATTTTTTGGAGATTCAATTCGGCCTCATGATAAAGAAGATTAAGTTCATTTATATAGAAAAAAAAATGTTTTGAATTGTATATGGTGTTATTATTATTTTTTTCAAGAATTGGAAAAAAGGTACAAGTAAAATTTAAAGTCGTTCTTTTAAAGGACTCTTTTAAAGGAAATCAAGATAACACCAATTGTTCGACATATTGCTCCAAAGAATAATCATCTTTTGACTTTAGATCTTTTGTGTTACTTTGATGTATATCTATTGAATATGAATCTTAAGGGGTCTTTAGCATCATGTATGTACGATTTAAATAGGGTTGTGAATTTTTCTATTGCAGGTTTCCACCATCTCAATTCTCAACCACTGGATATTTATTAGTCTTTTCAAGGACTTTAAGGTCGGTTAGAGGTTTACCAATATAGAGTATCAAGGGATCTCGATTAGTTTTAGATATTTGAAATAAACTTTCCTGCTTTCTGGGTTTTAGTTCAAGGTTAAAGGCACGAAATAGCAATGTACTTTAGTTGATTTGTGCTCTATAGCATCCTACTTTTTTTCTTTATATTATTATGCACAAAATTTATTGATAATAGAAATAAGGGATCATATTTAAGATTTCATATATTCATTCTTTTTGTACAGGTTCCTAAATATTTGGTATTTATTAATAGTATTAGTGATTGTGCAGTATTCTTGATTAAAAATGGACTGCCGGATTATGTTGGAATTTGTTATTTGTAGGTTCTGATGCTTTGTGTGCAATTTTTTTTAACATGCATTTTTTTTCTTGCATAATCACTTGACTACGAATTTGGTTGAAATTTATGCAAGGTGTTTCTACTATGTAGGGTTTGATATTATGTTTCACAATGATGTTTGATATGGTTTATAAATTTTAATTTAATTTATTTGGTTTGAAGCAAATCTACCATGAACAAGAGGAGAAAGTTGGAGAAAGTTGGTTGCAAAGATTTAGTCAAAAAATCGTCTTGATATAAAACAAAATTAAAAATGACTATGAAAAGGTGATGATTAAATATTAAGTTATTTGTATAAAAAATTATCTCATACAATAAAAAAGCATCAATAATTTGAATATTATTTTTTTACCGGCACAAATAAATATATTCAAACTTATCAGCGTATATACTATATATAATCTTAACATAGAGATAATAATACTAGAAAATATTAAAATATCTAATGATTAAAAATTAAAATACATAATAAAATCCAATAGCAATAAGAATTTGAAAACTAACAATAAATTATAAATATGCCATGGAAAAAATACAATATTACAATTCATAAGTTTTTCTAAATTAATGATATATTATTTTATCACACAATCAATTCTTTTAACTTTATTTAAAATTAACACCCGTGGGTTCCACGAGTTTTAACCTAGTTTATTTAAATCAACGAATATAATTTTATATAACTAAAAAAAATATCTCTTAAGTAATAATTTTTCAAAATAATTGATTAACAATTTTGATTTTTTAATATGAAAGGTTAATTAATTTTATAACCGTGGTTCTCACGGGTTATAAACTAGTGTATGAAATAAAGAAGACACCTAGAGAAGGTGCTTTAGTGACTCCTTTTTGAACCTTTGACCATTGTCTCTCTAGATTGTGAACAATTTCTTTCATAGAAGCCCACAGGATACAAAGAAAAAATGAACAATATGAATAAAAGATTAATAATGAAGTGTAAGCAGGAAAAAAAAAAAAAAAAAAAAAAAGAGAGAGAGAGATTCAAATTAGAGATTTCTAACCAACCGGTTCATTTTTCTTTTTCTCTAAGCTCTCCTGCAGAGAAGAAATTGAAGCAGCTTCAGCTTTTGATTTTAATAAAGAATCACCAGATTCACAGTAATTATTAGTGTTTCATCCATTTCCTGCAAGGAAATATTCAAATATAACTAAAACTGAATGGATTTGTTGAAAAGAAGAAGAAAAAGCACATTTTGCAGCCATTTTTAAGATTGAAAAGAATGCAAGAACTGATAACATGACATGCCTAGATGTTAAATGTAAGATTGAAGCATCTCTCAGTATGATCAATTAATATGCAGATCTAAACTATCTAGTATGTACATTCAATCTATCATGACAAACTCAGAAAATATGCAATTTCAAGAAAATATGCAGGTTTTTAAATCAGTAATCACCTGAGGTGCTAATTGTTTCTCAACATAGATTTCTCACAGTGAAGTTGATTTGCTCCGACTCTAAATCTAATATAATGAGCATGATTTCATGAAATTTCAACACGTGATCGACATAATACCTATATGTTCTTCTATAGAAAAGTAGGCGTTCAATTGGAGGGCTAGGGCAGCGAGACAAGTGAAATGTATTTGGAGGTCCGGGAGGCGTTGCCAACTTTGTATGCTCATTTAATTGCGATAGTAGCTGAATCAAAGCACCTTGTGCAAGTACAAGGTCACGACATTTAGGGGAATCACCTGCAACATTCCTTAAAGCCCATACAGCCTACCATGTACAAGATTCAACCCAATTACTGTGTGAACACGAATCTATGTGAATCTGGGATGTTAACCATTTCACGTATTGGATACATCTAGTTCAACTGTTCAAGTACAAGGATTGTAAATTTAAAGAAATCGTGTGTTAAGGGTCATTAAAGAGAATGAAGAATACTTGCTTGATTTCAACTATTGTTATGAGCAATCAGGGACAGGGACATGTTACTTTCGTTGTAAGCGACTAAACGGAACATACCAAATCAGAGAGAAAGCAGAGACGTAAGCGACTAACCGAATCAATCAGAAGACGTGAGCTGTAAGCGCCTAAGCGGACCTGCGACGGAGCTGTAAGCGGATTTGCGGAGGGCCCGACGTGTTTGCGTTCTTCGACTCTTAGGTGCTTCTCCCTGCGGCTCTGCCAATGAATTGATGAACACCGAATTTGAAGTATGTGTCTATGGGATTGTAAATTGGGATTAGGTTACAAGTTGCAAATGACTTACAAAACTTTTGTGGGCTTCACATTCATATTTCTCACTTCACAAAAAAAGAATTGGGCTGGCCTATTGTTGAGTTTGTCTCTGTGGGTTTTCAACATTTATTATTATATTACAGATTAAAATTCTTCACCTTTAGCTACAGTAAAGTAGCCAAGGACGACAAAAATGGTTCTTTAAATATTCATTTTGTTGCAGTTTGGGATTTCTTGTTGCAGTTTGGGATTTCTAAGGGATGAAAAAAATGTTCCTTTAAATATTTTTTTTGTTACAGTCTGTGATTTGTACTAAAGGACAACATGAGACTTTTTTGCCGGTCCTTTAAATTACATTTCCGGTCCCTTTGTTTTGTTATATTGGTCGTTTCTGTTATTTGGTGGTTTTTTTGTTTTTTTTTTAATTTTCTTCTACTATCGTTATCCCTATTTTTGGTTTGAAATACAGCTTTCCATGTGGTGACATCAGCAGAACTAGCAGAACTATGTGTAATTCCCTGCTCCAACCTCCCGCTGCTTCCAATTGCATAAGGCTACGTGTTATCGCCTAGCTCTTCACCGACGTTTCTTCCAATCAGATCCAACCCCGTTTCCCTCACCTGCTCCTCCACCGCTTCTCCTTTACTTTTCATCTGTTTCTCCATTTCTTCATGTTTTCTCCCAGAGGCTTTTGCAATGCCGTCCCTACCAACGCCATTGGCGTTTGGGGCTTCTAACCTGGTGATGACCAGAGAATTGGGGGCGAGAGCGAACAGCCGGCTGATTGCCACGGAGCTGTCCGTTCTTTCCAATTTGATTAGCTACTTACTCTCTTCCTCGATTCTTCCTCGATTTAAAGAAGGTTATAGAGATGTAAGAGAATGTAAATCAAGGTATCTCTTCTTCATTTGTTATAAGTGCTTCCATAGGTTTGGTTGTTACATGGATGGAACGATGTTTCTCTCTAACCGATTGGGTTTTCGATTTTTGGCGAACGGGGAGGATGGGAATCGCAACCCATTGAAGCGACCCTCACCGCGTCCCTCTTCGAATCAACCATCTTTCTCTACTTCTCATTTTCTTCCTTTTCTGTGTCCCATGTTCAATGGAATAGATGAAGAAGTGTTTTTGATTTGTGAAGGGGTTTCTACCAGAGACATACACGAAGGGGTTTCTACAGGAAAGGATCCCACATTAATGCCTTCCTCCTCCAATCAATCATCTTTCTCTATTTGGTATCTTCCTTTTCTATGTTTTACATTGTCTACTTAATTGAATAATATGAGAGCCCTAATTTGGTTGTAAAGTGCAAATTTTTATGAACCATGTCCGTTTTCTGTTGTTAATCCGTCATTCCATCTACGAAACAAAACATTATTACTTACATAGTTGAATTGCTCTGAAATTTTCTGTTGTTTAATTTTTGCAGGTTCCTCTGTTTGATTCTTGAATTGTAAACGAGGTTTCAAATCGTTGTTCAATTACTCAGTTCATGTATGTTACATGTATGAACAGTCATTTTTATTAAGCAACAATGGTTTGTTTTGCCAATATTTTACAGTTTATAACATATATTTTTCATTCTACTCCTTTTTTGATTTTTTATCCTAATTTTGGAAATAGGCCAACAAGGAGAACGTCCCAATTTACACAAACCATTCTTCTTCCAACTACTACAAGTATAACTTTTTCTATTGTTTCTAAATTTGAGTAGCATTTAACAATTTAAGCAATACATTTTCGTTTCTTTTTCCGTGATGAAGGACAATTTCGGAATACAAAATTCATTGACGGATTCCATTTCTGAAATCCAAATGGCACAAATACTTCTTTGGCAATACTTTTGGAATCGAGTCAAAACCGCAGATAAATTTGAAGATTTTTCAAAATCTTCCATTGATTAGGAAGATGAACAAGGGAACCTCCCACTCCAGTTTGCGCACTCCGGTTTGCACAAACCATGTGAAATTAGGTTCTTTTCATCAACATCTAATAATCATTAATTCTGTTCAAGAACATGATGTGGATTTTGGTAAAGCCATTCAAGTACCTTTTATCTGTCAATGATCAATGGAATGTCAAAAACTCAGTCTACCAATTACGGTAAATTACACAAATACCCCTTAACTATTTTTTTTAAATTTGGGCTTATGA
Source organism: Lactuca serriola (assembly GCF_051521515.1). Classification (NCBI taxonomy): domain Eukaryota; kingdom Viridiplantae; phylum Streptophyta; class Magnoliopsida; order Asterales; family Asteraceae; genus Lactuca; species Lactuca serriola. The sequence goes on along the minus strand of NC_136410.1, from coordinate 192,023 downwards.
TAAAGTTTATATCTTCTTACTTCAAAAGATGAAAACCAGATTGGGAGTTATTCAAGTGGGTCTGAAGATGATTATGAGAGAAGCTGTTATTTTCATCTTCGGTTCATAGAACACCTGTAGATCTAAAGGTTCCACCTTTTATCTTCTATGATAATCTTTATGTTATTCCAAGAGTACCCTCTATGAAAAAAGCTTTCTTTTTCTGTTTAGTTTTATATATATTTCACAGGACAAATGGCACAATCTTAGTTAAATAATAATTTCCTATCTTTTAAAAATTTCTTTTTCTGATTTATGTTATTTCTCAGACAACTTCATGTGGAACAACCTGATGGTATGCTAGCCAAGAAAATAGGGTAAGAATCATTTTTTTTTCTTTCTAAGGGGTTAAAAATACCAACTTAATTAATTTTGAGGAAGACGATGTGATAATATTGTCATCATTATTAGAAGTTAATGCTAAATATTATTATTGTTCGGGTAATTTTCACTAGAGGCTAACAAAGTTGTGCATTCAGTTTTAAAGAGTCCCTTTACTAATTTTTGTGCCTTATTTAATCATTAAAGTCATGAAATTTATGTCATTTAGATCATTTTGTAACAACTGAAGAAAGTAAATTTCAAATCTCTCCCATCATTTTCTTTTTCTTCCTAACCAACGACAATTGAAGAACTTGAATTTCATGTTTTTTTGAAGGTGATGGCAGTGAAGTGAGTTCATGGATTTATGAAGTAAGGTCAATATTTATGGAAAAAAACATGAAGTGAGTTCAAGGATTGATGGAAATTTACTTTTTTCTTCCTCCGTTACAGTCATTACATTTATAGCAAGGTACAAACCAAATGATAATGTGGAAATTTACTTTTTTTTTCTTTATGACCAATTTTTTTTAGAAAGTACACACTAAATAATAATGTGATTTGCAAGTCCCCTCAACTTATTTGAACGCTAAAAACCATTGAAAAGTTAAGGTGGAGAAATTTATTATTTATGTTTATGTTTATTTGAAGAAGATGAAAAATAGATATTCAAGCTTTTAGCAATTATTTGCAGGAATTGGACATCATTGTTGACTTCTGTTGATGAGGTTAGATTTTTTTAAACTTTATTTATTTTTATTTATACTGGGTGAGAAAATCATTCCCCAAAAAATTGTGTGGCGTGTTGTAAAAGACATTTTTTTGTCTTCTGATTATTTATTGATGACAAATTGTCACCAATTTGTTTTTTAATGTGCCTTTGAATTGGAACTGTAGTTTTGTAGTTGTTTGTTGTCTAAATGGATATATCTGAATGGACCCTTAAAGAACCAAAGTGCAGGGGAATTGTATGTTCATACAGTTAATATATCTTTTATACAACAAAAAACCAAAAATGGTAGTGTGAAAAATTAAATAAGTTGATTACAAACTTAAAAATATATTGATATAGGTTTAGCATGTGGTTTTGGCTTCAATGGCTTTTCAATGCGTACAAATAATGTGTGGAATATCAAATGTAAGTTGCAGTCTTTTCCATTTAAGCCAAATATATTGTTAATTTCCTATACTCTGCTTTAATTCTGTTATGAATTGAACCCCTTTTTTCCATTTATATATGTTGTATGATATTTGAAGCCACTTATGCCACTGAAATAAAAGTTATATTTCCATTCTTTTTTGCTTCTATTCACATCCTTTTTTAGTAATAACCAAATAGATTTGGTGTGTTCTTCTTTTGTTGCTTATAGGATTCCGAATTGTTGGGGAGTTGCCATTGTTTCATATAAGTATGCAGATGACGTGGAAAACCTTCATTGTGACGACTGATTTTCTATTTCTTTTTAAGAATCCGTTTGACAATATGAAAAAACTATCTTTTCTTTTTACGTTTATGTCATTGTTAGTCCTGAAAATTATTTTGATGTATTCACAACTAAGTACTAGGTCTAACCGCCATTTTGTGCATATGTTTCAATTAGTTTGCTCTTGAATGTGTATTTCAAAAGAAAAGCGACCCATGCGAAGCATGGGCCACTTTTCTAGTTTATATATAAAATTTAATATATATTATAAGTAAAATTAATTACATATAAAAAAATATTAATTTGTATATATAAATAAATCATACGGTCCGGTTCGGTTTTTATACGGTTTGAAAAACTTGAAACCGCAAGACAAAACGTTGATTACGGTTTGAAAAGTTTGAAACCGCAAGCCAAACCATAAAGAAAAAATACAAACCGTCAATCCAAACCGATGTCCGGTTTCACGATTTCAAACCGGACTGTGAACACCGCTAGGCGTTGGAAGTAGGAGAGTGTGGACAATTCATTTTTCAAGCCCATTGAGCAACAACAAAAGGAGCACAAATTGGATTTTTATTTCTTTAAATCAGTCCAAAAAAAATCAAAATAAGGATGATAAAGTTTATGAAGAGCATAATCCAAATCTCTACACAATTTGTTCGCAGGATAGGGAGAAATTATTTATATTAAAAATAACTAACTCTAAAAATAACTAACTCATTGTTATTAACAATTAAATAATAATTTCATAACAAATATAAAAAATAATTTTTAATATTATCATTATATGAAACTATATCATAAAAGATAAGTTTAGAATTTGAAGTTGTTGCGCATATACAAAGTTATATGATTAAAAGAGAAAAAATTAACAATTTTTTAAAAATAAATAAATCATTATTGTTGTCTATTAAATATAATTTCATATTAAATTAAAATATTTATATTAAATATTATCATTATATAAAACATACGATAATAGAGACATATTTTTATCTATCTTATCTTAAATATTATCATTATATACAACATATGATAATGGAGACATCTTTCTGTTTTAAATAGTAAATTAAAAAAATTTTGTATCATAAATATTACTATAATTATGTAGAACATATGATAATAGCAACATCTTTCATAAGGTTAGAACTTAAAATTGTATTACATACGGGGTTGTAAAACTTGGCTAACACAACCAAATATTCGGCATGTTACTTGAACTCGGCCTCCAATGGAAGCGAGTTGCCTAACTTAGGAAAAAGACACTCGAATATTAATCAAACTCAATCCAAATCTAAGAAGTTTGGTCTAAAATCATTTTTGAAATTCTAAAACTTAATTGGTCACTTGTCAACAAAGATAATCTCACCAAAGAATACCCTCAACGTCCTACAAAGGTAGACGCAAGGAAGATCTCATGGTTTAGTCCCTTTGAAATATTTCACAACATTTCCTATTTATAGTCGAGGAGACATACTCTTGTTTACTCTCACCATCGATGTGGGATGAAGACATTTAAATTAAACTCATTTCTTTATTTGCCAATAATTTTATTTTGTTAAATAAAATATTAAATAATAAAAATAAAACGTTATCCAGAAAATTTATTGTTCAATAGTTCCATTTTTCAGTAATTTTGTAAGTTGTCATCCAAAAAAGTTTTTATTGAATAACTTTTTGTTAAATCCTAAAATCATAAATCCAGTTAGGTACCAAATATAGAAAGGTTGTTTATATGTATTTTCATAATTCAAAATGTCATTATAAAATGAATTCATTTTATAAAATACAATCGAGTATATATTTCGTGTTTTTCAATCAAAGTGATTTTTCAAACAATTATAATTTTATGTTTTGGTAGATTTTTTTATATTTATATAACATTATGTAACTTATTTATAATATTATTAAAAACAATTTAAATAATCATGGGTGTTTCAAATGTATGCGGTGAAAGGAAAATACTTCATTTATAGGTCCAAATGTATCAAACTCATACCGATTTGTATATATTTCGTGTTTTTGAATCAAATTCATTTTTCAAACAATTATAATTTTATGTTTGGGTAACTTATTTACAATATGATTAGAAACAATTTGAAAAATCATGGGTGTTTCAAATGTATGTGTTGAAAGGAAAATGTTTCTTTTATCGGTCCAAATTGATCAAACTCGGACCGATTTAACTCAATATACCCAACTACATAACGACTTTTCATCTGAAACTCGGCTCAAACCTGAAAAAATCTTGTTTAAAACCATTTTTGGAATTCTAAAGCTTAACTGGACAGTTGCCACCAAAGACAATCTCACCAAATAATACTCTTAACATCTTAAAAAGGTAGGCATAAGGTAGTTCTCATGGTTTGGTTCCTTTGAAATATTTCACAACCTTTCCTATTTATAGAAGAGAAAATGTTCTCTTATTTACGCTCACCATCGACGTGGGATGAAGACATTGAAATAAAACACCATTTCTTGTTTATAAAACATTATTTAACTTATTTAATAATGTAACACCTGGTTTGAGCATTGGTTGGAAACTTGCCAAATGAGAGGTTTCATGCATGAACTCGGCGAGTTGGGAGCTCGACTCGTCGAGTAGGGTCGTATTTCATGGGCACGAATCGGAAGTGACTCGGCGAGTCAGAAGGCTAACTAGACGAGTTAGGGCTGTTTAATGAAAAACCCTAATTTTGGGGGTTTGCCCCTATATAAGCCTCATTAAACACTCTTGCAGCCTCCCTTAACATCATAAGAGACTGTGTACGGCCGCAAACTCCCTGGCGTGTGAAGTGTGTGCATTTGAGAGCTTGACTTTGGGAATTTAGGAAGGAATCCAAGTTTGGAGAAGAAGAATCAAAGGGAAAACACTGGATCTAGCATCTAGTTCGTCTTGGGCATTGATTTGAGGTATGAATCTGTTACCTTAAGCATAAATTCTATTTGAGAGTTGTGACCAACTTTGAGGAAATGGAAGCAAGCTTAGATCTGGACCTATCACAAGGATATGGTTCCAGATCTGGACCTTTTTAGGCCCCAAATATCATAAAGTCCTATCTTTCATTGAGCTCATTCCATCTCCATGCATAAGAACCTTGTTTGAATGTTAGTTTTAGTGTTATGGCCATGTAAGGCTATGCATGCATGTAAAGTTTGCAATTGTACATGATATCTTCACTTGGAGAGTATGGATCTGAAGTTTGAAACCTTAAATCCCACTAGAAAGAACTGATTACGTGAGAACTTGTCGAGTCCCTCTGGTGACTCGGCGAGTTGAGAGGGTTCACGACCAAGGGTGTACGGCCAAGGGTGTACGGTCAAAGGTGTACGGTTGGAGGTTTACGGCCGTAAACACCAAGGAACTCGACAAGTCTCTCGGGTGACTCGGCGAGTCGACGACTTAAGCAGGGAACCCGACGAGTGAATGATTGTACTCGGCGAGTCAAGGTCAATATGGACTGTTGACCTTGACTATAGAGTTTGACTTTGACCAGGGTTGATCCCGGGGGTATTCTTGGGATTATGTTGAGTTATTTATTCATCGAATATGGACAGTTAAGAAGGAGCAGCGTATGGGATATACTTGACTTCAGCTTATCAATTCAACTTTCGAGAGGTGAGTCTTCTCACCATACCAATGGGTCTGAGGCACCAAGGTCGGACCATTTTATGATAGTTGGTATACTTGTTATGTAGAGGTGTGTGATATGTATGTATGCATGATATGCGGTAGAGATAGCCTTTTTCGCTAATGGTAGAGACAACCTTATGGTTGATGGTAGAGATAGCCTTGTGGCTAATAGTAGAGATAGCCTTTGTGGCTAACAGTAGAGATAGCTTGTATAGCTAAATGATACGTACCAATGGTAGAGATAGCTTTTATAGCTAACTGACATGTGGTATGTGGTAGAGGTAACTTTATAGCTAATGTGATATGTGGTTTGGGTGGGGTATGCTCTTAGGGACTCACTAAGTGTAACACCAACAAAAATTAGGTCAAAAATAAATTGCTCAATAACCTTAATTGGGATAAATAAAGTGATAGAGATCGTAACTATGTTTCCAAAAATATAAAGAACACTAAAATTCGAGTTATAACGAAGAAGTTATGAATGATCGAAGATACGCGACAATACCGGTAAAACACTGTTAAGCATAAAACGAGAAATTTCAATAAAATACTTTTCAACCTTATATATCAATATGAAAGTCTTAGATATCCCAAAACCGTGAACATACATAAAAAGAACGCCCAAATCTGACTTAATATGAGGAAGTTATGATTTTTCGAAGTTTCGGATGTAACAGTAGACAGCTAAAAACTCGAAATAGCGATCGAGCGACTTTTTGCCAACATGACCTAAACGAGAATCGAATATCTCATCAATGGTATTACAACGGTAAAAATTCTGATGAAAACGGACATCGGATGAAGAAGTTATGGATTTTTAACGGACTTTTCATGTCCCGGCCTACTAAAAATAATCTATATACATATATTAATAATATATTAAAAATGAAGTCAAAATTAGCCAACGAAGTCTAAATGAGAGTTGTAGAACATAGTCTCACCTATGCGTCGACATAAAGAACGTAGAAAACGGAGTTCGTATGCGAAAGTTATGAATTTCTGAAGTTCGGGGCGGGAAACCCCAAGATTGTCAGAGACCACGACGTGAAATCAGTGGTCACGACGTGGCATGTCTTCTGACACCTCCTGGAGTCTGCCAGACCCAACTTGCGATGACGCATGCAGTGACGACCAAGCCCACGATGTGAAAATACTGTTCACGACGTGGAAAATGAAGAAATCAGCCCTATAAATAGAAACCGAAGGTCTCGGGTTTAGGCTGCCCATCTCTCTTCTTTTGGCCACTTCTACTCTGTGTTAAGCATCCCGAGACCACCCCAAACCCCGGTAACACCCCTAACACACGACGCAAGTCCCGGAGTCCCGAGATTTTCGAGAAATCGACTTATTTCCAGTCGAAGTGTTGCCTGAGCAAAGCCTCATTTTCATCAAATCGTCACTCCTAACAAGTGAGTTCATACCCCTACAACTATGTTTTCAAATGATTTGTAAATGCTTTTATACAATTTTAAGAGGGGGGGGGGTGGAATACAAGTAAACACATGGTTATCCTCGTGTGAAAAACATCAATCTTTTGCTATACTTTTTGTTATATAATCAATCATATGTGATTTATAACTATCATACGAAAACGTTCTCATGCAACATATCACGATAAAACTTTGTCCTTTTGGAATGAAACATGTTGTTATATAAATAGCAAACACTTCATTTATATTTTGAGTATAAATGTTCAGTAATGTTATTACAAATGTTATACTTTACATACATAGTCGACACTACATTAGGGTTTACTATTCAAATGAAGGATTGGTTAAGCCTGCACCATGCTGATATACTTTGTCTCGAAAGGGCCGTTTGCCTTAATCTGCCAAACGGTGAAACTCTTGTCATTTATGGTGACAAACCAGGTACCAATTTACAAATCATCTCTTGCATCAAAGCCCAGAAATACATGCGTAAGGAGTATCATGCCTTCTTAGCCCACGTGGTAGATAAGGAAAAAGAAACGAAAGACATCAAAGACATTCCAGAAGTCTGCGATTTTCCCGATGTCTTCCCTAAAGATCTTCCAGGAGTTCCACCAAAACGACAAGTCGAGTTTAGGATCGATTTAATTCCCGAAGCTACTACAGTAGCTAAGTCGACGTATCGTCTAGCACCAGCTGAGGTGCAGGAATTATCCAGTCAATTAAACAAACTACTTAGCAAAGGATTCATTAGGCCGAGCTTCTCACCTTGGGGAGCACCAGTCCTGTTCGTAAAGAAGAATGATGGATCTTTCCGCATGTGCATCGATTATCGGGAACTCAACAAGCTCACTATCAAGAACCGATATCCCCTATCATGCATTGACGACTTGTTCGACCAACTCCAAGGAGCGAGTTATTTCTCAAAGATCGATTTGAGATCTGGATATCATCAACTGCGAGTCCTAGAAGGAGATGTTCCCAAAACAACCTTTTGAACTCGTTATGGTCACTACGAGTTTGTAGTGATGCCCTTTGGATTAACAAATGCACCGGCGATGTTCATGGACTTAATGAACCGAGTGTGTCGTTCATTCCTGGACAAATTTGTGATCGTGTTCATAGACGATATACTCATCTATTCGAAGAGTAAAGAAGAACATAGTCAACACCTCCGAAAAATCTTGGAAATGCTAAGAAAAGAGAAGTTATACGCAAAGTTCTCAATGTGAGAATTTTGGATTCGGAGGGTAGATTTCCTAGGTCACGTGGTTAGCAAAGACGGGATGCATGTGGACCCTTCCAAAATCAAGGCAATCGAGAATTGGTCAGCTCCAAGGAACCCAACGGAATCCGACAATTCTTGGGCCTTGTTGGCTATTACCAAAGATTTATACTAAACTTCTTGAAGATTGCTAAACCCCTTACCACCTTGACCCAGAAGGGTGTGACTTTCAATTAGGAGGAAAGACAAGATGTTGCATTCCAAACACTGAAGCAAGCACTATGCAACGCACTTATATGGTCCTTACCAGAAGGAACAAAAGACTTCATGGTCTACTGTGATGCATCTAATCAAGGTCTTGGTTGTTTTCTAATGCAACGAGGAAAGGTCATCGTTTACGCCTCAAGACAACTCAAGACGCACGAGGTCAACTACACTACACACGACCTCGAACTAGGAGTAGTCGTTTTCGCGCTAAAGATCTAGAGACACTATCTCTATGGCACAAAATGCACGATCTTTACCGATCATAAGAGTCTTCAACACATCCTCAATCAAAAGGAACTCAACATGAGGCAAAGACGATGGGTTGCACTGTTGAATGACTACGAATGTGAAATTCGTTATCATCCGGGAAAAGCGAATGTGGTAGCTGATGGTCTTAGTCGAAAGGAGTACTCGGGCCTCCGAGTGAAATCCTTAACCATGACGATTCATTCACACCTGTCCACACAAATCAAGGAATATCAAAGGGAAGCCTTAAAAACAGAGAATGTGGCGGGTGAATCCTTAAGAGGAATAGACAAAAATCTTGAAGTCAAGAGCGACGGAGTTCGTTACTTCGTGAATCGAATCTAGACACCAAAGTTTGGTGGATTCAGAGACGTTGTCATGAACGAAGCTCATAAGACTCGATACTCCATGCATCCAGGTTCAGACAAGGTGTATTTGGACCTCAAGAAAGTGTATTGGTGGCCGAACATGAAAGCAGAGATCGCTACCTATGTGGGTAAGTGTCTGGCTTGCGCCAAAGTCAAGGTAGAGTACCAAAAGCCTTCGGGATTACTACAACAGCCTGAAATACCCAAGTGGAAGTGGGAGAGGATAACCATGGGTTTCATAACCAAATTACCCAAGACAGCAGGTGGGCAAGACACCATCTGGGTGATCGTCGATAGATTAACAAAATCCGCACACTTCCTCCCAATAAAGGAAACCGACAAGATGGAGAAGCTAGCTTGAACATACATCCGAGAGATTGTACGACTGCATGGTGTGCCAATATCCATTATCTATGACAGAAATAGTAGGTTCACCTCGCGATTCTGGCAGTCGCTGCAAAAATCTTTAGGAACAAGACTAGACATGAGTACCACTTACCATCCACAAACCGACGGTCAAAGTGAGAGGACCATACAAACCTTGGAAGATATGCTAATAGCTTGTGTAATGGATTTTGGTAAAGCATATGATACCTATTTATCACTATTCGAATTCTCATACAACAATATCTATCACTCTAGCATAAAGGTTGCTCCATTTGAACCCCTTTATGGCCGTAAGTGCAGATCACCACTGTGTTGGGCTGAAGTGGGTGACACACAACTAGCCAATGGACAAGTACCCGACAGCACTCTCACAGGCCTGGAAATCATAAGAGAAACAACAGAGAAAATCGTTCAAATTCGGGAACGACTAAAGGCTTCAAGAGACAGACAAAAACATTATGCGGACAAAAGACGGAAGCCCTTGGAATTTCAGGTTGGGGACCGAGTGCTATTGAAGGTCTCGTCCTGGAAAGGGTTAATACGTTTCAGAAAACGTGGGAAACTAAACCCAAGGTATATCGGACCATTCAAGATCCTTTCCAGGATCGACCCGATAGCCTACAAGCTTCGTTTACCACAGGAACTCCACAACATACACCCTACCTCTCATGTGTCAAACTTGAAGAAATGTTTGTCCGACGAGACACTCGTAGTCCCTCTAGACGAAATCGAAATCAACGAGAGTATCCACTTTATAGAGGAACCAACCGAGATCATGGATAGGGAAATTAAAAGAACAAAACAAAGTCGCATACCCATTGTCAAGGTCCGTTGGAATGCAAAGCGGGGACCTGAATACACTTGGGAGCGCGAACATCAGATGAAACAAAAGTACCCATATCTCTTTCCCTAATTCTCGAATATTTTTCTTACGTTAAATTTCGGGACGAAATTCCATCTAACATGGGGATGATGTGACAACCCGATATTTCAAATCAATGTAATGACCTAAAAAGTCAAGAATTGTAATCTCTTTTGATATAATGAAATTAACGTCAAAAATAAAATATTCAAAAGTCTCTATTGGGTTGCATAAAACGATAGATATCGTATCAAAGGTTTCAGAAATATATAAAACATTAAAATTTGAGTTATAACGAAGAAGTTATGACCAATCGAAGACCCGCAACAAAACCCGTAAAACACCGTTAAACATAAAAACGCGAAGTTTCAATAAAACAATTTTTAGCCTTAAGTATCTGAACGAAATTCGTAGATTATCACAAACCATGATCATATATAAGAAGAACGCCCAAAACTGACTTCGTATAAGGAAATTATGGTTTTTCTAAGTTTCAGGATAACAGTAGACAGCTAAAAACTCGAATTAGAGATCGAGAGATTTTTGGCTGAAACAACCTAAATGAGAATCGAAGATCTCAAAAATAGTAGAGCAACGGTAAAAAGTCTGTCAAAAACGGACATCAGATGAAGAAGTTATGGATTTTAAACGGATTTTTCGTGTCCCGACCTGTTAAAAATATATTATTAAAATTAAAGACAAAACTAGCTGACGGAGTCTAAATGAAAGTTTTAGAGTATAGTCTCACTTACGCGTGGATATAAAGAATGCCAAAATCGAAGATCGTAAGCAAAAGTTACGGAGTTTAGAAGTTGGGAAAATCTATTTACGCCCCGCGTACCAGAGGATAGGAGTCTCGTCCCATCGGCCACAGGCTCTCCCATCGCACCTCCCATCCGAAGTGCGTCATGCATGACGTTCGGTACGCCCGGCGTAACCCGGAGGTACACCCCGCGTACGCGAGGGTTCCAGCCCCTATAAAAGGGATGCGAGGGTTCCGGGTTTCCTTGCTCATTTTCTCTCCTTCTCTCGCGTTTTTACCTCATTTTGCGTGCAAGAAATATCCCGAAGTCCCGGTCTTCACATCCAAGTTCCTAAGGAAGGTTTTACGCTCTCGAGATTCTCGAGAATCCCAAGAAATTAGTCTCTCCGGTCGAAATTCTGCTCGGTTTTCGTCTCACCCTCTTCAATCTATCAAGTGAGTTCATACCCCTACAAACACACTTTAAATACTTTTTAAATGCTTTTTAAATACTTTTAGGGGGGAATACAAGTAAACACACGGTTATCCTCGTGTGAAAAACATCAATCTTATGCTATACTTTTTGTTATATAATCAATCATATGTGATTTATAACTATCATACGAAAACGTTCTCATACAACATATCACGATAACACTTTGTCCTTATGGAATAAAACATGTTATTATATAATTATCAAAAACTTTATTTATATTTTGAGTATAAATGTTCAACAATGTTATTACAAAGGTTATACTTTATATACAAAGTCAACATTACACTAGGGTTTACCATACAAACGAAACACACTTTTGGAAAAACTATAATAGGTATAGTTTACAAGGAAATCATGAGATTTTACATACTATAAGTAATATATCAAGGAAATACTTTCATGTACAAGAACAAATGGACTTTTCATACGTAAATCTATTTGATACTAAGTTTTGTGAGATATTCAAACTTCACGTACTTTCAAGTATGTTGTTAAAGCCCTACATTATATACCATAATCTCTTGTAGGGAGAGCGTGATACTTGTGTATAGATCTATACGGGATTGACAATCCCGCACCTAAACTGTTAGCCACAGTTAGACCGACAGGCCTGGGGTGACAAACGCCATAACATTCCAACGCCTGAAGAACGTTGTTACAGGCAGTCTGGGTCAATAACATGGTTATAAAACTCACATGGAGTATTAAAAACATGTTGATTTACGGGGTTATCAAATGCCTAAGTGATTTTATACATACATAAATCTACTATTCTAGGCATGAAAAACATTATTGCATTACAATTTTGGAACTTTTAAACTACCACACACTTATGGAAAATATTGGATTTCTAGAAGCAAACATTCAAAACAGTCAGGTCTTGGTAGAAGAACTTTTATACTAGTAGGAAATATGGGATTTTCTAGGAGTTTTCAAACGTCTACAAACAATTTCATTCAAATTTTATACAAACATTGACATCAAATACTTATGAACTCACCAGCTCAAATGTCGATCTACTCTTTCAAATCTACTTATATTTCTCAGGGATTCAGTAATACAGGTAAACTTCAGCTTTTGGAGAAGTGACGCTAAGGCATCGGTTTAAAACTCATTTTGTCATCATATTGTAATTTGTTTTGAAACAAGTATCTTTCAACAATGTAACTTATATATATATATATATATATATATATATATATATATATATATATATATATATATGATGGTTGATTTTACTTTCTTTACTATGTATTCAACTGTTACGATACTACATGAAGTCATCCGCCCTCGAACGATTCCGCCGTTCTGGTTTAGGGGTGTGACAGATTGGTATTAGAGCATTGTTTATAGTGAACTAAGTATATTGAACCATAAAAGATATATAAACTATAAATGCATAGGGACTAAAACTCTCTGACAAAACTTTTTTACACCTAAACCGCATTTCATTTAACTTAAATTATTTGAGTCATAAAAGCACAACTACATGCATACAACGATTTATTTTCATAAGTTAGAACTATACAAGAAGTATTAAGACAAGTTGGACACTACGACTAGGCCTCGGAATATGTAATCGGATTTAGGACGAATATAGCCTGATCAACTATATTTATCCGAGGTCGGACTATTGTATGTCGAGGAATGGTCATAGTGAGCAACAAGTCAAAACTTACCAAAATAACACTACTATCAAACATACAAATTTAAATACTATAGGAGTATTTGGTAATTACAATATTTTAAGCTACATGTTTAGATTTACATGTTTTAAATTTTAGACAATTCTCATATCTTTATTCTCGTACAGTCGAAATGGCTAGATTCTATCCACCCGGGGATCCCTACTACCCAAATCAGGGCAATGGAGGATGGGTAGAGGAAGACCCCAAAGAAGATGAGGAACCTATAGAGTTGGAGGAAGGGGAAGACTCTGGGACAGACTCATAGCCAGATGTAATCAACCCACCAATCGCTCAACCTCCTGCATTTGGGGGAAACTTTCAGGGACCAACTCCCATTTGGGGAAGTTACATTCACCATTGGAGCCGACAACAAGGATTACGCCCTCCCTACAGCATGTGTCGGGACTTCTACGACGTCAAGGGTGGAGGTTCAGCCGACCGAGCACTCCCGGTCATAGTGGGCAAACTAGCCTACCAATCCTATCAATTCGGGGTTCAAGCAAACCGGATTCGTGAAGTCAACGTGGAAGTACAATTTCATACTCCGACATCTGCGTCTGGACAGGTTGCAGGATAATGCCCAACTCCACACCGACGCACTCCAAGAACAACTAATTGCAACTCTCTCCGAGATAAGGGAAATGAGGGAACAACAAGCCGCCTTTGATAGACGCCTTATGGAGGAAAAGCAATCAGACACGGAGTCGAGCTCCAAGCACAACCTACGTTGCAAGTAGTACTTGCCCAAATCCCAAAATTTTGTTATAGAATAGGAACTCGGCTAAAAGTCTTACTTTTCTTTAACTTCTGTATCGGAGACCCTTAGAAGGGTCAAAATTTTCCTAACTTCAGAATGTAACTCAACATATGTTTAATATATATGAAGAAAGTCCTTTGTGTGTTAATTCTTTGAACACCACTCAAATTCATAAGATTATCTATTGTTCTACAAACTTTTATTATGAATCAAGTTCAAAACTTTGGGTAGGTCAATCAAATTCATGAATTGATGAAAATAGTTAAGTAACACGCGACTCCCAATCATTAAAGACTTATGGTCTTCATTTTATTTCTTTAGCAGCACGATGTCGCCTCTTAGATCTACACTTCATGTCAACAACGTAACACCTCCACCACCACCACCTCCATCAACGGATAATGTCGTCTTAATAGCTGCTGTAATAGCTGCAGTGACAGCAACAATAGCACAGATGAGTAATAATGGGTCCGGATGGGAATAAATAGCTCTACAAATGGCCAACATCAGGGTTGTTCAGGGGATTGCACCTACAAGGACTTCACCAATAACAAGCCCATACCTTTTAATGGACCCGGAGGGATAATGGCTCTATCGCAGTGGATAGAGAAAAAAGAAGCGATTTTCGAGATCTGTTCATGTCATGAAGGGAGCAAGGTAAAGTTTACTGCCTGCACATTCTCCGAGAGAGCTCTGACGTGGTGGAATGGCCATGTCAAGTCACTAACGCTGGTAGTGGCAAATTCTATGGGCTGGGAGAATCTAAAGAAAATGTTAATGCAAGAGTACTGTCCAAGGGGCGAAGTACAAAAGCTCGAGTAGGACCTTTGGGGCCTTACTATGATAGGCTCGGACATCACAACCTATACCAATAGGTTTAGTGGTTTGGCTATCCTTTGCTCGGGGATGGTTGCTCTTGAGAGCAAGAAGATCGAGAGATACATCTGGGGAATGTCGCCCCAGATTCAAGGAAGTGTACTAGCCTCCAAACCAGTCACTTTCGATAGTGCCAAACAGTTGGCATAAGCTCTCGTTGACCATGGAATATGCCAAGGCTTCACGAATGCCGTTCTGAAGCAACCCATAGGGAACAACAACAACAACAACAACAGTACCAACAACAACAACAAGAATAAGTTTTGGAACAAGAGAAAGGGTCAATTTCCGCAAGAGCCTTCCAAGAAACAACAGATAGTGGCAATCCATGCCGCTACTGCCCCCACTACTGTCCCTGTTACCCCTACTCCAGCAAAACAATATGTTGGGAACCTACAAAAGTGTGTAAAATGCAATTTCCATCATAACGGAAATTTTCGGGAGATGCACCGCAACAACTGCAACAGGAAAGGGCACACTGCCCATTTCTGTAAGGCACTAGCACGACCAATCACCCAACTTCCTGGATTCGGCATGGGCCAGGCGTGTTATGGTTGTGGTGAGGCTGGACACTACAAGAGAGATTGCCCTAAGGCAAGGAATGCTGGTGGCATAGGAAGAGTGTCGGCAATAGGGCAGAACGAATAAATAGCCAATCCCACAGTGGTTACGGGTACGTTTCTCCTCAATAACGCTTATGCATCCATACTCTTTGATTTTGGTGCGGAGAGGAGTTTCGTGAGTCATAAATTCTAACACTTACTAAAATAGAACCCTCAATCACTCAATAAGATACTTACAGTAGAAATGGCAAACGATAGAATAGAAAGCACGAACAATATGTACGTAGGTTGCACACTAACTCTAAACAAACATTCCTTCCGAATCGATCTAATGTTGATCACTATAAGGAGCCTTGATGTCATCATCGGTATGGATTGGTTAAGCCTGCACCATGCCGATATACTTTGTCATGAAAGGGTCGTTCGCCTTAATCTGCCAAACGGCGAAACTCTTGTCATTTATGGTGACAAACCCGATACCAATTTACAAATCATCTCTTGAGTCAAAGCCCAGAAATACCTGCGTAAGGAGTACCATGCCTTCTTAGCCCATGTGGTAGATAAGGAAAAAAGAAATGAAAGACATCAAAGACATTCTAGAAGTCTGCGATTTTCCCGATGTCTTCCCTGAAGATCTTCCAAGAGTTCCACCAGAACGACAAGTCGAGTTTAGCATCGATTTAATTCCCGGAGCTATTCCAGTAGCTAAGTCGCCATATCGTCTAGCGCCAGCTGAGATGTAGGAATTATCCAGCCAATTAAACGAACTACTCAGCAAAGGATTCATCAGGCTGAGCTTCTCACCTTGGGGAGCACCAGTCCTGTTCGTAAAGAATAAGGATGGATCTTTCTGCATGTGCATCGATTATCGGGAACTCAACAAGCTCACTATCAAGAATCAATATACCCTACCACGCATTGACAACTTGTTCAACCAAATCCAAGGAGTGAGTTATTTCTCAAAGATTGATTTGAGATCCAGATATCATCAACTGCGAGTCCTGGAAGGAGATGTTCCCAAAACAACCTTTCGAACTTGTTATGGTCATTACAAGTTTGTAGTGATGCCCTTTGGATTAAGAAATGCACTGGTGATGTTCATGGACTTAATGAACCGGGTGTGTCGTTCATTCCTGGACAAATTTTTGATCATGTTCATAGACGATATACTCATCTATTCGAAGAGTAAAGAAGAACATAGCCAACACCTCCGACAAATCTTGGAAATGCTAAGAAAAGAGAAGTTATACGCAAAATTCTCAAATTACGAATTTGTAACATCCGAATTCTCAGGTATATTATTTTATTCATTTATTTTGGAGTTTGTGGAAGGGCTCGACGAGTTGGTGCTTAGACTCGTCGAGTAGGGTCGCGAATTCTTATCCGGGTTCACGACCGGACTCGACGAGTTCATGAGTGGACTCGGTGAGTCCACGCTGTTTAATGAAACCCTAATTTCTCGGGTTTGGGACCTATTTAAAGTCCTTTAGGGCCGTCATTTGTGGCTACCAAACCCCAGAGAGAAACCCTAAAAGAGCTAGAGCGTTTGTGAAAGGAAAGGAGCCATTTCTTGATCTTTGTGGTTGGTTCTTGAAAGAAAGAGGTGATTCCAGCTTAGAGGAGACCAAGGAGGTTGTGCATCTGGGGATTTCGAGCAAAGGACTTCATCTTTGAGGTATTGTATCTATCCTTTGTCTGTTTTGTTGAAGTAATCCATAGATGTAGAGTTTTTATGTCCTTTATTGGAATGATTTGTGAGAATATGGCCCCTCTTCATATTGAGACTTCAGATCTGGACCCATAGTGATCTAAAGAGCTTATTCCAACTTGCTTTATGTTGAGCTATGGAGGTAATGAACTTAGGATGTTGTTTTTGGGGCTAAATCACCAAGTGAAACAACCTAGACGTCACATGAGTGTCAAGATCCGAGCTTTATGTGATTATCATACTTGGGAAGGTCAGATCTATGGATTAAAGGAACAGATCTGACCTCAGGAGGTCATTTGAGTTGTGCATGGTATGAACTCGCCGAGTCCGAGGGCAGACTCGACGAGTAGGGTTAGGGTTTCCTGTAAATCACTCAGTGAGTAACTTACTAGGTTGGGGGAATGACTCGATGAGTCAGAAGGGGGATAGAGGACTGGAGTTCAAGGCGGAACTCGCCGAGTTGATCTTGAGACTCGGCGAGTTGAGTCCGGGTGGCCCCACGATTCATGCCAGGTGTAACTCGTCGAGCAAGGGGAAAGAATCGACGTGCCAAGTGAGACTAGAGAGATAGTGGAAACGTGTAGACTCGCCGAGTCGCCCAAGTGCACTTGACGAGTCGGGTCAAAGTTTGACCGTTGACTTTTGTTGACTTTTAGGGTTTGGTCAACAGTGGGGGCCTTGAGCCAAGAAAGGGGTAAAATGGTCTTTTACCCTTCTGAGGGTGCCAAGGGAGGTTTGAGTCTAGCATCGACAGTTATATTTATGAAAGTATTTACTCTATGTGATTAGGCGGAGGCTAGATCGTATTTCTACCGAGTCAGAGATTTACCGAGACATCTGAGGTGAGTCTTCTCACTATACTATACCTGGAAGGGTACTTATGTGTGGCCGGAAGGTCCTGTATGATGTGATATATGTGTTATATGTTGTTATTTGATATGTATGTGCTATGTATGATATGTATGGTAAGGACCGGAAGGTCAAGAGGGTACGGACCGGAAGGTCGTTACGGGTAGGACCGGAAGGTCTACCGGAACCCGGGACAGAAGTCCCCTGAGACACCTGGATTGGAAGATCCCATAGAGTATGACCTGGAAAGGCATATGCGTGGTATGTGGTATTTTGGGGAACTCACTAAGCTTATGCTTACAGTGTTTATGTGTAATATGTTTCAGGTACTAGTGATGATCGCAGGAAGGCGTCGGCTTGACTCGTACACACACATGCGGATTTGGATATGTTTTGATCTTGGGAGTTGATATGTTTTGTATAATGATAATGTTACATTGGATTTTATGGTTTGTCTTGAATGAAGTTACATTTTGAAATGGAAAATTGTTTTGAAAAATTTACGTCGTTACAAGTTGGTATCAGAGCCTTGGTTTGAGGGATTTGGATGCACCCCCGGGCGTATCTGGACTCAAACTGAGGATTTGAGGAAAGTTTTTAATAATAAAACAATTTTCAAAAAGTAAAAGAGTTTTGGAAACAAGCAGAGCAGAGCCGTGTGTACGATCAGCCAGCGCCCGAACGGTGATTTTCCAAAATACCCTTACATTAAGTGTTATGATACGTGAAATACTATGATATATGTTGGGTTATGATATGCATGCTAGAGTAGGCTAGGTATTCATGATAGGACTAGAGTGGCCTGATTTGTGATGCCTTAGCCTAGGAGGTTGTTGCTGTTATGAGATGCTTAAGAGTGAGTAGATAGCGGTGAGGAGCTTAGGAGAGGCTTACCGAAGGGTAGCCTATGCTAGCGAGATGTAGAGTACTTGTGAGCTGGGATCCAAGGAGGAGATATCAAGCATAGATGGTAGTTACTTACTGCTAAGGAGCTTGAAATGAGGTTTTTAGCCACCAAGAACTAGTGTATATTCTTGGTTTTCTTGGTGAGAGAGAAAATCTAATCAAAGATGAGATTGAACGAGTTTATACATGATTTTATCACTAGATATGAGGTTTAAACACAATCAAGAGGAAGAATCACTTACATTTTTGGGGGATCCTTGAGCAAACTCGAAAATTGTATAGAGAGAAAGTCTTTGGAGTGTTTAAAAGATTGAAATGAAGGCCACTCATCCCTTATATAGGGGTGAGTTTTCGGCCAAGGGGTGGGGTGGGGGTGTACGGCTGTAAACTCAAGTTTGCGGCCGTACACTCCTCTCGAAGGGGTGTTTGGCCCAGACACTATGCCTTTATTTAGAAAACCTCGTTTTTGAACCCAAAACTTAATTGTACTAAGCTTAGAACATTTAATTAGACCCAAAATAATATTGACAAGAGCATAAATAAATTTTGAATTGATTTATTTTTAACGGTATGAACGGAAGAAATTTCGGGTTGTCACAGTTTTGGAGTTTTGTGCCCCGTACTTCAGAAATTCATAACTTTTGCATACGAACTCCATTTTGCGACGTTCTTTATATCGACGCGAAGGTGAGATTATGCTCTACAACTCTCGTTTAGACTTTGTCGGCTTATTTTGACTTTAAATTTTATTATATTTATTTTTGTCCTAATTTTTGTTGGTGTTACATTATCCCCCCGTTAGAGAGAATTTCGTCCCGCAAATCGCATTTTGACTAGGACTTCAATTGTTGAGGAAATATGTGTGTACTTATGTTCCATTTGAATTTTCTTGTTCTCTAGTGAGCCCAGATCCTTGCGTGGGTGTTCCTGCGGACCTTCATTACTCCGTCTATTGCTTCGACCAGTAGAGGTTGTCTGGATTTGGGTTTGTTTGATTATGTTCATCTAAATGTTAGCATTGTTCACTCGTAATACATGTCATTTCTTTTTGAAGTTCATGGTTGAATTCTTACCTGGTCCGCTTATCACCGCCTTGTGTATACAAGTTGCATACACATTTGCAGTGATAGGTTAACCGTAATCATTCCTAGCCTCTACATTTGAACTGCCCCCTTAGGCTGGTTGCTATTGTATGGCCTTGTGGGTGTGGGGGTGGTAGGAACAGTAATATTGTGAGCTGTCACTATCTGTTGTCTTTTGGTAGACCCTTGTTTTGAACTACCCCCTTTTTCATTCCCTAACTTTCTTTTCGTGTTACTAGGTTTGTGGTTTGGAGTATCCTTGTGGGTAGACATTCGTTAATTTCCTTGGTTGTCACAGACATTTGAATTTTTGACATCCTTCCCAGTTTTACTCGTGTTTCTTGTGTTGAGATGTGCCATGATGGCTGTCACGGCGGCTGTGACCGTAACTTGAAAAATATCTGAGTCTATATGCAGGAGTGGTGTTTCGTTGGTTGGTCGGTTACTTCCATGTGAAGACATGATTCTGTTACATGATGCGAAATGAGGTGGTTAGATAACTATGATCGTTGTTAGTTGGATTCTATAATTATAATTTCCTCATTTTGTTATTCGGTTTCTAATGTTTCGACTGACATTCCTTATGATGTATTTGTGATTGAGGGTTGAAATAGGTATCGTATTTAAGTTTTGTTTTAGAAATTTAGGGTAGGGATGTTGAAATCTTAAGTCGATCCAGTTTCATGGGTTTGGGGAGAGGGTATATTTCTTACTATTCCAAGTTATGAATAAGGATGTGATGTACCTATCTCATAGCGTGAGTAATATAATTACCAACTCATTAGGTAATAATAATTATTACTTATTACTCTGACGTATCAGGTTCTCTACCACCTCGCATGCTTCACGAGTGGTTTCCTCTATTCTCAGTCCTATCCTCGGTGGTACTGATTTGTTATAGCCTGGTATCTATATATACGACGTCCTTGCTTTTCCTCAGGCATGTTTAATCTCCGTCATTGTTTTGATTGCCCTTAGTTGAAGTTGTAAAGGTTTGTTATTCTATGGTAACTGTCTCTTTCTCTAAAGGGTGTATGTGATAGAAAAGTTGGATTTATCGAAGGATTGAGTTTGTTTGAATAGCGAGAAGGCATTTCCAGCTATAGGGTTACATATGAAATGGTGGCAAGACTTCGCCGGTGTTGTTGAGTTCAATAAAATTGAACTACAATAGATTTGATCGACAGGGATAGTGTAGTGAGTTGCTATAACAGTTTATGACATGAACTGCCTATGTAGCCAAAGTATGAATTGATAGCGATGATCTTTAAAAGAAACAAGATGTCTATTATAGTAGTGGGTATAAAGTTACATAGAATTCGGAAGATTCGACCTTGGGGTAGGTCTACAATATACCACACAAGCAAAACTTGACAGCACAAAGATCTAGTAAAACAGTACTTGCTAGACAGGGATATTTACATGAAAAGAGTACTACTCGGAGTACATACTAAGGTTATTTCACAATCCAAAAGGAGGAGTAAGTAGGGTATCCTCTACTTGCTACAGGAACTGGTTGGATGAGCCTTGAGTTCTACTATTTGACGCTCCATCTCGAGCATGCGCAATTCATACCTTGCATGGCATGCTCGAAGTTCCCTGAATTTAGTTTGAGTTTCAGTTAGCTCTCTCTACAAAGCTTCATTTTGATTTATGGTTCTTCCATGAGCTGAATCCAACTGTCGGATGCGAACATCATTCTCCTCGGTTCGATGGATAGTTGCCCTTCCTTGCTCATCGTTGCGAGCCATCCGACGAACTAGTATAGGAAGGACTCTGTCTATCGAGCCTCCCTCGCTCAGTTTGTAGAAGCTCCGGTCTCCATTGAACGGAGGGGGTTGACCCTGTTTGCGACTACACCTATTCAGGTTCATTGCCTACAGAGGTGTCGCGCCATGAAATCCCGGTCGAGGATTAGGATTTTAGATTGGAGTCACTAAGGGTAGGTTATTATTTTCGGAATTGGAGTCTTCGTGCATTTCTTCCTTGAATTCTTCTTCCGGATCATTCTCTATCCCTCCTCCACTGTCTTGGTTCGGGTAGTAGGGATCCCCTGGTAGATGGAATCCGGCCATTGCATCTGTGCGAGAATAGGGATATAAGAATTTTCCAGAACTAAGGCACATAAGGTTGAACATCAAAGTTAAACTATTGTATGCATAAAATACTCCTATAGTATTCTAAATGTTATGTTTGATTCTAAGGTTTATAAGTTCGATAAGTTTTAGACTTGTTGTCCACTATAGCTATCCGCTGGCATATACTGGTCGGCTCTCGGACAAATATAGTTGATCATGCTATATTCATCCCAGTCCCGATTACATATTCCAAGGCATACCTGTATTGCACAACTCATCTATAATACTTCTATATTGTTTTCATTATGATATTGGCCCTGTTATATAATGTATGCATGTATACTTTATAAAAATATCATTTTAAAAGTATAACTCTCACTCAGAGTGTTTTTGCCCAGTTTTGTTTATAGGTGTATATCAAAAATGGTTTTGGTATACTTAGTTCGCTATAAATAATGCTCTGATACCAATCTGTCACACCCCAAACCAGAACGGCGGAAACGTTCGGGGGCGGAGGACGTCATATTCGGTATCACAACAATTGAATAGCAAACAAAGTACACACCACCATAACATATATTTGAAAATTTTACATGATTGTATCTATTACATGTTTAAAAGTCAAATACAACATGATGAATTCCAAAAGATGATGTTAACGCCAGAGCGTTAATCCACAAAAGTAGTTGCTAACCCTGATTAGCGGTTTCCTGAAAATACAAGTTATTTCAAGAAATAGTGTCAACAATTAAGTTGGTGAGTTCATAAGTAGTGTTTTGAGAAAATGAATGCAATTCAAAAGTTTGTGTATGTTTTCCAGAAAATCCCTTATTTTCTATTAGATGTATGAAATGAGTATGAAAGATCGTTGTATAAACTGTATGTATTTGAACCAGGAAAATCCCTTATTTTCCTAAAAGTGAAATACAGTCTCAAATGACCAAGACCGTAAGCTGTAAGCAACTATGGCATGCTCAAAAGAACGATGTATAGTCTTATTATAAAACAACACTATAAGAAGATCGTATTTGTAAATGAAAAGTGACTGTAATAGTCATTTTCCCCGTGGAAACATAATACCATAATAATTGTCTATCTCGTGAGTTTTCATAACCGTACTATCATAATTTGCCTGTAGCGAAGTTCTTCAGGCGTCGAAATGAGATGACACTTGTCACCCCGGGGACTGTAGCTAGTAGTCAGGGCGCGGGATCATTTGTCCCGTATAGATCTATACACACTTTTCACGTTCTCCGGACGGGAGATTTTGGTTATAAAACAGGAATTCTAACGGTACCTTAGTAGGTATAATGAAGATGAATGTCTCACAGATTCTCAATTAAGTCCCGTATTAAAATGAATAATGTTGTTTCTGAAATGATTATCCTTTTTCACAATGTTAACAAAGGCATAATAAAAGGTGGATGTTCTTGTATGTATAAAAATGGTATACTAAAAAATAGTTACCCTTGATATGATGAAAACGTATAAATAAGCTTATAGTATTTATAATCATGTTTCATTCTGAGAGGGTAAAGTAAGGTAAGATGTTTTTCATGTCAACAGATCCATATGATATGTATTAAAAACAATATGAAAGGTATAACGAATAATAGATGTTTTGAAACAAGATTAACCATGTGTTTATTTGTATTTTTCCCTGTAATGTGTTAAAAACATTTAAAAAGTATTCAAAAGCATAGAAATGGGGGTATGAACTCACTTGATAGAAGTGGTGAGTTGAAGAAGACGAGACTAAACTCGGGCAGTACTTCGACTGGAAAGAGCCTTCGTCGGGATCTGGACACGTAACTGGGGCGTGGGGGTAGTCTCGAGATGCTAAACGCAGAGTAAAAGTGGCTAGAAGAAGAGAAACGAGCAGCTTAAACCCGAGACCTTTGGTTTCTATTTATAGGGATGATTTCTTCATTTTCACGTCGTGAACAGTATTTTCACATCGTGGGCATGATCGTCACTGCATGCGTCATCGCAAGTTGGGTCTGGCAGACTCCAGGGGGTGTCAAAAGACATTTCACGTCGTGAACATTGATTTCACGTTGTGGTCTTTGATAGTTTTGGGGTTTCGCGCCCCGAACTTCATAAATTCATAATTTTTGCATAAGAACTCCGTTTTCGACGTTCTTTATATCGACGTGAAGGTGAGATTATGCTCTACAACTCTCGTTTAGACATCGTCGGCTAATTTTGACTTTTAATTTTATTATATTTTATTTTTGACCTAATTTTTGCTGGTGTTACATCCTCCAAGTCACTTCCTTAAGCTGATGTACCCAAGTCTCACTAATCCTCACTACTAACCCACTGAAACATATCCTAGGCTTTCCTAGGTTCCCAAACCCACACAGTCGTCAGCTACTGAAAGATTCCCAGTATTGTCAACTAGCTACCTCATGAATATAGCCACATGCAACAAAGATCAGATAATCCTTCGAGTAAAAGATCCATCCCTAGAACAATTGGACTCAGACGAGAGCTATGCGATAGGGTCAAATCTATCACTCTGAGATTATCCAGCATGTGCCACATGTGTCTTAGCATATTCACTTAATAGACAGCTCACATTACTAAGAGTCCCACAAAGCACAAGGCAAGCAACATTCAGACAATGCAAAATCTAACCAGCATACTCCAATCAAATCATTATATCCTCTTATCAGGAATCTATACTGGCATGAGACTCTAAGGCTCATACAATCAGGCATAACCTGCACAGGCAATCCTATCACTGAGAGATAAGTACTATCATGCAGCTAATCAAGAACATATAGCAGGCATATAAGGCATCTTCCTAGATCCTTAGCTCTAATCTAGCATGTAGTTCTCATACACATACAGTAGGCATATAAGGCATCCTTCCTAGATCCTTAGCCCTAATCTAACATGCAGTTCTCATAATCATATCATAACATGTATGGGTATCTTGGGGAAAACTTACTTAAGCTCGACTGATTGCACGCATCACACACATTGTGTATCACCTAGTTCCTGGTATGTATTTTTATATAAGTATTTTGCATTTTTGGCCTGGGACTCGACGAGTTGAAGGTCCAACTCATCGAGTAGGAGCAAGATGGGATGCGTGACTTAAGTATCAGACTCGTCGAGTCGTCAGCCAGACTCGACGAGTAGGCTCTGACTGGACAAAAACCCTAATTCGAGGGTTTACATCCTATTTAATCATCTCATTCAGCCCCCACTCATTCCTAGTGTTCCCAGAAACCCTCCATAGCAAACCCTAAGCGTTTTGGTGCAAGATCTAAAGATTTTGAGTGATTTTTTTTAGGTTTGGATCACAAAGAGGAAGGAAAAGCTCAAGGGAATCAAGAAGAGACAGAGGAGTTCGAGTTTGGTTCTTCATTGCAACCTTTGAAAAGTATAAAGTCTATACCTTGCTTGTTCATTTGTTAGATCCCTTTTTGGGAAGATGTAGGGCTTTTAAGCCATACGAGGTAACCAACCATGATTGCAAGCATGGTTGGGGGTCAAGACTTCGGATCTAGGACCTGGGAGGGGTCACAAGGCAGATTGGGGTTGCTTTTGCACTCAAGGAAGGTCTCATGCAACATAAGAGCCATTTTAGGGCCTTTTAGGCTCAAAAGTCCCATGCATTCACGTAAATTTCGTAACTTTACGTGCTAGATCGAGCTTAGGGGCTTAGATCTATCATTTGGGCAAGGGTTGTACATCAGAAATCGAGGAATGGGACTTGGACGTTGTTGACTCGGCGAGTCCGTTTTGGGACTTGGCGAGTCCAAGGCATGAAGTCCCCAAATCTGTTGAGGGTCAAAAGAACTCAGTTGGGTGTTAGAAGGGTTGTAGAAGGTCCAAAGGAGTGACCCAACATACTGGACTTAGCCTTAGACCTGGAGTTCATGGAACTCGGCGAGTTCATGAACAAACTCGGCGAGTCCAAGGCAATCTCCCAACTCTTGAAGATTAACTCGACGAGTTTTTCATACAACTCAGCGAGTCGAGGACATGACTTGTTCATCTGATGAAGGCGAACTCGACGAGTTGTTCATACAACTCGGCGAGTCGGATGAAGGTTCGTTCAAGGTTCATATGGAAAGGGAACTTGTCGAGTCGTTGCTACACTCGACGAGTAGAGTCGTGGATAAGGACGGTTAAAGGGATAGGGACTCGACGAGTTGACGACCCAACTCGGTGAGTCGGGTCAACTAGAAGTTGACTTTGACTTTGACTTTGACTTGGAGTTGGTTAAGGGTAAAATAGTCATTTTACCCTAAGAGTAGATATCAGATTCTGACCGAGTGTTATGTGGGGATTATAGTCAGAGGATTTCCGGAGTAGCAGTAGACTGAGATTTACCACATAGATTATCACTAGCTACTCGTACGAGGTTAGTTACCTTCCAGTAGCGGTGGGTCTACGGCTACAATGTCGGCCCACCAGTAGGAGTTGTATGTTAGATGACTGTCTTTGTGATATCATCTAGGATTGTTACTACCTGATATGTTATATGCTAGCATGATATGTTATATGTGATAGTAGTAGAGTTCGGTTGTTAGGACCGAAGGGTAGGTCAGGCACCCTAGATATGTCTGAGAGTATGTGATGATATGTTTATATGCTGGCATGATATGTTATATGTGATAGTGGTAGTAGGAGGGGAATAGTCCCCAAGCTCGGTTGTTAGGACCGAAGGGTAGTTCGGACACCCCAGATATGTCTAACAATATGTTTATGTTATGATATATGTGATAGTAGCAGTAGAGGGTGGAATAGTCCCCGAGGGTCGGTTGTTAGGACCGATGGGTAGGTCAGCACCCCAGAATGGCTTAACACGGGTAGGTCGGCACCCCAGAATGGTCGTACCGGGTAGGTCGGGCACCCCAAAATTGTCTGATAGTATGCTATGTGATTGAATGGAATGTGGTACGATGGGGCACTCACTAAGCTTCGTGCTTACAGTTTACAGTTTTGGTTTCAGGTACCTCTTCAGGGAAGGGGAAGGAGCTGGTGCGGTAGCAGCACATCATACACACATGCATTGATTTTCCACATTTGAGATATTCTGGGATTGTAATCTGACATGTTGCTATTTTATGATTTGGGTTTTCAGGCATGATACGTTAAATTACAAAATGACATATTTTTACGTTGTATTCTTATGAATGTTTTTATAATCAGTTAATTAAAAATGAAATTTTTGGACACGAAATTTGGGATGTTACAAGTTGGTATCAGAGCCCTGGTTTGAGGGATTCGGACACGCCCTCGGGGGTGTCTGGACTCAAATCGAGGGATTAAAAGCTTTCACAAGAAAATGTTTTTCTAAAGGATAATTTAAAGGAGTTTTGAGAAAGAACGAAGTGTATGATGTGCGCGACCGGCCGAGCTCAAGTAAGTATTCCCTAAAGTACCCATACAAGTTATGTTATGTTTATCAGCTTCAGTAGAACAGCATGCTAGAATAGGGCTAAGGATCTAGGAATGATGCCTTATGTGCCTGCTTTATGTGTTTCAGCTTGTGAGAATTTCATGCTACTATTGAGTAGACATTAGTAGGATAGCATGTTTAGGTTATGCCTTATAGTATGAGCTTAGCATGGTATGCCAGTACAGTTTCTCGTTATGAGGATAAAATTGGTTGAGTAGTTTCCTGCATCCGAATGTTGCTTGCTTTGTGCTCTGTGGGACTCTGAATGATGGGAGTTAGCCATTAGGTGAATACATCACGTCACATGTGATCAGGGTTGAATAATCTCAGAGTGTTGGATTTGGCCCTATTGTACAGCTCTCATTTAAGTTTAACCATTGTAGGGACGAGTCTTTTACTCGAAGGATTATCTGAGCCTCGTTACATGTGATGGTATTCAGGTGACGGCTAATTGGCATTACAAGGAGGCCTTCAGCAGCTGAGGACCGGTTTGGGTAGAATCAGAGATTTTCCATAGCGCAAGCCTAGGATGAGAGTAGCAGAGATCAGTAGAAGTAGTAGTGACTTGGTGGAGTTGAGGCAGTTCTTGAGGAGAGTACGGATAGATGTGGAAGGTAGTATGGGCCCGTACTACTGAAAGCAGAGGATCCGTACTTGAATCAAGGAAGGCTGAGGCAAGACCAAGGAACTTGTGATAGGTGTGATCCCTGTAGATGCATCAGTATCACTGACGGTTGTCATTGTGTATTGTAGAATGGTGGTGCTACGTCCGAGGCCAGCAGTTGGCAGCTCAGGAGAGGAATCGGGTTCGGGCTCAGGCTCTGAACCAGTGGATGAGAGGCTACACGAGTTCATCGCGTCCGAGATCACTAGAGGCATCCTTGATGCAACCCCAGTCATCTTTGGGTCGATCAAGGAAGGGATTGTCGAGCTAATGGAGGATCGCCTCAGGGCGTTCAGGAGTGACATGGCGACCAGCCAGTCAGGATCATGCACACTGTCCTTTAAGGACTTCAGGGGCAGTGGTGCACCAGATTTCTATGAGGCGAAGGACCCCATTGCTGCCAGGCAATGGATTGCAGACATTGAGTCTGCACAGTTGACCAACTTCTGCCCCGAGGGGTCGAAGGTGAGATTTGCAATAGGGTGCTTAAGAGATTGGTGGGAGTCGGTTGGTGACTCTCTGGGAGCCTTGGATGTTGAGGCTATGACGTGGCTGGACTTTGTGACTCGGTTCAGAGCGGATTTTGCACCTGCAGTGGAGCTCCAACAGTTGGCTAGGGAGTTCTTAGACACGAGACAGACGACGGAGATTGTAGCGGAGATCACCGCCAAGTTTCGGGAGAGGACGTTACTGGTGCCCCAGTATGCGGGAGATGAGGACATGAGGAGGACCCGCTACCATGACATGCTGTGAGCCAACATTCGGGAGCATGCTAGTTTTTCAGCTTGCCCTACCCTGGATTCCATGATTGCCAGTGTAAGGGAGAGGGAGATTGATATGGAGCATATTTAGAAGAGGAAGGTAAAGGGGGGGCAGACGACTGGGGCTTTAGGGAAGAAGCCCAAGGGATCAGATGGTAGGCCGAAAGGCCAGTTAGGACAGGGCCGCTGCAGGAAATGCGGCAAGCCAGACGAGGGAGCATGTAGGTTGGGATCGTCGGGTTGCTACAAGTGCGGCAAGACAGGGCACTTCAGCAGGAATTGTACCGCCCCTGCACCCACTATTTGAACATCTGAGTTGCTGTGTTTCCACTGCAACCAGAGGGGCCATAAGAAGGCCAGATTCCCCCAGTTGACAGCAGCAACGCCAGTGAAGGCGCCAGCTCCAGCAACCCTACGGATCACTGATGACCGGAAGGGCAAGACAGAGGCTCCATTGGTGAGGAGTCGGGCCTTCCAGTTGACTACCGAGGAGGCACTCACCGCACCCGATGTGGTGACGGGTATGATTCTTTCCCCCTGATCTATTTATACGACGTTTATGATATTGATATATGCTCTGTATATACATGTTTAGGATCGTTCCATGTGAACGGTATTCCAGTACAGGTGTTGTTTGATTCAGGTGCCACTCGATCTTTTGTTTCTCTTGCACTCAGCAAGAGGTTTTCTGAGTCTTCGGGCATGTTGAATTTCCCTTTAAAGGTAGAGATTGTCGATGATCGATCGGTGCGAGCATTAGCAGTATTCCGAGATTGTGTGCTGAGATTATTCGAGGAGCGCTACCTGGTAGACCTGGTTCCTATTCCGTTGCGAGGGAACAAGGTGATTATAGGCATGGATTGGATGAGCCCCAATGGGGCAGTGATAGATTGCGCACAAAAGCTGGTGCGAGTCAGGACCCCAAGTGGGGGAGAGCTGGTGATTCAGGGTGAGAGGCCACAGCGAGGACCATCTTTATGTTTGGCAGCGAGGGCTAGGCGTTACCTTCAGCAGGGTTGCACAGGATATGTCACCTATTTCATGGATACCCGGGAGGCAGGAAGGCGACGGTGAGTGACGTTCCGGTGGTGCGAGACTACGCAGATGTGTTCCCAGAGGAGCTTCCTGGGATACCTCTGGAGCGACAGGTGGAGTTCAGGATCGACCTAGTCTCTGGTGCGGTTCCGATAGCCAAGGCACCGTATCGGTTGGCTCCTCCCGAGATGCAGGAGTTGTCTACACAGCTGCAGGAACTACTAGACAAAGGATTTATCAGGCCGAGTACTTCGCCTTGGGGATCCCCGATCCAGTTTTTTAAGAAGAAGGACGGGTCGCATTGCATGTGCATAGATTATCGGGAGCTAAACAAGGTAACGATGAAGAACCGTTACCCACTTCTGAGAATTGATGACCTCTTTGACCAGCTACAGGGAGCATCTTGGTTCTCCAAGATTGATCTACGTTCAGGATATCACCAGATGAGGGCCAGAGAGGAGGATTTACAGAAGACTGCGTTCCGGATGAGCTATGGCCACTATGAGTTTGTGGTGATGCCTTTCGAGCTCACCAATGCCCTTGCCGCATTCATGGATCTCATGAACCGCGTATGCAGACTGATGTTGGATCGGTCTGTGATAGTTTTCATCGATGATATATTGGTTTACTCCAAGACACAAGAGGAGCACGGGGATCATCTGCGAGAGGTTTTGGAGACTTTGAGAAGGGAGAACTTGTATGCTAAGTTCTCCAAGTACGAGTTTTGGTTGCTCGAGGTGCAATTTCTTGGGCACCTTGTCAACCAGAACGGGATATCAGTGGACCCGACGAAAGTGGAGGCCGTGATGATGTAACACCCAGAGTTTTGAAGGCCAAGAAAGAAAAGAAAACCCTAAGTTTAGGGGTCGACTCGGCGAGTCCAAGGAGGGACTCGGCGAGTCCGAGCGGGATCCGAGTCGAGGAGTAAGTGACTGACTCGGCGAGTCGGCCAAGGTGACTCGGCGAGTCTGGCCTGTGCGAGGAAAACCCTAAATTCGGGACTTGGAGCCTTTATAAACGCCTTAACCTCCTTCCTAGGGTCCCTTTACTGCCTCTTGCACCCAGAGCATCGAACCCCAAACCCCATTGTTGCCCATTCAAGCTCCCAGGCCATATTGAGTGATTTGAAGGAAGAAGAAGAAGGGAATCATTGAGGCTTCAAGAAGTGGTCTTGGATCTGAAGACTTGGGGAACATTTCTGAGTATCTGAAGGTAATAAGTTGTTTCTCTCTTTTAGACCTTCTATGGTTGTGAGATTTGGGGCTTTTAAGCCATGGTTTACCACCCAAGCGAGCTAGAAGCCGGATCTGGAGTTGCTACTTCAGATCCAAGTGTGTTATGAGCTGGAGAAGCATAAAGTATCAACCCTTGAGTCGATTTTGGAGCCCCTTTGGCCTTAAACCCTAGTTTATGGTGGATTGTGCCTAGATCTCCTTCTCTACACGTAAAGTTTGCAACTTTACGTGAGGAATAGGCCTGGGAAGGGTAGATCTACAGATTTGAGTCCCTGCATGACTCAAAAGTCCTCTGCATGTATGGAGGACCGGATGGACTCGGCGAGTCCTTTGAGTGGACTCGGCGAGTAGCTTGAAGATGAGGAGGAACTTGACGAGTGGGATGAACAGCTCGTCGAGTCAGATGAAGTTGGGCATGAACTCGGCGAGTTGAAAGAACAACTCGGCGAGTTGGATGGAGATTGTCTTGGACTCGGCGAGTCTGTTCTTGGACTCGGCGAGTCAGGTCGCGAAACCCCAAACCCTTCGAGTTGAGACTCGAATCAGTGAGTCGAATAGAGACTCGGTGAGTTGGACAGGTCAGGACTTGGTAATCGGTAGACTCGGCGAGTCATGGACTGGCTCGGCGAGTCGAGTCGCGAATAGAAGGACTCTGAACATATGAACTCGGCGAGTCAATAGGGTGACTCGGCGAGTAGGGTGACCTGGGAGGTTGACTTTGACCAGGACTTTGACTTTGGCAAGAGTTGACTTAGTTGACCTTTGAAGGTCAGTTAGACTAAGTGTTATGTTGATATTGGTAGCTCGGGGAGCTAGTGGAGCAGCAGTTCGGAGTCAGTGGTCAGGTAGCAGTCAAAGGGATTAGCAACAGCAGTTCAGCAGTATCAGGTGAGTTTCCCTTTGTGTGAATGGGTCTACGGCCACAATGTCGGCCCATATAGACATGAGTAGAAGACCCGGGGGTTAGCCCTAGGCATCGTATGCTAGTATGTTGTTCAGGACGAGGTCCAATGTTAGCGGGCGGGCGCCCAAGGAATGGTTTATGTGATAGTTTATACTTGTTGTCTGTGTGATACTTGTATGTGCCTGGTAGGGTGGTGAGTGTGGGCGAGGTCCCGTACCTCACCAACATCAGAGTGTGGATGGTGTTCCACATCTCATTAGCAGCAGATCAGGGGCGAGGCCCAAGTTAGGGAAAGAGTGAGCGCGGGCTGGGCCCGTATCTCACTATCAGTAGGAGCATGGACGGGGCTCCCTGGCTCATCAGTAGAGTTCGGTTGTTAGGACCGGAGGGTAGTCAGACACCCCAGAAACGTCTGACAGTATGTGAGGATATGTTTGCATGCTGGCCTGTTATGTTATATGCGATAGAGGTAGTAGGAGGCGACCAGTCCCCAAGTTGACCGAAGGGTAGTTCAGACACCCCAAATATGCCTGATAATCTGTTACGTTATGATATGCGTATGTGATAGTAGTAGAGTTCAGTTGTTAGGACCGAAGGGTAGGTCAGACACCCCAGATATATCTGATAATATGTTATGTATGATATATGTGTAAGTAGCAGTAGGGGGTGAAACAGTCCCCGAGGATCGGTTGTCAGGACCGACGGGTAGTCAGCACCCCATAATGGCTTGACACGGGTAGTCAGCACCCCAGAATGGCTTGACACGGGTAGTTAGCACCCCAGAATGGCTTGACATGGGAAGTCGGCACCCCAGAATGGCCGCACGGGTAGTCGGCACCCCAGAATGGCCGCACGGGTAGTCGGCACCCCAGAATGGCAGTACAGGGTGGTTAGGCACCCCAAAATAGCCTAGCAGTATGTTTGTTGTATGTTTTCATGGTATGTGGTATGGTGGGGAACTCACTAAGCTTCGTGCTTACGGTTTTCAGTTTTGGTTTCAGGTGCTTCCGGTAGCGGATGATGGAGCTCGGGATGATCGCATGGCACACACCGTAGATTAGTCAGCCTGGGATTGTTTTACTCTGATAATGAACATGTGTTTTGAAAACTAATACTCTGTTTATGTTTTAAAATTATGATTTTACTTTAAGTAATATTTTATTAAAAGAAATTTTTAGTCTTGAATTTTGGGATGTTACAGATGAGATGGGAGGTTCCGAGGTCTCCATTTGAGATTCGGAGTTTCCTATGATTAACAGACTATTATCGGAGATTCATCCAAGATTTGTCCAAGATAGCCGTACCCCTGAATAGGCTAACGAGGAAGGTCGTGGTCTTTCGTTGGGGGCTTGAGCAGCAGGCCGCATTCGAGACACTAAGATAGAGATTGTGCGAGGCGCCGATCTTAGCCCTACCAGAGGGCGTATATGATTTTGTTGTGTACTGCGATGCGTCTATTTTGGGTTTGGGCGCGGTATTGATGTAGAAAGGGCATGTCATCACTTACGCTTCGAGGCAGCTGAAGCCTCACGAGGCGAACTACCCGACACATGATTTGGAGCTCAGTGCTGTTGTGTTTGCCCTCAAGTTTTGGCGTCATTACCTCTATGGGATCCGTTGTACCATTTACATGGACCACAAGAGTTTGAGGTACCTCATGGAGCAGCCAAATCTAAACATGAGGCAGCGTCGGTGGTTGGGCGTGGTGAAGGATTATGATTGCGAGATCCTTTACCACCCGGGGAAGGCCAATGTGGTGGCAGACGCGCTCAGCCGCAAGGCCGCACCGATCAGAGATATTTGCATGAGGATGACCGTGGTGACTCCACTGTTGGAGCAGATTCGAGAGGCTCAGCAAAAGGCCATGAAGGAGGAACATCGGAAGAGTGAGCGGATTGTAGGCCAAGTTTCCTCCTTCGATTATGATAGCCGAGGATTGTTGACCCTCCACCTCAGGGTGTGGGTACCGTACCACGGGGGTGTGCGCCAGGTTCTGATGGAGGAGGTGATCAAATCTCGACTCTCCATTCATCCCGGGGCGACAAAGATGTATAGGGATCTTCGTCTGGACTATTGGTGGCCCTGCATGAAGCGGGATGTAGCATGGTACGTGGAGCGGTGCTTGACCTGTAGGAAGTCAAGGCCGAGCACCAGAGGCCACATGGCAAGATGCAGTCGTTGGATATCCCGCTGTGGAAATGGGAAGACATTACAATGGATTTTATCACAAAGCTTCCCAAGACCGCGCGAGGAGTGGATTTGATTTGAGTCATCGTCGATCGATTGACCAAGAGTGCCCATTTTATTCCGATTCAGGAGAGCATTTCGGCCGAAAAGTTGGTCAACATCTCTATCAGGGAGGTGGTGGCGCGGCACGACGTGCCAGTATCGGTGATTTTAGATAGAGATGTTCGGTTCACTTCCAGGTTCTGAAAGAAGTTTCATGACGAGCTGGGTACTCGTATGTATTTTAGCACCGCGTTTCACCCGCAGACGGATGGTCAGAGCAAGCAGACCATCCATACTCTGGAGGATATGATGCGAGCGTACGTGCTAGACTTTGGTGGTAGCTGGGATACTTACCTCCCCTTGGCTGAATTCTCATACAACAACAGCTATCATTCGAGTATTGATCGTCCTCCCTTCAAGATGTTGTACGGGAGGAAGTGCAGGACCCCGATATGCTGGGGTGAAGTTGGCCAGAGGGTCATGGGGAGCACTGAAGTGGTGCTCAAGACGGCAGAGAGGATTCAGCAGGTTCGGAGCAGGCTTCAGACTGCATAGAGTCGGAAGAAGAGCTATGCCGACAAGTGCCGTTCACACCTGGAGTTTTAGGTAAGAGATATGGTCATCCTGAGGGTGTCTCCAAGGAAGGGCTTCATCTGATTCAGGAAGCGGGGCAATTTGGGCCCCAGGTACATCATGCCTTTCAGGGTTATCGCCCGGGTGGGCAAGGTGGCGTACAGGTTGGACCTGCCAGCTGAACTCAACCAGATCCACATCACTTTCCACGTCTCTCAGCTGCGGAAGTGCCTGGTGGACGACTCAACAGGGGTACCTTTAGAGGATATTCAGTTTGATGACAGCCTGAATTACATTGAGCGGCCAGTGGAGATCCTTGACCGGAAGTCGAAGGATCTGAGAAACAAGAGGGTGGAGCTAGTGAAGGTGCAATGGCAACAGTGGAAGGGCTCGGAGTGGACTTGGGAGCCGGTGGATGAGATGATGGAGCATTACCCAGAGCTTTTCCAGGAACGAGCAGCAGACTTCGAGGACGAAGTTTGAAATAATTGGGGGAGATTTGTAGCACCTGGTTCCTGGTATGATTTTTATTTAAGTATTTTGCATTTTTGGCCTGGGACTCGGCGAGTTGAAGGGCCAACTCGTCGAGTAAGAGCGGGATGGGAGGTGAGACTTAAGTATCAGACTCGTCGATTCGGCAGCCAGACTCGACGAGTAGGCTCTGACTGGACAAAAACCCTAATTCGAGGGTTTACACCCTATTTAATCATCTCATTTAGCCCCCACTCGTCCCTAGTGTTCCCAGAAACCCTCCATAGCAAACCCTAAGCGTTTTGGTGCAAGATCTAAAGATTTTGAGTGATTTTTTTTGGGTTTGGATCACAAAGAGGAAGGAAAAGCTCAAGGGAATCAAGAGGAGACAGAGGAGTTCGAGTTTGGTTCTTCATTGCAGCCTTTGAAAGGTATAAATTCTATACCTTGTTTGTTCATTTGTTAGATCCCTTTTTGGGGAAGATTTAGGGCTTTTAAGCCATATGAGGTAACCAACCATGATTACAAGAATGGTTGGGGGTCAAGACTTCAGATCTAGGACCTGGGAGGGGTCACAAGGCAGATTGGGGTTGCTTTTGCACTCAAGGAAGGTCCCATGCAACATAAGAGCCATTTTAGGGCCTTTTAGGCTCAAAAGTCCCATGCATGCATGTAAAGTTCATAACTTTACGTGCTAGATCGAGCTTAGGGGCTTAAATCTATCATTTGGACAAGGGTTGTACATCAGAAATCGAGGAATGGGACTTGGACGTTATCGACTTGGCGAGTCCAAGGCATGAAGTCCCCAAATCTGTTGTGGGTCAAAAGAACTCAGTTGGGTGTTAGAAGGGTTGTAGAAGGTCCAAAGGAGTGACCCAACATACTGGACTTAGCCTTAGACCTGGAGTTCATGGAACTCGGCGAGTTCATGAACAGACTCGGCGAGTCCAAGGCAATCTCCCAACTCTTGAATATGAACTCGACGAGTTGTTCATAAAACTCGGCGAGTCGAGGACATGACTTGTTCATCTGATGAAGGCGAACTCGACAAGTTTTTCATACAACTCAGTGAGTCGGATGAAGGTTCGTTCGAGGTTTATATGGAAGGGGAACTTGTCGAGTCGTTGCTAAACACGACGAGTAAAGTTGTGGATAAGGACGGTTAAAGGGATAGGGACTCGACGAATTGACGACCCAACTCGGCGAGTAGGGTCAACTAGAAGTTGACTTTGACTTTGACTTTGACTTGGACTTGGTCAGGGGTAAAATATGATGGGTTTTGAGCAATACATCATTCCTATGGTGTACATGCAAACCCTAATTGCTTTTGGATCTAGTTTGTCTAATGAACATGCAATTGAATATCCAAAGCTATAAACCCTAGATCTAGCATACAACTAATCATATTAACATAAAATAGGGTTTAGATCTTACCTTTGATTGTTATATAGCAATAACAATTAATCCTTAGCTTCAGAAAGCTTAGTGCCTCAAATGTTGCACCTCTAATGGGTTTAGATCGGGTCAAGTACATACCAAAAAAGTTATGGACTTAGACACTAATCCAACAGTCTCCCACTTGGATAAGTCTAATAACTATTATGCGTATAACTTCAGATCCTAATTAGCAATCGTAGCTTTCAAAAGTTGCTGTCAACTCTGATCTTATCAGAATCGTGTCCTTTAGATAAGGGATCATATATTCCTCCATTCTAGATATCGTATAGACATGAGACATAGATTTTAATCGTTCTGTCTATACTGTTTCCCGACTTCCGATTTATGACGACTGACAACAGACTACAATTGAACACATCAACTTAGTCTCGGCTTGGCCAAGCGCTTAGGTGCCATCACTAAATCATCGATGGGGCCCAAAGATATCGCTTTTATCCCACTTTGGGTAAAAGGAATGGATAAACTTCGACTCATATGCTCGCTTGCATTCACTCATTGAATTGCACACAACAAGAAGTTTTATGACACCAAGTTACTGGTGTGTTTACTTATTATCAATGTGCAACCGACCAGCAAATAACAACTCACACGTCTCGGTTTCAAGAATATACAATATTATCGACTCATAATCACTTGTGATAAAATCCATGAAGTGATTCTTGTGAGTGTGGGTTTAATCCAATGCTCAAAATCATATTCATAAGCACTCATGAACGTTGCAGCAAACCTTTGCTATGTCTAATACACTTTAGACAATCTACAAACCAATTCATGACAGTCTTCATTCATACCTACTTCCAACATATGAACGACTGTGGACCATTCGAATAATTTGATTATTCTGAAATAATTAATTATTCAGGAAATCAAAACATGCAAAGCGAAACACAAGGATAATACTAATCCTATATGGTCCCAAACCTTTGAGTATAAATAAAACACCTTTTATTCATCACCATATCGATTACTCATAATTTGTTGTTTCTGTTAATTAACTTATTACTTGAATTATTGCTACAATTGTCCCATGCTCTTAGTATGCACACAATGTTTACCCACGGTCCTTACTTTGTGAAATAGATCAAATGAACACATTTCCAATCACACTCATTTCACAACTCCCAATCCTTATCACTAGTGTAAGAATATCAAATTCTTGCCACTTATAGAATATGTTATATTCTAACGTTTCATGCAACGATCCTTTGGTAATGTCAATGCACTAAAGTCACAATGACTATTGCCAATGAAATTACAAAGTCCTCTATTGAAGTTTCTTACAAGACAATTCCATAGACGTGATGTCTCTCACTCAAAGTAGATTCCTTTGAACATCCTTTGCATAAATTTTTTTAATCTAGACATAGACTCTCAATATCCAACTCCCAATATGGAAACATTTCCATATTTGCCATATGACAACTCATTCTTATTAGAATCTTATCTATTCATAATAATGATATGGTCCATCCAATACCATACTTCCAACTACTCACAAGCGACCAATCCTCAGCGAACTTTGGATCGTCCTTTGATTATCTTAGTCAAAACCGATTCTTGTCCTTTTTTCCCTCTTAATGTGCTAGACATTTGGAAAATTTTAGAATGGTCAACTATTACAGCACTTGCAATCGATCCTATACCCCAATGCATAATGTCTTACATAAAGATGCGATACTTTATCAATCTTCTGCCATAATAGTTTATGTGTCACGTTCTTACAATTTGAACTATGAAGAGGGATGTCGTAATCATAATCAAAATTTAAGAACACACTATGTATCCTTTGACTAAATTTATTAAAATTTCTCAACCTAAGCTTTAGATTTTGAAACAAAGTACAATATTCTCTCCCTTAATTATAGCAAAACAACTTTTCAACCCTTACGACTTTGCAAAGTATAACTCTTGTTTTCTATAATTAATATTGCTAACTTGCAATACTTGCCTTAATAATCATACAAGCATAACATTTATGATCCCACTATCGTGATGATTATTATCATATAAGCATAACATTTATGCTCCCACTAGCTTTGACATGTATTCAGAAAACAACTGAACTTCCAGAAAACAATACCCATTGAATTTCTTAAGTTCATATTTCTAATACTAGATGCTCGGATAAGACTTTATCTAAGCTTCTTAAACTTATACACCTTTGCCTTAGATAGCTCATATGTGTATCTAAACAATTCAGAACTTATATCAATAAGTCCCAAATATCAGACTAATTGCCAAATCTCACAATTCGAACTATGGAAAGGGATTCTGTAACCATAATCGAATTCGAGAATACAATTTTCACAATTGCTATCTTCTTAAAATCTCTCTTAGTGAAAGAATTTCCTCACAGTCATTTTCATGAAGGAGGGAATCTTATGACACTTAGATTTTATGGTGTATGTGTTCCTATCCATGTGAATTTGCTAAAACCAAGGTTTGCGACAAATCCAAACTCATATGGACCGAACTTTCTCAATCTAGATTTTTTGCCTTATGGTAACACGAGTGCCCACCATGTCTTCCAAGTAGTTTAGCAACTTACCCTTACATATCAATGTACTTTCCATCGATCAAGGTGCTTTCTCTTTATGCATTCAAATGAGAACTCATAGAACTCACATGCATAATTAACTCAATTGGAATGGCACATAAACAAAACAGTGTCAACACGTTGTAAACCTTAAGTCGTGTGCTAATGATGATTGATATGGTTTATTCTTGATTTGTTCTTGAAACCTTTCAAGACCATTAAGACTCACACTGACTCCTTGACATATAATATTCTGTTGTCAAGAAACATTTATTGACAAACAAATATTCAAGAGTTAGTGTAGCTTTTATCAAGACAAAACACTTCACATAATTGGTCCGAGTTGGCCTTTATCTTATCCAAGACAACATAACTTACCAATTTCAAATGTGCAAGAATAAGAAAACTTTCCAAATTCCACATTTGTTGAGTGTTATAAACCTTCTTAAGACTTGTCACTCAATTCACAATCTTGGAGTGTAACTCTAAGACTTGATATTGGAACGAAGTATGATTGACTTCTTAATTTAACCATTTCCACAATTCTCGATTCTTCTTCTTAGACATACAAATGTACTAAGACTCACTTAGAGGATCAATTGAGATATGGTTCTTAATCATTAAGACCTATCATAAAACATAATAAAAGGTACTATCCCTTCTTCTTAGAATAGAGAAACTTTTATCTTTCTGCTTACTTGATTCTTCTCATTCGTTCTGATATTGATTGAAACTCTTTCAATCAACTCAGAATTACACTTAATCTTATAAATATAATCATATTTACTAAACTTTTAGTAAATCATGACGAATATCTTTGTCACTCTTGTGGTGGACTAAATCAGTTCATAACCTAGTGTACTTGATATCCTAGTCCTTCAATTGACACTTTGTCAAAGAGTTAGTTTAAATTTCCCAAATGTGAATGTTTTTCATTCATCATACAATACACGTTGCATGATTCCAAGTTTTTGTCCAATTGAAACTTGGGCGATGAGGAACTCTCCTTATTTGGTAAATTCTCGACATTTCCATAAATAACATAATTAAGAATCAAATCCATTATTGCTAATAATAGAAACATCCAAACATCAACTTTTTATACACGCTATTGCAAGGATAAATAAATAATATAAAATCAAAATTTATTTTATTGCGGAAAAATTTGTCCCTACAATGCAATTCAATTGAAAAACTATGTTAATACATATTTCTTAGCAATCTATTCTAACTCCAAGTAGTAGCTCAAGAATCTAATCTTCAAGCAATGCGATCGAAATCCATTTCTTCACGATTACATTCAGCTCACTTCTTCCCTTAAGCTTCCTTTCTTTTCTTCGATCCTACAAAACATCAAAATGTAATCTTATCACATCATGTATTAAGAATCTAGAATAGGAACTTAAAAGAGTTAGTTGATGGATTTCACCTGAAGTAGAGCCATATGTTTTGACTCTCCCATCTCTTAGATCTCTCAGGTAAATAGGGCAGCTTCGTCTCTAATGCCGATTCTCTTGGCAATAGAAGCAAATGGACTCCTTTGGCACAACACATTGGACAATCATAGACTTAGTTCTTTCTAGAATTCCGATGTTGCCAGTGTCCATTGCAGTTTGGGAGTTTTACTCACCAGACAAATTTGCTTGACCAGCATGCCAAATCATTGCTGATTCAGCCGCTATAAGCAAATAGGTGAGATCAATGAGGGTCACGTCGTGATCCATCATATAGTAATCTCTAACGAACTCACTATATGATTCATTAAGCGATTGAAGAACCCAGCCAACAACCAACTCTCCTAAAATCTCGACACCCAACATCCTTAACCTATCAATGTGTGACTTCATCTCTACACACATGTTTCCCATCTTCGTGCTTAATTTCCAATAGGGCTTGAGTGAGCTTGAACTTTTTCAAGCCTTTGAACTTGTGGGGTAGGGAGAAATTTTGGAGGAGGTGAAGCATGATCTCTTGTTCCTCGATCGACTCGTGGAATATCATCTTCATGTGTAAAGCTTGTTCCACGGGATTTGGGAAGACCATAGTTGTCATACGTTGACATCTACAAAACGGGAGAAAATTCAAGTTAAGTTGATTAGAATCCTTGATGTGACACCCAAATGAAACATCGAGGCTAGGATCCAACACAATACTCTACAACCTAGAAGAGGGATGCCATAATCTAGTTGCAGAATATTTGAAGGTAGGTAGATGACGATTTAACAATTTCCACCAATGAAAAACAAAAAAGGAAATTTAAGTTTCAAATCTATTGAAAATTCCTAGATCTTTTGAGATTCATTGAACTTTTCAATGGCATGTTTAAATCTCGATATGCCCCTCAATTTGTGACTGGGATGCCGAGGATCACAAATCAGGGTGTGAATAACCATGCAAACTTACATGGTGCCTCCAATGTTACAGTCACCTATTCGATGTGTCGGTTAACCATACATGCTCCACCGAACTATGGCAAACATTGAGTCACCCTTTGCTACCTTTGCTTAGAACCATTTAGTGTGCCGGTTAACCACACACACTCCACTAACATCTTCGCAAGGGCACACAGTTTAATTTCATGGAATTGCATCAATTCACTTTTGCCTAAAGTAACTAAGATTGGGTATTTTGTAAACATTTAGTTACTTTATCATTCATTATACTTTTAATGAGAAGAGGGTTTGCCCTATCCTACCCGTTCGGCTAACGACCCTCCACCAATCAAGGAAGCGGTGGGTGAGAGTGGAAACGCATTAAACGAACATTTTATAGGCCATAACCTTATACCCCCCTTATAGATCGACTTCGTGAATGAGGCCTACTAACGGTAAGACTAGCAATTTAAGTTATACATATATAATATTAGACTTTTAATGTTATACATAGTATAAGGGTGTATTTTACGCTTTTAAAATACTAGGTGGTCTAATTTAATAAATTATACTTTTAATTTAACTAATGTAAACCAAAACTTTATGGATTTATTAAATCTCTTTTAATTATACACCTTAATTAATTAATAAAACCATAAGGGTGAAATTTGAACTTTTCAAAATACTAGGGTTTTAGAATTTAACATTTTCAAAATTAAACTTTTAATCAACTTTTAAATTCCAAAACTTGAGGGCAAGTTTTGAAACATTTAAAAAATTAGGGTTTAACTTATTTAAATTTTAAAAACAAAACTTTTAAGTTCAAATTTAAACTATAAAACCTAAAGGGAGTAATTTGAAACTTTTCCAAACTTTATCAAGAATATTGTAGATCACAAAATTCAGATAAGGCAATTAACAATTAATTGGTGGTTATCTAATTTGACCTAGTCCAAATTCTTGCAAGATAATTCACCAAATAATCCAAATAATTAAATCTAATCATATAAGGAAATAATTATTTAATTAATATGAAGTTATCTTTTATTTTGGCAAAGATAATCACCCAATATCATAAAAATTTGATTTATATCAATAAAAAACGTTTTTGGTAACTATCCCACAGCCAAAGG
This sequence comes from Lactuca serriola, assembly GCF_051521515.1. Taxonomy (NCBI): domain Eukaryota; kingdom Viridiplantae; phylum Streptophyta; class Magnoliopsida; order Asterales; family Asteraceae; genus Lactuca; species Lactuca serriola. The sequence continues at coordinate 149,279 of NC_136410.1, read as the reverse complement.
AGCACAAAATCCCGAAGTTACCTCTTTCTGACGTGTTGACTCGTCGAGTCAGGCATGGACTCGTCGAGTTCAACCATGGACTCGGCTAATTTTTGATTTTTAAGCAAGAATAATCCACAATAGCATCAAATACATCAAACAAGCAGCCTTGGCTCTGATACCACTGATGGGTTTTGAGCAATACATCATTCCTATGGTGTACATGCAAACCCTAATAGCTTTTGGATCTAGTTTGTCTAATGAACATGCAATTGAATATCCAAAGCTATAAACCGTAGATCTAGCATACAACTAATCATATTAACATAAAATAGGGTTTAGATCTTACCTTTGATTGTTATATAGGAATAACAATTAATCATTAGCTTTAGAAAGCTTAGTGCCTCAAATGTTACACCTCTAATGGAGTCACAAACACCACTAAGCAACTTGGATGAAGAGGAGAAGAGAGGAGGCTGCCCAAAAACGTCTAGAACCCCTAGAGGAAGGCTTGTCCACTTTTTTGGGGCTTAAGGGTCCTTTATATACATGTAGGGTATTAGGGTTTTCAACTAGGAAACCCTAATTTGACTGCTTAGGCCCCAAGCAGCCCATGGATCCCTTTCTTTAGAGTCATGGTCGAAATCCTATGGGCTTCCCCATAAATTCCGTCTACTCTACTCTATAGAGTCCATTAGCCCACTCTTGCAATTATCTTATAATTGCAATTCCAGTCCCTTAAGTTTAATTAATATCTTTTAGCCATAAAATTAATTATCAATTAATTCTTGACTAATATTAATTAAACAATATGATTTCTCCTTTAATATATTATTATTATAATATATTAATAAATCATAATTAAACCTTTCTCTCCTTAATTAATCCTACATATTGCTATGGTGAAGGCAACCCAAAAGGACCATGCTCATAATCGGGTCAAGTACATACCAAAAAAGTTATGGACTTAGACACTAATCCAACAAAATAGTCATTTTACCCTAAGAGTATATATCAGATTCTGACCGAGTGTTATGTGGGGATTATAGTTGGAGGATTTCCGAAGCAGCAACAGACTGAAATTTCCCGCACAGATTATCACTAGCTACTCGTACGAGGTTAGTTACCTTCCAGTAGCGGTGGGTCTACGGCCACAATGTCGGCCCACCAGTAGGAGTTGTATGTTAGATGACTATCTTTGTGATATCATCTAGGATTGTTACTACCTGATATGTTATATGCTGGCATGATATGTTATATGTGATAGTAGTAGAGTTCGGTTGTTAGGACCGAAGGGTAGGTTAGGCACCCTAGATATGTCTGACAGTATGTGATGATATGTTTATATGCTGGCATGATATGTTATATGTGATAGTGGTAGTAGGAGGGGAATAGTCCCCAAGCTCGGTTGTTAGGACCGAAGGGTAGTTCGGACACCCCAGATATGTCTGACAATATGTTTATGTTATGATATATGTGATTGTAGCAGTAGAGGGTGGAATAGTCCCCGATGTTCGGTTTTTAGGACCGATGGGTAGGTCAGCACCCCAGAATGGCTTGACATGGGTAGGTTAGCACCCCAGAATGGCTTAACACGGGTAGGTCGACACCTCATAATGGCCGTACAGGGTAGGTCGGGCACCCCAAAATTGTATGTGATTGTATGGTATGTGGTAAGATGGGGGGGACTCACTAAGCTTCGTGCTTACAGTTTATAGTTTTGGTTTCAGGTACCTCTTCAGCGAAGGGGAAAGAGCTGGTGCGGTAGCAGCACATCATACACACATGCATTGATTTTCCGCATTTGACATATTTTGGGCTTGTACTTTGACATGTTGCTATTTTATGATTTGGGTTTTCAAGCATGATACATTGAATTACGATATGACATATTTGATGGGTTTTGGCCATAAGAACATCCTATGTGCTCATGCAAACCCTAATGCTTGGATCTAGGTTTCTCTATTGTACATGCAATGTATCCAAGACTTACAATCTTAGATCTAACATATTATAAACTGAAATTAGGGTTTAAAGAATTACCTTTGATTGTTATATAGCAATAATAATCTCAAATCCTCCTTGTAATGACTTTAGAAAGCTTAGAGTCACAATTGTCACTCCTCTAATGGCTCACAAACACCAAGAGCAAGAGGATGAAGAATAAGGAGAGAGGAGGCTGCCCAAAACGTCCAGAAACCCTAGTGGAACTCTTAGCCACGTTTTTGGGGCTTAAGGGTACTTTATATACATGTAGGCTATTAGGGTTTTCAATTAGGAAACCCTAATTTGACTGCTTAAGCCCTAAGCAGCCCATGGACCCTTTTAGACAATCCCTTAGACGATTTCTAATGGGTTTCCCCATAGAATTCATCCAACCTATTATTCCAAGGTGATCCATAGCCCAAATGCAATTATCTTATAATTACAGTTCCAGTACCTTAAGTTTAATTAATCTCTTTTAGCCACAAAACTAATTATTAATTAATTCTTGACTAATATTAATTAAACAATATGATTTCTACTTTAATATATTATTCTCATAATATATTAATAAATCATAATTAATCATTTCGCTCCATAATTCATCCTATCAAGTTGCTTTGGTGAAGGCAACCCAAAAGGACCATGCACCATCGGGTCAAGTACATACCAAAATAGTTATGGACTGAGACACTAATCCAACAGTCTCCTACTTGGATAAGTCTAATAACTATTCTGCGTATAACTTCAGATCCTGATTAGCAATCGTAGCTTTCAAAAGCCACTGTCAACTCTGATCTTATCAGAATCGTGTCCTTTAGATAAGGGATCATATATTCCTCCATTCTAGATATCGTATAGACATGAGACATAGATTTTAATCATTCTCTCTATACTGTTTCCCGACTTCCGATTTATGACGACTGACAACAGACTACAATTGAACACATCAAATTAGTCTCGGCTTGGCCAAGCGCTTAGGTGCCATCACTAAATAATCGAGGGGCCCACAAATATTGCTTTCATCCTACTTTGGATAAATGAAACGGATAAACTTTGATTCAATGCTTGCTTGCACTCACTTACCGAATCACACACAACAATATGTTTTATAACATCAAGTTACTGGTGCGTTTACATATTATCAATGTGTAACCAACTTTCAAGATACAAATCACTCGGTTTCAAGAATATAAGATGTTATCGACTCACCAATCACTCGTGATACAATTCATGAAGTGATCGAAGTGAGCGTGGGTTTAATCCAATGCTCAAATCATATTCATAAGCACTCATGAACGTTGCAGCAAACATTTGCTTATGTCTAATACACTTTAGACAATCCACACACCAATTCACGACAGTCTTCATTAATACCTACTTTCAACATATGAACGACTGTGGTCCGTTCGAATAATTTGATTATTCTGAAATAATTTAATTATTCAGGAAGTCAAAACATGCAAAGTGAAACACAAGAATAATACTAATCCCATATGGCCCCAAACTCTGGGTATAAATAAAACATTTTATTTAATCACCATATTGATTACTCATTATTTGTTGTTTCGGGTAATCAACTTCTTACTTGAATTATTACTACACTTGTCCCATGCTCTCAGCATGCACACAATGTTTACCTACGGTCCTTACTTTGTGAAATAGATCAAATGAACACATTTCCAATCATACTCATTTCACAACTCCCAATCTTTATCACAAGTGTAAGAATATCAAATTCTTGTCACTCATAGAATATGCTAGATTCTAACATTTTATGCAATGATCCTTTCGTAAAGTCATAGCGCAAAAGTCACAATGACTATTGCCAATGAAATTACAAAGTCCTATATTTGAGATTGTTACAATACAACTCCATAGACGTGATGTCTCTCACTCAAAGTACATTCCTTGAACATCCTTTTGCATAAAATTTTCTAATCTAGACATAGACTCTCAATATCCAACTCCCAATATGGAAACATTTCCATATTTGCCATATGACAACTCATTCTTAATATAATCTTATCTATTCATAATAATGTCGATATGGTCCATCCAATACCATACTTCCAACTACTCACAAGCGACCAATCCTCATTGAACTTTTGATCGTCCTTTGATAGTTGTTTAATTATCTTAGTCAAAACCAATTCTTGTCCTTTTTCCCTCTTAATGCGCGAGACATTTGGAAAATTTTAGAATGGTCAAATATTATAGTACTTGCAATCGATCCTATACCCGAAGCATATGGGACACGATGCATAATGTCTTACATAAAGATACGATACTTTACCAATCTTATGCCATAACATTTAATGTGTCATGTTCTCACAATTCGAACTATGAAGAGGGATGCCATAATCATAATCGAAATTTGAGAACGCACTATGTATCCTTGACTAAATTTATTAACATTCCACAACCTAAGCCTTTAGATTTGAAATGAAGCATAATATTCTCTCCCTTAATTATAGCAAAACAACTTTTCAACCCTTACGACTTTGCAAAGTATAACTCTTGTTTTCTATAATTAATATTGCTAACTTGCAATACTTGCCATAATAATCATACAAGCATAACATTTATGCTCCCACTAACTTTGACATGTATTCTGAAAACAACTTAACTTCCACAAAAACAATACTTATTGAATTTCTTAAGTTCATATTTCTAATACCTAATGCTTTGATAATCCTTTATCTAAGCTTCTCAAACTTATACACCTTTCCCTTAGATAGCTCATATGTGTGTCTAAACAATTCAGACTAATTGCCAAATCTCACAATTCGAATCATGGAAAGGGATACTGTAACCATAATCGAATTCGAGAATACAATTTTCACAATCACTATCTTCTTAAAATCTCTATTAGTGAAAGCATTTCCTCACAATCATTTTCATGAAAGAGGAAATCTTATGACACTTAGATTTTAATGGTGTATGCGTTCCTATCCATGCGAATTTGTCAAAACCAAAGTTTGCGACAAATCCAAACTCATATGGATCGAACTTTCTCAATCTTGATTTCTTGCCTTATGGTAACACGAGTGCCAACCATGTCTTCCAAGTAGATAAGCAACTCACCCTTTCCTATCAATGTACTTTTCATTGATCAAGGTGCTTGCCTTTTATGCGTTCAAATGAGAACTCATAGAACTCATATGCATAATTAACTCAATTGGAATGGCACAGAAACAAGATAATGTCAACACGATAGGTTGTGAGCCTCAAGTCGTGTGCTAGTGATGATTAATAAGGTTTATTCTTGTTTTGTTCTTGAAACCTTTCAAGACCATTAAGACTCCCACTGACTCCTTGACATATAAGATTCTCTTGTCAATAAACATTTCTTGACAAACAAATATTCAAGAGTTAGTGTAGCTTTTATCAAGACAAAAACACTTCACAAAATTGGTCCTAGTTGGTCTTTGTCTTATCCAAGACATCACAACTTACCAATTTCAAATGTGCAAGAATAAGAAAACCTTTTTCCAAATTCTACATTTGATGGATGCTATAAACCTTCTTAAGACTTTTCACTCAATGTCACAATCTTAACTCTAAAACTTGTTTTGGAACGAAGTATGATTGACTTCTTGATTTAACCATTTCTTCAATTCTTGATTCCTCTTCTCAGACATACAATTGTACTAAGAATCACTTAGAGGATCAATTGAGATATGGTTCTTAATCATTAAGACCTATCATAAAACATAATAAAAGGCACTCTCCCTTCTTCTTAGAATAGAGAAACTTTTTATCTTTCTGCCTACTTGATTCTTCTTATTCGTTCTGCTATTGATTTAAACTCTTTCAATCAATTCAGAATTACACTTAATCTTATAAATATAATCATATTTACTAAACCATTAGTAAATCATGACGAATATCTTTTTTACTCTTGTGGTGGACTTGATCAACACACAACTTTGTGTACTCGATCTCTTAGTCCTTCACTTGACACTTTGTCAACGAATTAGTCTAATTTTCAAATATGAAATTTCTCATTCATCATGCAACCAAGTTGCATGATTCCAAGTTTCTGTCCAATTGAAACTTGGGCGATGAGAAACTCTCCCTATTTGGTAAATTCTTGACATTTCCACAAATAACATAATTAAGAATAAAATCCATTATTGCTAATAATAGAAACATTCAAACATCAATTTTTCATACACGCCATTGCAAGGATAAATAAATAATATAAAATCAAAATTTATTTTATTGCGGAAAAATTTGTCCTTACAATTCAATTCATTGAAAAACTATGTTAATACATATTTCATAGCAATCTATTCTAACTCCAAGTAGTAGCTCAAAATTCTAATCTTCAAGCAATGCGATCGAAATCCATTTCTTCACGATTAGATTCAGCTCACTTCTTCCCTTAAGCTTCCTTTCTTTTCTTCGATCCTATAAAACATCAATTGTAATCTTATCACATCATGTATTAAGAATCTAGAATAGGAACTTAAAAAGAGTTAGTTAATGGATTTTACCTAAAGCAGAGCCATACGTTTTGACTCTCCCATCTCTTAGATCTCTTAGGTAAATAGAACAACTTCGTCTCCAATGCCCCTTCTCTTGGCAATAAAAGCAAATTGACTCCTTTGGAACAGCACATGGAACTAATTCAGACTTTGCCTTTCTCTTATGATCAAACTTTTCGATCATGGCATGCCTTTCGTTGCCATTGCCTATATCCATAGAGGTCTGGAAGGCAGATTCACCGATCAACTTTGCTTTTCCAGTGCGCCAAACCATTGCTGATTCAGCAGCAATAAGCATGTAGGTGAGATCTATAAGGGTCACGTCGTGGTTCATCATATAGTACTCTCTTACGAACTCACTATATGAGTTGGGAAGCGACTGAAGAAACCAGTCAACAGCCAGCTCCTCACAGACAACAGATCCCAACATTCTTAACCTATCAATGTGTGACTTCATCTCTAGGATGTGTGCACACACCGACTTTCCTTCTTCATGTTTACTTGCCAAAAGGGCTTGAGTGAGCTTGAACTTTTCAAGCCTTCGAACTTGTGGGTTAGGGAGAATAATTGGAGAAGGTGGAGGAAGTGAAGCATGATCTCTTGTTCCTCGATCGAATCGTGGAATATCATCTTCATGTGGAAAGCTTGTTCCATGGGATTTGGGAAGACCACAGTTGTCGTACTTTGACATCTACAAAACGGGAGAAAATAAATTCAAGTTAGTTGATTGATTGAGTCCTTAATAAATCACCCAAATGAGATACTAAGGCTAGGACCCAACATAATATTCCACAACTTGGGAGAGGGATGCCGTAACCCAAATTGCAGAACATTTGAAGGTAAGTGAATGACGATTCACTAATTTTCCACCATGAAAAACAAAAAACAGGTTAAGTTTTAAATGTTTTGAAAACTCCTAGATCCTTTGAGATTCATTGAACTTTTCAATGACATGTTTAAATCTCGATATGCCCCTCGATTTGTGACTGGGATGCTGAGGATCACAAAACAGGGTGTGAATGACCATGCAAACTTACATAGTGCCCCTACATGTTACGATCACCTATTTGATGTGCCCGTTAACCACACACACTCCACCGAACTATGACAAACATTGAGTCACCCTTTGCTACCTTTGCTTAGAACCATTTAGTGTGCCGGTTAACCACACATGCTCCACTAACGTCTTCGCAAGGGTACAAAGTGTAATTTCATGGAATTGCATCAATTCACTTTTGCCTAAAGTAACTAAGATTGGGAATTTGTAAAAGCATTTAGTTACTTTTGTACTTCATTATGCTTATAATGGAAGGTTTCTGTCCTATCCTACCTGTTTGGCTAACGACCCTCCACTAGTCAAGAGTACAGTGGGTAAGAGTGGATACCCATTCAATCACCATTTTATAGGCAATTTCCTTAAACACCCCTTATAGACCAGTTTCGTGAATGAGGCCTACTAACGGTAAGACTAACTTTTACTCATACATATATATAATATTAGACTTTTAATGTTATATATAGTATAGGGTGTATTTTACACTTTTAAAATACTGGGTGGTCAAATTTAATAATTATACTTTTAATTTAATTAAATTGTAGACCAAAACTTTATGGATTTATTAAATCTCTTTTAATTATACACTTTAACTAATTAATAAAATCATAAGGGTGTGATTTGAACTTTTCAAAACAATACTAGGGTTTTAGAATTTAACATTTCTAAATTAAATTTTTAATCGACTTTTAAATTCCAAAACTTGAGGGCAAGTTTTGAAACATTTCAAAACATTAGGGTTTAACTTATTTAAATTTCAAAACAAAACCTTTAAGTTCAAATTCAAACCATAAAACTTACATGGGCACAATAGAAAGTTTTTCACAACACAAGGATCAAATAACAAATAATAGAAATTAAACAATTAATTTTGTCATTATCTATATTTGACCTAATTTCAATTTCTTGCAAGATAAATTACCCAATTAATACAAATAATCAACCTTTAATCTTTTAGAACCATTAAAAATCATATTTTATAAGTTTAAAACGAATATGGTAATTATCCTTAAGCAAAACAGCAATAAAATCTGAAATTCCCTCTGTCTGATGCTCCGACTCACCGAGTCACACATTGGAACTCGCCGAGTAGGGCAGACTCGCCGAGTCCATGTAGTGACTCGCCGAGACAGTTCGAACAGAAGGCCAGAATTCGATTTTCATTAAATAATTCAACATAGCATCACATACAATAGAAACCAATCAAGTCTCTGATACCACTGATGGGTTTTGGCCATAAGAACATCCTATGTGCTCATGCAATCCCTAATGCTTGGATCTAGGTTTCTCTATTGTACATGCAATGTATCCAAGACTTACAATCTTAGATCTAACATATTATAAACTGAAATTAGGGTTTAAAGAATTACTTTTGATTGTTATATAGCAATAACAATCTCAAATCCTCCTTGTAATGACTTTATAAAGCTTAGAGTCACAATTGTCACTCCTCTAATGGCTCACAAACACCAAGAGCAAGAGGATGAAGAATAAGGAGAGAGGAGGCTGCCCAAAACGTCCAGAAACCCTAGTGGAACTCTTAGCCACGTTTTTGGGGCTTAAGGGTACTTTATATACATGTAGGCTATTAGGGTTTTCAACTAGGAAACCCTAATTTGACTGCTTAAGCCCTAAGTAGCCCATAGACCCTTTTAGAATATCCATTGGACGATTTCTAATGGGTTTCCCCATAGAATTCATCCAACCTATTATTCCAAGGTGATCCATATCCCAAATGCAATTATCTTATAATTACAGTTCCAGTCCCTTAAGTTTAATTAATCTCTTTTAGCCACAAACTAATTATCAATTAATTCTTGACTAATATTAATTAAACAATATGATTTCTCCTTTAATATATTATTCTCATAATATATTAATAAATCATAATTAATCCTTTCTCTCCATAATTCATCTTATCAAGTTGCTTTGGTGAAGGCAACCAAAAAGGACCATGCACCATCGGGTCAAGTACATACCAAAATAGTTATGGACTTAGACACTAATCCAACAATATTTTTACGTAATATTCTTATGAATGTTTTTATAATCAGTTAATTAAAAATGAAATTTTTGGACACGAAATTTGGGATGTTACACCTTGTTCTTTTCAAAGTTCCTTTTTCTCTTTTCAAATTCTTTTTTAGAAAATGATTTTCCTTTTGAAAATTTCCATACCGAGTCCTTAGTTTAAGTCCAGACACACTCGAGAGTGTGTCCGAATCCCTTAAACCAAGGCTCTGATACCAACTTGTAACATCCCAAAATTGAAGCCCAAAAATTTCATTTTTACATAAGTTATTATAAAACCAAAAGTATAAAAACATCCATAATAACATCTCATGTCAAAACCAAAGTGTCAATAGTCAAACATGTTATCATAAAATAATATCAGTGTGTAATCCCAAGGATCTCATGTGCGGAAAAACACAGCGTGATACGCTGCGATCGAGCCAACTCCTTTCCTTTGAAAACGAAGTACCTGAAACCAAAACTGAAAACCGTAAGCACAAAGCTTAGTGAGTTCCCCCATCATACCACATAACACATAACACATAACATACATACTGCCGGGAAATACTGGGGTGCCTGACCTATCTTGTCCGGCCATTCTGGGGTGTCGACCTACCCTTTCTGGCCATTCTAGGGCGCCAACCTACCCATGTCAAGCAGTTCTGGGGTGCTGACCTACCCTTCGTTCCTAACAACCGAACTCTGGGGACTATTTCACCCCCTACTACTACTACCACACATATCATAACATAATCATATTGTTAGACATATCTGGGGTGCCCGACCTACCCTTTAGTCCAAACAACCGAACTCAGGGACTATTCCACTCCTACTACCACTATCACATATAACATGTCATGCTAGCACATAAACATACCAGGTAGTAGCAATCTAGACAATTATCACAAAGACAATCATCTCAACTATAATCAACTACTAGTGGGCCGACCTTGGTGCCTTAGACCCACTTCTATTGGAAGGTAACTCACCTCACACTGTGGAAGTCCCATAGACAAAACTCTAGCTGCTGGATGACAGGTTCTCGAACTGTCAATCATCAAAATAACACCCAATCAGTAATTGGGTTCCAACACATATCCATAAGTTCACGCTTGGGGTAAAAGGCTGCTTTACCCTTATCTTAGCTTGATTCAATCCCAAGGCCCAATCCAAAGGCCCAAAAGTCAACTATGAGTCAAGGCCTAACATATGGCTCAATTTTCCAAATTGGGCCTAAGCCTTTACATGGTCTTCTTCAAAGGCCCAATCATTTATTCTAGTCCAACATTTGACATTTTAATGGCCCAATATCATATAATCATTAAGGCCTAAACTATGGCCTATCTATGGCCTAATTTTCCAAATTTGGCCCAAGCCCCTTACATGGGCCTTACCCTAAAGCCCATTAAATTATTCTAGTCCATATGTTTGATTTTGGATGGCCCATTAATAGCCCAATCACCAAAGCCCAATAGAAAGGCCCAACTTATGGCCCAAGTAAGATTAGGGTTTCACATAAAATGACAATTAGGTTTAAGTGTTTCTCACTTCACCAAGGACTTAATCCATTAAGTCCATCACTCTACCAGATAAGTCATATGGTGTGATTGAGTATAATTCACAACTCCATACCAATATCCCAAAAATGGGTCCCAATAAATCCAAGGCCCATAAATCTAATATTAGGGTTTTCTAAACCCTAATTAGGGTTTCCAACCCCATCTTAGCCCAATAGGCCCAATAGCTAGATCTTTTGATCAATTAGGGTTTATCAGGTCCATTAGGGTTTTAGTCCCTTTATCCAAATACCCCAAATGAATCAAACACAAAAAGCACACCGCCACCCAACACGGCGGCTGGTGGCGACAGCCACTACCTAATGGTGGTGGTTATAATTTTCTATTACTATTTCGGGCACCATTTACAATTCACAACTCAATAACACACACATACACACAAATATAAACATACAAACACATAGCCACCCTAGTGGTGGCCGGCGGTGGTACGTGGTGGCAGCCACCATGGTGGTTTCCGGCCAAAAAGCACACCCTCACTTGTTCAGCAACACCAAAACACAAAACTCTTGAGCTAAACACGAAAAAGAAACACACCCAACGTAATTCTTGTGGCGGTAGGCGATGGTTGTGCGAGATGGCGGAAGCAGCGACAATAGATGGCGGCGGCAACAAAATAGCGACCACACGCACGCCTCTCTTGAGATTCAAAGGTAGCCACCCACCTGATGGTGTTCATCGAACGGCAGCAACATCACTCTTGACCGATGGCGGCGGGCATTGCAAAAACGGGATAGGGTGGCAGTCGGGAAGGCAGCGACTGGAGCTTGTTGAGGAAGCGCCGACAACAGGATCGCAGGTGGAGGATAAGAAAATACGACGGGAAGGTGGCGACTAGCCGTCACCGGCGACAGTAGCAACAGGGTGCCATCGGCCGGAGATAGCAGCGTCAGTCACATCGAGCATTGCTTCTTCAGCCTCTTCTTTCCCCATGTCCATCCACTGGAAAATGATAGCATCTTCTGTGGCGGCTATAGACGGCTGGGTTGGTGTGGCGGAGGGAGGATGGGGATATAAGTTTGCGTCGGCTGAAGGTGAAGGAGTATAAGGTGGGTGAATGGAGGCGGCTAAACATCCTAGGGTTAGGGTTCCCGTAAAGGGTGACGGGTTATATACTCGGTCCCCATAAGTAATTTCCATAATGCCAAGAATAGCCCCTCTCCATACAAATCTTTTCAAAACAGATCTCATATTTACCCATTACACCCCTATTCTTGTAATTCTTTTCATAATCAATCCAACAGTTACCAAAAAGCCCCTCCTCTACAATTTATTTTCAAATAAAGTCCATAAGTTACCCTTCAGCCCTTAGTTTTCCAAAATCTTTCAAATTAAGTCCCAATAATTTACCATGTAGTCCTTGCCTTCATAATTATTTATGAAATCAATCCGAAACTTACACTTTCAACCCCCAACTTCTAAAATCATGACGGTTAGCTTCTCGAGAACACGCCTTGTTGTACAATTATTGATTTTAGGGCTGTTACGTATTCATTAATTTGTATATTTATTTATTTAATAAGCAGGGTGTTACAATTACAACAATCGTGTAACATATAATGAAATACAAAAAATTGGGTTGGATATAAGCTTTTATTTTAAGTTCAGTACTTAAGTAATTATAATTCTGAATTAGTTGTATGAAATGGTTTTATGGTTTAGGGTTTAGGGTTTAGGGTTTAGGATTAGGGTTTAGGGTTTCGGGTTTAGGGTTAGGGTTTAGGTTTTAGGTTTAGGGTTTAGGGTTTGGGTTTTAGGTTTTGGGTTTTGGGTTTAGGGTTTAGGGTTTAGGGTTTAGGGGTTTAGGGTTTAGGGGTTACATGTGACATCCTCAAAATCACAGCCAGAAAAGACCGGATTCATTTATGCTTTTAAAATAATTTTCAGAGTAAATCCATTGATTTAAAAGAGTTGTGGAATTTGTTCCCAAAAACAAAATATGATAATATTTACCAAAACATTTCATAAAGGAATGCATTTTCATTAGATATCAAAGCTCGGGATGTCATGTTCCGATACAGACCGAAAAGCATAAACGACAAATTACAAGCCATACAACAGTTATATACAACTACAGGCTTATAAACAAAATATCTTGATTATTCATCCATCTTATGCCCTCGCGCCACTTCCTGTAATATAAACAAAATTGAGTGGGTCAGGCTTGGGAGCCTGGTGAGCATATAGGGTTTTCAACCCACAATAAATAATTATATTTAATTCACCAACCAACAATAACCCGATTACCCATTCCCGTTATCCTCACTTTACGTCCCTAAAACAACATCTATTACAAAGGACCTAATCTAGGATTTTCATCAGGATGGACCTTACTGCAAGGGGTTTCCTCAGCAATAAAAGTCTTAAAGGCAACCATGAGGGGGATAGAGTACACCGGTGAACACATTGTTCACAAACACCTACAGGTTATGAGCCTGCTAGCGTTCCACAGGACTGTCTAGAAAGAGTCTGTGGTCATCATCCATACTCCACTAGATGGCTAGATCAACAACAACAACATCGAGGCCTCTCATCTGTTTATCACACATCAACTATCTACCCATGCTCTACCCAACATATTAGAAGATAAAAATATATATTTTTTTATACATAGTTTAAAACCTGTATAGCATGTTCATTCAATACATATTCCACATAACAGATGATGCACACACACATAACACGTATTTCATAGAGAATAAATCATATCTATGAGTTAGAAGAAAGTGATTATACATTCACACATATAATCAACAAAATATACACATAACATGTATTTCGTACCAAATACTTCGTAATTATGTGTTAGAAGAAAGTAACTACACACTCACTTGATCAGAAGATGATCGGACAACACTACTGCTTGTAGAAGTAGTAATCTTCGGTAGATCTGAAAGATCTTCACAAAAATTGGGTTCTCGCGGGCAGAGCTTTGGCTCGGGAATTTTACTTCTCCAGATCTTTGGGGCTTCGAAACTGATGGATTTTAGGTAAAACAAATAAACTACAGAACAATTCCTAAGTTCACATGCAACCTACTTTGGATCTATGTTTTAACTATTGAACACATAACTTTGAATTGCAAACAAGAACCCTAGAGGAGAGAGGCTATTTTCGAAAATAACTAACTAGGGTTTAAGAGTTACATACCTTTAAATTGTTATAGTAAACAATTCATAATCCTCTTGAACTTGATCTTCTTGGAAGCCTAGCACCACAAATGTAATGCCTCTAATGGAATCACACCCAAGAACTAGCAAGAAGGAAACATGAAGGAGAGAGGGTAGGGTATGAAAAAATTGGCCTAGGGTTTCTTCCAAGGTAGGAGTGGCCAATTTTGAGAGCCAGGAGGCTCCTTATATAGTTGAGGGATCTAAGGTTTAGGGAAAACCCTAGTGTTCCTTTGCTTAGGGCCTAAGTTTATCCAAAGGCCTTATCCAAGCCTCTTGGACGAAATCATTAGGGTTTCCCCTATAGATTTCGTCCACCCCCTCCCAAGGAGGTTCTGGAACCTTCCACTCAACTATTAGATACTTGCAAACTAGTCCCTGCACTTTATAATCAATACAGTTAACCCCAAAAATAATTCTAATTAATTTATGGCTAACTATTAATTAAACATTATGATTTCTAATCAATATATTAATCTTTTGATATATTAATAAATCATTTGTATTAATTTATTAATCTTATAATAAATCAATATCTCTCCTTTCATAATTTTCTTGTCCGGTTGCTAGGTTTGAGGGCAACCCAAAAGGACTATGTTGCTATCAATTCAAGCACATACCAATTATATTTATTGGCTTAGACACCTAATCCAACAGTCTCCCACTTGGATAAGTCTGTAACTATAATTGCTTGTATGACTTCTAAATTTGACCAGCAAATTGTAGCTTCCAAAAGCTGTTGCCGAACTCTGACCCAGTCAGTTACGTGTCCTGAGATAAGTGATCATATGACCCTTCGTTCTACTAGATATCCCTAGACATAAGACATGGAATACAATCAATCTCTTTGTCCAGAATCCATGTTTATCCCTAGACATAAGACATAGAATATAATCAATCTCTTTGTCCAGAATCCATGTTTCCCGATTTCTATTTTGTGATGATATAGGACTTTTAATCGAACACATCAATTTAGTCCTGGCTGGGCCCAACACAAAAATCAACACCAAATGATCGAGGGGCCCACATATATCGCTTTTCCTGTTAGGGCAAAAGGAACGAATAAACATTGACTCATATGCTTGTATCTTTTACTCATCAAACCATACATGACAATACATTTTATAACACCAAGTTACTGTTGTATTTTCGTATCACCAATGTATAGCCGACTTGCAAATTACAACTCATATATCTCTGTTTCAAGATCATAGATATTATCGTCTCAGTATTACTCATGATGAATTCCATGAAGTAATACTCTGAGTGTGGGTTTATCCAATACTCAAATCTCACTCTCTGAGTACTCATGAACATTGCAGCAATTCTATTGCTATGTCTATCCTTAGAGAATCTGCAATCCAATTCATGACAATCTTAATTCACTACTTACTTCCAAAAGTACGAGCGACTGTGGAGTTTGAAGAATCATATTATTCGGGAAGTAAAACATGCAAAATATGAAACACAATAATAAACAATTGACAAAAAGCTAGTAAACAAACTCATAAATAATACTTTATTATTTAATCACCAAAAGTCAATTACATTTACTTTGTAACAAGTTTCTGAACTAGACTAATCTAACCACTAAAACTAATATCATCTTTCAGCCCTATGCTTCGAGCATGCTGAATATGCTTAGCCCTACTCAGACCCTTTGTGAGGGGGTTTGGTGGGTTATCTTCAGATGACACCCTCTTTACAACAATATGACCTTCTTCTACTCTATGCCTGATGAAATGGTATTTTCTGTTGATATGTCTGGTCTTACCATGGTCTTTGGGTTCCTTAGTGAAGGCAACCGCTCCCTCATTATCGCATAACAGTTCCATGGGCTCCTGGATGGTTGGAACAACTCCGAGATCCCCGATGAAGTTCCTTAACCAAGCTGCTTCCTTAGATGCTTCACTCGATGCTATGTACTCTGATTCACACGTAGAATCAGCCACTGTATCTTGCTTGGATCTTTTCCAAGTAACTGCTCCTCCATTCAGTAGAAATACCCAGCCAGATTGAGAACGCAAGTTATCTCTATCCATTTGAAAGCTGGCATCACTGTAACCATCTACTCTTAAAGTATCATTGCCACCAAGTACAAGGACCCAGTCCTTCGTTCTTCTCAAATATTTGAGTATATTCTTTACTGCTATCCAATGAGCGCTACCTGGGTTTCCCTGATAGCGACTGACCATGCTCAAAGCAAAGGCCACATCAGGGCGAGTATATGTCATAGCGTACATGATCGATATGACAGCGGAAGCATAAGGTACACGACTCATGTCAATTATTTCCGCATTTGTACTAGGGCATTGAGTCTTACTCAATTTTGTGTTGCTCTGGATGGGTAGCTCTCCCTTCTTGGAATTTTCCATACTAAACCTCTTTAGTACCTTATCCAAGTATGTGCTCTGACTAAGTCCAATTAGTCTCTGATTTCAATCTCTCAATATCCTAATCCCAAGAATATAGGCGGCTTCTCCAAGGTCTTTCATGGCAAAACACTTTCCAAGCCAAGACTTAACTTCGTTCAAGGTTGGAATGTCATTACCAATGAGTAATATGTCATCAACATCTAACACCAGAAAAGTTACTATACTCCTACTAGCTTTGATATACACACAAAACTCATCTTCACTTCTAGAGAAACCAAACTCTTTGACTTTCTCATGGAAGCAAAGATTCCAGTTGTGAGATGCTTGTTTCAATCCATAAATGGATTTCTCAAGCTCACAAACTCTATTGGGAAAATTTGCATCGACAAAACCATCTGGCTGATTCATGTAAACATCCTCAGCCAGCTTCCCGTTAAGGAAAGCAGTCTTGACATCCATCTGCCAGATTTCATAGTCATGAAAGGCAGATATGGTGAGCAATATCCTGATAGATTTAATCTTGGCTATTGGCAAGAATGTTTCATCATAGTCAACCCCTGGGGTTTGTGTGAAACCTTTCGCAACCAGTCTAGCCTTGAATGTGTGTACATTCCCATCCATGTTCGTCTTCTTCTTGAAGATCCGTTTGCACCCAACTGTCTTACGACCCGGTGCATTATCAACCAAATTCCTTCATTCGTTGACTCTTGAATCTCTTCAAGGTCAATGGTACTCCCACCGTCCTCTTTGAATATGAGCTCTATTTCTAGAAAGACTCCTCTTCGTGCTACAAAAACCATGTTCTCACTAGGTCTGTAGAACAAATATCCAAAAGACTATTTTGGGTAACCGATGAAAACACATTTCTCACTTCTTGCTGCTAGCTTGTCGTGAGTCTCTCATCTTACGAAAGCTTCACAACCCCATACTTTAATATGTGCTAACGAGGGAACTTTCCCTGTCCACATTTCGTGAGGTATTTTGGCAACCTTCTTTGTTGGGACAAGATTTAGGATGTGGGCGGCTGTCTCTAAGGCATAGCCCCAGAAATGAATTGGAAGTGAGGCACGACTCATCATAGAACGAACCATGTCTAACAAGGTTCGATTACGCCTCTCAGCCACACCATTTAAGTGTGGTGTCCTAGGAGGAGTCAATTGTGAGACTATACCACATTCCTTTAGATAGTCGTTGAACTCAATACTAAGATACTTTCCGCCTCTATCGGATCTAAGTATCTTTATTTTCCTGCCTAATTGATTTTCGACCTCATGTTTAAACTCTTTGAACCTTTCAAAGGTTTCTGAATTATGTTTGATTAAGTATATATAACCATATCTACTATAATCATCAGTGAAAGTCACATAAAATCGATTAGCATCTCTTATGGTTGATCAGAAGGGTCCACACACGTCTGTATGTATGAGGTCCAACAAACCTTCACCTCTTTCACAAGACCCTGTGAATGGTGATTTTGTCATCTTTTCCAAAAGACAAGATTCACACCTATCATCTGATTTTAGGTCAAATGATTCCAACACTCCATTCTTTTGAAGTTGGGATATGCGTTTCTTGTTAATTTGTCCAAGACGACAATTCCACAAGCATGCCTTGTCTACACTATTAGACAAGTCAATATTAAACACACTATTTCCTAAGCTATCAACACAAGTCACTGTTTCATACACACCATCACAAGGTAAAGCTTCAAACATGAAAACACCATTCTTATAAACAGAAATTGAACCATTCAAATTATTAAAAGAGTACTTAAAACCTTGTCTGAACAATGCATGAAATGAAATAATGTTTCTCGTCATCTCAGACGAATAACAACAATTCAATAAATCTAATCTAACATCATTACTAAGCAAAAGTTGATAAACTCCGATCTTGGTCACTGGTGAATACTTCTTGTTTCCCATGATTAAGTTTATCCTTCCTTGCTCTATCTCCTCACTTTCCTTTAGCCAATGCAAATCAGAACAGATATGAAAACCACATCCTGTATCAAGGACCCATGAACGAGAAGATAATGAGTTATTAGAAGAAATAGTGTAAATACCTGCCGAAGACGGCTTCACTTTGCCATCTTTGATGTCCTGCAGATATTGTGGGCAGGCTTTCTTCCAATGCCCTTTTTGATTGCAATAAAAGCAAATAGCCTATTTTGGATCAGAAACATGGGGAATGGTAGCATTGGGCTTGGCCTTTGGGTCACTACTAGATGACCCAACTTGGACCTTTCCCTTCCAGTTTTGCTTAGGAGGACCTTTCCTCTTTTTCCCCTTTCCCTGTCCAATAGCTAAGACAGGAGCACTTGCAGGAGTGGAGGCTATACTTTTACCCTTCATCCCTGCTTCAGCAGTCTGCAACAAGTTGTGCAGTTGGGCCAGTGTCTGCTCAGTGTTGTTCAAATGGTAAGTTAGGATAAACTGACCATAACAATCGGGCAATGAGTTCAAGACCATGTCAATGGACAATTCCTCATCAAAGTGAACATTGAGCTTGACCAAACGCTTTATGTAGCGTTGCATTCTCTGCACATGAGATACAACTGATTCCCCTTCTTTCATCTTACAAGCCATGAGTGACTTGACTACCTCAAACTTTTCTTGACGAGCTCGCTTATGGTACTTTTCCATAAGGTCCTTGTTCATCTCAAAAGGCCAGTAGTCGTCGTAGTACCTTTTCAGTTCTGGGGACATGGTTGCGACCATGATGCATGCCACTTTGGTAGCATCATCATAGTGCTTCTTGTAGGCAGCATACTCTTCGGGAGTGGCTTTGGACTCATCAAGTTCCTTGAGCTCCTTTTCAAGGACATATTCTTTGTCCTCGAATCGAAGCGCCGTCTTGATGTTACGTATCCAATCGTTATAGTTAGAGCCATCCATAACGACTTTGGAGCAAATATTGAGTAAAGAGAAATTGTGGCTGGAGGATGAAGCAGAAGTGTTTCCAGGAGTAGACATATGAAAAGAAAGATAGTTTTAGTTAGATTTCAAGGCACCTCAGTATAATAACCCAAAGATATCATATCAAGGTTAGGATCCAACTATGATGATTTACAACTTAGAAATGGGATGCCGAGATCCAAGTGTAAATCTCATAAAGGTAGGCGAATGACGATTCACCAATTCCACCATTAAACGAAGTGAAATTCCTAATTTCTTTTGAGATACATTGAAACTATTCAATGGCATGTTTTAATCTCGGATTATGCTCTTCTATTTGTGACTGAGATACCGAGGATCACTAACAAGATGTGAATAACCATGCAAATGTGCTTGGTAACCTCATTGTCTTTATCATTAACTATTGCTGTGTCGGTAAACCACACACGCTCCATCAAAATGATAATTTATGAGATACCCATTACTACTCTTTATTAGTGCCTATTAGTGTGCTGGTAATCCACACACGCTCCACTAATGACCAATAAAGCATAATGTGCAATTTCATGGATTAGCATACTTTTCACATTTTTCCTAAAGTAACTAGAGTTGGGATTTTGTAAAATAATGTTCTAGTATTTTAATAATATTATACTTTTAATGAGATGTAGTTGTCCTATTAAATCCGTTCTGCTAACGACTCTCCACTAATCAAGGAAGCGGTGGGTGAGAGTGGACACCCATTCAACTACCATTTTATAGGCAGTTTCCTTATACCCCCTTATAGATTAGCTTCGTGAATGAGACATACTAGCGATTTAACTGACCATAGTCTTATACATATATAATATTTAACTTTTAATTATAATATATATAAGGTGTGTTTTAAACTTTTTAAAACTTTAGGGTTTATATATAAATTTCGAAAATTAAGACATTAATTTTAAATTTAAAATAAACCAAATAACTAGATTTAATATTTATCTATTAATTAACTTTTAATTAATTAATTAAATATTGTAATGATTATCTAATTAAATTAAACAATTAATTTAATCATAATCCAAATCCCTCTAGATTTCGAAAATTAGGGAATAGGATAATTTCCTTATTTTTCTCAATTATCCAATAAGCAAATATTATCCAAAACAAAGAAACCCTAAAAGAGACTAGCAAATTTCGAAATTTAAAGGGAGGGGGCTAGGGTTTCCAAAACCCTAACCCTAATTTCGATTAGGGTTCATGGAGGCTAGGGTTTTTCGAAAAACCCTTTGAACCAAAAACCCTAGAAATCGAAAATTTGGCCTTTTAGGGTTTAATAGCTATAAACCCTAATTTGCAATTCAACTATTATAGCAATTCAATTTAAAACAACAATGGCTCTGATACCACTGATGGATTTTAGGTAAAACAAATAAACTAGAAAACAATTCCTAAGTTCACATGCAACCTACTTTGGATCTATGTTTTAACTATTGAACACATAACTTTGAATTGCAAACAAGAACCCTAGAGGAGAGAGGCTATTTTCGAAAATAACTAACTAGGGTTTAAAAGTTACATACCTTTCAATTGTTATAGTAAACAATTGATAATCCTCTTGAACTTGATCTTCTTGGAAGCCTAGCACCACAAATGTAATGCCTATGGAATCACACCCAAGAACTAGCAAGAAGGAAACTTGAAGGAGAGAGGGTAGGGTATGCAAAAATCGGCCTAGGGTTTCTTCCAAGGTAGGAGTGGCTAATTTTGAGAGCCAGGAGGCTTCTTATATAGCTGAGGGATCTAGGGTTTAGGGAAAACCCTAATGTTCCT
Organism: Lactuca serriola; assembly: GCF_051521515.1. Taxonomy (NCBI): domain Eukaryota; kingdom Viridiplantae; phylum Streptophyta; class Magnoliopsida; order Asterales; family Asteraceae; genus Lactuca; species Lactuca serriola. The sequence goes on along the minus strand of NC_136410.1, from coordinate 127,923 downwards.
TTGCTTGGGGCCTAAGCTTATCCAAAGGCCTTATCCAAGCCTCTTGGACGAAATCATTAGGGTTTCCCCTATAGATTTCGTCCACCCCCTCCCAAGGAGGATCTGGAACCTTCCACTCAACTATTAGATAACTGCAAATTAGTCCCTGCACTTTATAATCAATACAGTTAACCCCAAAAATAATTCTAATTAATTTCTGGCTAACTATTAATTAAACATGATGATTTCTAATCAATATATTAATCTTTTGATATATTAATAAATCATTTATATTAATTTATTAATCTTATAATAAATCAATATCTCTCCTTTCATAATTTCCTTGTCCGGTTGCTAGGTTTGAGGGCAACCCAAAAGGACTGTGTTGTTATCAATTCAAGCACATACCAATTATAGTTATTGGCTTAGACACCTAATCCAACAGACACTTGCTTTGGGGCTCGGGAATGATACCGGGGTTTCAGGATATTTCTTGCACGAAAAACGATGCAAAAACGAGAGAGAAAGAAGAGAAAATGAGCAAAGAACTCGGCAGCCTCGACTTCCTTTTATAGGGGGCTAGATCCTCGATTTATGCGTGGCGTAAATCCAGGTACGCTGGGCGTAACCCGGATAAGGCCGCTGACTCCCCGCCTTTGGAAAATATCGAATTTTATATTTAAATTAAATACCTTAATTATTTAATAAATTTCAAAAATTCATATCTTCCTCATATGAGCTCCGTTTTTGACGTTCTTTATATCCCCACGTAGGTGAGACTACACTCTACAACTTTCGTTTAGACTCCGTCGGCTCATTTTGTTTTTATTTTTTTATTTATTTTTAGTAGGACGGGACAGGAAAACTCCGTTATAAATTCATAACTTCTTCATCTGATGTCCGTTTTCATCTGTCTTTTTACCGTTGCACTACTATCAACAAGATCTTCGATTCTCGTTTAGATTGTTTCGGCTAAAAACCGCTCGAATCTCAAATCGAGTATTCGGGTTGCATATCGCTGACTCGAAACTTAGAAAAATCATAACTTCCTCATACGAAGTCAGATTTGGACGTTCTTTTTATGGACGCTCACAGTTTAACGAACTCTACGACTTTCGTTTCGATCACTAAGGCTAAATATCTCTCTAACGTAAATTCACTTTTTACGTCATTTGGCGTCGTGCCGGTTCTATCGCGAAACTTCGACAGGTCATAACTTCTTCGTTATAACTCGGATTTTGGCATTCTTTATATATTCGGAAACCTCGTTTCGACCACTACAACATTATCCATAGATATCGAGCTTATCTAACATTTAATTTTGACACTCATTCTTAACCTTTATTCAATTAAGACACACAAATAAGCACAAAACACATAATACTCAAATAATACACTTCTGTTATTTCAAAACGTATTACAAATGTTAGCCTAGACTATTACATTAATATTAATGACAAGCCCAGAAATACAGACATTACAAATTTTCTCCACCTTAGGATGATTCCGTCCCCGGAATCACACACCAACAAACAAATGCGGATGGCGACCCATCATGTCACTCTCCGTCTCCCAGGTGAGATTTGGCCCATTCGTATGTTTCCAACGGACAAGAACCAATTCGACCATCTTGCATCGTAATTTATTAGTCTTTCGGTCAACGATTGCCTCTGGTTCTTCAATCAACCTCTTGTTCTCATCCAATCTTAACTCCGAAATTGGAATTATGTCGGGAACTTCTCCCGTGAATTTCCTCAGATAACACACATGAAAAGTGTTATGAATCCCATTCAGTTCTTCTGGTAGTTCAAGCTTGTAAGCTTGGTTCCCAATCATCTACAGAACTTTAAAAGGTCCAATAAACCTTGGACTCAACTTTCCCCTTTTACAAAATCTTATAAGTCCCTTCCACGTTTAGGGTTTAGGTTTAGGGTTTTTTTTTTGGGAAAGAGGCCAAAGCCCCGACAAAGATTTTATAACAACAAAAAGAAAATACAAGAGTTTAAGTCACTTTTGGACAAACCCCAAAAGTGAACCAAAGCCAAATATCAAAAAGGTACCAAAACCATATGCTAGGTCTAAAAACAATGAAAGCAAAGAAACAACAATTTATTTTCTTCCAACTCCACAAGCCGGAGTGGTCTTCACCCGTCCAAAAATCTAAGCAATTCATTGTCTTCTAATCTTCATGCATCTTCCAAAACTGGTATCCTCTTTCTTCAAATCAATCCAAGTGATCAAAAAAACTCTATAAACCCCATAAATTATCAACATCTTCAATCTCTCTTGACAAAACTTCAAATTAACCAAAATAGCAATCAAATTTGTACACCTTATGCTTTTATTTATATTCTTCGTATAACCCCAAAAAAGTAACACCTTGTAAGCTTCAATGGAGACATAATTCCAATTTCCCAAAAACATAATAATCCAACCATCAAAAAATCAAACCATATCCCAATATCAACAAAAAAATCTTCAATGTATCCAATCTTCATCCCAAAAAAACCATTATCTCTCAAAAACTTATAATCAATCCAATCTTCAATCAACCAACTTTGAATAAACAATCTCTCAATTTTAGCCTCCCAAATAAAGAATAAATCACTCCAAAAACCATTTTTTAAAAAATCTGCATTATATCGAATCTTCTCCCCAAAATAACTACTATTCTTCAAAATCTTCAAACTAAACCAATCTTCAAGAACCCAACTTTGAATACCCTTTCTCTTCACTTTATCAATCCTAATTTCAACATCTTCATTTAGCATCCAAAAATTCTTGAAAATGAGCTCAAAATTTAGGATTTTACAGAAAACATATCCGTCAATTCCTTGAATGTACACACCTTGTTTCCAAGGCGGAAATTCACTTTTAAGGGAAAAAGTGAGAAAAATCCCAAATCCGTCAATTCCATACATATACACACCTTGTTTCCATGGCGGAGATTCACTTTTAAGGGAAAAAGTGATAAAAATCCCAAATCCGTCAATTCCATGAAAATACACACCTTGTTTCCAAGGCGGAGATTAACTTTTAAGGAAAAAAGTGATAAAAATCCCAAATCCGTCAATTCCATGAATATACACACCTTGTTTCCAAGGCAGAGATTCACTTTTAAGGGAAAAAGGGATAAAAATCTCAAATCCGTCAATTCCTTGGTTATACACACCTTGTTTCCAAGGCGGAAATTCATAACAATTGGGAATAAAGCCCATATGTAAATGAATTAGATCCACATCATAAGGCATAAACCAAATGAACCTCGGGATCAAACCGAGCTGCAATTCACTTTTAAGGGAAAAAGTGATAAAAATCCCAAATCCGTCAATTCCTTGAATATGCACACCTTGTTTCCAAGGTGAAAATTCACAACAAATGAGAATAAAACCCATAAGTAAATGAATTAAATCCACATCATAAGGCGTACACCAAATGATACTCGGGATCAAACCGATATACAATTCACTTTTAAGGGAAAAAGTGACAAAAATCCCATATCCGTCAATTCTTTGCTTATACACACCTTGTTTCCAAGGCGGAGATTCATAACAATTGGAAATAAAACCCAAAAGTAAATGAATTAAATCCACATCATAAGGCATAAACCGAATGATACTCGGGATCAAACCGAGATGCAATTCACTTATAAGGGAAAAAGTGACAAAAATCCCATATCCGTCAATTCCATTTAAAAAATAGTGAAAATGAATTCCATTAATAGCAATAGAAATCATCCATAACCAATAATTCCAATTTTGCCCTTTTGCCACAACAAGAACCAACTTCCATCTACACTTGCTTTGATCGATCATCATAATATTTCCACTCCAAAAGCAAACTCCAGAATAAACATTGAAATCCAATCTCCAGTAAATAAACCCGATTAACCCAATTATGGGAAAAATCATAGAATAATGACCAAATTGCCTCTACCTCCAAATATTGAAAAGATACAAAAAAGAGGATCAATAAAAATATCACCAATAATAATCGCACCACACCAGCCACCTCTATGATCGATCCAGAACAAAAAACACCCAAATTATTAAAATACCCAATATACCCCTGTTTATTAATCCTCCCAACTTGGTACCAATAAAAACGATTTCTCATAGAATCTCCCATCCTCACGAATCTGCGACATTAAAGAAGAATAAAAAAAGTCCAGTCTTCTTCCACCATCAAATTATTATCGCCCAGATTACCAAAATACCCTTCAGCCTCAAAAACCCCTTCTCGATATCTCCTTATATCCTTTATTCTTCCCTTTCTCTCGCCATATCCCTGTTCCGATTGAAGATTGAAGCTCCACCATTTATCATTATTACCAATTAGAAAAAAATAATTCCAGAATTGACTAAAATGCCCCTTATAAACAACCACAAAATACCCATCATGCCCATCCATCCCCCATAACCAGGGTCTATAACTGCAAATAATCAACTTCCTGTAGTAGCATCTCTGCCACAGAAACTCCCAACCCATCTCAATTTTGAATTTTTCCCCATGATAACAATCAACATTATTAAATGGGATATTCCACTCCTTGCAAATTTGCTCATTAAGACCTAAGAATCCAGGCTTAAGACCAAAAAGCTTTAATCTAATATCAACCATGATATTATGAGCCACACTTTCAACATACTTACTTTCTTTCCCAAATAATCTCTTGTTTTTTTCAACCCAGACATGATACACAGAAGCTGCCAAAGCAGTTTTTTTTATAAAATTCTCAATATTCTTCACTTTCAGGGAACTTTGAAGGTCTTCAATGATTTCAACCATGGACCATGCTTATGAGTAATTTTGGTTTTCTGCTTAACCTTTTTCCAGATTTCATTAGGGAAATTGCACTCAACGAACAAATGCTCTTGGGAATCAAGTTGAGATTTACAGAAAGCACAAACAAGCTCACTTGATTGATTCCAATTCTTCAATCTATCTTGGGTTCTTAACTTACCAAGGATAGCCAACCACAAAATAAAACTGTGATTGGGTATTCTTTGTTGAAACCAAACAAGACCAAACCATTTGACTTTTTCCTCACAAACCATGATGGAAGCTGTAACCTGTTTAACTGAAAAGGGAACAGGATCATTCTTCCAATTAAGCCACATCACTTGATCCTTTTTCTCTCTAACTAACTTAGGAATAGAAATTTCTCAAAGTTGGGGGATCAGTCTTATCCAATTACGTGGCCACTCTCAATCATCATTAATAATAACATCTTTGATTCTATCCCGAATATTAAATCCCTCATTGGCAATTTCTCTAGGGGACAACACATGGCTCAAAGGACCCAAGTGACTCCAGTTGTCATACCACATGTATGTTAATTCTCCATTTCCCACATGATAAAGAAAATTTTCTCGAAGACAAGTTCTTATGTTGATTAAATTCCTCCAGCTCCAGCTCATTTTATCATGGAATTCAATGTCCCAAAAACTTCTTCCCTTCAAAAGATACGAATTAACCCATTTCACCCACAAAGAATTCTGCCCACTTATTAATCTCCAAATTCTGCTTCAAAGGAGAGCAATATTCCAATCACTCAGATTTTTAAGGCCCAATCCTCCAAATTCTTTCTGTTTACATATCGCATCCCAAGCAACTTTAGCCATACCTTTCTTCATATCTCCATTGTTCCACAAAAAATTCCTCATGATTTTCTCTATATCCTTAGTTGTTGACTTGGGCAAAAGAACAACAGAAGCCCAATAGACAAGTAAGGAAGAAAGAACCGAGCTAATAAGCTGCAATTTGCCAGCATAAGAAAGAGACTTATTTTTCCAATTGCTAACTCTATTCTTCACTTTATCCATCAAACCTTTACAATCTCTAATGAATAATATGGTAGAAATCAGAGGAACACCCAAATACCTCATTGGCAATCTTCCTTCAACAAATGGCAGAATCCTCAAAATCTTCCTTTTAAAATGATCTTTAACATTTCCAAAAAAAAATGTGGCTTTTAGATAGATTTGGCACAAGACCCGCAGCACTAGCAAATTCATCTAAAGCCTTCTTCACAATCTTAATGGATCCAGAACTACCATGATAGAAAACCATTAAGTCATCAGCAAAACATAAATGAGTAAGCCTCTGATCATGGCATCTCCAATGGTATTTAAACCCTTCCTTTTCACGAATGCATCTCATGAGCATAAGATTAAACACCTCCATGACCATGGTAGAAAGATACGAGGACAAAGGACATCCCTGTCTAAGCCATTTTTTTCCTTTGAAATATCCATGAAAACTCCCATTTATATTTATCATAAAGGAAGACGTGGTGTCACACCCCAAAACCAAGAACGGCGGAAACGTTCTGGGGCGGAGGGCGTCATGTAAAGTATCACAACAATGCAAAGTAGTAAACAAACAACAACATCATCCATTGCATTAATAGTATAATTTTAATTACAAGTGTGTTCTTTCATAGTATACAACAACATAATGAATAATCAAAATAAAAGACGAGTATGGACTGCTCCGTCTTCACAAAACCTGGTCGTCATACTTGTCTAATTGTGACATGAGAATACAAATTATTTTGAAAGCGAGTATCAGCCAAAAAGCTGGTGAATTCATAAGTATTTTAGTGTCATTGATTTGTAAAACTGCAAAGTAAAGACTTTGAACATTTGGAGAAAAGTTTGTATAAGTATGAAAATGTTTGTAAATAGTTGAAAACGTTTGAAAGACCCTAGAAATCCCTATGATTCCTATTAGTATAAAAAGAAATATTCTGCCAAGACCTAACTGTTTTGAAAGTAGCCTTCTACCAAGACTTGACTGTTTTGAAAGTAGCCTTCTACCAAGACCCGACTGTACGACTAATATTATTATTAATTTAACCTACCACATCGATTATGTGAATATGACCCATAGTAAAGGTATTAATAATATATTTACTGGAGTTTCATATCCCAGTGTAATTATCGTAAGTACTGTAGTATTTATAATAAGTGACTACTTTTGTACTATTTTGCCTTAATTAAGGGTTAAGGCATAATATGATGGCTAGATCCCAGGCTAGACGCTCCCCTGTCAAAGAGATTTTGGGACCCACACGCGACCCCTGCATGATTGCAAGCCGCGAACATCCACATTACTATGATCATGTATACCCAATATAACTATCACTAATGCGTTAGTGATTCATTGGTATAGTTAGATCCTGAAATCGTTCCATGCTATAGCGCCTAGTTATGTCTGTTCTATTGTTGTATATGTAAACGTACTCATGTAAGCGTATCTATGTAAACGTACTCATGTAAGCGTATCTATGTAAACGTACTCATGTAAGCGTATCTATGTAAATGTATTCACGTAAGCATATCTATGTAAGCGTAATCATGTAAGCGTAACTATGTAAGCGTAATCATGTAAGCGTATCTATGTAAGCGTATATATGTAAGCGTAATCATGTAAGCGTATCTATGTAATATGTAATGTATTAGTATAGACTCATGAATGAACTGACTCTTGTGTGATTCCTTGTACTTGGAATGGTAAGTAATATCTCCTAACTATACCTATAATAGTTACTAATAATGTACGTGTATAAACTAAAGTATGCCTTTGCTACCCAAAGGTACTGAACTGACTGAGGAAAACTTTTATGTCTACATATGTATACATGATATATAACTAATATTTAGACGGCATTCGGACGGATAACCGATACCCTATAGCCACATCCCAACGAGGAAAAGGAAATTGAGTGAGTTAGCCTTCCTAAGTCCTTTAAACATTACTTTAGACATAATGTTCTATCTTCTAACTCTAGTAAATGATCCTATTTATAGGATACTCCTAGCATACAAAAAATATACTAAGGACTAAACATATAAGCTTCAAATAAAACTGCCTTAGTAAAATACATTATAAATCATACGAAGAGTACAAAAGGCTTCGACTCATTACAACCCAAAAATACCCTTACACTATGAAGAGAAACTAAGGAAACTTACATGATACTATACATGAGATCATATTATACAAACATTTGAATACGATAACTAGAATGTGACATATTATTTCCAGATACAACAACACATGGTTGTATCACATTGTAACCAGAGTTTCCTAGAGGGAGAGCGGGCATCGTGTGTTTAGATCTATACGGGACAGACACTCCCACACCCTGACTGCTAGCTACGGTCCCAGCCGATAAGGCCAAGGGGTGAAAAAATATCACCTTACTATTTTATGACCCCGGAAGGTCATCAGTTATTCTGCAGTCAATCAGTATGGTTACAAATGAAATCACATCTAAACCTTTAATTAACCAACTAGGAATTAAAGACAATAAGACTCTCCGAGGTGTATAGCTCATTTAATACGACCTGGAGTCTTTATTTTATTACTTTATAACTAGTAGTGTCACTACTAAGATAAAACATTATTTTCCCTATATGCACTTACTTTGTGATCTTCTCACAAAAATGATAAAGTAAACTATATTTTTTGTAACAATAGCTTCGCTTGGGAAAACTCATTCATTTACAAAAGAACAAACATACAAACAGTTGGGTCTTGGTAGAAGACTACATTTCAGTAGAAAATATAGGATTTTCTAGGGAGTACAAACATTTACAAACATTTACCAACATTTACAAACATTCACCAACATTTACAAACATTTACATTACAGAGTTACAAACATTTTTATACAAACAATGACACTAAAATGCTTATGAACTCACCAGCCTTAAAGCTGAAAAACTCTTTCAAAATAACTTGTATTCTCAGGTCATCAGTGGACAGGTGCCGAGGCCAACTTTTGAGAAGATGGAGCACTTACAAGACTCATCTTTTATTTTGATGCATATTTTTGGTGTCTTATAAACTATACAGAAGACACTTGTATTGAAGTATATTATTAATGCAATGGATGAGGTTGTTTGCTTGTTTACTATTATGCTTTGTTGTGATACTGTACATGACGCCCTCCGCCCCAGAACATTTCCGCCGTTCCGGTTTTAGGGTGTGACATGTGGACATTACAATTATCTCCCCCTTAGGATGATTACGTCCCAGAATCATCAACAAGACGGGGCTTGTATAATGACTCCATTCGTTATCTCTTAATCCTAGGTAATAATTGTAACTTTTATGTTCCTTCAAATGAGTATTTAACTCTTGGACTTCATGACTGCTGGCGATGCTCAATCTTGCATCTGTCCTCGTAGTATGTTGGACTTTCAATTATAACGTTCGAGTTACAATCTTGATTCTTATTGGAACTCCTTCTTCTTAACAGGCTTAAGATAAGTTATTTCCTTCGATCACCATAATAGACCGATGAGTCATTGATGCAATGCTTAGACTCATGTCTTTTAGAGTCAAATTCCAGAACGGAATATACCTTTCTTCATATTCTAAGGTGATATAATCACATTATAGCATGTAGCACTTCTAGCTACAAGCTTCTTACTTTAACGACGATCGCGATACTTTTATTGATCGCTTCGATTATCTTTCATTTCAATCTTCTGGCTTAAGTCAGATGCTACATCAATATTGGTTCTCTGAACCACGTAACATACTCATCTTAGTCGGACTCGATTTGGTATGACCACTAGGGTCGGAACAATAATCATTTTCTTTGTCATTATCGAAACAGTGGTAACGACAGACATAAACAACACAAAACCAATTACTAGTGCCTTAGTGACCTTGTGACTTTCCCAGATCCAAATGCTTGTCCTGTGCTTCCGGTAGTATAAGCATCTACTACTATCCACACCTACTCATACTCTTCCCAAGTATTGTCTCGCAGTCCTCAAGTTCTTATTTCCTAAAATCACAAAACAATTTAACACATACGAATGTGTCCAAGTAATCATAAAAATTTCCTTAGACTCTACTATGACTTCTTCCATGTGTATCTTCAACATAAATTCCGTTTCAACTCGGTTGGTGATAGAAATGCCATACGATGGGATAACTTCATGGATTATACCAAAAAAAAAATTCTTTCTGCCAATCGAAAGTGTACTTTTCCCGTACCGTACTCCTCTAAAATTATTTTAGCAAACATATTCTAAAGGCAAAGATACCACTCTTACAATATCTTTCGATATGTGACATTCATTATCATAATCCATTTCATTTCCTCCATTTACTTAATTCTCTACGAGTCTTCACCATGACGCTATGTTCACAGAAGCATGCGTTCAGTGCATCGAGACAAGAATATAGACAGAGAAGATTTAGATGTGTAATCCTCCTTATTACTCCGAAAAGTAACATGCCAGTTCTAATACCGTAATTAAACGTTTAGAAATTTAAACACATAAAATTTCTAGATCTGGTCGGCAACCAACCATAGATTCGATCCAACAATAGCATCATTAAGCATATAAGGCATCTTATAAGTTTAAGTATAGAAATTTACGGTGTTACACTACTGCTCCCCAAGCTACCAATACCAATATAACACTTAGTCCCAAAATGCCTGATATGTGCATAATTAGTTAATTATTTAGCATACATTTTTATTCATTTTTAACTAATTATGTGAATAATGTGGACAAAAGGTACTTAAAACTCCTTAAATTTTGTTTTCAGTCCAAAAGACATGCTTGAGAGTGAAAGGGAACAAGGGGAAGCAATTAGAGACCAAAGAATGAAGATTGAGGGACAAAAGCTTTCCTACTCGGCGAGTACACGAGCCTACTCGGCGAGTCCATTAGAATATTCCAGAAAATAAGCCACGACTCCTGATTTAAGACGGATAACTACGAGCCTACTCGTCGAGTTGGGTCTGCTACTCGCCGAGTACACCCTGTTTTGAGATAGCTATAAAAACCGAGCCTTTATCCGATGGGACGACTTTTCTGGCATTTTTTGAAGATCCATCTGCGATTGAGAACCCTGGAAGGCGCTGAGGAACTCTAATCTTCAATCTCTTGAAGAACCAAAGCAACTAGGTCAATCATTCCACTTAGCTTTAGGAATTAAGAATGTTTAATCTAGTTAAACTTGTTTTTGTGTTCGTTTTTACTGCAACTAGGAGCTAAATACGTTTTTGTTTCTGTTTGGGGAATACCAAGGAACTTCTATGGTTTAATTCTTAGCTTTTGATTGATTGTTTATTGGTGATTTATTAAATTAAGTTTGTTAAAGAACCTTATGCATTAATCACAACTATTTTCTGTTAATTTGAAGACAATTAAGCTGCATGAACATCTCTTAATTGTTAACCTCATATGTCTATGTGAACCCTTAATCATATGCTTAGGAATAATGAATATGAAACTAAGATTAACAAGGTAATGGGTAGATTAATGTGTGAGCTTGTTTGAGAAACCAACAAACAAGAGGTTAATTGAACTACTAATTTGATTAACCACTACAAATCTTATTTAATCCAAATCATTAATCTAGGGAATTAATTAGTTTAAACACTTGATCACCGCTTGAATTAATTGATTGTCTAAGGGTTAGGAGTAATGAACATGAACCTAACCACTATAGTTGGTAGCCAATAGCAATTAATCTATCATAAATACAAAATAACCATAGGAGTGAATTGGTTGAACCTAAATAGAAACATCTTTATCAAATTTGGTGAATTAGTTGTTTGCTTTAGTTACTTAGTTCATTAAGTGTTTTTATGGTATGTTTAAGTTTCTAGTCTTGCAAAACTAGAGAAAAAACCTTTTTACTTTCATTATTTGTGATTTGTGCATATTTAGTTCATATTAAGTATAGATTTTTATTCATTTATTAGCTAAATTATTGCATTTTATGGACAAAAGGTACTTAAAAGTGTTTGAATTATATTTTCAGTCCAAAAATGAAGCTCGGAAGTAGGAGAAGCGGTTGAGAGATCGAGAATGGAACAAAGAAGGAAAAACACTAAAAATAGCACCTACGCAGCGAGTAGGGTCGACTACTCGACGAGTCCAAGCGAAGATTTGAGAAGATAAAGACTCGGGATCCCAGAGACTTATCACAATACGGGGACTGAGAGATGGACTCGACGAGTCGCCACCTGACTCGACGAGTCGATTCGTATATATAAAGATAACTCCTCAGAACGAATGGGGGGAATTTTGGAACGATTCAGAAGAGTTTAGCTGCGATTAAGAAGTCAGAAAAACCCTAGAAGACGAAGATAGAAGCTAGAATTCAATCCCAAAGGAGAATTGAGGCAAATTTCATCATTATACTTAATCTTTTGTTTTGTCATTATGGTTAAACAATTAGACTCTTGTTTGCTGTTATTTACTTCAATTATGAGCTAAAACCTTTAGACTTCTGTTTGGGGATACAAAATTGATACTATGGTTTGATTGATTGGTAGGATTAATTCTAAGTTGGTGATTTTTGTTATTTTAGCTTGCTAAAGAACCTTGTGTGTGAATAATAATTATTTTTCTGTTAATTGGAAGATAATTGATTAGCATGAACATCTATTGATTATCAATCTCATATGCTATGTGATCACTTTGCCATATGTCTAGGATTAATGAACATGAAACTAGAGTTAATAAGAAAATTGAGTAAATTCATGTGCAAGCTTGTGTGATGACCATCAACAAGAAGTTAATTAAAAGATTAAATTAGTTAACTATTGCAAGTCTAAATTAACCCGAATAATTAATCTAGTAAATCTAATTAAATTAGACAACTGGCCACTGTTTAAGTTAGTTTATTTGCTAAGGATTAGTGTAGTGAATGCGAATCTAATCACTTGAATCGGTAACCGACAAAAGAATTAATCCATTGCACCATTACCTTGAAATCAACAATAGGATCAATTGAGTTGAACTAAACAGAAGTTCCTTCCCATTACTGAATCTAGTTAATTCTTTGTTTTCTAGTTTTTAAATTAGTAATAGTTAGCAAGTTTCTAGTCTTGTAAAACTAGAGAAAACCCCCTACTTATTAATTAATTTAGATAGAATTAGTTTTTAGTTTTAATTTGCCGTTCCCTGTGTTCGATACCCTACTTATCCAACTATATCACAATTGATAGGTTCACTGCCTTTATGAATCCGCTTCTTCAAAGAACTCGCCACTCAAAAACCTCAAGTCCGTTTTTAGCAAGAAGAGGAGCAGCAAATATGGAGCATCTAGTGCCTCTTTGACAATCGAAGACCCAATTCAAGAGGATATCGAGTACGAGACCGAGGAAGAAGAAGAGCCCACATATGAGCACGACTCCGAGTTTGAAGACGATTTAGCTATCACTATGGCTAATATCGATGAAGTCCCCATGGGGGAATGGAAGAAGAGGATGCGTGATGACACCGGCCCGCGACTTGTGCAGCCCGCAATTCCCGCAACCGCTACTTTCGAACTAAAAGGCCATATTCTCGCTCAACTCAAGGAGATTCCTTTTTATAGAAAGGGTCACGAGGACGCCTATAAGCACTTGGACGAAGTGAATGATGTGGCTGACTACTTCAATGTACTGAATGTTCCACGCGAGACCCAGCTTCTTCGCATGCTTCCAGTCACGTTCAAAGGGGCTACAAAGGATTGGCTAAAGTCACTTCCTCCCGGATCGGTCACCACATGGGCCAAGATGAAAGAAGAGTTCATAGACCACTTTTTCCCGCCCTCCAAAATAGCCAAGCTAAAGAAAGCCATTGCGAACTTCGAGCAACAACGCGGAGAATCTTTTTATGAAGCTTGGGAAAGGTACAAGAGTTTGATTAGAAATTGCCCACATCATGACCTTAATAGCCAACAAGAGGTCTCCATTTTCTATGATGGAGTCAATGTCACCACAAGGCAATTGCTCGATTCTCAAGGCCCGCTCACAAAGAAGGCGTCCTCGGTAATCAAGGAGCTAATTGAAGAATTCTCTAAGCACTCTAGAGAATACCAAAATCCAAGAAACGAAGTAAGTCGGGGGTAGTGAACTCGGCAAGTGATAGCATGGGGGCGGTGATAGCTAAGCTTGATAGTCTAGATAGGAGGATGACAAAAATGGATCAAACAATCCATGCTATTCGGGTACGATGTGAAAATTGTAGAGGGCCCCATCTCACAAAGGATTGTGATTTGGATGAGAATGGAAACAAAAAGGCTCAAGTATTCTATTCAAGTGGCGATCGATACGACGAAAATTGGCGGAAATCGAAGAAGGAATGGCTCCCATACGAAGAATACAAGAAGGCTAAGGAAGAGAAATACAAGCAGAAGGAGAGGGGATTTTATCAAAAGGAAGAACCGGTAGTGGAAAAGAAAGCCGATTTAGAAGAATTGTTCACTAGATTCATAGCCGCGTCCGAAAAGAGACACAGTGATCACGATGCTGCAATACACGAGACCAGAAATATGCTAAGGAATCAGCAGGCATCCATTCTCAACATTGAGAAACAGCTGGGACAGCTTGCAGACCAAGTGAACGAAAGAAGACCGGGTCAACTTCCAAGTAACACCGAAACCAATCCAAGAATGGAGAATATGAGTGCAGTGACCTCCAGCAATGAAGAAATTTTCACACATGCACAGAGGATCTCTAGAAGGAAGATAGAAAAGGCAGAAAAGTCGGCTCCAGCTAAACCCGACCTGACTCGCCGAGGCCCTCTAATGGACTCGACGAGTCCATGCGTAAATGACACAACTGTCATTCCCTTAAAGCCATATAATCCTCCTTTGCCATTCCCAATCAAAGCCATGCCTGTGGAAAAAGTTGAAGCCTATAGAGCCTTTATGAAGCATGTTAAAGCCCTCCAAGTCAATGTGCCATTTGTAGAAACGATGCTCACAACACCCAAGTACTTCAACTTACTAAAAGGTCTCTTTGCTGCTAGGAAAGACTTGGCTGAAGTCGCGAAGATAATATTGAGTGAGCTACCCGAAAAGAAGGGCGATCTGGGGAGTATTGTAATTCCGTGCCAGTTTGGAAATGCATTTGTCACCCAAGCGTTGACTAACTCGGGTGCAAGCATCAATCTGATGCCTTTCTCTTTCTTTAAGAAGTTGAATTTACCGGAGCCAAGACCGGTAAACATGAAGATCCATTTGGCAGACAAGACAACAATTCATCCATGAGGGGTTTGTGAGGATCTTCTCATTAAAGTTGACAAGTTCATTTTTCCAGTAGACTTTGTGGTGGTTGACATGGAAGAAGCCCCCAAATTCCGATTATTTTGGGGAGATCATTTTTAAACACCACATGTGCTTTAATTGATGTATGTGAGTCTACACTAACGTTGAGGGTAGGTGACGAGTCCACAATATTTAGAGCTGTACCAGAAGCCAATCAAGAAGAGGAAAGAAAAGAAGAGATCTCATTCATCCATTTGGATGATGAGATATTACAAAAAGAACTTGCACTTTTGCAAGAAGAAGATCCAAGCAAGTTTTTGCTACCTTCTGGAGAGGATGGAGATGTTAACAAGGACTTGGAGGAGATAGAAAAGCTACTGGAAGGAGCCTACTCAGAAAACACCCAGGCAATAATGAAATACGATCCGACTCACCGAGTCACATTACTGGACTCGACGAGTCCAGTCGAAATTGCCAACAACTTGGGCAACTTAGATCTGCTTGTTGCTAGTTCTCTGCATATTCTGGACTTGGATATTTTTCATGATTCTTTAGAAGAACAAACAGCAGAAGGAGAAATGGATACAGAAGTTCAACACGCCCATATAGCATGTCCTGATGCAATTCCGCTTGAAGATGGGGTAAGCACAGAAAAAGAGGATAAGGAAAAGGATAGGAGAGTGGAGGCTGATCAACCATTCATTACCAAACCTAGAGCACAAACTTTCACAAAATATGAAGTAATTAAGTTTGAGAAAAAGGAGGTGCAAGAGAAGGTGAAAAAGAATGGGGTGAAGAAGAAAAATAGGAGAAGGGAAGACCAAGCAGCTGAGGATGATGTTGTAAAAAAGAAGAAAGAAGAATCAAAACGGGCATACAAAAAGAAGATTCACGCTTACAAAACGAAGTACAAACCACAAAAGATTAGGCGTGCATTCCCGATGCCGGAAGATGACGAGACGTAGATGGGAAGGAGTCCAGCTAACGACTCCTTAAAAAGAAGCGCTTGGCTGTAGGCAACCCGTTATTTAGAGTTTGCTTTCTTTTACCTTTTTAGTTTTGTTTGAATTTTTTCGTTTTTAGAATTTTAATCTTCCAAATCATCGGACATGTCTGCTTGAGAGTGCGCATGGACTAAGTGTGGGGTGGAATAAATTTTCTTTTCTAAATAAATGACAAAAATTTTATAATTTTTTTGAATTGTTTGTAAGAGACTCGCCGAGTCTGACCATGACTCGACGTGTCCATTTAGATTTCAGAAAAGAATAACATCACGACCAGACTCGCCGAGTCTGACCCTGACTCGACGAGTCGGTATTATTTATAGAAAAAAATAATAATGGAATTAGTTTTACAACCGATAACTAGGGTTTTAACCCTAAAGAAATCATTTTTTTTCACAACCCACTCGCCGTGCGCCTCCCTCCCAACTTTTTCTCTCTCAAGCATTCATCTTCTTTAATTGTTCTTCATGTTTTTCAAGTTCTATCAAGAAAGGTAACTAATTTCTTCCTATTTTCTATTAAAAGCATGATTTTAAGATGATATAGGGTAGTAATTTCATAGAAAACCCGATTTTGGAGAATAGTGAATTTCTAGGGTTTCGATTTTTCATGAATTATGTTGTTATGCATGACTATTCTTGCCCTAATACCCTATAAACATGTCCCTGGAAAAAACCCTTGAAGTAATTTTGAGATTTCATGGTTCAATTTAGACCGACTCGCCGACTGACTCATGCAGTTCTTGCGACTCGCCGAGTCGTTGATGGTCTCGACGAGTCGAGTCGAGGACACAGTTGTGACTTATTTTTATGATTTTCTGTGTTTTCTGGGTGTTGTGTTCTTTGTTTTCCAGGAATAATGTTTCACAGGGGGCAAGGTTCAAGTGGACGCCAAGGAGATTTTCCTTGGTTAAATTTCCCTCAAATCGAGTCCGCTTCTACCATGACGTGGTGGAAGAAGAAATTAGCTGAAGTCAGGAAGAAAGAAATTTACGTGCCCAACAGAATTGATTGGGGTTGGTTGCAAGGTGTGCGCTATGAAGAGGAGTTGGCTCCTTATCTTTTAAAGGAGTTTGTTTATGAGGGAGAGACGATGGTATGCGATGGGTGGAGCCGGATCTTCCATATCAAGAGCCGGTGTACCGGGAGCTTTGCCTGGAATTTTTCTCCACGGTATCTTTTCGTGGGGGAGATGACTGCTATTACCCGACGAGTGTCAGTTTCTATCTTGGGGGCGAGTTTCATCAGTGCTCCGTGGTTGATCTCGCTTGTCGGATGGGTATTTATGACCGGTCACTGGTCTCGACCGCTATTTTCCGCGCATTTATGGAACACTCTCACAAGGTGTTCCCCGATGGAGTGACGAGCACGGGTTGGTGGAATACGATTGCCAACAAAGTGTACATTCCGAAATTAGCCCAGGAAGGAAGCATTCGGTTGCCTACACACCGCCTTATTCATCGCCTTATTTCCTCCACCATTAACCAAAGGAAGGATGATGACAAGGTTTCTAACCTTGATGTCTTCTACTTATGGAGCATTATCACGCCCGACACTTTCTGCAATATTCCTTGGTGTTTGGCTTCATATTTGGCTGAGGGTGCGGTCAAAGACCGCAACACATTGAAGATTAATGGTGGAATGTTTGTCACACGGCTCGCTAATTCGTTTGGGTTGATGACCCGTGGCTCATGGAACTTGATGACTATGATTCCTACCCCTCCATTCAATCCTATTCTTTTTAGGAGGGCTAGGATCATTGAGGACTATGGTGGTGGTCATTATGCTATTCCGCATGATGATCCTGTTGTTGGTCCCGAGGCGCCGGGAAGGAGGGACCGATCGAGGCGAGAGCGTGATGTAGAGGAGGAACTGCCGGTGATTCCGGTAGACAATGATGAAGTACCAATGGATTGGTACAATGTTGAGATGAGGCTGTTACAAGATCAAATGGCGTGGGGTATCAACTTTAGCAATCAATCACATATTCGACTTTTTGACCACTTCAACATTCCGCATATTGATGGTGGTAAATTCCCGTATATTCCATCATGGGAAGAGGTGATCAATGCGAGAAGGAGCGGTGCGAGTGGAAGTGGAGCGGCGCCGGATCATGACGATGATGAGGAGGATTAGTTTCTTTGTGTTTTTATTGAACAATTTTTTTTTTGTTTTTTTTGTTCTTATTTGGTGTGTTTGGAATTTGTTAAGACTTTTACTGTTATGCTTGATGTTTGATTGCCTTGATGATTTTTCAGAATTGAATTAGGAGTGCTTGCATAGAAGGGTTTAGAGTTATAGAGTCAAGAGGGTTATCAAGAGTGAAAGAGAGTCAAGAAATGGAAGCGTTAGAGTCAAGGTGTCGAGTCCGGTCCTTAGGGACATGAGCGAGTGAGTCTAGAAGTGAGGAGAAATTTTGAAGATTTATTAGAGGCTGGAACAAATGAAGAATATCATTTTTTTTTTCGTCCAGCGGTCTACTCGTCGAGTGCACTAAACTGACTCAACGAGTCACCTTGTATTCTCACATATTCGAAGATGTCCGCGCTTATACTCGACGAGTCGTATATATGACTTGACGAGTCATTCATTTTTATACCAAGAGGACTGCTGATTTGATGCTGATGAGTGTACCACTTGACCACTTATTTCTTCCATATCGATTCTTGAAGATCTTACACTGTTTCCCCTGCATATTTGGAGCTGCCACACGATATTTTGACACCCAAGTCATGGATGAGCTGTTCCCATGGCTAAAGTCAAGAGAAGAAGGTGCTGGAAAGAAGAGTATCAACCTATCGACTGCTACCCAGGGGAGTTTGTTCCAATTCCCTCTATATATTTGCATTTTTATTTTTTGCATAATATGAAATGAGGGCATTGCATAAAATAAGTGTGGGGTAGGGGGTTGGTCACATATTAGAGAATTTAGAATCTTAATTTAGGCTAATTTTTAAAAATATTGTTGCATACCAAAAATATTACCTAGGACTTAATTTAGAAAATTTTGGTAAAAGCAAATTAGGATTCCATGTTAGAATTGTGTTGATAATTGCATGAAAACCCAAATGTTTAGTTGAGCCTATAAACGTTCTAGTACATTTGTGGCTTCCTTATTCCAGTGAAATCATGGGACAAAAACACGACCCCGCTCAGCCCGAGGGATGCAATATGTTTAGCAGCCTAAACCTGAAATGTATCCAGGAAAATTATTATCGTTAGCCAATAAAGGTTGAGGTTGAGCGCCCCTGCTTAAGCATGTAGGGATTTGAGTGAAAAAGAGAGGTACTTGTAAAAAAAAGAGAATTACAAGAAAAGTTGAAGAATTTTGGAGCAAATAAAGTGAAGATCAAAAGATCAAAATTCCAAGAAATTCAAAAAGTAGAAGATACCAAAAATCAAACAAAGTGGTGAATTCAAAGAGATCAAAGATCAAATTATCAAGAAAGTGAAGAATTCAAAAAGCTCCATAGTGGTATCGAAAAGTTGTAATTCTAGATTATGTATGCTTGGGTTGCTCATCTAAACATACCTTGAGGGTAAGAGGTTTTCTGCGGATGGATTCGGGGGGTTGCATAAAATGAGCATAGTTCGGGGTGAGTGGGCGCATGTTTATGAGGATTGTGAGTATTTCGAGTATGGGGGGTACTTAGGACAATTTTAGACACAAATGCATGTGTTGCGGTCTTGGCATAATGGTTGGGTTACATTGGAGTTGTCATATGTGATTCTAATGTTTTAAAATTCAGTTTTGCTTGGGGGCAAGCAAAAGTCAAGTGTGGGGTATTTTGATATGTGCATATTTAGTTCATATTAATTATAGATTGTTATTCATTTATTAGCTAAATTATTGCATTTTATGGACAAAAGGTACTTAAAAGTGTTTGAATTATATTTTCAGTCCAAAAATGAAGCTCGAAGCAGAAGGAAGCAGGAGAAGCGGTTGAGAGATCGACAATGGAACAAAGAAGAAAAACACTAAAAATAGCACCTACTCAGCGAGTAGGGTCGACTACTCGGCGAGTCCAAGCGAAGATTCGAGAAGATAAAGACTCGGGATCCCAGAGACTTATCACAATAAGGGGACTGAGAGATGGACTCGATGAGTCGCCACCTGACTCGACGAGTCGATTCGTATATATAAAGATAACGCCTCAGAACGAATGGGGGGAATTCTGGAACGATTCAGAAGAGTTTAGTTGCGTTTAAGAATTCAGAAAAACCCTAGAAGACGAAGATAGAAACTAGAATTCAATCCCAAAGGAGAATTGAGGCAAATTTCATCATTATACTTAATCTTTTGTTTTGTCATTATGGTTAAACAATTAGACTCTGTTTGTTTGTTGTTATTTACTTCAATTATGAGTTAAAACCTTTATACTTCTGTTTGGGGATACAAAATTGATACTATGGTTTGATTGATTGGTAGGATTAATTCTAAGTTGGTGATTTTTGTTATCTTAGCTTGCTAAAGAACCTTGTGTGTGAATAATAATTATTTTTCTGTTAATAGGAAGATAATTGATTAGCATGAACATCTATTGATTATCAATATCATATGCTATTTGATCACTTTGCCATATGTCTAGGATTAATGAACATGAAACTAGAGTTAATAAGAAAATTGAGTAAATTCATGTGCAAGCTTGTGTGATGACCATCAACAAGAAGTTAATTAAAAGATTAAATTAGTTAACTATTGAAAGTCTAAATTAACCCGAATAATTAATCTAGTAAATCTAATTAAATTAGACAACTGGCCACTGTTTAAGTTAGTTTATTTGCTAAGGATTAGTGTAGTGAATGCGAATCTAATCACTTGAATCGGTAACCGACAAAAGAATTAATCCATTGCACCATTACCTTGAAATCAACCATAGGATCAATTGAGTTGAACTAAACAGAAGTTCCTTCCTATTACTGAATCTAGTTAATTCTTTGTTTTCTAGTTTTTAAATTAGTAATAGTTAGCAAGTTTCTAGTCATGTAAAACTAGAGAAAACCCCCTACTTATTAATTAATTTAGATAGAATTAGTTTTTAGTTTTAATTTGTCGTTACCTGTGTTCGATACCCTACTTATCCAACTATATCACAATTGATAGGTTCACTGCCTTTGTGTGTTATTTTATAATTAAAAGTAGGTTTAAAACTAAGTGAGTTTGCACACATCAATTTGCTTAGTTAAAATGAGCTATTAGTTTAATTTTCCCGTTCCCTGAGATCGACATCCTATTTACCCAACTATACCACTAAAAGACAGGTTCACTGCCTTTGTGTGCTAAATTTATCAATAAAAAAGTAGGAATAAAACAAGTGCATTTTACACACATCAAGCTTTTGGCGCCGTTGCTGGGGAACGGTTCTAAATAATTAATCTAATCCCTAATTTTTTCGATCCTTTGTGTGAGTTTACTTGCATAAAGTTAAGTTATTGCAATTTAGTAGTTAGTAATTAGGTTTTAGCATCTGTTTTAGTTTTAATATTCAGTTTACAATCTCTTCAAAATCACACTGATACTCGCCGAGTACAGTCGCACCTACTCGGCGAGTACAAGTGTATTTGGCAGATTAATTTTCGTTTTTTTTAGTACATTTTTTTTCTTTTTACGTTTTTATCTTGTTTATTTCAGGACTTTCATGACCAGAGGATCAAACACCCTGTTGTGCCCCCCGTTTGAAGATCCCGAATCCGCATTGAAAAGGAACAAAGGAAAGGACGTGGAGAGTTCGAGTACACCAAAGAAGTCACCTTTGTCCAATTTGAAGACTATTTTTGGGAAAAAGAAGAACAGCAAATCAGGAGCATCCAACGCTTCTTTAGTAATCGACGAACCGGCTAAGGAAGATATCGAGTACGAGACCGAGGAAGAAGAGGACCCTACATACGAGCACGAATCCGATTCCGAGGAAGTGTTAGCTATCACAATGGCTAACATTGATGAAATCCCCATGGGAGAATGGAAGAAGAGGATGCGCGACGACACTGGCCCGGGACTTGTGCAACTCGCAATTCCCGCGACTGCTACTTTCGAGCTAAAGGGTCATATCCTAGCTTTACTTAAAGAAATACCTTTTTATGGAAAAGACCACGAAGATGCCTACAAGCATTTGGATGAAGTCAATGATGTAGCTGATTACTTCAATGTTCCAAATGTGCCTCGCGAGACTCAGCTACTTCGCATGCTTCCGGTGACATTTAAAGGTGCTGCAAAAGACTGGCTCAAGTCACTTCCCCCCGGATCAGTCACCACATGGGCCAAGATGAAAGAATAATTCATTGATCACTTTTGCCCACCTTCCAAGATAGCCAAGTTGAAGAAGGCCATTGCTAACTTTGAACAACAAGCTGTAGAGTCGCTATATGAAGCTTGGGAGAGGTACAAGAGCTTACTAAGAAACTGCCCACACCATGATCTAAACAGCCAAAAAGATGTCTCCATCTTCTATGATGGAGCCAATGTCACAACTAGGCAGTTACTTGACTCGCAAGGCCCGCTCACAAAGAAGCCGCCCCCGGTAATCAAGGAATTGATTGAAGAATTCTCTAAACACTCTAGAGAATACCACAACCCTAGAAATGATGTTACTAGGGGAGCCGCATATGCAGCTATTGAAGACTTATCCGCGGTCATGGCTATGCTAAAAACCATGGATAGGAGGATGGATAAAATGGATCAATCGATCCATGCTATTTGGGTGGGTTGTGAAAACTGCAATGGGCCTCACCTCGCTGGAGACTGTGATTTAGATGAGAATGGCAACAAGAAGGTGCAAGTTTGTTACTCAAGTGGAGACCGATATGATGAAGACTGGTGCAAACAAAAGAAAGAGTGGCTCCCTTATGAAGAGTACAAGAAGGCCAAGGAGGAAAGGTTTAGGCAAAAAGGGAGAGGTTTCTACCAAAAGGAGGAGCCGGTACAAGAGAGAAAGCCAAGCTTGGAAGAAATTCTCACCAAATATGTAGCTGCTTCAGAAAAAAGACATAGTGATCATGATGCTGCAATTCAAGAAACAAGGACCATGCTAAGGAACCAGCAAGCATCTATCCACAATATAGAAATGCAGCTTGGGCAACTTGCTCAACAAATCAACCAAAGGTCACTGGGTGAACTTCCTAGCAAAACCGAAAATAACCCGCGAGGCGCGCACATAAACATAGTCACAACAAGAAGTGGGAAGATAATCACTCCCCTGGCACCTATTCAGACTGAGGCATCCAAGGAATCACAGAAGGAGGAGGCAAAAAATCAAGCATAATAGCAAAACTTACAATCTGACAGTCCTACTCGCCGAGTACCACGTATGGACTCGGCGAGTACATTACCAAATCTGAATAAACAGATCCCTGAAAAGCCATATCAGCCTCCAATGCCATACCCAGCCCGAGCTAAGAAGGAGAAGCAGGAAGAGGAGTACCAGAAGTTTCTAGATCATATCAAGACTCTTCAAATTAACATACCCTTCATTGAAGCCGTCATGCAAATGCCCAAATATGCAAAGTTCCTTAAGGAACTTCTCACTAATAGAAGGAAGATGGAAGAAGTGAATAAGGTAGTCCTCAATGAAAACAGCTCAACTGCTATGCTAAATAAGCTACCAAAGAAGAAGGGTGACCCGGGGAGTTTGACTTTACCTTGCCAATTTGGCAACTTGGCTGCTATTCATGCCTTAGCCGATTCAGGAGCAAGTGTGAACCTAATGCCATATTCATTCTTTAAGAAGCTAGATCTCCCAGAACCAAGGCCAATTCGCATGGCCGTTCACTTGGCAAACAAAACAGTCACCTTCCTAAGAGGCATATGCGAAGACTTACTAGTCAAGGTGGACAAATTCGTCTTTCCCGCTGATTTTATCATTCTAGACATGGAGGCAGATCCACAAGTTCCAATCATCCTTGGAAGGCCCTTCCTCAACACGGCAAGTGCTATAGTAGACATGAGGGACTCGAAGCTCACCTTGCGGGTAGGAGAAGATTCAGTCACATTTGGGGTAGACCAAGCTATGAAGTATGCAAGGAACAGTGACGACACGACATTCTCAATTGATATGCTTGACGAATTATTGGAGGAATGCATGAGTGAAGATTCCAGCAAGTTCACAACTGATGATGAAGAATTTGATCCAGAAAAAGACTTAATGGAGATTGAAAGGCTGCTGGAAGAAGCTGATTATGAAGAATTGGTGAAGCAAACTGAAAGCCCTACTCGCCGAGTAGGACCGATCTACTCACCGAGTTCTTCCTTAGAAAAGGCAGAAGTCGTGAATACAGCCACAAACTCGCCGAGTACCTTACCTGCACTCGGCGAGTCCAACAGTCAGAACCAAAAATCTGAGCTCAAAACTTTACCAGGACATTTGGAATATGCTTTCCTGGAAGAAGGCAACCAAAAGCCAATAATCATAGCCTCTGACCTGTCCAATTCTGAAAAGGAAGAGCTCGTACAAGTGTTGAAGAAGCGGAAGCGGGCCATAGCATGGAGCATCACCGAAATCAAGGGAATAAGCCCATCCTATTGCTCCCACAAGATCAATCTGGAAGAAGGAGCAAAGCCGATTGTACAGCACCAAAGAAGGTTAAACCCAAATATGCAAGAAGTAGTCAAGACGGAAGTGGTCAAACTCTTAGATGCAGGAATTATTTATTCCATTTTCGACAGTCCTTGGGTGAGTCCGGTCCAAGTGGTGCCCAAGAAAGGAGGGATGACGGTCATAACCAACGAAAAGAACGAGCTAATTCCGACACGAACGGTAACTGGTTGGAGAGTGTACATCGATTATCGAAAGCTAAACGATGCCACTCGTAAAGACCATTTTCCCCTACCTTTTATTGATCAAATGTTAGAAAGACTATCGGGCCATAGTTACTATTTGTGACAACCCTATTTTTTCCAAGAAGCATTGTAAACACTCGAAAGCTAAAAAGCAACGAAATTAACCTCGAAAATAAAGTGTTCAAGTATCTAAGTTGGGATACATCAAATATTAGATATCATGCCAAGGTTTCCAAGAACATAAAGAACGCTCAAAATCGGGTTATATTGAAGAAATTATAACCACTCATATATTTACAACACGACGTTAAAACATTATTTGACGTAAAAAGTAGAATCTCAATAAAATGCATTTTAGCCTTAAGTATCTAAACCAAAGTCGTAGATCTCGTTGAAAGGTGAGCGTACATAAAAAGATCGCCCAAATTGGACCTCGTATGAAGAAGTTATGGATTTTCAAAGTTTCGTAACAGTAGAAGAGGGCTAAAAACTCGGATTGAAGATCGAGTGTTATTTAGCTATCGCCACCTAAACGGAAGTTGAAGATCTCCTCAGTAGTAATAAAACGATAAAAAGACAGACGAAAACCGACGTCGAATAAAGAACCTATGAATTTTTAACGAACTTTAGGAGGCCCGTCCTATTAAAATTATATCATTAAAAATAAAGTCAAAACTAGCCAACGGAGTCTAAATGAAAGTTGTAGAGCATAATCTCACCTACGCGTAGATATAAAGAACGCGAAAAACGGAGCTCGTACACGAAAGTTACGGAATTTAGAAGTCGGAAGCAGGGATTACGCCCCGCGTACTAGACCCAGAGTCGAGTCCCATCGGCCCGCCCAAGCTACGCTTAGCTAGACCCAGGAGTCCCATCGGCCCGCCCAAGCTACGCTAGCTAGACCCGAGTCGTAAGCCATGACGCCATTTTACGCCCCGCATACTCCGGAAGTACGCGCCGCATACGAGGGTTTCCAGCCCTATAAATAGAAGGCATAAGCTCGAGTTTAAGCACACATTCACAAATTCTCCAGATACTCTCACACCCTTCCAAGCACCAGAGACCATTCCCTCACCTCGGTTTCCGTAGTCGAGCCCCCGACGAAAGATTTACGCTGCAGAGATCCCCGAAGAGCCCGACGATGCAACCATCCGCGGACGAAGTTCTGCTCAACCCTAGCCTCTCTCTTCAAACTTAACGAGTGAGTTCATACCCCTACTTTTCAATTCTTTGCATGTTTTAGGGGGGGGGGGAAATACAAGTACATTATAAGTCGAAGTATCGTTTTTATAAACATCTTTATGCTTAGAAAGCTATTATATCACCAAGTTATTCTTACTAAATGAAAACATACTTTTGAGAAGCTATAACGAGCATAGCTAACAACTTATTCATACATTTTACATATACATCTTGACAAATGAAATACTTTCAAATGAAGTAAAGTCTTTATCATCGTAAATCTGTTTATACCAAGTAATGTGAGACAACTTCACGTACGTTCAAGTATGCATTATTAAGTCCTGTATTATATACCATAATCCCTTGTAGGGGGAGCGTGATACTTGTGTATAGATCTATACGGGATTGACAACCCCACACCTAAGCTGTTAGCTACAGCTAGGCCGGCAGGCCTGGGGTGACAAATGTCATAACAGTTCCAACGCCTGAAGAACGTTGTTACAGGCCATCAGTGTCAATAGCATGGTTATAAAACTCACATAAAAGTATAAAAACAAGTTAGATTTACGAGATTCATATATGTATTTCAGTTTTCCATTTTATCGTTAACACAAATTTTATCACTATTATTCAAGTATGGAAAACACAAACGCACTCCCACACAGGAAACTTTTCAAATCATTTATAGAAAATATTGGATTTTCTGAAAACCTCGTTCATCGGTTTACTAACAAAAAGGACATACTTTTCAATGCAAAACACTTATGAACTCACCAACTTAATTGTTGACACTTTTTCAAAACCACTTGTATTTCTCAGGGAATCAGTAATACAGGTAACCACCAGCTTTTGGAGAAAGGAACACTAAGGATGTTTTATTATTGAACATTTATCATCTCATTGTAATATTCTTTTGCTATTATGTATAACGCAACAACATACGTTTTCATTATATATGTGATGGTTGTGTTACTTTCTTTACAATATTCAATGGTTGTGATACTACGTGAAGTCATCCACCCCCGAATGTTTCCGCCATTCTGGTTTGGGGGTGTGACAGATTGGTATCAGAGCATTGTTTATAGTGAACTAAGTATATCGAACCACATACGATATACAAACTATAAATGCAAAGAGGACCAAAAACCCTCCGACAAAACATTTTCATGAACAAAATACTTTCTTTTTAAAGATATACATTTAAAAAAAAAGCATGCATTAATCTCGTATCATAACAAGTTTTACTAAAAAGTATTAAGGCAAGTTACGACACTACGATTGAGCCTCGGGGTATGTAATCAGGTCGAGAATAAATATAGCCTGATCAACTATATTTATCCTGGATTTGACCAACGTACGTCGAGGAATGGTCATAGTGGACAACAAGCCAAGAACTTACCAAATACAAATTAATTTAGTTTCGCCAAATTGAAATATTATAGGAGTATTATTAAAAAAAAATAGTTGTACAAATTATAGTTAAAAATAGTAAGTCGTTAAATAGAATTTTCTTTTCTTATAAAGTTCTCATACATCTATCCTAGTACAGACAAATGGTCGGATTCCATTTACCAGGAGATCCCTACTACCCAAACCAAGGCAACGGCGGTTGGATAGAAGAAGACCCGGAGGAAGACCCAGAGGAGATCGAAGAAGAGGTCGAGGAAGAACCCGAAGGGGTTATCGAGGGAGAATTCGAAGTCGAAGTCGGAGAGGAATTCGAAGTCGACGAAGAGATCGTTGAGATTTCTAGCGGGACAGACTCCGAGCCAGAAGTGTACGACCCTCCCATCCCTCATCCTCCCGAAATCAGACCATATCAACCGGGACCCATTCCCATGTGGGGAAGTCACCTCTACTATTGGAGCCGCCAACGAGGTGTACGCCCTCCTTTCGGCATATGCCGAGATTTTTACAATGTCAGTGGGGGAAGCTCAGCTGATCGAGCACTTCCTGTTATTGTGAACGCTATAGCTACCCAGAACTACGAGACGGACATGCAAGTAGCCAGAGTTCGCGAGGTCAATGCTGCAACCCAAGGTAACGCCGCTGACATCCGCCGTTTGGAAGGACTACATGAGAATACCCAAATCTACACGGGGACACTTCAGAATCAAATGATAACGGCTCTGGCAGAAATAAGAGAGATGAAGGAACAACAAGCAGATCTAGAGAGGCGACTGATGGGAGTCAAACGGTCGGATGCCGAATCTAGCTCCAAACGTCGCAAGTAGAACTTGTTCAAGCCCCAACAATTTTGTTATAGATTAGGATTTCGGATAAAAGTTTTTCCTTTATTTCCCTTGTTTTCCCTGTTGTATCCGTAATCGGAGATCTCTAGGAGGATCAAATTTTCCCGAACAAGATATGCAATGTAACACACCTCAGGTGTGACCTATATGTATAAATATGAAGTATTTCTTATTATATACCTCTCAAAAATTTCGAGTCTTAAATTTCTATGCCTACCTTGAAACCATAAACTAAAGTCAAAACAAATTACAAGATACAACTAACACACGATTGTCAAAACATTAGAAACTTATAGTATTCATTCTTATTTTTCTCTACCAGAACATGCCTCCTTGTAGATCAACACGCAGAAACTCAACTTCAACACCACCTCCACCACCTCCTCCAATTATGGACACCGTTATGTTCCAGACTGCTGTAACCGCTACTGTAACTGCAGCAATGGCACAAATGAGCAACAACGGATCGGGGGGAGGAACAAACAGTTTTACAAATGGCCAAGGTCAAAGCCGTTCAGGGGTATGCACTTACAAAGACTTCACCAACGGAAAACCTATTCCCTTTTACGGGACTGGGGGAGTATTGGCTCTATCTCAATGGATAGAGAAAACGGAAGCTGTATTCGAAATCTATGCATGTCCTGAAGAAAGCAAAGTAAAGTTTGCTGCTTTTACTTTCTCTGAACGCACCCTGACATGGTGGAACGGCCACGTCCAGACACTAACCCTGGTGGTGGCAAACTCCATGGGTTGGGAAAACCTGAAAAGAATGCTCCTTCGAGAATACTGCCCAAGAGGCGAGATTCAGAAGCTTGAACAGGAACTGTGGAACCTCTCGATGGTAGGTTTGGATATAGCAGGTTACACCAACAGGTTCAGTGACTTAATAACACTTTGCCCAGGAATGTTAACCCTGGAGAGCCAAAAGGTCGAGAGATACATCTGGGGACTATCACCCCAACTCCGAGGAAGTGTGCTAGCTTCCAGACCCTTGACTTTCGCCAGCGCCAAGGAACTAGCGCAATCTCTTGTTGATCATGGTGTCTGTCAAGGAGTCGCGGCTATTATGGCTGAACCAACCAAAGGGAACAGCAACAATGAAATCAATGCCAACAACAACAACAAGAAGAAACTTTGGAACAAAAGGAAGGGACAAACTTCGCAAGAACCTTCAAAGAAGCAAATGGTTGCGGTTCATGCTGCTACTACCCCCACCACAACTCCTGCTACCTCTGCGCCAACAAAACCATATGCGGGGATTCTGCCCAAGTGCAGCAAGTGCAACTACCATCACCATGGTATTTGTCGCGAGATGCACTGCAAGAACTGTGACAGGAAAGGGCACACAACCCGTTTCTGTAAAGCACCGGCACGACCAATCACTCAAGTTTCTGGCACTAGAGTAAGTCGGGCGTGTTATGGGTGCGGAGAGACTGGACACTTCAGGAGGGATTGTCCCAAGGAAAGGAATATTGGCGGTGTGGGGAGAGTGCTGGCAGTAGGACAGAGAGAAGCAATAGCGGACCCCACGGTGGTTACGGGTACGTTCCTACTCAACAACACTTATGCATGCATACTTTTTGACTGCGGTGCGGAGAGAAGTTTTGTGAGTCATAAATTCAAACACCTACTTAATCAAAATCCCCAACCACTCAATAAAATATTCACTGTAGAAATGGCAAACGGTAAAACAGAACACGCAAACGATTTGTACGTAGGGTGCACACTAAATTTAAACGAGCGTTTGTTTCGAGTCGATCTTATGCCCATTTCCATAAGAAGTTTCGATGTCATCATCGGTATGGACTGTTTGAGCCTTCACCATGCCGATATCCTTTGCCACGAAAGGGCTGTTCGCCTAAATCTGCCAAACGACGAAACTCTTGTCATTTACGGCGACAAACCTAGTTCAAATTTGCAAATCATTTCCTGTATTAAAGCACAAAAATATATTCGTAAGGAATATCATGCCTTTCTAGCCCACGTAGTAGACAAGAAACAAGAATCGAAAAACATTAAAGACATTCCGGAAGTCTGCAATTTCCCAGACATCTTCCCAGAAGAACTTCCAGGAATCCCACCGGAACGTCAAGTCGAGTTCAGAATCGACTTAATCCCCGGAGCTACCCCTGTAGCAAAGTCACCGTACCGTTTAGCCCCAGCCGAGATGCAGGAACTATCCAGTCAATTAAACGAACTGCTGAGCAAGGGATTCATCAGACCGAGCTTCTCACCATGGGGAGCGCTAGTCCTATTCGTGAAAAAGAAGGACGGATCCTTTCGCATGTGCATCGATTATCGGGAACTAAACAAACTCACGATCAAGAACCGATATCCCTTACCGCGCATAGACGATCTATTCGACCAACTTCAGGGAGCAAACTACTTCTCAAAGATCGATCTAAGATCTGGTTATCACCAACTGCGAGTACTGGAGGGAGACATCCCCAAAACGGCTTTCCGAACACGTTATGGTCACTAAGAATTTGTAGTAATGCCCTTCGGATTGACGAATGCTCCAGCAGTGTTCATGGATTTGATGAACCGAGTATGTCGTCCCTTCCTGGATAAATTCGTGATCGTATTCATAGATGATATACTCATCTATTCAAGAAGCCAGGAAGAACACAACAAACATCTCCGCCAAGTACTGGAAACATTAAAGGCAGAGAAACTTTACGCAAAATTTTCCAAATGTGAATTTTGGATTCGGGAAGTGGATTTCCTAGGACATGTTGTAAGCAAAGAAGGAATACATGTGGACCCCTCCAAGATAAAGGCAATAGATAGTTGGACTACTCCAATAACCCCTACAGAAATCCGACAATTTTTGGGACTCGCCGGGTATTACCGAAGGTTCATACCGAACTTTTCAAGGATTGCCAAGCCACTTACCACCCTAACCCAGAAAAATGCGACCTTCGACTGGGGAGAAAAACAAGACAGCGCATTTCAGACACTAAAGCGAGCCTTATGTAGTGCGCCCATCCTAACCTTGCCAGAGGGAACGGAGGACTTCGTGGTCTATTGTGATGCATCAAACCAAGGACTTGGGTGTGTCTTAATGCAAAGAGGGAAGGTCATCGCCTACGCCTCAAGACAACTAAAGACGCACAAAGCGAACTACACAACGCATGATCTTGAGCTAGGAGCAGTCGTCTTCGCTCTGAAGATATGGAGACACTATCTCTACGGCACAAAATGTACCATCTTCACTGATCATAAAAGCCTCCAACATATCCTCAATCAGAAGGAACTCAACATGAGACAAAGACGATGGGTAGAACTACTAAGTGATTACGAGTGCGAAATTCGATATCACCCTGGAAAGGCTAATGTAGTGGCTGATGCACTCAGTCGGAAGGAGTACTCAGGTCGCCGAGTGATGTCCCTAACTATGACAATCCATTCACGCCTGTTCACGCAAATCAAGGAAGCCCAAATAGAAGCCTTGAAATCCGAAAATGTGACAGGAGAAGCCCTAAGGGGAATGGATAAGAACCTTGAGACCAAGAACAACGGAATTCGTTATTTCATGGATCGAATTTGGATACCGAAGTTTGGTGGATTCAGAGAAATCGTTATGGACGAAGCCCATAAAACACGATAC
The DNA here is from genome assembly GCF_051521515.1 of Lactuca serriola. Lineage (NCBI taxonomy): Eukaryota > Viridiplantae > Streptophyta > Magnoliopsida > Asterales > Asteraceae > Lactuca > Lactuca serriola. Next base: position 96,100 of record NC_136410.1, on the reverse strand, counting down.
TCCATACATCCCGGCTCCGATAAGATGTATCTCGATCTCAAGAAGTTGTACTGGTGGCAAAACATGAAAGCCGAAATTGCTACCTACGTGAGCAAATGCCTGACATGTGCCAAAGTCAAGGTGGAATATCAGAAGCCCTCGGGTTTATTACAACAACCAGAAATACCCGAATGGAAGTGGGAGCGGATAACCATGGATTTCATAACAAAATTACCCAAGACAACGAGCGGACTCGAAACCATTTGGGTAATTGTCGACAGGTTAACTAAGTCAGCACATTTCCTACCGATCAAAGAGACGGATAAATTGGAGAAGTTAACAAGGACATACCTCAGAGAAATTGTACGACTGCATGGTGTGCCCATATCCATTTTCTCGGACCGAGATAGTAGATTCACCTCAAGGTTCTGGCAGTCGCTACAAAAAGCTTTGGGGACAAGACTAGACATGAGTACCGCTTATCACCCACAAACCGACGGTCAGAGCGAGAGAACTATACAAACCCTAGAAGACATGCTGAGAGCTTGCATAATCGATTTTGGCAAAGCATGGGACACACATCTACCATTGGTCGAGTTCTCGTACAACAATAGCTACCACACCAGTATCAAGGCTGCCCCGTTCGAAGCCCTCTATGGCCGCAAATGCAGGTCACCTTTGTGCTGGGCCGAAGTGGGGGACACGCAACTAGCAAAAGGACAAGCAACTGACAACACGCTCACTGGACCAGAAATCATAAGGGAGACTACGGAGAAGATTGTTCAAATCCGAGAACGTCTAAAAGCATCAAGGGATAGACAAAAGAGTTACGCAGATAAGAGACGCAAACCCTTGGAATTCCAAGTTGGAGACCATGTCCTACTCAAAGTCTCGCCTTGGAAAGGTTTAATACGCTTCGGAAAACGTGGAAAACTGAACCCTAGATACATCGGACCATTCGAGATCCTTGCCAGGATCGGTCCAGTGGCCTACAAACTTAGACTACCTCAGGAGCTCCACAACGTACACCCTACCTTTCACGTATCAAATCTAAAGAAGTGCTTATCCGATGAGACCCTTGTCGTCCCTCTAGACGAAATTGCAATAAATGAAAACCTCCAATTTGTGGAGGAACCAGTAGAGATCATGGATCGGGAAATCAAAAGGACTAAACAAAGCCGCATACCCATTGTAAAGGTCCGCTGGAACGCCAAGCGAGGACCTGAATACACCTGGGAACGCGAGGATCAGATGAAACAAAAGTACCCGCATCTTTTTCCTAAAACTGTAAACTCTATCTTAGATTAAATTTCGGGACGAAATTCCCTTAACAGGGGGATGATGTGACAACCCTATTTTTTTCCAAGAAGCATTGTAAACACTCGAAAGCTAAAAAGCAACGAAATTAACCTCGAAAATAAAGTGTTCAAGTATCTAAGTTGGGATACATCAAATATTAGATATCATGCCAAGGTTTCCAAGAACATAAAGAACGCTCAAAACCGGGTTATATTGAAGAAATTATAACCACTCATATATTTACAACACGACGTTAAAACATTATTTGACGTAAAAAGTAGAATCTCAATAAAATGAATTTTAGCCTTAAGTATCTAAACCAAAGTCGTAGATCTCGTTGAAAGGTGAGCGTACATAAAAAGATCGCCCAAATTGGACCTCGTATGAAGAAGTTACGGATTTTCAAAGTTTCGTAACAGTAGAAGAGGGCTAAAAACTCGGATTGAAGATCGAGTGTTATTTAGCTATCGCCACCTAAACGGAAGTTGAAGATCTCCTCAGTAGTAATAAAACGATAAAAAGAAAGACGAAAACCGACGTCGAATAAAGAACCTATGAATTTTTAACAAACTTTAGGAGGTCCGGCCTATTAAAATTATATCATTAAAAATAAAGTCAAAACTAGCCAACGGAGTCTAAATGAAAGTTGTAGAGCATAATCTCACCTACGCGTGGATATAAAGAACGCGGAAATCGGAGCTCGTACACGAAAGTTACGGAATTTAGAAGTCGGAAGCAGGGATTACGCCCCGCGTACTAGACCCAGAGTCGAGTCCCATCGGCCCGCCCAAGCTACGCTTGGCTAGACCCAGGAGTCCCATCGGCCCGCCCAAGCTTCGCTAGCTAGACCCGAGTCGTAAGCCATGACGCCATTTTACGCCCCGCGTACTCCGGAAGTACGCGCCGCGTACGAGGGTTTCCAGCCCTATAAATAGAAGGCATAAGCTCGAGTTTAAGCACACATTCACAAATTCTCCAGATACTCTCACACCCTTCCAAGCACCAGAGACCATTCCCTCACCTCGGTTTCCGCAGTCGAGCCCCCGATGAAAGATTTACGCTGCAGAGATCCCCGAAGAGCCCGACGACGCAACCATCCGTGGACGAAGTTCTGCTCAACCCTAGCCTCTCTCTTCAAACTTAACGAGTGAGTTCATACCCCTACTTTTCAATTCTTTGCATGTTTTAGGGGGGGGGGGGAATACAAGTACATTATAAGTCGAAGTATCGTTTTTATAAACATCTTTATGCTTAGAAAGCTATTATATCACCAAGTTATTCTTACTAAATGAAAACATACTTTTGAGAAGCTATAACGAGCATAGCTAACAACTTATTCATACATTTTACATATACATATTGACAAATGAAATACTTTCAAATGAAGTAAAGTCTTTATCATCGTAAATCTGTTTATACCAAGTAATGTGAGACAGCTTCACGTACGTTCGAGTATGCATTATTAAGTCCTGTATTATATACCATAATCCCTTGTAGGGGGAGCGTGATACTTGTGTATAGATCTATACGGGATTGACAACCCCACACCTAAGCTGTTAGCTACAGCTAGGCCGGCAGGCCTAGGGTGACAAATGTCATAACAGTTCCAACGCCTGAAGAACGTTGTTACAGGCCATCAGTGTCAATAGCATGGTTATAAAACTCACATAAAAGTATAAAAACAAGTTAGATTTACGAGATTCATATATGTATTTCAGTTTTCCATTTTATCGTTAACACAAATTTTATCACTATTATTCAAGTATGGAAAACACAAACGCACTCCCACACGGGAAACTTTTCAAATCATTTATAGAAAATATTGGATTTTCTGAAAACCTCGTTCATCGGTTTACTAACAAAAAGGACATACTTTTCAATGCAAAACACTTATGAACTCACCAACTTAATTGTTGACACTTTTTCAAAACCACTTGTATTTCTCAGGGAATCAGTAATACAGGTAACCACCAGCTTTTGGAGAAAGGAACACTAAGGATGTTTTATTATTGAACATTTATCATCTCATTGTAATATTCTTTTGCTATTATGTATAACGCAACAACATACGTTTTCATTATATATGTGATGGTTGTGTTACTTTCTTTACAATATTCAATGGTTGTGATACTACGTGAAGTCATCCACCCCCGAATGTTTCCGCCATTCTGGTTTGGGGGTGTGACACTATTGTTTTCTAGATGGATTCTCGGGTTATTTCCTAATACCCATAGACCCAATGGACCAAGAAAAGACCACATTTACTTGCCCAAGTGGGAGTTTTGCTTATAGACGCATGCCCTTTGGGCTATGCAATGCACCCGCGACTTTTCAAAGGTGTATGACAGCTATATTCCACGATATGGTGGAAAAATTCATGGAAGTTTTTATGGACGACTTTTCAGTTTTTGGATCTTCTTTCCATGATTGTCTCACAAATCTTGACTTAATGCTAGCTAGGTGTGAAAAAACCGACTAGATCCTCAATTGGGAGAAATGTCACTTTATGGTCAAGGAGGGTATAGTTTTGGGCCACAAGGTTTCCAAAATGGGAATTGAAGTGGATCGGGCAAAGATTGACACCATTGCCAAATTACCCCCACCAACCAATGTGAAGGGCATTAGAAGTTTTCTAGGACACGCGGGTTTTTACCGGCGTTTCATAAAAGATTTTTCCAAAATAACTAGACCTCTAACACAATTGTTATTAAAAGACGCACCATTTAATTTTACTAAAGAGTGTTTAGAGGCATTTGAATTTTTAAAGGAAAAATTAACTAATTCCCCGATCATTGTTGCACCAAATTGGAGTTTACCCTTTGAGATCATGTGTGATGCTAGTGACTATGCATTAGGAGTTGTCCTTGGTCAAAGGGTTGATAAGCACTTTCGACCCATATATTATGCTAGCAAGACTCTAAACCCAACCCAAGAAAATTACACCACCACTGAAAAAGAATTATTAGCTGTGGTGTATGCCTTTGACAAATTCCACCCTTACTTGGTTTTATCTAAAACTACTGTTTTTACTGACCACTCGGCTATCAAGTATTTGTTTGCCAAACAGGATGCCAAGCCAAGACTGATACGATGGGTGCTACTTCTTCAAGAGTTTGACATAGAGATACGAGACAATAAGGGAATGGAGAATGTAGCAGCTGACCACTTGTCAAGGCTTGAAAACCCGCAATTGCACGAAGATAGAGTTGGCGATAATTTTCCGGACGAGTATATTATGGTGGCGTGGGAGAAGAACCATGGTTTGCAAATATAGCTAACTACTTAGCTAGCAGTTACATCCCAAAAGATCTCACAAGTCAACAAAATAAGAAATTCTTTTCCGAGATAAAATATTACTTTTGGGATGAACCATATCTTTTCCGAAGCTGCGTGGATGGGATCACACGAAGATGCGTGTTCGGGAAGGAAAGTCGGAAGATATTAGAGCATTGTCATAGCGGGCCCACGGGTGGACATCATGGAGCACACTACACTGCAAAGAAAATCTTTGACATTGGGTTCTATTGGCCCACGATTTTTAAAGATGCAGCCCAATTTGTCAAAGAATGTGATGCTTGTCAAAGAGTGGGAAACATTTCATCTCGAAATGAAATGCCACAACATAGCATCCAAGTGTGCGAGGTGTTTGATGTGTGGGGAATCGACTTCATGGGACCATTTCCCATGTCTAGAGGAAACAAATACATATTGGTGGCGGTGGATTATGTATCCAAATGGGCGGAGGCACAAGCGTTACCAACTAATGAAGGTCGGGTGGTGGTGCGGTTTTTGAAGAAATTATTTTCACGATTTGGAGTCCCGAAAGCTCTTATAAGTGACCGAGGCACACATTTTTCCAATGACCAATTGGAGAAGGTGTTAAAGAAATATGGGGTAACCCATAAGTTTTCCACATCCTACCATCCACAAACTAGTGGACAAACCGAGGTGACAAATCGAGCGTTAAAGCGAATCTTGGAGAAATCGGTGGGGAGAAATCGCAAGGAATGGTTGGATAAGCTAGATGATGCACTTTGGGCTTTTCGTACAGCTTTCAAAACACCTATTAGTACTACACCATATATGTTAGTTTATGGAAAGCAGTGCCATTTGCTGGTAGAGATAGAGCATAAGGCGTTTTGGGCCTTAAAGATGTGTAACTTCGATATGAAGGAACTCAAGAGCAACCGGTTGATGCAAATGAATGCTCTTAAGGAGCTGAGTAATGATGCATACTCTAGCTCATTGATCTATAAAGAAAAGACCAAGAGGTGGCATGACAAAAGGATCAAAGAAAATAAAGAATTTCATGAAGGCCAAAAAGTGTTGCTCTTTAATTCACGAGTAAAGCTTTTCTCGGGAAAACTCAAGTCAAGATGGGATGGTCCTTTTCTAGTGAAGACGGTGTTTCCACATGGAGCTATAGAGCTATTGTCAAGAGATGGCATGCCTTTCAAGGTTAATGGTCATAGGGTCAAAAAGTATGAAGAAGGAGTCCCCCAGAATGAAGGAATGGAAGAGTTGCTGTTGCTGGAAGGGATTGCAACCACGTAGAAGGGGAGGAGTCCAGCTAATGACTCCCTAAAAAGAAGCGCTTCTCGGGAGGCAACCCGAGTTTCAAGTTTGCATTTTCTTTCCTTTACTTTATTTTGTTATTTTTTTTTATTTTCCTTCGTTTTCTTTTAACAATATAATTGCTTGAGGGCAAGCAATGCCTAGCATGTGGGGTGGATGGCTTAAAAAAAAATGAGAAAATACATTAATTTTTCAAAACTTTCACATTTTTTCAATCTACAAGGTTTACTCGCCGAGTAGGCACGTATACTCGGCGAGTACCTGCCCGAGTAGCCCAATAAAACGCGTAACGACATTTCTACTCGGCGAGTAGCCAATTTACACGGATGAGATATAATTCTGTAAAAAGAGGGTTTTCACCCATTTAACCCCTATACTCGCCGTGCACAGCGTGTTCTCAAGAATCCCTGCGATTTCTTCCAATCTCTTCGATTTTCCACTTAATCTTCATCTTTCAAAGAAAAAGGTAACATCTTTACACTTAAAACTCATCAAAGGTTCAATCTTTATCATAGATTTTCCCCTATTTTGCTTAATTTCGGATTTGGGGGTTTCCTCAAATTCTAGGGTTTTAATTTAGCCATGAATTAGGTAATGTTAGGAGGAATTTCTTTTGGATTTATGGTTAGATAACTCATTACAACAAACCCTGTGAAGAATTTGGAGTTTTGGACAGCCTATACATGTCTGGCACCAAATAGTTCCCGATGTTCATCCTACTCGCCGAGTAGGTCGTGTACTCGGCGAGTAGAGAACTATTCAGACCTGATTTATTCGTTTTTAATTACTGGGTACTGTTTGTTTGTGTTCTTTTGATGCTTTTATGCAGGTATCATGGCCAAAAGGGGACAGTCTTCTCGTGGGGGGAGCCAAAGTGATATCCCGTGGCTTTCATTTCAAAAAATTACTTCCAAATCGTCACAAGTGAGGGCCAAAAACAGATGGGAGGCGCTCAAACAGAAAGAAATCCATTTGCCCAACGCAGTTGACTGGGACTGGTTGGGAAAAGTGGGTTTGGAGGAGGAGATCACACCATACTTGGTGAAGGAGTGCAGTTTGGGGTATACCACCATCACATGTGATGGTTGGTTACAATTATTCAAGATTCAAGAACCTGTATATGCCGAATTGTGTTGGGAATTTTTCGCTACCATCTCATTTCGAGGTGGTAGTGAGTATTACAACCCCAACATAATTTCTTTTTCTTTGGGCGGGGAGCTGCGACAATGCAGCATTGTTGAGTTTTCTTGGAGGCTAGGAATTTATGACCAGAGCACAATGATGACTGAAGACTTTGAAGCTTTTCTGGAGAACTGCCATAAGGAACTTCCCGAGGCAGTGGTGGCCTCTACATGGTGTAACACGATTGCCATCCGGGTGTATATTCCTTCCACCGCTCAGGAGGGCCACATTCACTCGCCAATCGATCGCCTTATTCACCGTTTCGTGGCTAGCACCATCAACATGCGTAAGGATTGGGACAAGGTCCCAACCCTTGATATCTTCTATCTATGGAGTATTATTACTCCCGACGCTTTCTGCAATCTCCCCTATTGCATTTCCAAATTCCTTGCTGAAGGGGCGGTTAAGGAGAAAGTTAACTCCAAAATCAATGGAGGCATGTTTGTTACTCGACCGGCCAAGTCGTTTGGGGTCCTAGATTTGCAACAAGCTAGGGCACTCACGGTTATCCACCCTCCACCATTCAACACTTCACTATATAGGAGGGCACGGATAGTTGAGAAGTTTGGCGATTCATTCTCCATTCCACATGCAGACGAGCCGACAATCCCCGAGGAGCCGGGAAGGCGGGTACGACAACGTAGCGAGCGGGTACGAGAAGACCCACCGGTTATTCCGGTGGAAGAAGACAACGATGGATGGAACCAAGTGGAGTATCGGCACTACTTGGACGACATTGGACGAGGGGTGAATTATAATAATCAATCTTTTGAATACCTCTTCCAAAAGATGAACATTGCCCCAAGACCCGGACCCGACTATCCATACATTATGAGCTGGGACGAGAGAATGAGGAGAAGAGATGGAGAAGGAGGAAGTGGCGCAGGAGGAGCCGAGATGGAAGAAGAAGACTGAAGACTTTATTTATGTTTTTGTGTTTTTGTGATGTTATGTTTTGAACAAATGTTAAAACTTGGATGATTTTTATTTTTTGTTGGGATGGTTATTACTTTCACTTTTAGTTGTTTATTTTTCAGGGATGGAGGATTAGGAAGCATACTAAATTGTTGAGGGTCAAGTAAGGAATGAGAGATGGTCAAGAAAAGTACAAAGTTTTGTCCCTAGGATTGAGTCTGTTAGAGTTGAGAGTAATGGAGAGTGTTGTTGTTGAAGGATTTAGAGTGAGGGTCAGTGAAATTTTCAATTTCAAAGCCTGAGTCAAAAGGAGCATGAGCTGGATCAGTTTTGGCAATACAACGCCTACTCGCCGAGTGCATAAACTCTACTCGGTGAGTACCTGAGATATTACACGATACAGTTCCAAGTCAAGAGATACTCGCCGAGTACACGTTACTACTCACCGAGTAGACTGACAATTTTCGATTTCCAGAGCTGTTTTAAGCAATTTCACTGCAGCATTTATCCACTTTTTGTCAAGAATTGTTATTGGGGATTTTCTAAGAAGCTTGTTCTGTGAAATTTTCGAGCTGTCAACCACACGAGACTCATGACACCCAAGCCATGGATGAGCTGTTCCCATGGCTAAAGTCAAGTGAAGAAGGAGCTGAAGAAGAGAGTATCAACCTATCAACTGCTACCCGAGGGGAGTTTGTTCTAATTCCCTCTATATTTGCATTTTTATTTTTTGTATAATATGCAATGAGGGCATTGCATAAAATAAGTGTGGGGTAGAGAGTTGGTCACATATTAGAAAATTTAGAATCTTAATTTAGGCTAATTTTTTAAAAATTGTTGCATACCAAAAATATTACCTAGGACTTAATTAGAAAATTTTGGTAAAAGCAAATTAGGATTCCATGTTAGAATTGAGTTGATAATTGCATGAAAACCCAAATGTTTAGTTGAGCCTATACACGTTCTAGTGCATTTGTAGCTTCCTTATTCCAGTGAAATCATGGGACAAAAACACGACCCCGCTTAGCCTGAGGGATGCAGTATGTTTAGCAGCCTAAACCTGAAATGTATCCAGGAAAATTATTATCGTTAGCCAATAAATTTTGAGGTTGAGCGCCCCTGCTTAAGCATGTAGGTTTTTGAGTGAAAAAAGAGAGGTACATGTAAAAAAAAGAGAATTGCAAGAAAAGTTTGAAGAATTTTGGAGCAAATAAAGTGAAGATCAAAAGATCAAAATTCCAAGAAATTCAAAAAGTTGAAGATACCAAAAATCAAACAAAGTGGTGAATTCAAAGAGATCAAAGATTAAATGTCAAAGAAGTGAAGAATTCAAAAAGCTCCATAGTGGTATCATACATTGTAATTCTAGATTATGTATGCTTGGGTTGCTCAACTAAAAATACCTTGAGGGTAAGAGGTTTTCTGCGGATGGATTCGGAGGGTTGCATAAAATGAGCATAGTTCGGGGTGAGTGGGTGAATGTTTATGAGGATTGTGAGTATTTGGAGTATGGAGGGTACTTAGGAAAATTTTAGACACAAATGCATGCGTTGCGGTCTTGGCATAATGGCTGGGTTAGATTGAAGTTGTCATATGTGATTCTAATATGTTTAAAATTCAGTTTTGCTTGGGGGCAAGCAAAAGTCAAGTGTGGGGTATTTTGATATGTGCATAATTAGTTAATTATTTAGCATACATTTTTATTCATTTTTAACTAATTATGTGAATAATGTGGACAAAAGGTACTTAAAACTGTTTAAATGTTGTTTTCAGTCCAAAAGACATGCTTGGGAGTGAAAGGGAACAAGGGGAAGCATTTAGAGACCAAAGAATGAAGATTAAGGGACAAAAGCTTTCCTACTTGGAGAGTACACGAGCCTAATCGGTGAGTCCATTAGAATATTCCAGAAGATAAGCCACGACTCCTGATTTAAGACGGATAACTACGAGCCTACTCGGCGAGTTGGGTCTGCTACTCGCCGAGTACACCCTGTTTTAAGATAGCTATAAAAACCGAGCCTTTATCCGATGGGACGACTTTTCTGGCGTTTTTTGAAGATCCATCTGCAATTGAGAACCCTGGAAGGCACTGAGGAACTCTAATCTTCAATCTCTTGAAGAACCAAAGCAACTAGGTCAATCATTCCACTTAGCTTTAGGAATTAAGAATGTTTAATCTAGTTAAACTTGTTTTTGTGTTCGTTTTTACTGCAACTATGAGCTAAATACGTTTTTGTTTCTGTTTGGGGAATACCAAGGAACTTCTATGGTTTAATTCTTAGCTTTTGATTGATTGTTTATTGGTGATTTATTAAATTAAGTTTGTTAAAAGAACCTTATGCATTAATCACAACTATTTTTTGTTAATTGGAAGACAATTAAGCTGCATGAACATCTCTTAATTGTTAAACTCATATGTCTATGTGAACACTTAATCATATGCTTAGGAATAATGAATATGAAACTAAGATTAACAAGGTAATGGGTAGATTAATGTGTGAGCTTGTTTGAGAAACCAACAAACAAGAGGTTAATTGAACTACTAATTTGATTAACCACTACAAATCTTATTTAATCCAAATCATTAATCTAGGGAATTAATTAGTTTAAACACTTGATCACCGCTTGAATTAATTGATTGTCTAAGGGTTAGGAGTAATGAACATGAACCTAACCACTATAGTTGGTAGCCAATAGCAATTAATCTATCATAAATACAAAATAACCATAGGAGTGAACTGGTTGAACCTAAATAGAAACATCTTTATCAAATTTGGTGAATTAGTTGTTTGCTTTAGTTACTTAGTTCATTAAGTGTTTTTATGGTATGTTTAATTTTCTAGTCTTTCAAAACTAGAGAAAAAACCTTTTTACTTTCATTATTTGCTTAGTTAAAATTAGCTATTAGTTTAATTTTCCCGTTCCCTGAGATCGACATCCTATTTACCCAACTATACCACTAAAAGACAGGTTCACTGCCTTTGTGTGCTAAATTTATCAATAAAAAGTAGGAATAAAACAAGTGCATTTTACACACATCAATGCCCTGCAGAAATCAAACTAAATCAACTCTGGTCAAAGTCAATGGTCCATGGTCAAAGTCAACACTTCTAGGTTGACTTGACTCACTGAGTTGCTCCATCAACTCGCCAAGTTCAAAAGCTCAGAATCCTGCAATCGCGAACCAACTCGTCGAGCCGGCCCCTGACTCGCCGAGTTCCCTAGCTAACCAGACTCATGACAAACCGAGTCAACTCGCCGAGTTCACCCATAACCAGAAAACAGGACAACTTAATTAAACTTGTCGAGTTCTCATTCAAACATGTTGGGACCATTGTTCAGCTGACTCGCCGAGTTCACCTTTGAACTTGTCGAGTCCATCTTCATAAGTTAGGGAGATTGCATTGGATTCGCCGAGTTTATTCCTTGAACTCGTCGAGTACGAGGATCTTCAAGTCCATAATGAACCCAACTGGTTGAGCCCTCTTCCAACTTAACTCACACCCACTAACAGAAGGGTTTTAGGCAAGAAAACGGTTTAACTCGCCGAGTCCCTCTAAGTCCAATTCTATCAGAAAATTTCAGCCGAACACAAGGCATCCAGGACCCAGATCTAACCTTCTAGTTTCGGAATAACACGCAAAGATACTGCCTTTACATCCATGCATGGCCCTTTTTGCTCAAAAGGCCATAACAACCTCTTAGACTTTGCATGGGGAGTTCTAATGGCATAAAGCCTCCACCTTTATGCCTTAACTACCCTAAATGCTTCAAGATCTGAAAGGATCTTGCTTAGGGACGTCCGAATCCCACAAGCAACCATTCTTGGACCAAATATTCATAAAAAGGCGAAAAGAATCGATCTAATGAACTAATGATCAAGTTAGAGACTTGATTACTAGAAAATGATGAGATTGAGAAGCTACTTCTAAATCCACAAGCTTTTCCTTGAGCCTTCAAGTTCCCTCTTCTTCTCCTTCCTCTTCAAGAGCACACAAAACACACAAGCGTGGCTCAAACACTCACAAGATGCACTAGGGTTTTGTGGGTGAGGGTTTGGGGTCTGGAGGCAGAATATTAGGCAGGGGGAATGAGAATATGATGCTTAAATAGGGCACCGAGTCCCGAAATTAGGGTTTCCCAACCCATACCAGACTCGCCGAGTCAGTGCCCCGACTCGCTGAGTTGGCCACTTAATCCGCGACACGGAACTTGCTCCTACTTATCGAGTTCCTCACTGGACTCGACGAGTAGACCTCCCGACTTAGGGTTTTCTTTCCTTTCTTGACCTTCTAAATTCAGGGTGTTACAACTCTCCCCCACTTAAACTAGACTTCGCCCTCGAAGTCTACTTCAACTCACAATCATGCAACCACTCGCGACATTCCTAATCGTTGCATACCTTGCATGCTTGGACCAACCCTTGAGAATACCATCCTGAGAATGATCCAATCACTATAACCTTCTAGTACAACACTCTTACTCAACCATTAATCCCTCCGGTACTTCCCGAGTGCTTACTCTTGACATCCATGGGGCTCACCCCTTTGCCATGCGCTGTCACTGGCCTTCCCAGAGCTGCTTTCTTTAAAACACAATCCTTTCATATCTCCGACAAGAATAACCTTCTGCGGAAACTGAAGTCCCAACCACTCCTAGTGCCGACCATCTTCTGATCACCTAGTTGTTCTGCACACGACTTCTCTTATTACCGCCCTTGTCTGACATTCTTCTGTCTCTTCTCCATCTTCCGGATGAACCGAGACCACCCTGGTCCCAACTGATCTACTCTCAAATGGATTACCAGACTCCCACCGGTTACTGAACGCAAGAACAATCTCTGAGTCGCTCTCAGTGACTTTCAGAGAAACTTCGACTATCTAAAATTGTTCCATCTACCTTGCCGCTCTGACTCCATATGCTCTGGGATCATCGATCCCCTTACCTGACACTAAGGTCTCTACCAGGTCCCACATGTACTGCTACCAACATACGGTCCTTGCCCATAGGTCTCACCCAACTATATCTTGGAGCGGCCTCTCCCAAGGTCTCACCTTTCCAGGGCTATGCATGCCAACTCCAAATTGAATCTCAACTAACTATCATTTCCTGATTTTTGTCATGCTAACTAGGAGACATGGGCCTCGCCTGCTAACTAGGAGATACTGGCCCTTGCCCACACTCCTCTGACTGGCTACTAACGAATGTTGTGGCTATCCTACAGTCTTACCACACTCTCCACGCCGCCTCTACCACTTACTACTAATCCGATAGCATCCCATGCCGGATGTTCACAAAATCTACATCCTGACTCACTCGAGTTCTGCTGATGACTCTTCAATCTATTTTTCCTGACTAGCCATTAACCATTGCAATGTACAAACTCAATGTTGGGAAGTTTCCCAAACTCCCAACTCATGCAGTCCTCTACCCACACAGCCTTTCAGACTGCTTTCCTATCACACCCCCAAACCGTCAGGAAAACAACGGCGGAAAAGTCCGGGGGCGGGAGACGTCATGTGTAGTATAACAACCATTGTACATAGTAAACATAGTAAACACAACCATTATATTAAAATAAGAATATTTAAATTTGTTTAAAAGAATTGAAAACATAGTTTATATACATCAGTATAATCAAAAGTAAAGACGAGACTTCTATATGCTCCAACTTCTCCAAAAGTAAGCGAGGTACCTGTCTAACGTGGACCTGAGAATACAAGCGGTTTGAAAATATATCAGCATAAAGCTGGTGAGTTCATAAGCATGATTTTTGTAATGAAAAATGGTCACTGAATTTATGAAAATACTTCATTTTTATGAAGTTAGTATCGAAAACCATTGATACCGAGTTATGAAATACATATGCATGTTTTCCAAGAAAATCCCATATTTTCTAACATGTTTGTTGGTTTCTATATGATAAGTACATTCTGTTTGAAAACCCTGGTTACTACCAGTAAGTATAGTAGTTTTATTACTAAAAATAAAACCAATAGTTGTGTCCTTCGAATACCCTCCAGTAAGTAGATAGGTAGTTTTATTTCATAAAATAAAACCATAGAAGAAAGAAATCCCGTAAACAAGGTTATTATATACATATTGTGAGTCGTATAACCATACTAATTTGACCCGTGACCTCCTTGACGTTCTTCATGCGTCGTACGATTACAAAATTTGTCACCCCAGGCGTACCCACCCAACTGTAGCTAGTAGTTTAGGTGTGGGATTGTCGGTCCCGAATAGATCTATTCGCAAATTTCACGTTCTCCCTCCAGGAGACTCTGGTTATACTACCGGAGACGATTTATTGGTACCCCGAGGGGCATAACGAAGATAAGTCTCACAATCTTGTATTAATTAGTTTACATTTTGTTCGGTTGTTCTCGGGTTTGGAATCGTTTGTAATGCTGCAGAGTATAATAATTATACACAAGATAATTACTTAGCAAGATACTCTAGGTTAGAATGGATAAACTAAATCTGACATAGTTTATATTTTTGACTTTGCATGAAATTTGAATCTATAAACTAGATAATGAAATCCCAAACTATACCCATTATAGTTTGAATGGTTTGTTAAGTTCCTGTGCTATTTTGAAAACTATGTAATTATGTTTAGAAAGCGTCCTTTATGCTCCACATATTACAAAAGGGATAAATATATCTAAATGTTTGATAGAAAATCGTTGTAGTTACATCAGTTTTTAAGTTACGAAATCCTTTATGATTAGGTTGTATTCCCCCCCCCCCTGAAAACATGAAAAACTTAGAAAAGTGTATGGGTATGAACTCACCTGCAGTGAGTGGAATGGATGGAAGCACCGGGTAGGATGCTAGGTGTCAATTGAGAATTTGAACGCACACGAGGATCCTATGTAACGGGTAATGATACATTTAAGTATCTAATTAGTTATTTGATCACTAATGAAGTAAGTAAAGACACTCTAATGCATGAAAACACTTTGTTTCAAGTGCTAGGAGTGATACGGGTTGCATCTAAGGGGTGTATGGCCTCACTATGGAGTTTACTCCTCAAATGATGGCTCTTAGGGGTGTTTACGGTTTCAAGACCATATCCCCCATGATTTTACAGCCGTAAACTCATGGGAATGGTGGGTTTGTGTGTTTTAAGCCTTCAAGCATCACAAAGAAGGTTTCTAGGGATGGTTCAAGGTCTTAGGAAGTGGTTAGGGCTCGAAATGGTACCCCCTTGGAGTTTACGATTTCTGAACCACTCCTTGGGGAGTTTACGGTCGTAAAAACATGAGTTTACGGCCTTAAACTCATGTTTGCCTCTTCCATTCGTGATTTGGTGTTTCTAGGATAAGCATGCAAAGTTCTAGTCCATTAGCCAAGCATTGGAAGGAGTTTGGGGCATCAAAACCCCCTTTTGGGGTGTTTACGGTTTTGGGAGGTTCCCAAACCGTAAACCCATGCTCTTGGGGTTTTTGGGTGTTTAATCCATGGATTTGCAAGTATACTAAGCAAACAATTAGGTAGGAGGGGTTTACTTACTTATGTGAAGTTTGTAGGAGTGTTTAGGACCCAAAAACACTAATGTGTTCTTGGTGTTTTGAAGTTCACTTGAATATCTAGTTAAAAACCAAGAATCCATGGATGAAGTGAGGTATAAACACTAGATAAGTGTTGTATGAACGAATTTAGGGAGAAAACACTTACATTTTTGATGTTCTTGATCAAAACCCGAAATTGTAGAGAGAGAGAGTAGAGAGAGAAAGCTTCATAGAGTGTGAAAAGGTTGAAATGAAGGCCACTCAACCCTTGTATAGGGTGAGTTTACGGCCGTAAACCCGTCTTGGCCGTGAACTAGAGGCTTTCCGAAGGAAATCGAGGGTTTTTCACGTGATTTTATCGTTTTCCGACACATGTGAAATTATAACAACAATCCTAATTGATTTACTTAACTCAAGAAGTTAACGGAAAAATTTAATAAAAATAAATTTTATTAACGAAAGTGGGATACAGTGACTGGGTAAATTTCGGGTTGTCACATTTCCTTTCCTTCTCTAAGGTCACAAACTCATCCAAGTTTAGCATGCTACTGCTCCTGAATACTTGGAGGGTTCTCCCCCTCTTTAATCCTGCTAATTCCTTACAACTCATAGCTTGGAAAGGATTCACAATCCTTCCTATCATCCAATGACCAATCTGCTGGTAATCCCATGCTTGCTGCTGCTAGTGATCCAAGACTCACTAATACTAAATCTGATCCGCTATTAAAGACTAACAGAACACTTCTTGAGTTCCAATCATCCTTGATACAACAACCGCATCCTGATAACCCGCTCTAAAGGGGGGGGGGGAGGGGGTACTACTATGAACTACCGTCCGAAAATCCATGGTATGCAGATGACATATGATCCGAACACGAACAGGAATAAAATTTTATCATACATTCACTAACATTGATGCAGTACCATAATAATATAATCATGAATAAAAGTCGATAGGGAAGCAAAAGATACACACCTGCAACGTCCGGTGCTGCTTGCGTCTCTGCCGAAATCAACTAGAACGCCCTGCTCCGTGTTGTAGGCCCTTTGCCCGACCCTGACGACCGCTGGTGATTCTCAAAATCATAGTGACATGTGCTATCACCTATCTTGTTGAAAGCAAACTTGGACATTGGGCCTTATTGTGGCCCCGCTGACCGCAATGGAAGCATACCATGTCTGATCCCTGGGAGATGGTAACAGTACAATCTCTGCTAAAATAACCGATCTGCTTGCATTTGAAACAACCCAAATCACCACCATTGCTTCTCCTACACACACCCTCGTGCGTCCTGCTTCACTTGCCTTCGCGACTGTGACTCTAAAAGTATCTCGATCTCGAATCCGACCTTTTGGGTCTCTTACTCGAACCTGTGCACAACTGAACCTCATCCGGTTTCCTCTTTCTCTCCGACTCCAGGTCAATCTCTTGCCCCTGAGTTATCTCGTCTGTCCCATCAACCGCCTGAACAGTCGTTGTCTGACCCTGAAACCTAGCGGATACTTTGCCAATAACACGCTCAATAATGTCGGGTAACTCCTTGCGTACGATTCGTGAAACCTCCATAGTGATCCGATCATGTAGTGGTCTCTCCTGGAGACTAGGTCCGAAACCCACCTCTGATCCCTGATGACAAGAGCTAATAATGGGATCCTCCCTTCCGAGGAATCCTAGAGATCCATAAACATTGGGCCCTAGAGGAGCCCCTAACCGTCCCGTAGCGATTTCGGCCCGAGAGGCCTCGAGGCGGCGATCCAACAACTCTAAAATCCCCTCATTGACTATACCGAAGATCAAAGGAGTCTGTTCTAATATGTTGTGCGTAACCTCATCTGATACAAACTCTCATCTGCTCCTCGAGCTGACTGGCTCCTGAACCCGAGCCTGACCCCTCACTGGCGCCCACATCCCCCACTTGCCTATCTCGTAGCGTCACCATGCTGAAAATAAATCATAACGACCATCAGAATACTCCTCTCCAACGAGGGTCACACATGCACTACTAATTCCCTCGTCTCATCTCGGCCCTTATTGAATAGAGTACGGATCCTTTGCTTTCAGTAGTACGGGCCCATACTACCCTCCACATCTATCCGTACTTTCCTCAAGAATTGCCTCGACTCCACCAGGTCCCTTTCACTACTACTACCACTGCTCCCAGCACTAATCTCATCCTAGGCTTTCCCTAAGGTAACCTCCAACCTGCACCCATTCCTCAGCTACTAAAGGTATCTTCATAATGCCAATTAGCCATTACTTGAATACCATCACCTGTGACGAGGCTCAGATAGTCCTTCGAGTAAAGGACTCGTCCCTACAGCGGTTGGACTCAAACGAGAGCTGCGTAATAGGGCCAAATCCAGCACTCTGAGATTATTCAACCCTGATCACATGTGACTTGGCGTACTCACCTAATGTCTAACTCCCATCACTCAGAGTCTCACAAAGCACAAAGCGAGTAGAATTCAGACAAAAAGGTAAATCTAACCATAACATAAGCAAGCGATCATATTCACATATCAAGAATCTGCACTAGCATGCGATATAAGCTCATATAATCAGGCATAACCTAAACAGGCTATCCTACCACTGTCTAATCGATACTAGCATGCAGCTCAATAAACACATATAACAGTCATATAAGGCATCATCCTAGATCCTTAGCCCTACATCTATCATGCTGATCACATAATCATATCATAACATAAACTTGTATGGGTAATTTGGGAGAACTTACTTGAGCTCGGCTGATTACATGCACCACACCCTTTTCTCTTTTCAAATTTCTTTTCACTTTTTAGGGTTCTTTTCTTTTCTAAAAGTTCTTTTCCTTTTCCCAAGATCTTTTATAAAATGATTCCCTTTTTAAAATTCTTATACGAAGTCCTCAGTTTGAGTTCAGACACACCCAGGAGTGTGCCCGAATCTACCAACTTGTAACATCCCCAAAATCATGACTAAAAATTTCTTTTTAAAACATTAATAAAACCATAAGTATTAAATCACTTCAACCATAAATAACAGATTAGATAACAAATTAGAGTATCATTTCAAAATGCTTGTTCGTTTTATCAGAGTAAACATCCCGGGCCAAACAAACAATGGTGTGTGTCATGGATCACCCCGAGCTCTTCCTTCCGCTACCGAAAGTACCTGAAACCAAACCTGAAAACTGTAAGCACAAAGCTTAGTGAGTTCCCCAATATACCACATACAATACATAATTACATACTGCAAGGCAAGGCTACATCGGTCCCCCGCCCGGCTACGGAAGAATTCGGCATCAAGCCCCGCCTGACCCCAGGCCCCGCATGGCTTCAAGCCCCGCTCGGTAAACAGATCTGTTTCTCTTAGGCCTTGCCTGTCTCTGGTCCTCGCCCACTAAGCATATACAACATATAAGATAACACATAACTCATAAACTAAACATACACTACAGTATTCTTGTACTAGGCCTCGCCTATCTTGGGCCCCGCCCCTGTCCTGCTACCGGTGAGTCATGGAACCCTATCCATGCTCCTGCTATTAGTGAGATACGGGTCCCCGTCCACACTCACCTCTCTCCTATCTCGGGCCTCGCTCGTGATCTGCTACTAATGAGATATAGAACCCCGTCCATACTTTGCTAATGGTCAGATGTGGGACCTCTCCCACACTCACCTCCCTACCAGGTACATACAAGTATTACACATACAACAAGTATAATCTAACATGCAAACATTCCTCGGGCACCCGCCTGACATTGGACCTTGGTCCGGAATATCATACTAGCATACAATGCCTAGGGCTAACCCCCAGGTCTTCCTATTCATAGCTACCTAGACCAACATTATGGCCTTAGACCCATTCACACAGTGAGGAGACTCAACTTGCACAACTGAAGACTAGCTGAAACCTCTGGCTGCTATAGGAATATTCCCCACACTGCTTGAAATATCTTGTTCTAGATCGTTTGTGATTTAGGGTTCATGGGCTACAACCCGGGCATGAGGAAGCCCCAGGGGATGAGACGAGTTGCTAGAAGAGTAGGACTTCTCTTCACCTTTCCGTGGATATAAGGTTCGTTGGAAACGAACTTGTAACGAAGGAGCCATGATACTTTGAAGATTTGGCAACTTTAATCCTTTAAGGGAAAAAGATGGCAGTGGAGTACGTTAGGCGTACGTGTGTGAGTACGCTTAGCGTACTCATGCGTGTGACTTTTAAGCGGAGCCACCTAGTACAGTGGGCATACCAGAGGGTACGCTGGGCGTACTAGGCACAGAAGGAAAACCATAATTAAGAGGAGTGTCCCTATATAAAGAATGAGATGGTCTCATTTCTGGCCACCATCCTCAGTCCATAAACCCTCTCAAACCCTAATCTTCGTTCTTGAGCTGGTGTATGACCATTTTGAGCTTATAAGTGTTCTTATTGGATTTTTGGAGTGAAGAAGGTGCATGGAATAGAATATAGTTGGAGGCCAGGCTTTAGAACTAAGCTTTTCTGTGGTTGAAGCATCATTTGAAGGTATAAAGCTCAAAGCTTTCCCATCCTTTTTTTATGCATGATATTGTCCATTTTAGGGTTTTTGGACCCAAAGCTTGAGGCTTTTTGAGTTGTTGCACTGCAGAGCTTAATATCTGTCCTTTTAAGTGTTTCTAGTGGAGAGGATCCATAAAAATGAGGTCTTGAATGTGAGAATCAACCCATGCATGAGATATGAGCATTTTGAGTTAAGAGAGAGTAAGAGTTTCATGTGTCGTGACCTTATCAGCCATGCAAAGACTTAAAGTCACTGACTTTATGGAGTAAGGGCCATTAGGAATCCAGATATGAGAGATGAGCTAAGGTCTTAACGGGTTAAGACCTAGAGAATGGATTAAGCATAACTGGGCGTACGCCCAAGGTAATTCCAGTACGCCCCGCGTAATGGGTTGGTGTCCCCGATCAGATTCGTGCATGCTTGGGTACACTGAGCGTACCAAAGGAGGTACGCCCCGTGTAACCTCTCTGAGAGCTTTTTGGGCTGAATTTGTTATTGGGCCTGGAATCTGGGCTTGTGTATTAGTGACTTTGAGCAGAGAAATATTATATTGTACTTTGGGCCCTTGAGTTGGGCTTGCCATTTAGATTGAGAATTGGGCCTTGGGAGAGTCCATTTATTATTCGGACTTGGTGGGCCCAAAGGGTTTTAGGTCATTGATGGGCTAGTTAGTGGTCTATATTTAGATCTATTGAGTGAGATTTTGGACTTAGTTTCTAATTGGGATAATTGTGGGTTTGGCACAGAGTTAGTGGCCGGTGCGTAGCAGCAACATTTATAGGGGCTGTTCATCATCCGAGGTGAGTCTTCTCACTATACTTACAATGAGTGGTAGCTTTGTTTGATTGAGATTGCTTATGTGCTTATCTTGAGCATTGTGATATCCTACATTATGTCTTTGTGATTTATGTTGTATGTTATGTTGAGCTTACAGAGTTAGGACCGGAGGGTCCATTAGAGTTGTGGTATTGGAGGGTCCCACTGAGACACATTGACCAGAGGGTCTTAAAGTGATATAGCCTCGAGTGGCTAATGAGTGCTCATACGTTTTGAGTATTGGATTCAACCCACGCTCACTGGTATCACTTCATGGAATTTATCTCGAGTGATCGTGAGACGGTAATATCATATAAGTCTTCAAACCTAGACATATGATTTGTTACCTATGAGTTGGTTATGCATTGATTGTACGAAAACACATTGGTAACTCGATGCTATAAAACATACCTTTGTGTATAATTCAAAGTAATAGAGCAAGCATATGCGTCGAAGTTTATCTATTCCTTCTTGGATTAGAAGCGATATATGGGCCCCTCGATGATTTTGTTTTTACCCATGTACCAGGCCTGGTTAAAACTAGATTGATGTGTTCAATTAAGTTCTAAGATTTTGTTTTTACCCACGTTGGGAGAATTCTGAGATTCTTGACTGAGTTATGGGGTATTTGAAGTTGTTTGGTTTACAGCGGGAAGATCAATGAGTGATTTTGTGGTACGTTCCAAGAATCAAGTGTGATGTACCAGGTGAAACGATATACGAGGTAGATTCTTGGTATAACGGCTGGTGATGGTTCGAACCCTGAGTGGGGGAGAACTGGGTATTCAATTGAGAGGATCAACAATTCTTTCAAGTGTGGTTAGAGAACTGATTATGGAGATCTACAGTACGGACGCACGAGACCAGGGTTATTGGTGGATGAGGATAGGTGCAAGGCGGGATGATGTGCAAATCCGTTCGTAAGGAGGGATAAATGAACCCACGGTAGGTGGTCGTCGGTTAGGGAATTTATTGTGGCTAGGGATCTTTTGGGTTTGCAAAAGTTAAGTTAGAGGCAGATGGGTCGTTGAGTTCAGGGTGAAATAGCTGAGATTTTCAAGTATAGGTACAGATTGTGATCTATACTCCAGGAGGGGCAACAATTGATTTGTCAAACAATTTTAGAGTTGGTATGAGTAGTTCGTATGGACGGCGATCAGTAGAGGGTGGAGCTTCAAAATTTTTTCAATGTGTTTTTAGTCATTGATGATTCCTCTGTGTTTCAAGTTGTGTGTTGGAGTAGTTCGAGGTCCCGAGTATGATGTCGTATGTGGAAGATCAGTGTATGAGACAAGGCGTCGTGAGGTTTTATGATGGTGTACCGGGGTATCTGTGTATAACGCCCTAAATTTTTGGATTATTTTGAGATTTGAGTTGCTAGTGGAGTACCGAGTGGCTATTGTTCCAGTGGGAACCCATCAGTTAATTATCACAAAGCGAGTCTGTCTAATGGTGTGCCTGCATTGAGAAAAGTGCATGGCTTGTGAGAATTTACATCAGGAGTGGGGCTGCATGAGCTCGGTGGGTGTGTGCACCTATCTATGTTGGGTTGGGGAGCATGAGTTAGTGAACTCAGTGTAGTGATGACTTGATAATGAGATTATGGGGTGATAAAAGAGCGAGTGGATCCGGGTGGTAGTAATCGCGTGGGATTATCAAGAGAAACCATGGTGAGAGCCCATGGTGAGAGTAAGCGAGAGATTGTTATAAAACTACGAGGAGTCATAGCATCCATGAGTCAGTGGGAAAGAGTGTCATAATACTACGGGGAGGCGGAGTATTCACTGGATAGCGAGAGAGTGTTGTAATATTGCGGGGAGCCGTGGTGCTCACTAGTCAGCGAGAGAGTGTCGTGATACTGCGGGGGGGGGGGGGGGGCGTAGTACCCACTAGTTAGCGAGAGAGAGTTGTGATACTGCGGGGACCCGTAGCATTAATGAGTCGGTGAGAGGGTGTTGTAAGTCTGTGGGGAGTCGTAGCATTCATGAGTCAATAAAGGAGCGTTTTAAGACTACGGGGGGAACCGTAGCACTCAGTAGTCAAGAGAGAATATTGTTCAGCAGGGAGTTGTAGTATTCACTAGTACGAGTATGACGCCGAGGAGTTCTTAGGCTTGGGTAGGCATACCACTTGAGTCTTCGGGAACCTGGTTGCCGAACCAAGGGCGAGACTGAGATCTCCACGACGGTCTGGAATCGTCATATCCTTGGGTTGGTGACGGATTATCGTAATCGGAAAGAATTGGAGAGATGGTGTGAGCATAAATTTACGAATCTTGAGTCATGAGTTGAGTACCAAATTGGAAATAAGTGGTTCCAATTTTGTTGTTGAATCATACTCTCGAGTTGAGTCTGGATCCATTCGTGTGTTGAGAAGGCGAGATGAGGTTTCAGATTCGTGGAGGGGTTTCATGTTGGGGGTATTGACCTACATCTGATGTCTTTGCCCGAAGTTGGACAGTTTCGTTGGTATAGGAAGAACCGCAAGACGCGTGGAATCGGTAATTAGAAGACGACAGAGGTCGGGGGTGAGACAACTTCAGAAGGGGTTGTAATATTCGCTTGAGGTAAGGTGAACTTTGTGACTTGTGTGTCACTATGATCCGAGATAGTTATTGTGAGAAGGAAGTCGGTGAGACATTTTGCTCATGCAATGGGTAACCTATTGAGGTTCATCTATTTGGGTTGAGAGTTGACCTGGTGCATAGTTTTGAAGGGGATATGTGAGAGGGAGCTGAGGCTTATGTGCATAGAGGTCCGAGGATACTGCTAAGCGGACACAATTGTTTCTTTATGTAGGAGAATAGATTACTAAGGTTTGTTTTGTGTAGATGAGTTTTGATAGTAGTAAAGTCGATGGGTCTCTGGTGAGATATGACCCTTTTCATTATTTTGGAATATGATATTGATCGGCTGATAGGTTAGGCGTGAGTTCTCGTAAATTGTTATGGTCGATGATATGATTTCATCAGTCGCATCAAGATAATTAGAGCTGAGAGTGTGATTTCGAGATCGGTCATTCGATGAGCGAATGACATGGTGATGTCTTCCAAGGGCGGTCTAGCAGCGAGACAGACCACTAGAGTTTTCAAGTGCTAGAGAGACAGACCGAGTATCGTAGCAGCAGAAGGGGTCTGTCCTTTTCGGGTTTGGGAGTTCCTGATGGGTTTAGGTATATTTAATAGAGATTGTTGTATGATTTGAGGCCCTTTCGGTGGTGCTTCTCGGGTTATTGGGTTAGATCTATGTGTTGATAAGTAGCGATTTCGAGGGCGAAATCTAATTCAAGTGGAGGAGAATTGTAACATCTTGTTCTGGATCATTTGTAATTTAGGGTTCATGGGCTATAACCCGGGCATGAGGAAGCCCCAGGAGCTGATACAAGTTTCTAGAAGAGTAGGACTTCTCGTCACCTTTCCGTGGATACAAGGTTCGTTGGAAATAAACTTGTAACGAAGGAGCCACGATAGTTTGAAGATTTGGCAAGTTTAGTCCTTTAAGTGAAAAAGATGGCAGTGGAGTACGCTTAGCGACTCATGCACGTGACTATTAAGTGGAGCCACCTGGTATGTTGGGCGTACCAGAGGGTACGCTGGGCGTACTAGGAACTGAAGGAAAACCCTAATTAAGATGAGTGTCTCTATATAAAGAAAGATATGGTCTCTTCATTTTAGCCACCATCCTCAATCCATAAACCCTCTCAAACCCTAATCAGACGTTCGGTGTGGAGTGTCGAGAATTTAGATAGAGAAGACTTAATTTACGATTGACGTGTAATTCTCCCTATTACTCCGAAAAGTTACATGCCAGTTTTAATACCGTAATTAAACGTTTAGAAATCTGAACACATAAAGTTTCCAGATCCGGTCGGCAACAGACCATAGATCCGATCATACATTTAGCATCATAAATCATTTAGCACATAAAAGCATGTTAGGTATTTTACCTAAATAAGTCTGTGCTTGTGTCTATTCAGGTGTATTACCTAAGACACACTCCTCACTATAATTGCTTAGGATTCTAAGTTTAAGTCTAGAAGTAAATCCATATTCCTAGTTCGCTTAAACTAATGCTCTGATACCAACTGTGACATCCCCATTTTCACGGCCAGAAAAGACCGATTTTGTTTATGCTTTATAAAAATCAGAGTGTCTCTTTTAATAAAAAGGTTGCGGAATTTGTTCCCAATAAAACATGATAAATACGTTATCAAAGCATTTCCGAAGAAAATTATTTTTATTCATTTTAAAACATTTGGGATGTCATTGTCAATACAGAAACATAAGCATAAACAGAACTTACATTCATTATCACTAGTGATTTATATCTCCTTAATCTCTCAGTGTAATGTGACTTCATATCAACACCTATGATATAAATAAACTAAGTGGGTCAGGTTGGGAAACCTGGTGAGTACAAAGGGTTTTCAACCCACAATAATATAATTATTATGTTTAAACATTTAAACAATCAACCCAATTACCTATCCCCATTATCTTCTTTATTCTACCCTAAGATTCAGTTATTCCTCGTTTATTTATTCCTAAGGGTTATCCTAAAGAGTAGGCACGAAATCCATCGTTTCCAAGGTTTACTCAAGAGGCACTAAATCCATAGTTACCAAGGTTTATCTCGTTTATTGACAGTATCGTTTCCGAGACTCCTCTCGCAATACAGGTCAATGGGTTTTACCTCGTTTATCGATGGTATCGTTTCCGATAATCCACTCACAATACGTGTCGATGGGTTTTTTAGAGTACACCTGGTGAATACACAGTTCAAAACACCTACAGGTTGTGAGCTTGTTAGTGTCCACTGGACTGTCTAGAATAGTCTGTGGTTGTCACCCATACTCTGCTGGATGACGGGGCCAACACTAGGGTAAAAGGCTTCTCTCATGGTTCAACTCTCACCCTTACCTCATGGTTTATATCACCTATTCATCATTTTATTTTTGTCACACATAAACTATTTCATCTACCTATGTTTTACGCAACACATTTTATTGATATAAAATACGTATACAGTTTAGATAATTTAAAACATGTATAAAAATCTTTCACCCAGCACAGACAACAAGTATTCAGACAATGTACACACATCGCACATAATTTATATAAAATACTTCATATCTATGTGTAAGCTAAAAGTAACTATGCACTCACCTGATAAGGTGGTGACTCTGAATTCAGACAGCGCTTCGTTACTCTTAAAACAATTTTCCCTCAACAAAACCTAGTATCATTACCAATAAAGTTTAGTTTAATATTCACCGAGACTAATTAATAGTCTAGATATTATTACTATTATATAAGCGTTAAACAATACTTATATAACCCATAATAACAGCCCAAGTATTTATTATAAGTTCCTAATAACGTTACTATAATTAAATAAAAGCTATATTAAAAATAGCATAGGCGTAGCTCACTTACAACGGGTTTTTCTCAAAAATGGGCGCCGCTGGAGCAACATTCCCGAGCCGAAAGGCTCTTCTTCTCGGAGCCATCGATCACTCCTTAGGGAGGTTTCCTAGGCTTTTCGGGGGGTTTCGGGGCTAGAGAGAAGTTCTAGAGAGAGAAGGAAGTGAGGGGAGGTGTGAGGAATGAAGAGGGCTTCACCTCTTATTTATAGGAGTCTGGAGGGTCACTCACGTTGTGAGTTTTAAGGTGCTCACATCGTGAGCCATGCTGGCTACAGCCAGACACAACCTGGTGCTGACACGTGGCATCGCATATAGGGTGGAAATCAACCGATTTTCAAAAATTCATAACTTTCGCATACGAACTCCGTTTTCGACATTCTTTATATCCTCGTGTAGGTAAAAACAAGATCTACAACTTTCATTTAGACTCCGTCGGCTAATACTTGATCGATCTTAAATTTAACACTACGAGGAGATTAGACTGTTAAATGACCGCGAAGAATTCGTAACTCCTTCATACGGACTCCGTTTTCATCTTTCTTTTTACCTTTGAGTTCCTATTAATGAGATCTTCAACTCTCATTAAGGTTGCGTAAGCCAAAAACCGCTCGAACTAAAATTCAAGTTTCGGGTCGTGCACTGCTATGCCAAATCTTAGAAAAATCATAAATTCCTCATACGAAGTCAGATTTGGCCGTTCTTTTTTTTTTATGTTCTCGGTTTAACGTATACTAAAAATTTTGTTTAGATCACTAAGGCTAAAAGGTCCTCTATCTTAAATCCACTATTTACGTCTCCCGGTGCCGTGCCGATTTTGCCGAAAAACTTCGACGGGCCATAACTTCTTCATTATACTCGGATTTCGGCGTTCTTTATATGTACGAAACCCTTGAGACATATTCTACAACTTCGTTAATATTATTTATTCTAAATAATCTTTTGTCAAAAAGTCGTTTTCGACCCCTATTATCTCTAAATTGACTAGCCCGGATCTACGGGCGTTAGAGATGGCAGCAGAGTATGTTGGATGTATGTGTATGAGTACGCTTAGCGTACTCATGCGTGTAACTTTTAAGTGGAGCCACCTGGTACACTGGGCGTACCTGAGGGTACGCTGGGCGTACTAGGCACAGAAGGAAAACCCTAATTAAGAGGAGCGTCCCTATATAAACAATGAGATTGTCTCATTTCTGGCCACCATCCTTAGTCCATAAACCCTCTCAAACGCTAATCTTCATTCTTGAGCTGGTGTATGACCATTGTGAGCTTATAAGTGTTCTTATGGGATTTTTGGATTGAAGAAGGAGCATGGAAGAGAATAGAGTTGGAGTCCAGGCATTGGATCTGAGCTTTTCAGTGGTTGAATCATCATTTCAAGGTATAAAGCTCAAAACTTTCCCATCCTTTTTGTTATGTGCATGATATGGTCCATTTTAGGGTTTTTGGCCCCAAAGCTTGAGGCTTTTTGATTTGTTGCACTCCAGAGCTTAATATCTATCCTTTTAAGTGTTTCTAGTGGAGAGGATCCATAAAAATGAGGTCTTGAACGTGAGAATCAACCCATGCATGAGATATGAGCATTTTGAGTTAATAGAGAGTAAGAGTTTTATGTGTTGTGACCTTATCAGCCATGCAAAGGCTTAAAGTCACTGAATTTATGGAGTAAAGGCCATTAGGGAATCCAGATTCGTGCATGCTTGGGTACGCTGAGCGTACCAAAGGAGGTATGCCCCGCGTAACCTCTCTGAGAGCTTTTTGGGTTGAATTTGTTATTGCGCCTTAAGGGTTGGTCCTGGACTCTGGGCTTGTGTATTAGTGACGTTGAGCAGAGAAATATTATATTGTACTTTGGGCCCTTGAGTTGGGCTTGCCATTTAGATTGAGAATTGGGCCTTGGGAGAGCCCATTTATTATTCGGCCTTGGTGGGCCCAATGGGTTGTAGGTCATTGATGGGCTGGTTAGTGGTCTACCTTTAGACCTAATGAGTGAGATTTTGGACTTAGTTTCTAATTGGGATAATTGTGGGTTTGGCACAGAGTTAGTGGCCAGTGCGTAGCAGCAGCGTTTATAGGTGTTGTTCATCATCTGAGGTGAGTCTTCTCACTATATTTACCATAAGTGGTAGCTTTGTTTGACTGAGATTCCTTATGTGCTTATCTTGAGCATTGTGATATCCCTGCATTATGTATTTGTGATTTATGTTGTATGTTATGTTGAGCTTATAGAGTTAGGACCGGAGGGTCCATCAGAGTTGTGGTACTGGAGGGTCCCACTGTGACACATTGACCAGAGGGTCTTACAGTGATATAGCTTCGAGTGGCTAATGAGTTGTGTGTGGTATTTTGGGGAACTCACTAAGCTTCGTGCTTATAGTGTTATGTGTTATGTGTTTTAGGTTCTTATTAGGATCACGGGAAGGCGCCGACTCGATTGTACACACCAGAAAAAGAGTTATGAGGATCCTGGATTATTAAACAGACAATATTGGAGATGTATTTTGTAAACTAAATAAATGAGATTTTGTGAATTACGTTATGAGATTTATACAGATTTAAAATGAAAAGTTGGTTGGAAATTTACGGTGTTACAAGTTGGTATCAGAGCCTTGGTTTGAGGGATTCGGATGCACCTTCGGGTATATCTGGACTCAAACTGAGGATTTGAGAAGAGATTTTCAAAAGAGATGAATTTTTCTAAAATGAGAAAGAGTTTAAGAGAAAACGAGATGGAGTAGTGTGTATAATCAGCCATAGTCTGAATAGTGATTTCCTAAAATACCCTTACTTTTATTCTATGAGATATTTTATGAGATATTATGCATGCTAGAGATAGGCTAGGTATTTCATATTTTAGGACTAGAGTTGCCTGATTTGTGATGCCTTAGCCTAGGAGTTGCTGCTATATGTGATGTGATTTGAGTATGTGTCGAGTAAGAGTATCTAGCAGGAATCACCTATAGAGAGAGAGAGAGTTCTGTGTCGAGAGATAATCTAGGAGAGATACCTAGATGAACATTGGAGGAGTCTACTGAGTAGAGTAGTTAGATACCTTGAGAGGTAGGATTGCCTGAGTCGGCGATGTCTTTTGAGTTGTGGATAGAGTAAGAGGAATTATATGCCATAGTGGCTTTATGTGTTAGTAGGGTTATTTGATGCCTAAATGCTGCTTGTTTTGTGCGTTGTGGAACTCTTGATGATCGGAGACAACTACTAAGTGAATATGACGATATTCAGGAGGTAGATGGTTGCCATCATGAGGAGTTCTTCAACAGCTGATGGCGGAGAAATGTGAGAACCTAGGAAGAGCCTAGGAAGTGAACTTAGTCAGATGATTACGCTGATGGAGGAGAGTATTTAGCTGGTGAGCGAACACACGTGACGAGATTGGTGATTGAGAAGGTTGAGCAACTACTTAGAAAATTTGGGACAATCCGTGTGGAAAGTATGGGTAAATGTGGCAGGTAGTATGGACCCATACTACTGAAAGCAGAGGACCCATACTCGAAGCAGGGAGGATTCCAGAGGTTCAAAGTAGCAGATTGAGAAGAGAGAACATGGTTCGAGTGTCATGATTCGTATCAGATCAATAGGAGATAACATGGTTCGGGTACCATGATTCATAGCAGATTAAGAGGTGACCACATGGTTCGAGTACCATGATTCGTGGCGGTTAGTGCTTCTGGTTTTACCAGTTTCCCCATGGTTGTTGATTAGTCGGAGATCAAGTGATAGAGTGTGGGCCCAGAGGGCGATGTCGAGGAAGTTTTAATGGAGTATACATTGAAGGGGGATTGAGTTCGTTTCCGAGAGATTTTATTGGTGAGATGTCATTTGGAGCCACAAGGCTCAGGGATGAGTAGAGATGATGCTTATTGGAGGGACGAGGTTAGAGTCGAGCCATCGGCTAATGGATGAGACGTCACTTTATGTGGCAAGAGTTGTGTTGTTCCCATTTCTTGGGAGAAACGAAGGAGATGTCCAGCTTCTGGTTTTAGAGTTTGGAGGTAAACCCCATGGGGTAGCATTGGTGGTGACCTTTTCATCAGTGTAGTTGGGCAATTTGTCTGCTATGAGGTATTTCTTGTACCATGGAGTCATTAGTGGAAATTGAGATGGAAGAGACCTAAGAAGGTGCCTTTTTGAGTGTGTCATGCTTTTAGCAGCAGTTTTAGGTGGTTAAGAGGAATATTTCGAGGGAAGTAGCCCTTATTGTTATGTTGTGTATCGGTTGTGAGAGTGAGGTCTTGTGCCTTGATGATGATTCCCGTGTTGAGAGGCTGGTCGAGGAATCAGAGACGAGGTGCGTGATAGTGCATTACTTTCGGGTCGAGAGTCAGGCTAATTCGGGACAGTGTGGTATCCAGTGGTATATTAATCTGAGGTTGCGAGATGACTAGAGGCAGTCACGTTGGGAGAATTCTGAGATTCTTGACTGAGTTATGGGGTATTTGAAGTTGTTTGGTTTACAGCGGGAAGATCAATGAGTGATTTCGTGGTACGTTCCAAGAATCAAGTGTGATGTACCAGGTGAAACGATATACGAGGTAGATTGTTGGTATAACGGCTGGTGATGGTTCGAACCCTGAGTGGGGGAGAACTGGGTATTCAATTGAGAGGATCAACAATTCTTTCAAGTGCGGTTAGAGAACTGATTATGGAGATCTGCGGTACGGACGCACGAGACCAGGGTTATTGGTGGATGAGGATAGGTGCAAGGCGAGATGATGTGCGAGTCCATTCGTAAGGAGGGATAAATGAACCCACGGTAGGTGGCCGTCGGTTAGGGAATTTATTGTGGTTAGGGATCTTTTGGGTTTGCAAAAGTTAAGTTAGAGGCTGATGGGTCGTTGAGTTCATGGTGCAATAGCTGAGATTTTCAAGTATAGGTATAGATTGTGATCTATACTCCAGGAGGGGCAACAGTTGATTTGTCAAACAATTTCAGAGTTGGTATGAGTAGTTCGTATGGACGGCGATCAGTAGAGGGTGGAGCTTTGAAATTTTTTCAATGTGTTTTTAGTCATTGATGATTCCTCTGTGTTTCAAGTTGTGTGTTGGAGTATTTCGAGGTCCCGAGTATGATGCCGTATGTGGAAGATCAGTGTATGAGACAAGGCGTCGTGAGGTTTTATGATGGTGTATCGGGGTATCTGTGTATGACGCCCTAAATTTTTGGATTATTTTGAGATTTGAGTTGCTAGTGGAGTACCGAGTGGCTATTGTTCCAGTGGGAACCCATCAGTTAATTGTCACAAAGCGAGTCTGTCTAATGGTGTGCCTGCGTTGAGAAAAGTGCATGGCTTGTGAGAATTTACATCAGGAGTGGGGCTGCATGAGCTCAGTGGGTGTGTGCACCTATCTATGTTGGGTTGGGGAGCATGAGTTAGTGAACTCAGTGTAGTGATGACTTGATAATGAGATTATGGGGTGATAAAAGAGCGAGTGGATCCGGGTGGTAGTAATCGCGTGGGATTATTAGGAGAAACCATGGTGAGAGCCCATGGTGAGAGTAAGCGAGAGATTGTTATAAAACTACGAGGAGCTGTAGCATCCATGAGTCAGTGGGAAAGAGTGTCATAATACTACGGGGAGCCAGAGTATTCACTGGATAGCGAGAGAGTGTTGTAATATTGCGGGGAGCCGTGGTGCTCACTAGTCAGCGAGAGAGTGTCGTGATACTGCGGGGGGGGGGGGGGGGGGCGTAGTACCCACTAGTTAGCGAGAGAGAGAGTTGTGATACTGCGGGGACCCGTAGCATTAATGAGTCGGTGAGAGGGTGTTGTAAGTCTGTGGGGAGTCGTAGCATTCATGAGTCAATAAAGGAGCGTTTTAAGACTACGGGGGGAACCGTAGCACTCAGTAGTCAAGAGAGAATATTGTTCAGCAGGGAGTTGTAGTATTCACTAGTACGAGTATGACGTCGAGGAGTTCTTAGGCTTGGGTAGCCATACCACTTGAGTCTTCGGGAACCTGGTTGCCGAACCAAGGGCGAGACTGAGATCTCCACGACGGTCTGGAATCGTCATATCCTTGGGTTGGTGACGGATTATCGTAATCGGAAAGAATTGGAGAGATGGTGTGAGCATAAATTTATGAATCTTGAGTCATGAGTTGAGTACCAAATTGGAAATAAGTGGTTCCAATTTTGTTGTTGAATCATACTCTCGAGTTGAGTCTGGATTCATTCGTGTGTTGAGAAGGTGAGATGAGGTTTCAGATTCGTGGATGGGTTTCATGTTGGGGGTATTGATCTCCATTTGATGTCTTTGCCCATAGTAGGACAGTTTCGTTGGTATAGGAAGAACTACAAGACGCGTAGAACCAGTAAATGGAAGACGAAAGAGGTCGGGGGTGAGACAACTTCAAAAGGGGTTGTAATATTCGCTTCAGGTAAGGCGAACTTTGTGACTTGTGTGTCACTATGAGCCGAGATAGTTATTGTGAGAAGGAAGTCGGTGAGACGTTTTGGTCATGAAATGGGTAACCTTTGGAGGTTCATCTATTTCGGTTGAGAGCTGACGTGGTGCTCAGTGTTGAAGGGAATATGTGAGAGGGAGCTGGGGCTTATGTGCATAGAGGTCTGAGGATACTTCTAAGCGGACACAATTGTTTCTTTATGTAGAAGAACAGATTATTGAGGTTTGTTTTGTGTAGATGAGTTTTGATAGTAGTACAGTCGATGGGTCTCTGGTGAGATGTGACCATTTTCATTATTTTGGAATATGATCTTGATCGGCTGATAGGTCAGGCGTGAGTTCTCGCAAATTGTTATGGTCGATGATATGATTTCATCAGTCGCATCAAGATAATTAGAGCTGAGAGTGTGATTTCGAGATCGGTCATTCGATGAGCGAATGACATGGTGATATCTTGCAAGGGCGGTCTAGTAGGGAGACAGACCAATAGAGTTTTCAAGTGCTAGAGAGACAGACCGAGTATCGTAGCAGCAGAAGGGATCTGTCCTTTTCGGGTTTGGGAGTTCCTGATGGGTTCAGGTATATTTAATAGAGATTGTTGTATGATTTGAGGCCCTTTCGGTGGTGCTTCTCGGGTTATTGGGTTCAATCTATGTGTTGATAAGTAGCAATTTCAAGGGCGAAATCTAATCCAATTCGGGGAGAATTGTAACATCTTGTTCTGGATCATTTGTGATTTAGGGTTCATGGGCTATAACCCGGGAATGAGGAAGCCCCGGGGGCTGAGACGAGTTGCTAGAAGAGTAGGACTTCTCGCCACCTTTCCATGGATACAAGGTTCGTTGGAAACAAACTTGTAACGAAGGAGCCACGATAGTTTGAAGATTTGGCAAGTTTATGTTGGAATAGTGTCTAAGGCTGCAACTATATTAGGCAAGTAATTGACCCGGTTGTGCATGGTCCTTTTGGGTTGCCTTCACCATAGCAACTTGATAAGATGATTTATTAAGAGAGAGTAAATATTATTAGTATATTATGAGAATAATATAAAGAATAATATATTGTTATTTGATTAATATAAGTCATAAAATTAATTGGAATTAATTTGGTGACTTAAAGAGATTAATTAAATAAGAGGGTATAAACTGTCAATTGTTTGATAGTTAAACTTTAGACTGTAAATCCATATAGATATGGATTGGACGGATTCTAGAAGCTAAAGGATAGCTTGAATCGTCCATTGCTTATCTAAGGAATGGATTTGGATAGCCTTAAGAGAAGATTATCCAATTAGGGTTTAGGTTGTAACCCTTAAGGAGTCTACAAGTATAAATAGACCCTATGGCAAAGGGAAATCAGCACTTCATCAAAAGTAAGAGAACCCTGGCCGATTTCCTCCCCTCTCCTCTCTCCCAAATCATCCTCCTTGCTATTTGGTGTTTGTAAGCCATTAGAAGAGTGACAATTGTGACTCTAGAAGCTCCAAGACAACAAGATCAACAAGGAATTCAAAGGTATGATTCTAGATCTGTTTCAATATTGTTATTACACCTAAATAGTCATTAGAAGTCTTGGATTCAAAGCATGTTTAATTAGAAAGCCTAGATCCAAGCATTAGGGTTTTGCATGCGCCCATAGGAAAGTTCTTATGGATAAAACCCATCAGTGGTATCAGAGCCTAGCTTGGTTTTCATTAAATTGTTGCTTAATTGTCTGAAACTAAACTGCAAAATTCGATTTTTGTGTTTCTGAGTCATGGACTCGGCGAGTTCCATAGTGGACTCGGCGAGTTGGCCTGACTCGGCGAGTCCAAGCGTCAGGAATGGCCAGATTCGGGATTTCTTCATTATTATCTTATGGAAACTTTCCTTAATCATATTAGATCAACCCTAATCTGATTTTTTGATATATATGACTATTATCTTGATCCAATTAAAGATATTTATCAACTAATAAAATATTTAATTTCCTTATATGATAATTAATTAATTATTTTGATTATTTTGGTAATTATCTTGCAACAAATCTTGAATAAATCAAATATAGATAATTAGGAAATTAATTGTTAATTGAAATTATTTGTTATTTGATCCTCCATGTTTTAAATGTTTAAAACTTGTCCTCAAGTTTTGAAATTTATATTTTGTAATTAAAAGTTTTAATTTAGACAATTTAAATTTCAAACCCTAGATTTTAAAATGTTTAAAATACAACCCTATACTAATATAATATTACAAGATTAATATATATATATATATATATATATATATATATATATATATATATAATATGTATAACTAAAATGCTAGTCTTACCGTTAGTAGGCCTCATTCACGAAGCCGATCTATAAGGTGGGTATAAGGTTGCAGCCTATAAAATGGCGCTTAATGGGTGTACACTCACACCCACCGCTTGCTTGATCGGTGGAGGGTCGTTAGCCGAATGGGTAGGATAGGGCAACCTCATCCTCTCATTAAAAGTATAATAGGAAATACAAAGTAACTACACATATTTTAAAATTTCCCAATCTTAGTTACTTTAGGAAAAGTGAATTGATGCAATCCCATGAAATTACACTTTGCACCCTTACTAAGAAGTTAGTGGAGCGTGTGTGGTTTACTGGCACACTAATTGATTCTAAGCAAAGGTGGCAAAGGGTGATTCATTGTTTATCATAGTTCGATGGAGCATGTGTGGTTTACTGGCACATCGAATAGGTGATCGTTACAATGAAGGCACCATGTGAATTTGCATGGTAATTCACACCCGCTTTGTGATCCTCGGTATCCCAGTCACAAACTAGAGGGGCATATCGAGATTTAAACATGCCATTGAATAGTTTCAATGAATCTCATCCGAACCTAGGAATTCTCAATACATTTATAACTAATAGTTAGGTTTAATGGTGGAGAATTAGTGAATCGTCATTCACTTACCTTCAATTTATTTGCATGTTAGATTACGGCATCCCTTTTCTAATATGTAAATGTTGTTGTTGGATCCTAGCTCTAATTTTTCTTATTGGGTGATAATTAGGGATTTATATTCCAATCTATCTTTGTCCTTTCTATTTGTAGATGTCGAACGCAAACAACGCTGCTGCTAGTTCTTTCACGTTGATGAGCCTTTGCCAAAAGGTCACCTTCGATGGAACGAACTTTAGCGAATGGATAAGATACATTCGCACCATTGCTCGCTATGAGGATAAGGAGTATGTCCTCGATGAGAAGCTCGAGAAGATCAACCCTGAAATCGCTACTCCGGCTGAAATTACCGCTTTTGAAACTCATGAGCGAGATGCAACGAAGGTACATTGCATCATGATAGCCACCATGAACTCCGAATTCCAAAAGTCCTACGAGGGCATGTACGCGTACGAGATGCATCAAGACTTGTTGGAGAGATACCACCAAAACGCGAGACAAGAGCGTTATGAGATTTTCACTAACATGATTTCCGCTAAGATGGGTCATGGAGAATCTCTTACCGCGCACCTGCAAAAGATGCAAAGGTATGTCGACCGCCTTCGCAAGTTAAATGTTGACTTTGGGGAAGACTTGGCGATCGACATGGTGCTTCACTCTTTGCCTCCGATGTACAATCACTTTAGGATGACCTACCACATGAACAAAGAGGAGGTCACCCTAAGCAAACTCCAAGGTCTCTTGAGGGTCGCTGAGAGCAACTTCAAAGACAAGTCTGTTGCACCAACTCCCAATCCACCCGCTGCTCCTGTCTTGGCTATTGGTCAAGGAAAGGGAAAGAAGAGGAAGGCTTCGTCTAAGAACTATCGCAAGGTTAAAGCCCGAGATGGTGCCTCTTCTAGTGGGACCAAAGTTGATCCCGCTAAGCCCTGCCCTAACTCGAAGGAGGCAGAGTGCCACCACTGCCACAAGATAGGACATTGGAAGAGAAGCTGCCCGGAATACCTACAAGCCATCAAGGAAGGAAAGATCAAGCCATCTTTCGCAGGTATATATACAATTAAATCTAACGATTCTAATCATGCTATTTCTTGGGTTCTTGATACCGGTTGTGGTTATCACATTTATTCTAATGTGCAGGGACTAAGAAGAAGTAGGGATGTGGAGCAAGGAAGAATCAATCTAATCATGGGGAACAGAAGATCATCGCCTGTGACCAAGATTGGAGTGTATTCTTTAGTGCTTAGGAATAATTTATGTTTAGATTTGAACAATTGTTGCTATTCGCCAGAAATTGCTAGAAACATCATTTCATTTCATGGTTTATATAGACAAGGTTTTAGATTTTCTTTTAATAATGAGAATGGTTCTATTTTGGCTTATCTAAATGGTGTCTTTTACTTTGAAGCTATACCATGTAATGGAATTTATGAAACTGTTATGATTGTTGATAACTTAGGAAATGATGTTTTGAATATAGATTCTTCCACTAGTATGGATAAAGCATCCTTGTGGCATTGTCGTCTTGGACATGTCAACAAGAAACGAATAGCCCAACTCCAAAAGGATGGAGTGTTGGAGTCATTCGACCTTAGGGAAGATGACACGTGCGAGTCTTGTTTACTTGGAAAGATGACTAAATCACCCTTCACGAGTACGTGTGAAAGGGGTGAGGGTCTATTGGACTTAATACATACCGATGTATGTGGACCGTTTAGATCAACCACGAAGGATGGGAACCGCTTCTACGTGACTTTTACCGATGATTATAGTAGATATGGGTATATCTATTTAATCAAGCAAAAGTCAGAAACTTTTGAAAAGTTCAAAGAGTTCAAGAATGAAGTGGAGAATCAATTGGGCAGGAAAATCAAGATGCTTCGATCCGATCGAGGAGGAGAGTACCTAAGTCTTGAATTCCATGATTATCTCAAGGAGTGTGGAATAGTTTCGCAATTGACGCCTCCTAGGACACCGCAGTTGAATGGTGTGGCAGAAAGGCGTAATCGAACCTTATTGGATATGGTTCGCTCTATGATGAATCGTGCTTCACTACCTATCTCTTTTTGGGGGTATGCCTTAGAGACTGCCGCCCATATCCTTAACCGAGTCCCTACTAAGAAGGTTGCCAAAACACCTCACGAGATGTGGACAGGGAAGGCTCCCTCGTTGGCACATATCAAGGTTTGGGGTTGCGAGGCTTTCGTAAGACGAGATACTCACGACAAGCTCGAACCCCGAAGTGAGCGATTTATTTTCATCGGCTACCCGCAGACATCCTTTGGATATCTCTTCTATAGACCGAAGGACAATGTTGTCTTTGTTGCGAGGAGAGGAGTTTTCCGAGAGCGAGAACTCATAGGCCAAGGAGATAGTGGGAGGAAAATCGAGCTTGAAGAGATTCAAGAGTCGATAGATGAAGGAACCTCTACCGTTGGCACTCAACCCGAGGAGGAAACTCCGGTTGAACCGATTGATGAATCCTTACCTCTTAGACGTTCTGATAGAGTTAGAGTTCTACCCTAGTTTTATGGTTTTCATATTACTACCGAAGGGGAAACGTATATTAGTGATGGTACACTAATAAATCTTGATGAACCTAATAGCTATAAGGAAGCCATGGCAGGCCCGGAGTCTGCAAAATGGAAAGAGGCAATGGATAGTGAGATCCAATCCATGTATGATAACCAAGTTTGGAATTTGGTTGATTATGTGCCCGGACGTAAGACCGTTGGGTGCAAATGGATCTTCAAGAAAAAGACCGACGTGGATGGAAACGTACACACATATAAAGCGCGATTGGTTGGGAAGGGCTTTACTCAAACTCCCGGAATTGACTATGATGAGACCTTCTCACCAGTTGCGAAGATAAAATCTATTAGAGTGATGCTAGCGATTGCCGCATTTCATGATTATGAGATTTGGCAAATGGATGTCAAGACCGCTTTCCTTAATGGAAAGTTGGATGAGGATGTTTACATGGCTCAGCTAGAGGGGTTTGTGGTTCCGAAGCATCCAAATAGAGTGTGTAAACTTGAGAAGTCCATTTATGGACTTAAGCAAGCGTCTCGCAGATGGAATCTTTGCTTCGATGAGAAAGTCAAAGAGTTTGGATTTGTACGAAGCGAAGATGAGTCTTGTGTATATGTCAAAGCCAGTGGGAGTATAGTAAGCTTCCTCGTTCTATATGTCGATGACATATTACTCATAGGAAATGACATCCCGACTCTGCAGGAGGTTAAGTCCTGGCTCGGGAAGTGCTTCGCTATGAAGGACCTCGGAGAGGCTTCTTACATTTTGGGAATAAGGACAGTAAGAGAAAGAAGTAAGAGACTAATTGGACTTAGTCAGAACACTTACTTGGAGAAGGTACTAAAACGTTTTAATATGGAAAACTCGAAGAAGGGAGAATTACCGATACAAAGTAATGCCAAGTTGAGTAAGACTCAAAGTCCGAGTACCGAAGCTGAGATAGCAGAAATGAGCCGAGTTCCATACGCTTCTACAGTTGGCTCAATCATGTACGCTATGACTTGTACTCGCCCTGATGTAGCCTTTGCTTTGAGCATGGTTAGCGGATATCAAGGGAATCCTGGCAGAGCACATTGGATTACGGTGAAGAATATCCTTAAGTACCTTCGGAGGACAAAGGAATGGTTCTTAGTCCTTGGAGGGAGTGATGACTTGAAGGTGCGAGGGTATAGTGACGCCAGCTTTCAAACCGACAGGGACAACTACCGTTCGCAGTCGGGCTGGGTCTTTACCCTGAATGGAGGAGCAGTGACATGGAAAAGTTCCAAGCAGGAAACCGTAGCTGATTCAACGTGCGAATCAGAGTACATTGTAGCGAGCGAAGCATCGAAAGAGGCAATATGGCTGAAGAACTTCATCGGTGATCTTGGAGTTGTACCTGCCATAAAGGAGCCCATGGAGATTTTCTGTGATAACGAAGGAGCGGTTGCCTTGACCAAGGAACCGAGGGATCATGGTAGATCACGACATATCGACAGAAAATATCACTTCATTAGACATCGTGTAGAAGAAGGACAACTCATAGTGAAGAGGATATCATCAGAAGATAACCCAGCAGATCCGCTTACGAAGGGACTGAGTAGGGTTAAGCACTTGCAGCATGCTAGGAGTATTGGGCTGAAGGGTGATATTAGCATAGATTAGATAGTATTAGAAACGTGTA
This sequence comes from Lactuca serriola, assembly GCF_051521515.1. Classification (NCBI taxonomy): domain Eukaryota; kingdom Viridiplantae; phylum Streptophyta; class Magnoliopsida; order Asterales; family Asteraceae; genus Lactuca; species Lactuca serriola. The sequence continues at coordinate 56,332 of NC_136410.1, read as the reverse complement.
ATAGATAAATGTAATTAACATTTGATGATTAAATAAAGGAGTTTTATTTATGAGTAATGTTACTATCTTATGTTAATTGTTTAGCTATTGTTTCACTTTGCATGTTTTGACTTCTAGAATAATTGAGTTTATTAGGAATAATCGAATTGTTCAAATTGTCCACAATCGTTCATATGTTGGAAGTAGATATGAATGAAGATTGTCATGAATCGGTGCGTAGATTGTCTAAATGGTATTAGACATAGCAAAGGGTTGCTGCGACATTCATGAGTGCTTATGAACTGGTTTTGAGCATTGGAACAAACCCGCGCTTGCTGGAATCACCTTATGGAATATGATATAAAAGGGTGATCGCGAGACGATAATATCATATAGTCTTAAAACCTAGATATATGGTTTGTTATTTGCTAATTGATTGTACATTGATAATGCGAAAACGCATTGGTAACTCAATGTTATAAAACGCATTGTTGTGTATAGTTGATTATTAAATAAGTAAATGCATATAAGTCGAAGTTTATCTGTAACTTTTATTTAAGAAGGTAAAAGCGATATCTCGGCCGCTCGATGATTTGATTTGACTTATGTGTCGGGCCCAGTCAGAACTGAATTGATGTGTTCGATTAAGTTCTATGTCGAATAAATCAAAGATCGAGAAACCTAAATGCTTGACTAACCATTCCATAGGATTGTCAGCATGATATCTAACAAAGAACTGTACGATCCCTTATCTAAAGGACAATATTGATTAGATGAGAGTTTGACAGCGTCTTTGAGAGCTACGATTGCAAACCGAATTGTACTTGTGCATATAGTTACTAGACTTATCCAAGTGGGAGACTGTTGGAATGGTGTCTAAGGCTGCAACTATATTAGGCAAGTAATTGACCCGGTTGTGCATGGTCCTTTTGGGTTGCCTTCACCATAGCAACTTGATAAGATGATTTATTAAGAGAGAGTAAATATTATTAGTATATTATGAGAATAATATAAAGAATAATATATTGTTATTTGATTAATATAAGTCATAAAATTAATTGGAATTAATTTGGTGACTTAAAGAGATTAATTAAATAAGAGGGTATAAACTGTCAATTGTTTGATAGTTAAACTTTAGACTGTAAATCCATATAGATATGGATTGGACGGATTCTAGAAGCTAAAGGATAGCTTGAATCGTCCATTGCTTATCTAAGGAATGGATTTGGATAGCCTTAAGAGAAGATTATCCAATTAGGGTTTAGGTTGTAACCCTTAAGGAGTCTACAAGTATAAATAGACCCTATGGCAAATGGAAATCGGCACTTCATCAAAAGTAAGAGAACCCTGGCCGATTTCCTCCCATCTCCTCTCTCCCAAATCATCCTCCTTGCTATTTGGTGTTTGTAAGCCATTAGAGGAGTGACAATTGTGACTCTAGAAGCTCCAAGACAACAAGATCAACAAGGAATTCAAAGGTATGATTCTAGATCTGTTTCAATATTGTTATTACACCTAAATAGTCATTAGAAGTCTTGAATTCAAAGCATGTTTAATTAGAAAGCCTAGATCCAAGCATTAGGGTTTTGCATTCGCACATAGGAAAGTTCTTATGGCTAAAACCCATAAGTTTAGTCCTTTAGGTGAAAAAGATGGCAACGAAGTACGCTTAGCGTACTCGTGCGCATGACTATTAAGCGGAGCCACCTGGTACGCTGGGCGTACTAGGCACCGAAGGAAAACCCTAATTAAGATGAGTGTCCCTATATAAAGAAAGAGATGGTCTTATTTTTGGCGACCATCCTCAGTCCATAAACCCTCTCAAACCCTAATCTTCGTTCTTGAGCTGGTGTATGACCATTGTGAGCTTATAAGTGTTCTTATGGGATTTTTAGAGTGAATAAGGTGCATGGAAGAGAATAGAGTTGGAGTCCAGGCTTTGGATCTGAGCTTTTCTTTGGTTGAAGCATCATTTGAAGGTATAAACCTCAAAGCTTTCCCATCGTTTTTTTTTGTGCATGATATGGTCCATTTTAGGGTTTTTGCTCCCAAAGCTTGAGGCTTTTTGAGTTGTTGCACTCCAGAGCTTAATATCTGTCCTTTTAAGTGTTTCTAGTGGAGAGGATCCATAAAAATGAGGTCTTGAAGGTGAGTATCAACCCATGCATGAGATATGAGCATTTTGAGTTAAGAGAGAGTAAGAGTTTTATGTATTGTGACCTTATCAGCCATGAAAAGGCTTAAAGTCACTGGCTTTATGGAGTAAGGGCCATTAGGGAATCCAGATCTGAGAGGTGAGCTAAGGTCTTAACGGGTTAAGACCAAGAGAATGGATTAAGCCTAATTGGGCATACACCCAGCGTAATTCCAGTACGCCCCGCGTACTAGGTTGGTGTCCCCGATCAGATTTGTGCATGCTTGGGTACGCTCAGTGTACCAAAGGAGGTGCACCCCGCGTAACCGTTCTGAGAGCTTTTTGGGCTTAATTTGTTATTAGGCCTTAAGGTTTGGGCCTGGACTCTGTGCTTGTGTATTAGTGAATTTGAGCAGAGAAATATTATATTGTACTTTGGGCCCTTGAGTTGGGCTTGCCATTTAGATTGAGAATTGGTCCTTGGGAGAGCCCATATATTATTCGACCTTGGTGGGCCCAATTGGTTTTAAGTTATTGATGGGCTGGTTAGTGGTCTACCTTTAGACATAATGAGTGCAAGTTTGGACTTAGTTTCTAATTGGGATAATTGTGGGTTTGGCACAGAGTTAGTGGCTGGTGCGTAGCAGCAACGTTTATAGGGGTTGCTCATCATCCGAGGTGAGTCTTCTCACTATACTAACCATGAGTGGTAGCTTGGTTTGACTAAGATTCCTTATGTGCTTATCTTGAGCATTGTGATATCCTGCATTATGTCTTTGTGATTTATGTTGTATGTTATGTTGAGCTTACAGAGTTAGGACCGGAGGGTCCATCAGATTTGTGGTACTGGAGGGTCCCACTAAGACACATTGACCAGAGGGTCTTATAGTGATATAACATCGAGTGGCTAACGAGCTGTGTGTGGTATTTTGGGGAACTCACTAAGCTTTATGCTTACAGTGTTATGTGTTATGTGTTTCAGGTTCTTATCAGGATCACGGGAAGGCACCGGCTTGATTGTACACACCAGAAAAAGAGTTATGAGGATCCTGGATTATTAAACTGACAATTATCGAGATATCTTTTGTAAACTAAATAAATGAGATTATGTGAATTACGTTATGAGATTTATATGAATTTAAAAAGAAAAGTTGTTTAGAAATTTACGGTGTTACAAGTTGGTATTAGAGTCTTGGTTTGAGGGATTCGGATGCACCTTCGGTATATCTAGACTCAAACTGAGGATTTGAGAAGAGATTTTCAAAAGAGATGATTTTTTCTAAAATGAGAAAGAGTTTAAGAGAAAAAGAGATGGAGCAGTGTGTACAATCAGCCATAGCCCGAACGGTGATTTCCCAAAATACCCTTACTCTTATTCTATGAGATATTTTATGAGATATTATGCATGCTAGAGATAGGCTAGGTATTTCATATTTTAGGACTAGAGTTTCCTGATTTGTGATACCTTAGCCTAGGAGTTGCTGCTATATGTGATGTGCTTTGAGTATGTGTCGAGTAAGAGTATCTAGCAGGAATCACCTAGAAAGAGAGAGAGAGAGAGAGAGAGAGAGAGAGAGTTATGCGTCGAAAGATAATCTAGGAGAGATAACTAGATGAACATTGGAGGAGTCTATTGAGTAGAGTAGTTTGATATCTCGAGAGGTAGCATTGCCTGAGTCGGTGATGTCTTTTGTGTTGTGGATAAAGCAAGAGGAATTATATGCCATACCGGATTTATGTGTTAGTGGGGTTATTCGATGCCTGAATGCTGCTTGCTTCATGCGTTATGGAACTCTTGATGATGGGAGACAACTACTAAGTGAATATGACGATATTCAGGAGGTAGATGGTTGCCATCATGAAGAGTTCTTCAGCAGCTGATGGCAGAGAAGTGTGAGAACCTAAGAAGAGCCTAGGAAGTGAACTTAGTCAGATGATTACGCTGATGGAGGATAGTATTTTGCTGGTGAGCGAACACACGTGACGGGATTGGTGATTGAGAAGGTTGAGCAACTACTTAGAAAATTTGGGACAATCCGTGTGGAAAGTATGGGTAAATGTGGCAGGTAGTATGGACCCATACTACTGAAAGCAGAGGACCCATACTCGAAGCAGGGAGGATTCCAGAGGTTCAAAGTAGCAGATTGAGAAGAGAGAACATGGTTCGAGTGTCATGATTCGTATCAGATCAATAGGAGATAACATGGTTCGGGTACCATGATTCATAGCAAATTAAGAGGTGACCACATGGTTCGAGTACCATGATTCGTGGTGGTTAGTGCTTCTGGTTTTACTAGTTTCCCTGTGGTTGTTGATTAGTCGGAGATCAGGTGATATAGTGTGGGGCCAGAGGGCGATGTCGAGCAAGTTTTAATGGAGTATACATTGAAGGGGGATTGAGTTCGTTTCCGAGAGATTTTAGTGGTGAGATGCCAGTTGGAGCCGCAAGGCTCAGGGATGAGTAGAGATGATGCTTATTGGAGGGACGAGGTATGAGTCGAGCCATCAGCTGATGGATGAGACGTCACTTTATGTTGCAAGAGTGGCGTTGTTCTCGTTTCTTGGGAGAAAACGAAGGAGATGTTGTAACGCTAGTCAAAATAGGTCAATAGACAATCACATGTGATTATGCCAATCATGTAATGTGATTATGTTAACCTAGTAATGTGGTAAGAGTGTTATGTAGTTCATGATAAATTTTAATACAAATATGAATCTTCTTTATAATACAACTCAAAGTATACATCCATACAATCCTAAAAATATAGAGAATGTTTGAATCTGACTTCGCATGAAGAAGTTATTATAAACCGAACACTATAAATCTCTGTAATAAGAGGAATTTAAAATAGACTTAGAATTAGCTATTTAAGTCTAAAAGAGAGCTGTACTACTCATAAATACCTACGCGTGGATACAAAGAACGTCAAAAACGGAGTTCGTATGCAAAAGTTATGGCCTTCCGAAGATATCATTGTCAGAAACCCTAATTTGACTGAACTCACGAGGTGAACATAAATGTTCACGAGGTGAGGACTCAAACCGCCACATTTCAGATCTAGAAGGTGTGACGAGGCTGCGAGGGGATAAGATCCAAACTCACGATGCGAACAAGGAGTTTTTCACGACGTGAGGAGTCACATGGCCACCTTCCGAAGCTAGGGACACAAATGGCAAGCCTACAAGATGAACATGCAAGACTCACGACATGAGCCTTATGAAACTCACGACGTGAGTTTCTAAAACCCTTACTATAAATTGCAGGTCCGACTTCAGCCATTCTTACACATAAAATTCTTCTATTTCTCTCCTTTGATGAAGCTATCTTGCATCCCGAGCCCCGACAACCTCGTACGCTGAACGTTTTTGCTTAGATAACATAAAATCACGCTACTAGGGTGAGTTTCACGGCCCCACTTTCTAATATTTTCGGGGGAAAACGCATGCTAAATATTGTATATACGTTACTATTATGTCTATATGATAGTATGTTAGTATTAACGTAGATAGTTATATTAACCGGGATATAGTTGTTTTGAATATAATATTTTGAATATATACAATTACTATCAACTTATTAGTATGTTATTATACTAATGTAGAACTTGAGTTATACTTAGGATTCTATATATATGTTGTGTGTGATATAGTTTCGAAGTTATATTTAGAAGTTCTATATATAAAGTATGTTATTATTATTGGTTTTATGTCAAGATAAAAGTGGATATGCTATATGTTGTTATTAGTTTTATGATAATATAAAACTTGGTATGTTATATATTGTTGTTGTTATTTGTTTTATGTCAAGATAAAACCTAGTTTTTCCTTCAAGTTATAGTTGTTATATTGCATAAATATTATGAAGTTAGGAGTAATGTTTAAAAGCATAGTCTAGTAACTTAGGGTTTTAGACACGAAAATGCTTTTGTTGTTAGAGCTATAGGAAGCCGTCGAAGTCTACATGAGTAATTGTATTCATCAACTAAGATTGGGGATCTTAGCGGAAATCCTCTGAACTGTAACCATTAATCCCGTGTGAGCGAGGAAGTCGTGTATAATTAGTATACGGGTTGACTACCGCACTTGTGATTGTTAGCTACAGTAAACCATAAGCGAGTGACGAACTTCCCTTTTACTTGTTATTGTTCCGGCATCGATGAAGCGTGCGGTGTTCCTCATGGTAATCATTAGTGGGTTCTCCTCATGTAAATCATGAGTGGGTTTTTCTCATAGGTATTATGTCATAGCAACGGTTACAGGCTCATGGTAGCAAATTGTTAGAAACATTACACTTTGTCGTATACAAGTATTAATGTTAAGTATAAGTTTCCCCCTACGTATACCCTAGGTTCAAGGAACGTTTAGGTGTGACACTTATTGATAAGTAAACTATTATACCTAATGTATATACTAAATGTTGGAGCGTCAAAACGATACTTTCAAAACGATACTTTTGAACTTAGAAAAAGTATTATTTTTAATATGGAGTCAAAACCTGTGGACTCACCAACTTTATGTTGACGTATTTTAAAATGCATGTGTTTTCAGGAACTTGAAAATTTGGTATGTATTTGAACGGGAGAAGTTTTACTATTATCTTTCTGTTCATTAAGAAGTACGCCATAGTCAGATATTATGTAATAAGTACTAGGAAAAACAATAATGTAACTTTCAATTATCAATAAAGGTATGTATTTTCTTTAGTACTGTTCAATGTATGTTATATAACTGTGATACGAAGAATGACGTTACATCACCCGGTGTTTCTTCCGACGGCCGGGGTGTGACAGATTGGTATCAGAGCTATTAACTATAGTGAACTAGTACTTTCTTAGGAAAGCACGTCTATAGTTTAGGGCTTACTCTATTTAGGTATATCCCTTAGCCTACAATAAAAAGTATTATTAATTATTCTACCGACGGACTACTTACGGGAGCGGTGACAGGATAAACATGTCCATTTGGGTTGTTGGATTCCAGAACGGCTATATGCTAAAATGATCCTGCCCTTTCGACTGTCTTGACTGGTCGGAGCCTTATCAGATAGACCTGAAGTAACAAACAATAATTAAAGCGTGAATATAATAAATAAGAATATAGATTCATATATAAAGACTCAGACGCACGATGAGAATACACCTTAATATCCGGAATGTTTTTTATCTCAAGGATTTAGATAAAATATTCCAACTAAAGTTTATAAGTGCATAGATCCTATCACAACTAGGTGTAGGTGCGCAACTACATTTTATTATGATCAGATCATATGAACTATCTAATTTGGGAGTAATATTTGATAGACTAAACACTTGGTGGTCCAGAATGTATAGGAATTCGACATGACACATTCACGAGAATGGATAATCATCGAGGAGATGGATGAAGAAGAAGAAGTCTCATTCCCTATGTTGGTTGGCGATCCTTACTACCCCATAAATCCCACTGCCTTTCATCCAATACCTTCTGATGATGGAGCACCTTTACCTTCTAACGAATGGGAAGAGAGTGAACCAATGGAAGAAAGTGAGCCAATGGAGGAGACAGAACCGGTGGCGTCATCTTTACCACCAATGAACACTTTTTACCGTCGAGTTCCAGTAAGAGCGAAGATGAAGCGCACGGCTCGTAAATCCATACCGATATGGCAAAAGATTAAGAAAAGTTCGAAGGCGACATCTTCAGGAACCCATAGAGTTCAAGATGAACCTGCACGGATAGCACAAATTGTTGATAAGTGGGTGGCAGAAGAAAAAGTTGCTAAGATGTATGAGACTGGTCAGTCATCTCGACCACATCCCCCAAAATCGTCTGAAGTTAACACCTTAGCTCAATTGTTTGAGAAAAGTGTGAAAATTGAAGATAAGATGGAAATTGCCGAAGGAAGGGCTACTCATCTCTCCGAAAGAGTGCGAAGGCTAGAAGGACAGAGAACACGAGATCAAGAATCAGTGATGGATGTCCATCATCGTATAAACTTCGCTTACAATGACATGATTACTCACGATGCAAGGCTTGTAGAGTTAGAACTCTACAATCAAACCTCAATAAATGAGGAGCCCACAGGAGGTCTTGAGTAGAGAACTCAAGCACTTGAGGAGCAAGTGGTTCAGGTCACTGACGTGCTGGGTCATCACCTAGGTTACTGGTAGATAAACTAGAACTAGTGGCTGTGTAAATAGAGAAAATCAGACTAGCTGAGGCAAGAAGGGTAAAGTTTATAGCAAGGATGTAGAATACCTTGCAAATTTTGCAATGTTTATAGAAACTTTTCTCTTATAAGCCTAAATAAACTGATGTAACCGCTGGTTATAATATAAAATATATTACAATAATCGTTGTGTTATGCTCTATGAAGAATAATTGAAATGTTAATGCTCGTGTAGTAAATGATTAATATTTCATAAAACTTATAAATTCTTATTATTTATAATAGGGAACTAAGCAAAATGCCTAACAGAAGTAGTGCTCGACTAAACCCTAATCAACAAACAGCACCACAACAACCACCAACAAAACCAAACCCCCTAATAAGTACAGCAGAACTTGAAGAAATCATAGCTCAAAGAATTGTTGCTGCTCTATCTAATGTCACAAGAGGTGGAGTTAGAAATGAAGGCATTGTAGGGACCGCTAGAACGTGTACCTACAAAGACTTTATAAATTGTAAACCTAAGGTCTTACATGGAAACGAAGGGGTTGTTAATTTGACCAGGTGGATTGAAAAGACAGAGTCCGTCTTTCAAATAAGTTTTTGTCCAGATGATTGTAAAGTATGATTTGCTGCATGTACTTTTACTGATGTAACACTTACATGGTGGAACAGCCATGTAAATATAATGGAAATTGATACTGTAAATTCCATGAAATGGGAAGAGCTAAAGATGATGCTAGTAGAGGAGTATTGTCCTAGAGAGGAAATACAAAAGCTGGAACAGGAACTGTGGACCCTAACCATGAAGGGTTCAGAGATAAAAGATTATACTGCTAGATTTAATGATCTTGCAGTAATGTGTCCAGGACTTGTATCCCCTGAATATAAGAAGATTAAGAGATATATCTGGGGTTTAGCATCGCAAATAAAAGGCATGGTGATCGCATCAAAGCCTACAACTTATGACAGCACCAAGAGAATACCTCACCAGCTAACCCTCACAGAGATCCAAGGAGCAGTAGTGGTCTCAAAGGCTAAGTCTCCCAAATCTGGAACGAACAAGCGCAATTTTAATAGGAAGAATCCTAGAAAATCATCTGAGAAAAGACAAGAAGTAGCAACCAATTATGCAACCACGACGACAGAAACCCCTCAATCAAAGTCTGCATGGTGCAACCACTGCAACCGTCATCACCTAGGTGACTGTTTTGTTTGCACGAAATGCAAGAAGAAGGGGCATACTGCTAGTCACTGCAGGAGCTCAACACTTGCAACAGTCAATCAGCAAACAAATACTGGAGCAGGTCGTGGTGAAGAAAGAAAGTGTTATGAGTGTGGAGAGGTTGGACACATCAAGAAAGAATGTCCAAAGTTAAGGAGTCAAGGAGGCCTAGGGCGTAGCAGGGCATTTGTGATCGGAAGCAGAGAGGCTATCCAGGACCCTTCGATTATATCTAGTACGTTTCTCATAGATAATTTATATGCTAGCATACGCTTCGACTCTGGAGCAGATAGAAGTTTTATGACTCCGATATTTAGAAAATTATTAAGTCATGAGTCTAGCAAATTAAAAGAAATCTATGAAGTAGAAATCGCTAACGGTCAAACCGAGAAAACACATGAAATACTAGAAAACTATCTATTAACTCTTAATAACTACATTTTTCACGTCAACCTCATGTCAATGCCTATCGGTAGTTTTGATGTCATAATTGGCATGGATTGGTTATCTTCACACCACACCGAAATTTTATGTTATGAGAAAGCCATACGACTACCGTTACCAAACGGCGAAGCCTTGATTATCTATGGTGATAAGTCTGGGAAAAACCTCAAAGTCATCTCTTGTACCAAGACACAAAAATATCTACATAAGAAATGTAGCGCATTCTTAGCCCACATTGTAGATAAGAGACGAAAGATAAAAGAAATCAAGGACATACCTCAAGTTTGTGATTTCCATGACGTATTTCCTAAGGATCTACCTGGAATACCACCCATCCGACAAGTCGAGTTTCGAATCGACTTAATTCCAGGAGCAGCACTAGTAGCAAAATCTCCTTATCGGTTGGCCTCATCCAAAATGCAAGAATTATCTAGCTAACTACAAGAACTTCTTGACAAAGGCTTTATCAGACCAAGTTTTTCACCTTGGGGAGCACCAATATTGTTTGTCAAGAAGAAGGACGGATCCTTTCGAATGTGTATTGATTATCGGGAGCTGAACAAGCTAACGATCAAGAATCGTTATCTGCTTCCAAGAATTGATGATCTATTCGATCAACTGCAAGGATCCAGCTACTACTCAAAAATAGATCTTAGATCAGGATACCATCAACTCATAGTACAAGAAGAGGACATTCCAAAAACAACATGTAGAACTCGTTATGGTCATTATGAGTTCTTAGTTATGTCTTTTGGATTCACCAACGCCCCATACTGTGTTTATGGATCTCATGAATCATGTTTGCAAACCATGCTTGGATAAATTCGTGATCGTATTTATCGATGATATATTGATATATTCACGAACCAAGGAAGAACATGGTCAACACCTGCAAATAATCTTGGAACTACTAAGAAAAGAAAAGTTGTACGCTAAATTCTCCAAATGTGAGTTTTGGATTAAAGAAGTACAATTTTTAGGTCATGTAGTTAGCAACGAAGGAATTCATGTTGACCCATCCAAAGTTGAAGCAATCAGGAATTGGGAAGCACCAAAGACGCCAACAGAGGTGTGTCAATTCCTAGGACTTGCTGGCTATTACCGCAGATTCGTAGAGAATTTCTCCAAAATAGCCAAGCCGCTTACAACACTAACCCAGAAGGATATGAAGTTCAACTGGGAAGACAAACAAGAAGCTGCTTTTCAGAAACTGAATAAAATGTTGTGTAGTGCACCAATCCTATCCCTTCCAGAGGGGACAGAAGATTTCTTCGTATCTGCGATGCATCAAATCAAGGATTGGGATGTGTGTTGATGCAAAGAGGAAAGGTTATCGACTACGCATCACGAAAACTTAAGGTGCATGAGAATAATTACACTACCCATGATCTTGAATTGGGAGCTATAGTTTTTGCACTAAAAATCTGGAGACATTACCTATACGGTACTAAGTGTACTGTTTTTACCGACCACAAGAGTCTCCAACACATCTTCGACCAAAAAGATCTTAATATGAGACAACGAAGATGGGTCGAATTGTTGAATGATTACGAATGTGAGATTCGTTATCATCCTGGAAAGGCAAACGTGGTAGTAGATGCCTTGAGCCGGAAATAATATATTAAACCCTGCCAGGTATGAGCATTAACCATAACTATCCATTCTAACTTTATCACACAAATTAGAGAAGCTCAACATGAGGCTCTAAAAGAAGAAAACATCAAGAATGAAGCTTTTCGAGGAATGGAAAAGCAACTTATACAAAAAGATGATGGAACACGACACTTTATGAACCGAATTTGGACGCCTAAGTTACAAGTCCAGATATTCTGTGCATCCAGGCTCTGAAAAAATGTACTTAGACATAGAAGTACATTATTGGTGGCCAAACATGAAGGCATAAATTGCTACTTATGTGAGCAAATGTTTGACTTGTTCTAGAGTGAAGGCAGAACATCAAAAGCCTTCAGGTTTACTTCAACAACCGAAAATACCTGAATGGAAATGGGAGCAGATATCAATGGACTTCATCACTAAGTTACCTAGAACTCCTAGTGGGTCCGACACTATTTGGGTGATAATCGATAGGTTGACTAAGTCCGCCCATTTCTTACCAATTAAGGAGAACGACAAGATGGAGAAGCTGACTAGAGTTTATCTTAAGGAAATTGTTAGATTGCATGGAGTTCAAAATTCTATTATTTCTGAACGTGATAGTAGATTCACTTCACGATTTTGGCAATCTCTACAAAAATCCTTAGGAACATGTCTAGACATGAGTACAACTTACCATACACAGACTGATGGTCAGAGTGAGAGAACCATTCGGACATTAGAAGATATGCTTTGAGCCTGTGTTATTGACTTTGGAAATGCATGATATACTCATTTACCATTAATTGAGTTTTCCTATAACAATAGTCATCACACCAGTATCAAGGTTACACCATTTGAGGCCATTTATGGACGAAAATGGCATTCCTCGGTGTGTTGGGCAGAAGTTGGAGATACGGAGATGGCCAGAGAACGTACAGGCGATACCTTACGTACTGGAGCAGAAATAATCCACGAGAAAACTGAAAAGATCATGCAAATTAAGGATCGATTAAAGGCTGCAGGTGATCGTCAAAAGAGTTATGCTGACGTAAGACGTAAGCCTTTAGAATTCCAAGTTGGAGATAAAGTAATGTTGAAGGTCTCTTTTTGGAAATGTGTAATTCTATTCGGTAAGCAAGGCAAACTAAACCCACGGTATTTAGGACCTTTTGAAACTCTAGCTAGAATTGGTTCTGTCACATACCAACTCAAGTTGCCTCAAGAGATAAGTAATGTACACGATGTTTTTCACGTATCAAATCTCAAAAGATGTCTATCTGATGACACTCTTATGGTACCTCTCGACGAGATACAAGTCAATACCAAACTCAACTTTGTAGAAGAACCTGTCGAGGTCATGGATCGAGAAGTCAAATGATTAAAGCAAAGTCGTATTCCCATAGTGAAAGTTCGATGGAACTCGTTACGAGGACCTGAATTTACTTGGGAACGTCAAGATCAGATGAAAGAAAAATACCCCCAACTGTTTTACAAAACCCTATCCACAAGATAAATTTCAGGACGAAATTATTCTAACGGGGGGAGAATGTAACACTAGTCAAAATAGGTCAATAGACAATCACATGTGATTATGCCAATCATGTAATGTGATTATGTTAACCTAGTAATGTGGTAAGAGTGTTATGTAGTTCATGATAAATTCTAATACAAATATGAATCTTCTTTATAATACAACTCAAAGTATACATCCATACGATCCCAAAAATATAGAGAATGTTTGAATCTGACTTCGCATGAAGAAGTAATTATAAACCGAATACTATAAATCTCTATTATAAGAGGAATTTAAAATAGACTTAGAACTAGCTATTTAAGTCTAAAAGATAGTTGTAGTACTCATAAATACCTACGCGTGGATATAAAGAACGTCAAAAACAGAGTTCGTATGCAAAAGTTATGGCCTTCCGAAGATATCGCTGTCAGAAACCCTAATTTGACTGAACTCATGAGGTGAACATAAATGTTCAAGAGGTGAGGACTCAAACCGCCACATTTCGGATCTAGAAGGTGTGACAAGGCTACGAGGGGATAAGATCCAAACTCACGACGTGAACAAGGAGTTTTTCACGACGTGAGGAGTCACATGGCCACCTTCCGAAGCTAGGGACGCAATTGGCAAGCCTACGAGATGAATATGCAAGACTCACGACGTGAGCCTTATGAAACTCACGACGTGAGTTTCTAAAATCCTTACTATAAATAGCAGTTCCGACTTCAGCCATTCTTACACCTAAACTTCTTCTCTTTCTCTCCTTTGCTGAAGCCATCTTGCATCCCGAGCCCTGACGACCTCGTACGCTGACCGTTTTTTCTTAGATAACATAAAATCACGCTACTAGGGTGAGTTTCACGGCCCCACTTTCTAATATTTTCGGGGGAAAATGCATGCTAAATATTGTATATACGTTACTATTATGTCTATATGATAATATATTAGTATCAACGTAGATAGTTATATTAACCGGGATATAGTTGTTTTGAATATAATATTTTGAATATATACAATTACTATCAACTTGTTAGTATGTTATTATACTAATGTAGAACTTGATTTATACTTAGGATTCTATATATATGTTGTGAGCGATATAGTTCCGAAGTTATATTCGGAAGTTCTATATATAAAGTATGTTGCTATTATTGGTTTTATGTCAAGATAAAACTGGATATGCTATATGTTGTTATTAGTTTTATGATAATATAAAACTTGGTATGTTATATATTGTTGTTGTTATTTGTTTTATTTCAAGATAAAACCTGGTTTTTCCTTCAAGTTATAGCTATTATACTTCCTAACTATTATGAAGTTAGGAGTAATGTTTAAAAGCATAATCTAGTAACTTAGGGCTTTAGACACAAAAATGCTTTTGTTGTTAGAGCTATAGGAAGTCGTCGAAGTCTACATGAGTAATTGCATTCATCAACTAAGATTGGGGATCTTAGCGGAAATCCTCTGAACTGTAACTTTTAATCTCGTGTGAGCGAGGAAGTCATGTATAATTAGTATACGGGTTGACTACCCCACTTGTGATTGTTAGCTATAGTCAACCATAAGCGAGTGACGAACTTTCCGTTTACTTGCTATTGTTTCGGCGTCGATGAAGCGTGCGGTGTTCCTCATGGTAATCATGAGTGGGTTGTCCTCATGGAAATCATGAGTGGGTTTTTCTCAGAGGTATTATGTCATAGCAACGGTTACAGGCTCATGGTAGCAAATTGTTAGAAACATTACACTTTGTCGTATACAAGTATTAATGTTAAGTATAAGTTTCCCCTACTTATACCCTAGGTTCAAGGAACGTTTAGGTATAACACTTATTGATAAGTAAACTATTATACCTAATATATATACTAAATGTTGGAGCATCAAAGCGATACTTTCAAAACTATACTTTTGAACTTAGAAAAAGTATTATTTTTAATATGGAGTCAAAACCTGTGGACTCACCAACTTTATGTTGACGTATTTTAAAATGCATGTGTTTTCAGGAACTTGAAAAACTGGTATGTATTCGAACGGGAGAAGTTTTACTATTATCTTTCTGTTCATTAAGAAGTACGCCATAGTAAGATATTATGTAATAAGTACTAGGAAAAACAATAATGTAACTTTCAATTATCAATAAAGGTATGTATTTTCTTTAGTACTGTTCAATGTATGTTATATAATTGTGATACGAAGAATGACGTTACATCATCCGGTGTTTCCGCCGACGGCCGGGGTGTGATAGATGTCGAGCTTCCGATTTTAGAGTTTGGAGGTAAACCCCATGGGGTAGCATTGGTGGTGACCTTTTCATTAGAGTAGTTGGGAAATTTGTCCGCTATGAGGTATTTCTTGTATCATGGAGTCATTAGTGGAAATTGAGATGGAAGTGACCTAGGAAGGTGCCTTTTTGAGTGTGGCATGCTTTTAGCAGTAGTTTTAGGTGGTTAAGAGGAATATTTCGAGGGCGGTGGCCCTCATTGTTATGTTGTGTATCGGTTGTGAGAGTGAGGTCTTGTGCCTTGATGATGATTCCCGTGTTGAGAGGCTGATCGAGGAATCAGAGACGAGGTGCGTGATAGTGCATTACTTCCGGGTCGAGAGTCAGGCTAATTCGGGACAGTGGGGTATCCAGTGGTATATCAATCTGAGGTTGCGAGATGACTAGAGGCAGTCACGTTGGGAGAATTCTAAGATTCTTAACTGAGTTATGGGGTATTTGAAGTTGTTTGGTTTACAGCGGGAAGATCAATGAGTGATTTCGTGGTACGTTCCAAGAATCAAGTGTGATGTACCGGGTGAAACAATATACGAGGTAGATTGTTGGTATGTCGGTTGGTGATGGTTCGAACCCTGAGTGGGGGAGAACTGGGTATTCAATTGAGAGGATCAACAAATCTTTCGAGTGCGGTTAGAGAACTGATTATGGAGATCTGCGGTATGGACGCATGAGACCAGGGTAATTGGTGGATGACGATAGGTGCAAGGCGGGATGATGTGCGAGTCCGTTCGTAAGGAGGGATAAATGAACCCACGGAAGGTGGCCGTCGGTCAGGGAATTTATTGTGGCTAGGGATCTTTTGGGTTTGCAAAAGTTGAGTTAGAGGCAGATGGGTCGTTGAGTTCAGGGTGCAATAGCTGAGATTTGCAAGTATAGGTATAGATTGTGATCTATACTCCAGGAGGGGAAACAGTTGATTTTTCAACCGATTTCAGAGTCGGTATGAGTAGTTCGTATGGGCGGTGATCAGTAGAGGGTGGAGCTTCGAAAAATTTTCAATGTGTTTTTAGTCATTGATGATTCCTCTGTGTTTCAAGTTGTGTGTTGGAGTATTTCGAGGTCCCGAGTATGATACCGTAAGTGGAAGATCAGTGTATGAGACAAGGCGCCGTGAGGTTTTGTGATGGTGTACCGGGGTATCTGTGTATCACGCCCTAAATTTTTGGATTATTTTGAGATTTGAGTTGCTAGTGGAGTACCGAGTGACTACTGTTCCAGTGGGAACCCATCAGTTAATTGTCGAAAAACGATTCTGTCTAATGGTGTGCATGTGTTGAGAAAAGTGCATGGCTTGTGAGAATTTACATCAAGAGTGTCGGTGCATGAGCTGAGTGGGTGTATGCACCTATCTATGTTGGGTTTTGGAGCATGAGTTAGTGAACTCGGTGTAGTGATGACTTGATAATGAGATTATGGGGTGATAAAAGAGCGAGTGGATCCGGGTGGTAGTAATCGCGTGGGATTATCAGGAGAAACCATGGAGAGAGCCAATGGTGAGAGTAAGCGAGAGAGTGTTTTAAGACTACCAGGAGCCGTAGCATCCATGAATCAGTGGGAAAGAGTGTCGTGATACTATGGGGAGCCTTAGTATTCACTGGATAGTGAGAGAGTGTTGTGATATTATGGGGAGCTGTGGTGCTCACTAGTCAGCGAGAGAGTGTCGTGATACTGCGTAGGGCCGTAGTACCCACTGGTTAGCGAGAGAGAGTTGTGATACTGCGGGGACCCGTAGCATTAACGAGTCGGTGAGAGGGTGTCGTAAGTCTGCAGGGAGTCGTAGCATTCACGAGTCAATAAATGAGCGTTTTAAGACTATGGGGGGAACCGTAGCACTCAGTAGTCAAGAGAGAATACTGTTCAGCAGGGAGTTGTAGTATTCACTATTACGAGTATGATGCCGAGGAGTTCTTAGGCTTGGGTAGCCATACCACTTGAGTCTTCGGGAACCTGGTTGCCGAACCAAGGGCGAGACTGAGATCTCCATGTCGGTTTGGAATCATCATATCCCTGGATTGGTGAGGGATTATCGTAATCGAAAAGAATTGGAGAGATGGTGTGAGCATAAATTTACGAATCCTGAGTCATGAGTTGAGTACCAAATTGGAAATAAGTGGTTCCAATTCTATTGTTGAATCATACTCTCGAGTTGAGTCTGGATCCCGTGTGTTGAGAAGGCGAGATGAGGTTTCAGATTCGTGGATGGGTTTCATGTTGGGGGTATTGACCTCCATCTGATGTCTTTGCCCAGAGTAGGACAGTTTCGTTGGTATAGGAAGAACTGCAAGACGCTTAGAACCAGTAAGTGGAAGACGACAGAGGTCGGGGGTGAGACAACTTCAGAAGGGGTTGTAATATTCGCTTAAGGTAAGGCGAACTTCGTGAATTGTGTGTCACTATGAGCCGAGATAGTTATTGTGAGAAGGAAGTCGGTGAGACGTTTTGGTCATGCTATAGGTACTTTGGAGGTTCATCTATTTGGGTTGAGAGCTGACGTGGTGCTTAGTGTTGAAGGGGATATGTGAGAGGGAGTTGGGGCTTATGTGCATAGAGGTCCGAGGATACTTCTAAGCGGACACAATTGTTTCTTTATGTAGAAGAATAGATTATTGAGGTTTGTTTTGTGTACATGAGTTCTGATAGTAGTACAGTCGATGGGTCTCTGGTGAGATGTGACCCTTTTCTTTCTTTTGGAATGTGATCTTGATCGCCTGATAGGTCAGGCGTGAGTTCTCGTCAATTTTCTGTTGTGGCGAGGTTAGCCAGAGAGTAATGGGGAGCACCGAAGTAGTGCTCAAGACAACAGAGAAGATTCAGCAGGTCCGTAGCAGGCTTCAGACTACCTAGAGTCGGTAGAAAAGTTATGCCGATAAGTGTCAATCAGACCTGGAGTTCCAGGTCGGGGATATGGTTCTCTTGAAAGTGTCGCCTTGGAAAGGCGTCATTCGATTCAGGAAGCGGGGAAAGTTGGGCCCAAGGTACATTGGACCGTTCAGGGTTATAGCCCGGGTGGGCAAGGTGGCGTATAGGTTGGACTTGCCAGCCGAACTCAGTCAGATACACAGCACTTTCCATGTTTCTCAGCTGCGAAAGTGCCTGGTGGACGACTCCGCAGTGGTGCCTTTGGAGGACATTCAGGTTGATGGCAGCCTGAACTACATTGAGCGACCGGTGGCAATCCTCGATCGGAAGTCGAAGGATTTGAGGAACAAGAAGGTGGAGCTCGTGAAGGTGCAATGGCAGCACCGTAAGGGCTCAGAATGGACTTGGGAGCCGGTGGACGAGATGATGGAGCATTACCCTGAGCTGTTTCAGGAATGAGCAGCAGACTTCGAGGACGAAGTCTAAAATAAGTGGGGGAGATTTGTAGCACTTGGTTCCTGGTGCGTATTCTTTTATTTATTTCTTTAAAACATTTTGCATTTTGGCCTTGTACTCGGCGAGTTAAAGGACAAACTCGCCGAGTAGAAGTGAGATGGGACGCGGGGTTTAAGCCGTCTACTCGACGAGTCGGGTCCCGGACTCGGCCAGTAGGCCTTGTTTGGACAAAAACCCTAATATGAGGGTTTTCACCCTATTTAAACACTTTAACTCGACCTCCTTCGTCCCATTTTCTCCCAGAAGACCCCCATAGCAAACCCTAGCCGTTATTGAAGCAATCTAAGACATTTGGAGTGATTTGGTGTTCTTGTGATTCAAGGAAGGAAGGAAAAGCTTGAAGGATCAAGAGAAGGCTAAAGGGATCCGAGTTTGTGCACCATTTTCAATTCATTGAAGGTAAAAAGTCTATACCTTGCTCTTCCATTTGATAGATCCCATTTTGTGTAGTTTTAGGGCTTTATGAGCCATTTTAGCTAGTAAACCATGAATGCAAGCATGGTTGGGGTCAAAAGGGTCGGATCTAGGACCTTTGAAGGGTCACAAGGCAGAAAATGGGTGCTTTTCCACCCAAAGAAGACCCGGTGCAACCCAAGAACTTGTTTTAGGACATTTTGAGCTCAAAGTCCCATGCATGCATGTAAAGGTTGTAACTTTACGTGCTAAATCGATTGTAGAAGCTTGGATCTATCTTTTGATCAAAGTTTGTACGTCATAAATCAAGGATTTAGCCTGTTAGGAAGAGTGACCCAATATATTGGACGTGATTTTAGACCTAGAGTTCATGGCACTCGACGAGTACTAGAACAAACTCGGCGAGTCCAAGGAAATCTTTTTAAGGATAAAGATGAACTCGACGAGTTGTTCATCAACTCGGCGAGTCGAGGGCAGAACTTGTTCATCAGATGAAGGTGAACTCGACGAGTTGTTCATCAACTCGACGAGTCGGATGAGTTTTCATGCGATGTTCATATGAGAGAAGAACTCGTCGAGTTGACGGCCCAACTCGACGAGTGGGGTCGTGGATGGGGACGAGTAAAGGGTGGAGGACTCGGCGAGTTGACGGCCCAACTCGGCGAGTCGGGTCAACTTGAAGTTGACTTTGACTGGACTTGGACTAACCCTGTTTAGGGTTGCATTTACTATCTGTTGACTTGAAGGTTGTCGTGTAGGGATCGAGGAGTCTAAGGGAGTCGACTTGTGCGCCGAGGAGAATTCAAACACTGCACGACATTGAGGTGAGTTACCTTCCAGTAGGGGTGGGTCTAAGGCCAAAATGCCGGCCCACCAAAAAGGGGTATTTAGAAGATAATGGTCTTTGAGATAATTATCTTGATCTAGTTATGTGTTGGTTATGAGATTTATCTGGTTGATATGCTATGTGTATAGTAGGGATTAGTTTCCCTGACAGTGGTCTTTAGGACCCAAGGGTAGGTCAGTACCCGGATATGCCTGACTGTATGCTTTTACTTGTTGATTGTATGCTAGTGGTTGGGGGTGGAATAGTCCCCAGTTACTAGTTGAAAGATACCAACGATGAGTACCGGTTGAAAGATACCGATGATGGTTACCGGTTGAAAGATACCGATGATGATTACCGATTAAAAGATACCGATGACGATTACCGGTTGAAAGATACCGATGAAGGTTACCGGTTGAAAGATACCGACGATATTGTATGGTATGTGGTATGATGGCGGAACTCACTAAGCTTTGTGCTTACAATTTTGGTTTTGGTTTCAAGTACCTCTTCGTCGAAGGGGAAGGAGCCGGCGGTGTAGTAGCGCATCACACACACACACATGGTTTCCGCAAGAAGTTTTTGGGACCGTACTCTGATTTTCATTACTTTTGATGTTATGGTTTGGGACACAACATTATGATCTTGTAATGTGTTGTTTTATTGACAATGTTTTGGTACCATGTTTATTAAATTTGGTAATTTAAAAATGAAATTTTTGGGCTTGAATTTTGGGTCGTTACACACTTCTCTAACCATATCAAGAGCATGAAGACTGTTAAGTTTCTTGGAAAAAAGAGTATCCGGAGAAACAATTGGATCAACATCTCTTTCTACACCAAGAAAATTACTAAAATAATCGATAATGACTTTAAATGCTTCACACCCCCCCCCCCCCCCCCCCCCCGCCTTCCAAATATCATTTCCATCAAGAATAGTTTCAACTCTATTCTTATTGATTTTCCCTTTTACAACTTTATGAAAATACATAGTATTAGAGTCACCCTCCTTAAGCCATTGAACCTTAGCCCTTTGTTTCAAAAAACATTCTTCTTCCCGACTAGCATTTAAAAGGGATTGCAAATAAGCTCCCTCCTCAAATCTCAAATCTTCATTGAAAGGATCTTTGTCTATCTCTGTCTGGATCCTACAAAGCTCTTCTCTGCATTTACCAATTTTTTCTGAATAATTACCTTGCATACCCAAAAGCTTTCAAAGAGGTCTTTTCAGAATTTTAAGCTTCTGACAAAGCCTAAACATTCCATAACCTTCAATTTCAGTCTTCCAAACATTCACAACAATTGGGAGAAACTCATCAAGCAAAGTAAGAGAATTAACAAACTTAAAAGGCCATATTCTGAATTTCTTCTTTATAGGAAATTTGACGATCATAGGGCTGTGATTCGAAATCCTATATGGCTGGAAGTTAGCAAACACATTAGGAAAATCTTTAATAAAATTAAAGTTCCCCATCACACGATCCAACTTTTTCAAAACACCATGAACCCCTCTCGGTCTTTGATTCCAAGTATAATGCAAACCATTGGAATTGATGTCTTGAACTTCAATACGATTAACACATTCATTAAATTCCACCATACCCCTTGAAATTTTCAAATTACCAGTTGTAGAATCCGTAAGCTCCCTTGTAACATTAAAGCCCCCAATAATTATCCAAGGATAATTACCAATCGAACACTTATGTTTATCAAGAGAATCCCAAAGTTTCCTTCTGTCTATATAATAATTATACAAATAAACAAAGGAGTAAAAAATTCTCTTATTATATTTAATAAAAAGAATCTGACAATGCATCACTTGACTGTTAGCATCCAACGGCATGACAACCAATTCATCTGGGTCCCACCCAATAATAATACGAGTTCCTTTAGGGCTTTCTTCTTGATTCGAAATCCACATCCAATTTCCAAACACTTTACTACAAGTCATTTGAAGCTTATTAAATCTCACTTGAGACTCAAGAACAGCAAACAAAGACAATTTATTACTATTAATAACTTCTTTTATTTCTTCTTGCTTTGGTCTAAGATTAGATCCCCTCACATTCCAGCAACCAAAACTCATCATCATTGATCAACAAATTCATTTTCAGTGCTTGTCCCCTGGGCACTACCAGTAATGATCTCCGGATCAATTTCATCCAAATAAGACATATCTCTTAACCCTAAATCATTCGTTAACACATCAAACGGATTTTTTTGAAATTATCTCATCCTGGTCATCTTTGCCTGAAGTAGAACCCAAATTATCAAAATTAGAACTAATTTTGACATTTACCGGCTTCTTTGGAACATAAACTTTCTTCTTTGCTTCCTCTTTCTTCCCTTGCATTTCTTCTTTCTTGGCATTGAAATTGTCTATAACATTCTTAAATTTGCTCCCCAATTTATCCTTTGGAATAAAAACTCCAGTTCCAATTGATTTCCCACTTTTTCCATCAAAAGACTGAAATGCCCCTGCTTCCTTCCCATCTTTTTTCATTTTTCCAACAACAAATTTCGAAAAGCTTTCTCCATTTGTTTTCCTCCCTTTTTCCTTGCTAAATTGCATTTATTTTTTACTATCTTGTTTCTCTTCAATCTGTTTTCCTTTTTGCTTATCTTGGCTGCCCTCTCCTTCTACATTCTTGCCTTGTTTTTCAACAACGACACATTCTTCCAATGGAACTGTACTCTTCTCCAAAGACTTAATAAAATCAATTTTCCCATTCTCTTGAAATACAAAATTACTACTTGATTGTTTCCCTTTATTGCTCTTTTTAGTAACCAAAACAAGCCCATCACTATCAACTTTTCCTTTCTTGTTGTTCTCTTCTGTTGCTTCCTTACCATCTTCTTTAGTTTCAATTTCCAAACTATTCAAGATTGCACAATTGCTATTCTTATGCCCATAGATTTTACAATGGGAGCACATATCCAGCCTCCAAGCATACTCAAACCTACACCTTGATTCTACTTTTCCACCTGTCCCAAAATCAATTGAGACAACACTAATCTCCTTCAGCCAATCAGATTCAGCAGGCATTTCAACCAGAAACCTCATGAATGCAGGCCTACCCTAGTGCTCCTTACACATTTTTTGTGTGACCTTGTCCATAGTAATCGGCTTTCCAATTTCATTAGCAATAAGTGTAATACCCTTGCTATTCCAATATTCCAAAGGAACATTAAACACCTTAACCCAAACAGGGACAAAATTAATCTGTGGTTTACTTAGCACCAATCCAGGCCTCCATCTTTGAATAAACAATGGAAAATTGTTGATAAGCCATGGTCCTCCTTCCAGCACACTCATCATACCTTCTTTAGAGTTGAATTTAAAGAAAAAAAACCCTTCATCATTCACCATGATATCCTTTAAACCAAAAATTTTCCACATCTTGAAGGAAAAGTGATTAACTAGTTGGAAATGCCAATTTCTTACCCACAAAAAACCCATAAAGAGTAGCATGATATGGAGCCCCTCCAAGCATCAAATCTGCATATGGTAATTCAACTTTGCTAGTAGATTTCCCATCAGCTTTAAGGAGAACTTTGATGTTAAGATCAACCACAGAATTAGAAGCTTCAACAATCCTAGCATAAGATTTCCTGTTAGCTTCATTGACAATAGCAACAGTTGGAGAAATTTTCGATTTCGAATTGCCATCAACAAT
Organism: Lactuca serriola; assembly: GCF_051521515.1. Classification (NCBI taxonomy): domain Eukaryota; kingdom Viridiplantae; phylum Streptophyta; class Magnoliopsida; order Asterales; family Asteraceae; genus Lactuca; species Lactuca serriola. Next base: position 32,727 of record NC_136410.1, on the reverse strand, counting down.
CATAGGCTCCTTATCCGATTTTAAATCCAAAAAGCTACTCCCCTGTTTCGATCCCATCACAGAACCTGGATTACCTCCCAAATTAGCTCCATCATTAAAAACCTCATTCATAACTTCATCACTGCTACTAACAGGGAATGAAACCACCTTTTTTGGACTAGAAATTGTAACAGATAGAGCAATTGGTTTCACAGGGACGGTAGGCATAACTGGAGAAGAACCAGGAACACCCGATTTTGATCCCAAAATACCCTTAGCATTGTTAGACTCATTCACAGAATACGAAATCAAAGGATTAACATTACCCACCATTAATTTCGATGAATTGAAGCCTTTAACCATGTCCGATGTCGCTTGAATCAGAATGAACACCCTTTCCTCCACCAAATCGTTAATTGTTTTGATACTCTCACCAATTTGAACTGAAAATCGAGTTTCAATTTCCTTACCACCTTTAATCGCTTCTTCCATGGCTTCCAATTCAGCCTTGATGAGATTTGGATCGACATTTTCCTTTCCATACCCAGACTTAATTACTTCACGTACTCCAGCTCGTAACACATACTTCGATCCTTCATTAGAATTTTTCGATTCCAGGAACTTCTTTTCATCCAAATTACGATTGACATGAGCTTTGATGTCACACCCCAAAACCGAGAACGGCGGAAACGTTCTGGGGCGGAGGACATCATGTAATGTATCACAACAATGTAAAGTAGTAAACAAGCAACAACATCATCCATTGCATTAATAGTATAATTTTGATTACAAGTGTGTTCTTTCATAGTATAAAACAACATAATGAATACTCAAAATCAAAGACGAGTCTTGACCGCTCCGTCTTCTCCAAACCTTGCATCGGTACCTGTCTATTTGTAACCTGAGAATACAAGTTATTTTGAAAGCGAGTATCAGCAATAAAGCTGGTGAATTCATAAGTGTTTTAATGTTATTGCTTTGAAAAGTTGTTATGAAAGACTGGTGAATGTTTGATGAAACATTTAGTATAAGTATGAAAACCCTATAAAATCCCATATTTTCTACTAGTATAGAAAGTAGTCTTCTATCAAGACCCGAATGTTTTGAATATTTGTTTCTAAAAGTCCAACATTTATCCATAAGTGTGTGGTAGTTTAAAAGTTCCAAAACTATAACACAATGATGTTTTTCATGCCTAAATAATAGATTTATGTATGTATAAAATCGCCAAGGCACTTGATGACTCTGTAAACCAATATATTTTTAATACTCACTGTGAGTCTTTTGTTTAAGTAAAACTGGTTAAAAGGGTGTTTATCCTGAATTGTGAACATGCTAATAATATCCCATGGTGTAGTTATTACCCCCCAAGCATGATTGAGTTATGTATTACTACGTGCATGAGTCATTGTTTCCGCATGTTGTGAGTTCCTCATAACCATACTAGACGCAATACCTAATGTTGACATTTGTCACCCCTAATGACGGACTGTAGCTAACAGTCAGGGTGCGGAGTTGTTAGCCCCGTATAGATCTATACACACTTGTCACGCTCTCCCTCCAAGAGACTCTGGTTATAGGTGGGGACTATCGTTTGGTACAAACAAAGCCATATGACACCACATGATTGCTAACAACGAGTTCACGAGTAATATGATGAAAAATTGTTTGTATGAAATGATCTCCTTTTCTACCGTGTTACAAAGACGTGATGATGAGTTGAGTTTTCTTATAAAAGCATCATGTTATAGTTGAAATGGTTACCCTTGATATGATGTAGTATGCAAACGTATAAATAAAACATATTTCTATTTATAAAACATATTGTATCCCATGAGGGTAAAATTGTGTGGTGTATTTTGCATGATAATAACTTCATAAGATAGTTAAAACAACAGTATGAAAAGTATAGCAAAAGATCGATGTTTCACACGATTTTAGTCGTGTGTTTACTTGTATTCCCCCCTTTAAAAGTGTATAAAAGCATTTACAAAACATTTGAAAACGTAGTTATAGGGGTATGAACTCACTTGATTGAAGTGGTTGATTTGAAGTAGTCGAGAGAAGAATCGAGCAGAACTTCGACAGGAAGAGTTGAAAACGCGGGAAAATATCGGGATTCTCGGGAATCTCGAGAACACAAAACCTTCCTTCGGGACTTGAAGGTGAAAACCGAGGCTTTGGGAGGGTCTCGGGGGCTTAAACGCAGAGTTTCGGCGCGAGAAAGAAGGGGACTGAGCAATGGAACTCGGAGCCCTTGAAATCGATTTATAGGGGCATTTTTGGGGTGTGCCACGTCATGGAAAGGGATGGCCACGTCGTGCGGAGTCAAACTTATCCTCTTCCATTGATTTGACGCCCTCAGTCACTTGCCGGGTCGCGACAAGCTTGTGCCACGTCGTGGCAAGCCTGGCAGCCTCGAATTTCGGGCCTCGAACTTGTAAAATTCGTAACTTTCGTGTACGAGCTCTGTTTTCGACGTTCTTTATATGCACGCGTAGCTGAAAATATGATCTACAACTCTCATTTAGACTTAATTGGCAAATTTTGACTTTATTTTTAATTATTTATTTATAACGGGTCGGGACACGAAAAGTCCGTTAAAATTCCATAACTTCTTCATCCGATGTCCGTTTTCGTCAGACTTTTCGCCGTTGCACTGGAAAAGAGCTCCGATCAACCAGAATCTCCTCCGAGTCACCCACAAAAACTGAACAAATGAGAGAGAAAATCTTAGAGAGAGAAAGTTAGAGAGATAATTTTTTTTGCAAATGACTTGGGTTTAGGGTTTAGGGTTTGATCCCCGACAGTTGGAATTTTTTTCCTAGGAAACTAGGAACCTCCAAATTGGTGGGTGCCACTGCTAGTTCGATTAGCAAGTGGTGGGATATTCACCCGGTAATACACATGATTGGGTACGTTAACCTTAGACTGTACCATCTTTGGGTTGGCTGTTTCCTTTGTTTCTATAAAAACAACCACTTTTGGATCCTTTTTCTCTTTTGGTTTTACTTAAAGATTCTTGCCAACCGGTTTATCCCGGTTATTATTGGTATTTTTACCTTTGATGTGGATTTTGAAGGTTTTATTCTAAAGTTTTTTGGAATTAACCTTCAAAGATATTTTCAGAATTACCCTAAAAATAAAGGAATAGACGGTTTTCATTTTTTTTGCCATAAAAACATTGGGTTTTTGTTCATGGGTTCTAATTTCGCTAAAAGATGGTTTACTCCCCAAGGGTATTTTTGGAAGTCTTGGATCATTTCTTTGAATGGTTACATGAAGATTTTTTGGGACTTTTTTAGCAAGATTGAAGATGGTGATAATTTGAAGTTTCTTTGGAAGTTGGGGGATAAGCTTGGATATCTCGGTTTTAGCATCTTACTTTCTTGGAGTTTGAAGACTATTTTTTTGGCTAAAGAAGATGGTGGAAGAAATTTGGAAGAATTTGAAGATAATTTTTGGATTAGTATAAATGGGGTTGTGATAATTACAGGGAATACCAATTTCAACATATGGATTTTTCAAGTGAAGAATGCTTTGAAGTATAAATGAAGATGTTTGAAGAAGAAAAGAGAGGAATTCAAGAAGTCTAATGCTAAATGGTCAAAGTTGATTGCTATTTTTGGACAAAGATTGTATTGGAGTTTTTTGGACTTTATTGGAGGATTGATCGGGTTGGCCAATGATTCTCATGATTTGAAAGCTCATCGGATGCATTGCAAAGTTGTTTTTTTCAAACCTTGGATTATTTTTTCGAGTATGAGGCCAAATTTCTTGATTTGTTTTGGTGGAGGATTAATTGCTACTTAAAGATTGAAGACTTTGAAGATTTATTGAGTGGGTTGATGTTAGCTTTTGATATCATTGTCTATCCATTTAGAAGCTATGATCGGTTTCATTCTCTTCAATGGAATTGGACATGGAAGTGGATTGGTTGGTAGTGCTTACATTGGTTCTTTTGTATCTTTATTTTCCTTAGTTGTTAGTGTATTAGTTGTTTAGTTAGGGTTTTTTGTAGCTAGTTTTTTTGGGGCGGTTGCCTCCTTTCTTTGTAATGTTTTTCCTTTTTTAATAAAATTTTGCCTAGGGCTTTCCCCTTTTATCTAAACCCTAAACCCTAAACCCTAAACCCTAAACCCTAAAACCCTAAAACCCTAAAACCCTAAACCCTAAACCCTAAAACCCTAAAACCCTAAACCCTAAACCCTAAACCCTAAAACCCTAAAACCCTAAACCCTAAACCCTAAACCCCAAACCCCAAACCCCAAACCCAAACCTAAACCATAATCCCTAAACCCTAAACCCCAAACCCCAAACCCAAACCCTAAACCCAAGTCATTTGCAAAAAAAAAAATTCTCTCTAACTTTCTCTCTCTAAGATTTTCTCTCTCGTTTGTTCAGTTTTTGTGGGTGACTCGGAGGAGATTCTGGTTGATCGGAGCTCTTTTCCGGTGCTGGTTTCCCCATTTCTCCAATGATTGATTATCTATCAACCTTCGTTTTCAGCTTGCGAAGTTGTTGGAGCAATGTTTGGAAAATTTGGAAGAATTTTCGGATTGAAGAATAATGAACCACCTGATCTCGATCATCAAGGGTTGTATGATGATGATTTTGATGCTGAGCTAGGTGCGATTTGTAGAGGAAGGAGGGTTATTCATAAGGAAAATTCACCTTACTCTGGAGATAAACCTCCACGTTTGAAGGAGAAGATCAAAGCTCATGTCAATCGTAATTTGGCTGAAAAGAAGTTCCTGGAATCAAAAAATTCTAATGAAGGATCGAAGTATGTGTTACGAGTTGGAGTACATGAAGTAATTAAGTCTGGGTATGGAAAGGAAAATGTCGATCCAAATCTTATCAAAGCTGAATTGGAAGCCATGGAAGAAGCGATTAATGGTGGTTAGGAAATTGAATCTCGATTTTCAGTTCAAACTGGTGAGAGTATCAAAACAATTAACGATTTGGTGGAGGAAAGGGGGTTCGTTCTGATTCAAGCGACACCGGACATGGTTGAAGGCTTCATTTCATCGAAATTAATAGCGGGTAATGTTAATCCTTTGATTCCGTCTTCTGTGAATAAGTCTAACAATGCTAAGGGTATTTTGGGATCAAAACCGGGTGTTCCTGGTTCTTCTCTATTTATGCCTACTGTCCCTGTGAAACCAATTGCTCCATATGTTACAATTTCTAGTCCAAAAAAGGTGGTTTCATTCCCTGTTAGTAGCAATGATGAAGTTATGAATGAGGTTTCTAATGATGGTGCAAATTTGGGAGGTAATCTAGGTTCTGTGATGGGATCGAAACAGGGGAGTAGCTTTTGGATTTAAAATGGGATAAGGAGCCTATGATTGTTGATGGCAATTCTGTGACATCCCCATTTTTACGGCCAGAAAAGACCGATTTTGTTTATGCTTTATAAAAATCAGAGTACTTCTTTAATAAAAGTGTTGCGGAATTTTTCCCCAGAAAAACATGATAAATACGTTATTAAAACATTTTCGAAGAAACGTATTTTATTCATTTTAAAACGTTTGGGATGTCGTCGTCAATACAGGAACATAAGCATAAACAGAACTTACATTCATTTACACTAATGATTTACATCTCCTTTATTCTCTCAGTGAATTATGTCTTCGTATTGATACCTGTGATACAAAGAAAACTGAGTGGGTCAGGCTTGGGAGCCTGGTGAGCATATAGGGTTTTCAACCCACAATAATACATTTATTATATTCAATTATCAACAATCAACCCAAATACCCATCCCCATTATCTTCTTTAAGGTTTTACCCTAAGAATCGATTATACTTTCTTCATTCATTCCTAAGGGTTTACCTGAGGAACTGGCACACAGTCCATTTGCTACCACGGTTTATACAATAAGTACTACGTCGCATAGTCACCAGGGTTCATACAATTGGCACTACGTCTCATAGTCACCAGGTCTTACACAATAGGCACTACGTCTCATAGTCACCTGGGTTCATACAATTGGCACTACGTCTCATAGTCACCAGGGCTTACACAATAGGCACTACGCCTCATAGTCACCTGGGTTCATACAATTGGCACTACGTCTCATAGTCACCAGGTCTTACACAATAGGCACTACGTCTCATAGTCACCTGGGTTCATACAATTGGCACTACGTCTCATAGTCACCAGGGCTTACACAATAGGCACTACGTCTCATAGTCACCTGGGTTCATACAATTGGCACTACGTCTCATAGTCACCACGGTTTGCACAACAGGCACATCATCACCAAGGTTTATCAAATAGGCACAAAGTCGCATCGTCACCAACTATTCCATCTACCCATGTTCTACCCAACATTTTTGTAGATATAAATACAAACACAATTTGAATCATTTAACACCCGTATAAAAATATCAATTCCAAATCCATCTCAAATAGATATATAACACCTAGCACGTATTTCATAGCTAATACTTTATATTTATGTATTAGAAGAAAGTACTATGCACTCACGCATATAAACAATAATATATATGTATACACATAACATGTATTTTATAAAATACTTCATATTTATGTGTAAGATGAAAGTGACTATACACTCACTTGCTCAGAAGATGATTCGACAGCACCACGGCTTGTAGATGTAGCGCCTCTCTGCAGATCTGGAAGATCTTCACAAAAACCGGGCTCCTCGCGGGCAGGGCTTCGGCTCGGGAATAACGCTCTTCGGGATTCTCGGGGCTTCAGATCTCGCTTCGGGGCTCGGGAATAATACCGGGGCTTCGGGATATGATTGGCACGCAAATCGAGGCAAAACTTAGAGAGAGGGAAGAGTTTGAACAAGAGAAAATGGCTGATTTCGAGTTCTATTTATAGGCTGAGGGTCTGGGATTACGCGGGGCGTAATCTCAAATTACGCAGGGCGTACTCAGTACGCGGGGCGTACTCGGTTACGCGGGGCGTACTTTGACGTCACTGCATACGTCGATTTGTGGCACTCGAGTATCGGTCAGGCAACTTGCATCCGCCTGAGTACGCGGGGCGTACTCAAATTACGCGGGGCGTAATTGACTCGTCGAACTTCTAAATTGCGTAACTTTCGCATACGAGCTCCGTTTTCGACGTTCTTTATATCCATGAGAAGGTCAGACCATACTCTATAACTTTCATTTAGACTCCGTCGGCTAATTTTGACTTTTATTTTTATTATTTATTTTTAGAAGGTTGGGACAGAAAAACTTCGTTATAAATTCATAACTTCTTCGTTTGACGTCCGTTCTCGCCTAACTTTTCATCGTTTCGCTACTAACAACGAGATCTTCGATTCTCATTTAGATTGTTTCGGCTAAAAACCGCTCGATCTCAAATCGAGTATTCGGGCTGCACACCGCTAAGTTGAAACTTAGAAAAATCATAACTTCCTCATACGAAGTCAGATTTGGGCGTTCCTTTTATGCACGCTCTCGGTTTAACGAAATCTACGACTTTCGTTTAGATCGCTAAGGCTAAATATCGCTCTAACATAAATTCACTTTTTACGTCATTCAGCGTCGTGCCGGTTCTGTCGCGAAACTTCGACAGGTCATAACTTCTTCGTTATAATTCGGATTTCGACGTTCTTTATATGTACGGAATCCTTGTAACATATACTATAACCTAGTTAAGATTACTCATTCTAAATAATCTTCTATCGGAAACTCATTTTTGACGCTTATTGTCTTTAAATTGACTAGCCCTGATCTACGGGCGTTACAAATTCGAAATCGAAAATTTCTCCAGCTGTTTCTATTATCAATGAAGCTAATAGGAAATCTTATGCTAGGATTGTTGAAGCTTCTAATTCTGTGGTTGATCTTAACATCAAAGTTCTCCATAAAGCTGATGGGAAATCTACTGGCAAAGTTGAATTACCATATGCAGATTTGATGCTTGGAGGGGCTCCATATCATGCTACTCTTTATGGGTTTTTTGTGGGTAAGAAATTGGCATTTCTAACAGTTAATCACTTTTCCTTCAAGATGTGGAAATTTTTTGGTTTAAAGGATATCATGGTGAATGATGAAGGATTTTTTGTTCTTTAAATTCGACTCTAAAGAAGGTATGATGAGTGTGCTGGAAGGAGGACCATAGCTTATCAACAATGTTCCTTTGTTTATTCAAAGATGGAGGCCTGGATTGGTGCAAAGTAAACCACAGATTAATTTTGTCCCTGTTTGGGTTAAGGTGTTTAATGTTCCTTTGGAATATTGGAATAGCAAGGGTATTACACTTATTGCGAATGAAATTGGAAAGCCGATTACTGTGGACAAGGTCACACAAAAAATGTGTAAGGAGCACTGGGGTAGGCCTGCATTCATGAGGTTTCTGGTTGAAATTTCTGCTGAATCTGATTGGTTGAAGGAGATTAGTGTTGTCTCAATTGATTTTGGGACAGGTGAAAAAGTGGAATCAAGGTGTAGGGTTGAGTATGCTTGGAGGCTAGATGTGTGCTCCCATTGTAAAATCTATGGGCATAAGAATAGCAATTGTGCAATCTTGAATAGTTTGGAAATTGAAACTAAAGAAGATAGAAAGGAAGAAACAGAAGAAAACAACAAGAAAGGAAAAGTTGATAGTGATGCGTTTGTTTTGGTTACTAAAAAGAACAATAAAGGAAAACAATCAAGTAGTAATGTTGAATTTCAAGAGAATGGGAAAATTGATTTTATTAAGTCTTTGGAGAAGAGTACAGTTCCATTGGAAGAATGTGTTGTTGAAAAACAAGGCATGAATGTGGAAGGATAGGGCAACCAAGATAAGCAAAAAGGAAAACAAATTGAAGAGAAACAAGATAGTAAAAAAGAAATGCAATTTAGCAAGGAAAAAGGGAGGAAAACAAATGGAGAAAGCTTTTCGAAATTTGCAGTTGGGAAAATGAAAAAACATGTTTAGGGTTTAGTGTAACATCCCCCTCTGGCACGTTTCACAATATTGTCCGCTTTGGGCCACTCGGCACGAGGACTTCCCAGGAGGTCACCCATCCTGGTACTACTCCCGCCCGAGCACGCTTAACTGCAGAGTTCTTATGGGATCTGCTGCCCTCACGGCTTTAAAACGCGTACCCTAAAACCCTAAAACCCTAAACCCTAAACCCTAAACCCTAAAACCCTAAAACCCTAAACCCTAAACCCTAAACCCCAAACCCCAAACCCCAAACCCAAACCCAAACCTAAACCATAATCCCTAAACCCCAAACCCCAAACCCCAAACCCTAAACCCAAGTCATTTGCAAAAAAAAAAATTCTCTCTAACTTTCTCTCTCTAAGATTTTCTCTCTCGTTTGTTCAGTTTTTGTGGGTGACTCGGAGGAGATTCTGGTTGATCGGAGCTCTTTTCCGGTGCCGGTTTCCCCACTTCTCCAATGATTGATTATCTATCAACCTTCGTTTTCAGCTTGCGAAGTTGTTGGAGCAATGTTTGGAAAATTTGGAAGAATTTTCGGATTGAAGAATAATGAACCACCTAATCTCGATCATCAAGGGTTGTATGATGATGATTTTGATACTGAGCTAGGTGCGGTTTGTAGAGGAAGGAGGGTTATTCATAAGGAAAATTCACCTTACTCTGGAGATAAACCTCCACGTTTGAAGGAGAAGATCAAAGCTCATGTCAATCGTAATTTGGCTGAAAAGAAGTTCCTGGAATCAAAAAATTCTAATGAAGGATCGAAGTATGTGTTACGAGTTGGAGTACATGAAGTAATTAAGTCTGGGTATGGAAAGGAAAATGTCGATCCAAATCTTATCAAAGCTGAATTGGAAGCCATGGAAGAAGCGATTAATGGTGGTTAGGAAATTGAATCTCGATTTTCAGTTCAAACTGGTGAGAGTATCAAAACAATTAACGATTTGGTGGAGGAAAGGGGGTTCGTTCTGATTCAAGCGACACCGGACATGGTTGAAGGCTTCATTTCATCGAAATTAATAGCGGGTAATGTTAATCCTTTGATTCTGTCTTCTGTGAATAAGTCTAACAATGCTAAGGGTATTTTGGGATCAAAACCGGGTGTTCCTGGTTCTTCTCTATTTATGCCTACTGTCCCTGTGAAACCAATTGCTCCATCTGTTACAATTTCTAGTCCAAAAAAGGTGGTTTCATTCCCTGTTAGTAGCAATGATGAAGTTATGAATGAGGTTTCTAATGATGGTGCAAATTTGGGAGGTAATCTAGGTTCTGTGATGGGATCGAAACAGGGGAGTAGCTTTTTGGATTTAAAATGGGATAAGGAGCCTATGATTGTTGATGGCAATTCGAAATCGAAAATTTCTCCAGCTGTTTCTATTATCAATGAAGCTAATAGGAAATCTTATGCTAGGATTGTTTAAGCTTCTAATTCTGTGGTTGATCTTAACATCAAAGTTCTCCATAAAGCTGATGGGAAATCTACTGGCAAAGTTGAATTACCATATGCAGATTTGATGCTTGGAGGGGCTCCATATCATGCTACTCTTTATGGGTTTTTTGTGGTTAAGAAATTGGCATTTCTAACAGTTAATCACTTTTCCTTCAAGATGTGGAAATTTTTTGGTTTAAAGGATATCATGGTGAATGATGAAGGATTTTTTGTTCTTTAAATTCGACTCTAAAGAAGGTATGATGAGTGTGCTGGAAGGAGGACCATAGCTTATCAACAATGTTCCTTTGTTTATTCAAAGATGGAGGCCTGGATTGGTGCAAAGTAAACCACAGATTAATTTTGTCCCTGTTTGGGTTAAGGTGTTTAATGTTCCTTTGGAATATTGGAATAGCAAGGGTATTACACTTATTGCGAATGAAATTGGAAAGCCGATTACTGTGGACAAGGTCACACAAAAAATGTGTAAGGAGCACTGGGGTAGGCCTGCATTCATGAGGTTTCTGGTTGAAATTTCTGCTGAATCTGATTGGTTGAAGGAGATTAGTGTTGTCTCAATTGATTTTAGGACAGGTGAAAAAGTGGAATCAAGGTGTAGGGTTGAGTATGCTTGGAGGCTAGATGTGTGCTCCCATTGTAAAATCTATGGGCATAAGAATAGCAATTGTGCAATCTTGAATAGTTTGGAAATTGAAACTAAAGAAGATAGAAAGGAAGAAACAGAAGAAAACAACAAGAAAGGAAAAGTTGATAGTGATGTGTTTGTTTTGGTTACTAAAAAGAACAATAAAGGAAAACAATCAAGTAGTAATGTTGAATTTCAAGAGAATGGGAAAATTGATTTTATTAAGTCTTTGGAGAAGAGTACAGTTCCATTGGAAGAATGTGTTGTTTTTGAAAAACAAGGCATGAATGTGGAAGGATAGGGCAACCAAGATAAGCAAAAAGGAAAACAAATTGAAGAGAAACAAGATAGTAAAAAAGAAATGCAATTTAGCAAGGAAAAAGGGAGGAAAACAAATTGAGAAAGCTTTTCGAAATTTGCAGTTGGGAAAATGAAAAAACATGTTTAGGGTTTAGTGTAACATCCCCCTCTGGCACGTATCACAATATTGTCCGCTTTGGGCCACTCGACACGAGGACTTCCCAGGGGGTAACCCATCCTGGTACTACTCCCGCCCGAGCACGCTTAATGCAGAGTTCTTATCGGATCTGCTGCCCTCACGGCTTTAAAACGCGTTGTGACAAGGAAGGTATCCACACCCCTTTATAAGGAAATGTTTCGTTCTCCTTCCAAGCCGATGTGGGATCAGATCTAACCCACTTTCAGCCCCCATTATAGGGTTCGACGTCCCCGTCGAACACATCGACCCGTGCCCTGGCTCTGATACCATTTGTAACATCCCCCTCTGGCACGTATCACAATATTGTCCGCTTTGGGCCACTCGGAACGAGGACTTCCCAGGGGGTCACCCATCCTGGTACTACTCCCGCCCGAGCACGCTTAACTGCAGAGTTCTTATGGGATCTGCTGCCCTCACGGCTTTAAAACGCGTTGTGACAAGGAAGGTATCCACACCCCTTTATAAGGAAATGTTTCGTTCTCCTTCCAAGCCGATGTGGGATCAGATCTAACCCACTTTAGAATTGTAACACTCGTGTTTCTAGCCTAGGCATTTATATTGAGTTGATAGTCTAGGTTAACCTTTGTAACTCATTTTGAAGAAATGAAAAGGAGTTATGTGAATATTATGTGAATTATGTGTTTTATGCTTAATTATTAGGGCTTAATTAATTAAGAATAAAAATAAGCGTCAAAATTAAAGTGTGAGATAAGCCCGATATCTTTACATAAAGTTGTAGTGGTCGAAACAAGGATTTCGGGGATATAAAGAATACCAAAATCCGAGTTATAACGAAGAAGTTATGACCTGTCGAAGTTTCGCGACAAAACCGGCACGGTGCTGAATGTCGTAAAAAGTGAGTTTTTGATAAACTACTTTTTAGCCTTAGTAATTTAAACGAAAGTTGTAGTATTCGTTAAACCGAGAAGTTCGATAAAAAGAACGCCCAAATCTGACTTCGTATGAGGAAGTTATGATTTTTCGAAGTTTCAGCGTAGTAGTAGACAGCTAAAAACTCGAATTTTAGATCGAGCGATTTTTAGCCGATACAACCTAAACGATAATTGAAGGTCTCGTCATTAGGAGCACAACGGTAAAAATTCTGACGAAAACGGACGTCGGATGAAGAAGTTATGAATTTTTAACGGATTTCCTATCCCGGTCTGTTAAAAATAATAATATAAAATTTAAAGTCAAAATTAGCTGACAAAGTCTAAACGGATGTTGTAGATCTTAATTTTAGCTACGCGTGCATATAAAGAACGTCAAAAACGGAGCTCGTATGCGAAAGTTATGGATTTTAGAAGTTTTGGCGCGAAAACCGAGAAATTTCGCATAGTCATAATTGCCACGTCACCCTCGCTTAGAAAGTGACACGTGTCCTGCTGAGTCACCTGGCTGCTGAGTCATTAGGCTGCTGAGTCACCGAGGCTGCTGAGTCATGCGAGCCACGTGTCCTCTTCTGATTCGACCGAGGAGGAGGCCCAATCCGAAGCAGCCAGCTCCCCAGCCGAAGCTTCGCCCAGCTGCCACGTGTGTCCGAGCCTCGCAGGTGTGCCAGCAAGCCGTGGTCCACTTAGAAGCCGACAGCGAGCCCTCGCATGTGCGAGACCCCCCCCTGCGAAGCCTCTTAGCCGTCGGATCAGGAGACTTCTCAGCCGTTGGATCAAACTTCGGACCCTATAAATAGAAGGGTACCTGCGAGGGTTTCCGGTTACTTTTGGAATTTAGCCATTTTTAGCCCCTCTCTCCATATTTTCTTCATCTTAACATCCCGCAAAGCCCCGGTATCAATTGTAAAGCCCGGAATACCCCACGAAGTGCCCGAGAAGCCCGAAAAATTTATCTTTTCGGTTTCGAAGCCCGACTTTTACAAAGCCCGGTTTCTCAATAAAACTCCCGGTTTTATTAGAAACGATCGTTTTAGGAAACGAATTGCTGCCCGATTATCATCAAATCAAGTGAGTGTATAGTCACTTTCATTTTACACATAGATATGAAGTATTTACCTTATAATACGTGCTATGTGTAAATATATTAATTATTTATTTGAGGTGATTGTTGTGTTGATGTTTTATACAAGTTTTAAACTGTATAAGTATTTTTATCTACAATTATGTTGGGTAGAACATGGGTAGATTGTGATGTGTGATAAAATAAAATTGATGAGAGGCCTCGATGTGTTTTGAGATCCAGTCATCTAGCGGAGTTTGGATGACGACCACGGACTTTCTAGACAGTCCAGTGGGAAACATTAGCAGGTCCGCAACCTGTAGGTGTTAATGAACTAAGAGTGTTCATTCGCTGTACTCCATCCCCCTCATGGTTGCCTTTAGGACATGTATGGCTGAGGAAACCCCTTAGCAGTAGTGTCCATCCCGATGATATTCTTTAGGCTAGGTCCCTTGTGACAAGTGTTTAGGGACATAAAGTGAGGATAACGGGAACGGGTAATCAGGGTTATTGTTGATTGATGAACTTAGTAAGTTTATTATTATTGTGGGTTGAAAACCCTATATGCTCACCAGGCTCCCAAGCCTGACCCACTCAGCTTTTTATGTTACAGGTAGTGGACCCCGAGCATAGTCGGAGGACAACGAGAGATTTTTTGGATTATAGGCCAGTAGTTGTAAATAACTGTTGAAAGGCTTATAATGTCTTGTTTATGCTTTTGATCTGTATCGGAACATGACATCCCGAGGTTTTGATATATATATGGAAAACATATACCTTCTTAATGAAGGTTTTTGATAAACTTTTATCATATTTTGTTTGGGGACCAATTCCGCAACATCTTTTAAAAAGATTTCTCTGATTTTATTTTAAAAAGCATAAATTAAATCGGTCTTTTCTGGCCGAGAAATTAGGGGATGTCACAGTTGGTATCAGAGCATTAGTTTAAGCGAACTAAGAAATTGTAGAATTTCTAAGACTTGAACTTAGAATGCTAAGTGATGATTGTGAGATGAGTGTCTACCATATTTTAGACACGAGCACTAGTTTATTTTAGGGAAGATGCCTAAAATGCCCTTATGTGCTAAATGCTATGTGTTTGCCATGTGTGCCATTATTTGTTCGGATCTATGGTCTGTTGCCGGCCGGATCTGGAAACCTTATGTGTGTAGGATTCTAAGCGTATGATTACGAGATTAGAACTAACACGTAAACGTTTCGGAGTGATAAGGGAATTGACATGTCTAACAAGGATAAAGACCTAAATTCGCCTTATTCGTTATATAGATTGTAATGGCCATAACTCGTAGTGGAGCTGCAAATGCAAACGGAAACAGGGATCAACAGCCTCAACCTCAAGTAGTTGAGCAAGTACCTGTTGTAGGAGCTGCACCTGAGCCAATGACGATGGTTGGGGTACAAGCAATGATGCAAAGGATGTTAGATCGCCAAATGGAGGAGACAAGGCGATTACTACAACAACATAGGGAAGAGACTACGATGCCTGTTGAACAGCCCGTATTGAATGAAGGGCAATCAGTAGGAGGGAACTACAGTGGGACTCTTGGTCAAGCCAACCCACCGATAGTTAGACAAAACAACCAGGATGGAGGAGTTGATGGACGCGGATGCAAATACAAAGATTTCATGGCATCCAAACCGCCGTGTCTATCTGGGAGTCCGACACCGGTGGAAGTCATGAATTGGATCTCCGAAATGGAGACGATGTTTGAAAGTTGCGAGTGCAGCAACAAACAAAAGACCGCACTTGCAATTCCTCTGTTAAAGTCTGGTGTGTTGAGCTGGTGGAAGTTACTAGCTGATTCGATGCCCAAGGGTGAAGCTAGTAAGATGTCTTGGGAAGAATTTGTGGTCCAACTGAAATTGCAGTACTGCTCTGAGCAGGATCTTCTGGAAATCAACAATGAGTTTCAGAATTTAAAGAAAGGAAAGATGAGCGTTACTGAATACGCTGCTAGTTTTATGGAAAAGATGAAGCTAGTTCCTCATCTAGTTCCAACTGAACTCTCTAAGGTCAACAAGTTTGCCCTCGGATTACCAGCGGACTTTGGTCTGATGGTTAAGCAAGCAACCACTTTGAAAGCCGCCATATGGGCTACTAAGAATGTCGAGGTTCAGATCAAGGAGAAGGGTCTGGAGAGGGTAGAAGTTGGTGAAAAGAGAAAATTTGAAGGAACTTCGGGTTCCAACAAGAAAAGCAAATTTTCTAAGTCCAAGAAGTTTGGAGGAGGAGGAGGTGAAGTGAAATGGTGTGAGAAGTGCAAGAGAAAGCACTCTGGGAGATGTAGTGAGGAGGTGACTTGCTTCAAATGTGGAAAGACTGGGCATTATTCCAACGTGTGTCCGTCCGACAAGAGGGTATGTTTTGAGTGCCATGAAGTAGGGCATGTTCTTAAAGACTGTCCAAAGAGGAAGGATGCCGCAAAGCCCAATCTACCACCAAAGCCGAAGGCGAGAGCCTTTCAGATGACACTTGAAGCTGCAAAAGAAGAAGTCGATGTCGCTTCAGGTACCTTTCTCGTAAACGAATTGCCTGCCCAAATTTTGTTTGATTCTGGAGCCAATTACTCCTTTATATCGCATGAATTTGGTAGAAAGCTAGCTTTGCCTGTAGATAGGCTAGTTAATGCCTTATTAGTCGAGATTGCTAGTGGCAAGTTTGTACCTGTTAGCCATCGTATGAAAAACATCCTCATTGACTTGGATGGGAATAAGTTCCAAGAGGAATTATTGCCTATCGAGTTAAATGGATTCGACATAGTTTTAGGAATGGATTGGCTTAGCGCCAATGATGCATAAATACTATGTAGAAAGAAGATAGTAAAAGTAAACCCGCCAGGGAAAGAGTCGTTTATGATGTACGGAGACAAACGCAGAGTAAACTCTGGAATCATTTCCCTAATGAAAGCCAGAAAGTGTTTGGCCAAGGGATGTACATCATATCTAGCGTTCGTGATCGATGCCAAGATAGAAAAGAAGGAGGTGCAGAATATTCCGGTGGTGTGCGATTATCCGGAAGTCTTTCCCGAAGATCTTCCCGGATTGCCCCCTGATCGACAAGTAGAATTTCGTATCGACTTGTTACCAGGAACGACGCCGATAGCGAAAGCACCTTATCGATTAGCGCCAACCGAAATGAAAGAACTTATGACACAACTTCAGGAGTTATTGGACAAAGGTTTCATTCGACCTAGTTCATCACCCTGGGGAGCCCCTGTGTTATTTGTAAAGAAGAAAGACGGAAGCATGAGAATGTGCATCGATTACAGAGAGCTGAACAAAGTGACGATAAAGAATAAGTACCCGTTGCCAAGGATCGATGACTTGTTCGACCAGTTGTAGGGTTCGAGCTATTTCTCGAAGATCGATCTTAGGTCGGGATACCATCAACTAAAGGTGAGAGAGCAGGATATCGAAAAGACTGCTTTTAGAACGAGATATGGACACTATGAATTTTTGGTTATGTCGTTCGGACTAACCAATGCCCCAACAGCTTTCATGGATTTGATGAATAGGGTTTGTAAACCATTCTTAGATAAATCCGTGATAGTATTCATAGATGATATCTTGATTTATTCGAAAAGCAAGCAGGAGCATGAAAAGCATCTGCGTGAAGTGCTAGAAGTCCTGAAAAAGGAGAAGCTGTATGCAAAGTTCTCCAAGTGTGAATTTTGGATTCAAGAAGTCCAATTTTTAGGTCATGTGGTTAACCAAGAAGGGATAATGGTCGACCCAGCAAAGATTGAAGCTGTAATGAAGTGGGAACAACCAAAAATTCCTACGGAGATTCGAAGCTTTTTAGGATTAGCTGGATATTACCGAAGGTTTATCCAAGGCTTTTCTTCGATTGCTACTCCATTAACAGCTTTGACCCACAAAGGAGCCACTTATGCTTGGAATGAGAAGCATAAGGAAGCCTTTGAGAAGTTGAAGAAGAGATTGTGTGAAGCACCGATTCTTTCATTGCCTGGAGGAGTTGATGACTTTGCAGTTTATAGCGATGCATCCGGAGTTGGGTTAGGTTGTGTTCTGACCCAAAGGGATAAAGTGATCGCGTATGCATCGAGGCAATTGAAGGAACATGAAAAAAAACTACCCCACTCATGATTTGGAGTTGGCAGCGGTCGTATTTGCCTTAAAGAATCTCCGTAGGAATTTTTGGTTGTTCCCACTTCATTACAGCTTCAATCTTTGCTGGGTCGACCATTATCCCTTCTTGGTTAACCACATGACCTAAAAATTGGACTTCTTGAATCCAAAATTCACACTTGGAGAACTTTGCATACAGCTTCTCCTTTTTCACGACTTCTAGCACTTCACGCAGATGCTTTTCATGCTCCTGCTTGCTTTTCGAATAAATCAAGATATCATCTATGAATACTATCACGGATTTATCTAAGAATGGTTTACAAACCCTATTCATCAAATCCATGAAAGCTGTTATAGGGTTTAGGGTTTAGGGTTTAGGGTTTAGGGTTTAGGGTTTAGCGTTTAGGGTTTAGGGTTTAGGGTTTAGGGTTTAGGGTTTAGGGTTTAGGGTTTAGGGTTTAGGGTTTAGGGTTTAGGGTTTAGGGTTTAGGGTGTAGGGTTTAGGGTTTAGGGTTTAGGGTTTAGGGTGTAGGGTTTAGGGTGTAGGGTTTAGGGTTTAGGGTTTAGGGTTTAGGGTTTAGGGTGTAGGGTTTAGGGTTTAGGGTTTAGGGTTTAGGGTTTAGGGTTTAGGGTTTAGGGTTTAGGGTTTAGGGTTTAGGGTTTAG
Source organism: Lactuca serriola (assembly GCF_051521515.1). Taxonomy (NCBI): domain Eukaryota; kingdom Viridiplantae; phylum Streptophyta; class Magnoliopsida; order Asterales; family Asteraceae; genus Lactuca; species Lactuca serriola. The sequence goes on along the minus strand of NC_136410.1, from coordinate 14,518 downwards.
GGTTTAGGGTTTAGGGTTTAGGGTTTAGGGTTTAGGGTTTAGGGTTTAGGGTTTAGGGTTTAAGGTTTAGGGTTTAGGGTTTAGGGTTTAGGGTTTAGGGTTTAGGGTTTAGGGTTTAGGGTTTAGGGTTTAGGGTTTAGGGTTTAGGGTTTAGGGTTTAGGGTTTAGGGTTTAGGGTTTAGGGTTTAGGGTTTAGGGTTTAGGGTTTAGGGTTTAGGGTTTAGGGTTTAGGGTTTAGGGTTTAGGGTTTAGGGTTTAGGGTTTAGGGTTTAGGGTTTAGGGTTTAGGGTTTAGGGTTTAGGGTTTAGGGTTTAGGGTTTAGGGTTTAGGGTTTAGGGTTTAGGGTTTAGGGTTTAGGGGTTTAGGGTTTAGGGTTTAGGGTTTAGGGTTTAGGGGTTTAGGGTTTAGGGTTTAGGGTTTAGGGTTTAGGGTTTAGGGTTTAGGGTTTAGGGTTTAGGGTTTAGGGTTTAGGGTTTAGGGTTTAGGGTTTAGGGTTTAGGGTTTAGGGTTTAGGGTTTAGGGTTTAGGGTTTAGGGTTTAGGGTTTAGGGTTTAGGGTTTAGGGTTTAGGGTTTAGCAGGTCCGCAACCTGTAGGTGTTAATGAACTAAGAGTGTTCATTCGCTGTACTCCATCCCCCTCATGGTTGCCTTTAGGACATGTATGGCTGAGGAAACCCCTTAGCAGTAGTGTCCATCCCGATGATATTCTTTAGGCTAGGTCCCTTGTGACAAGTGTTTAGGGACATAAAGTGAGGATAACGGGAACGGGTAATCAGGGTTATTGTTGATTGATGAACTTAGTAAGTTTATTATTATTGTGGGTTGAAAACCCTATATGCTCACCAGGCTCCCAAGCCTGACCCACTCAGCTTTTTATGTTACAGGTAGTGGACCCCGAGCATAGTCGGAGGACAACGAGAGATTTTTTGGATTATAGGCCAGTAGTTGTAAATAACTGTTGAAAGGCTTATAATGTCTTGTTTATGCTTTTGATCTGTATCGGAACATGACATCCCGAGGTTTTGATATATATATGGAAAACATATACCTTCTTAATGAAGGTTTTTGATAAACTTTTATCATATTTTGTTTGGGGACCAATTCCGCAACATCTTTTAAAAAGATTTCTCTGATTTTATTTTAAAAAGCATAAATTAAATCGGTCTTTTCTGGCCGAGAAATTAGGGGATGTCACAGTTGGTATCAGAGCATTAGTTTAAGCGAACTAAGAAATTGTAGAATTTCTAAGACTTGAACTTAGAATGCTAAGTGATGATTGTGAGATGAGTGTCTACCATATTTTAGACACGAGCACTAGTTTATTTTAGGGAAGATGCCTAAAATGCCCTTATGTGCTAAATGCTATGTGTTTGCCATGTGTGCCATTATTTGTTCGGATCTATGGTCTGTTGCCGGCCGGATCTGGAAACCTTATGTGTGTAGGATTCTAAGCGTATGATTACGAGATTAGAACTAACACGTAAACGTTTCGGAGTGATAAGGGAATTGACATGTCTAACAAGGATAAAGACCTAAATTCGCCTTATTCGTTATATAGATTGTAATGGCCATAACTCGTAGTGGAGCTGCAAATGCAAACGGAAACAGGGATCAACAGCCTCAACCTCAAGTAGTTGAGCAAGTACCTGTTGTAGGAGCTGCACCTGAGCCAATGACGATGGTTGGGGTACAAGCAATGATGCAAAGGATGTTAGATCGCCAAATGGAGGAGACAAGGCGATTACTACAACAACATAGGGAAGAGACTACGATGCCTGTTGAACAGCCCGTATTGAATGAAGGGCAATCAGTAGGAGGGAACTACAGTGGGACTCTTGGTCAAGCCAACCCACCGATAGTTAGACAAAACAACCAGGATGGAGGAGTTGATGGACGCGGATGCAAATACAAAGATTTCATGGCATCCAAACCGCCGTGTCTATCTGGGAGTCCGACACCGGTGGAAGTCATGAATTGGATCTCCGAAATGGAGACGATGTTTGAAAGTTGCGAGTGCAGCAACAAACAAAAGACCGCACTTGCAATTCCTCTGTTAAAGTCTGGTGTGTTGAGCTGGTGGAAGTTACTAGCTGATTCGATGCCCAAGGGTGAAGCTAGTAAGATGTCTTGGGAAGAATTTGTGGTCCAACTGAAATTGCAGTACTGCTCTGAGCAGGATCTTCTGGAAATCAACAATGAGTTTCAGAATTTAAAGAAAGGAAAGATGAGCGTTACTGAATACGCTGCTAGTTTTATGGAAAAGATGAAGCTAGTTCCTCATCTAGTTCCAACTGAACTCTCTAAGGTCAACAAGTTTGCCCTCGGATTACCAGCGGACTTTGGTCTGATGGTTAAGCAAGCAACCACTTTGAAAGCCGCCATATGGGCTACTAAGAATGTCGAGGTTCAGATCAAGGAGAAGGGTCTGGAGAGGGTAGAAGTTGGTGAAAAGAGAAAATTTGAAGGAACTTCGGGTTCCAACAAGAAAAGCAAATTTTCTAAGTCCAAGAAGTTTGGAGGAGGAGGAGGTGAAGTGAAATGGTGTGAGAAGTGCAAGAGAAAGCACTCTGGGAGATGTAGTGAGGAGGTGACTTGCTTCAAATGTGGAAAGACTGGGCATTATTCCAACGTGTGTCCGTCCGACAAGAGGGTATGTTTTGAGTGCCATGAAGTAGGGCATGTTCTTAAAGACTGTCCAAAGAGGAAGGATGCCGCAAAGCCCAATCTACCACCAAAGCCGAAGGCGAGAGCCTTTCAGATGACACTTGAAGCTGCAAAAGAAGAAGTCGATGTCGCTTCAGGTACCTTTCTCGTAAACGAATTGCCTGCCCAAATTTTGTTTGATTCTGGAGCCAATTACTCCTTTATATCGCATGAATTTGGTAGAAAGCTAGCTTTGCCTGTAGATAGGCTAGTTAATGCCTTATTAGTCGAGATTGCTAGTGGCAAGTTTGTACCTGTTAGCCATCGTATGAAAAACATCCTCATTGACTTGGATGGGAATAAGTTCCAAGAGGAATTATTGCCTATCGAGTTAAATGGATTCGACATAGTTTTAGGAATGGATTGGCTTAGCGCCAATGATGCATAAATACTATGTAGAAAGAAGATAGTAAAAGTAAACCCGCCAGGGAAAGAGTCGTTTATGATGTACGGAGACAAACGCAGAGTAAACTCTGGAATCATTTCCCTAATGAAAGCCAGAAAGTGTTTGGCCAAGGGATGTACATCATATCTAGCGTTCGTGATCGATGCCAAGATAGAAAAGAAGGAGGTGCAGAATATTCCGGTGGTGTGCGATTATCCGGAAGTCTTTCCCGAAGATCTTCCCGGATTGCCCCCTGATCGACAAGTAGAATTTCGTATCGACTTGTTACCAGGAACGACGCCGATAGCGAAAGCACCTTATCGATTAGCGCCAACCGAAATGAAAGAACTTATGACACAACTTCAGGAGTTATTGGACAAAGGTTTCATTCGACCTAGTTCATCACCCTGGGGAGCCCCTGTGTTATTTGTAAAGAAGAAAGACGGAAGCATGAGAATGTGCATCGATTACAGAGAGCTGAACAAAGTGACGATAAAGAATAAGTACCCGTTGCCAAGGATCGATGACTTGTTCGACCAGTTGTAGGGTTCGAGCTATTTCTCGAAGATCGATCTTAGGTCGGGATACCATCAACTAAAGGTGAGAGAGCAGGATATCGAAAAGACTGCTTTTAGAACGAGATATGGACACTATGAATTTTTGGTTATGTCGTTCGGACTAACCAATGCCCCAACAGCTTTCATGGATTTGATGAATAGGGTTTGTAAACCATTCTTAGATAAATCCGTGATAGTATTCATAGATGATATCTTGATTTATTCGAAAAGCAAGCAGGAGCATGAAAAGCATCTGCGTGAAGTGCTAGAAGTCCTGAAAAAGGAGAAGCTGTATGCAAAGTTCTCCAAGTGTGAATTTTGGATTCAAGAAGTCCAATTTTTAGGTCATGTGGTTAACCAAGAAGGGATAATGGTCGACCCAGCAAAGATTGAAGCTGTAATGAAGTGGGAACAACCAAAAATTCCTACGGAGATTCGAAGCTTTTTAGGATTAGCTGGATATTACCGAAGGTTTATCCAAGGCTTTTCTTCGATTGCTACTCCATTAACAGCTTTGACCCACAAAGGAGCCACTTATGCTTGGAATGAGAAGCATAAGGAAGCCTTTGAGAAGTTGAAGAAGAGATTGTGTGAAGCACCGATTCTTTCATTGCCTGGAGGAGTTGATGACTTTGCAGTTTATAGCGATGCATCCGGAGTTGGGTTAGGTTGTGTTCTGACCCAAAGGGATAAAGTGATCGCGTATGCATCGAGGCAATTGAAGGAACATGAAAAAAACTACCCCACTCATGATTTGGAGTTGGCAGCGGTCGTATTTGCCTTAAAGAATCTCCGTAGGAATTTTTGGTTGTTCCCACTTCATTACAACTTCAATCTTTGCTGGGTCGACCATTATCCCTTCTTGGTTAACCACATGACCTAAAAATTGGACTTCTTGAATCCAAAATTCACACTTGGAGAACTTTGCATACAGCTTCTCCTTTTTCACGACTTCTAGCACTTCACGCAGATGCTTTTCATGCTCCTGCTTGCTTTTCGAATAAATCAAGATATCATCTATGAATACTATCACGGATTTATCTAAGAATGGTTTACAAACCCTATTCATCAAATCCATGAAAGCTGTTATAGGGTTTAGGGTTTAGGGTTTAGGGTTTAGGGTTTAGGGTTTAGCGTTTAGGGTTTAGGGTTTAGGGTTTAGGGTGTAGGGTTTAGGGTTTAGGGTTTAGGGTGTAGGGTTTAGGGTTTAGGGTGTAGGGTTTAGGGTTTAGGGTTTAGGGTGTAGGGTTTAGGGTTTAGGGTTTAGGGTTTAGGGTTTAGGGTTTAGGGTTTAGGGTTTAGGGTTTAGGGTTTAGGGTTTAGGGTTTAGGGTTTAGGGTTTAAGGTTTTAGGGTTTAGGGTTTAGGGTTTAGGGTTTAGGGTTTAGGGTTTAGGGTTTAGGGTTTTAGGGTTTAGGGTTTAGGGTTTAGGGTTTAGGGTTTAGGGTTTAGGGTTTAGGGTTTAGGGTTTAGGGTTTAGGGTTTAGGGTTTAGGGTTTAGGGTTTAGGGTTTAGGGTTTAGGGTTTAGGGTTTAGGGTTTAGGGTTTAGGGTTTAGGGTTTAGGGTTTAGGGTTTAGGGTTTAGGGTTTAGGGTTTAGGGTTTAGGGTTTAGGGTTTAGGGTTTAGGGTTTAGGGTTTAGGGTTTAGGGTTTAGGGTTTAGGGTTTAGGGTTTAGGGTTTAGGGTTTAGGGTTTAGGGTTTAGGGTTTAGGGTTTAGGGTTTAGGGTTTAGGGTTTAGGGTTTAGGGTTTAGGGTTTAGGGTTTAGGGTTTAGGGTTTAGGGTTTAGGGTTTAGGGTTTAGGGTTTAGGGTTTAGGGTTTAGGGTTTAGGGTTTAGGGTTTAGGGTTTAGGGTTTAGGGTTTAGGGTTTAGGGTTTAGGGTTTAGGGTTTAGGGTTTAGGGTTTAGGGTTTAGGGTTTAGGGTTTAGGGTTTAGGGTTTAGGGTTTAGGGTTTAGGGTTTAGGGTTTAGGGTTTAGGGTTTAGGGTTTAGGGTTTAGGGTTTAGGGTTTAGGGTTTAGGGTTTAGGGTTTAGGGTTTAGGGTTTAGGGTTTAGGGTTTAGGGTTTAGGGTTTAGGGTTTAGGGTTTAGGGTTTAGGGTTTAGGGTTTAGGGTTTAGGGTTTAGGGTTTAGGGTTTAGGGTTTAGGGTTTAGGGTTTAGGGTTTAGGGTTTAGGGTTTAGGGTTTAGGGTTTAGGGTTTAGGGTTTAGGGTTTAGGGTTTAGGGTTTAGGGTTTAGGGTTTAGGGTTTAGGGTTTAGGGTTTAGGGTTTAGGGTTTAGGGTTTAGGGTTTAGGGTTTAGGGTTTAGGGTTTAGGGTTTAGGGTTTAGGGTTTAGGGTTTAGGGTTTAGGGTTTAGGGTTTAGGGTTTAGGGTTTAGGGTTTAGGGTTTAGGGTTTAGGGTTTAGGGTTTAGGGTTTAGGGTTTAGGGTTTAGGGTTTAGGGTTTAGGGTTTAGGGTTTAGGGTTTAGGGTTTAGGGTTTAGGGTTTAGGGTTTAGGGTTTAGGGTTTAGGGTTTAGGGTTTAGGGTTTAGGGTTTAGGGTTTAGGGTTTAGGGTTTAGGGTTTAGGGTTTAGGGTTTAGGGTTTAGGGTTTAGGGTTTAGGGTTTAGGGTTTAGGGTTTAGGGTTTAGGGTTTAGGGTTTAGGGTTTAGGGTTTAGGGTTTAGGGTTTAGGGTTTAGGGTTTAGGGTTTAGGGTTTAGGGTTTAGGGTTTAGGGTTTAGGGTTTAGGGTTTAGGGTTTAGGGTTTAGGGTTTAGGGTTTAGGGTTTAGGGTTTAGGGTTTAGGGTTTAGGGTTTAGGGTTTAGGGTTTAGGGTTTAGGGTTTAGGGTTTAGGGTTTAGGGTTTAGGGTTTAGGGTTTAGGGTTTAGGGTTTAGGGTTTAGGGTTTAGGGTTTAGGGTTTAGGGTTTAGGGTTTAGGGTTTAGGGTTTAGGGTTTAGGGTTTAGGGTTTAGGGTTTAGGGTTTAGGGTTTAGGGTTTAGGGTTTAGGGTTTAGGGTTTAGGGTTTAGGGTTTAGGGTTTAGGGTTTAGGGTTTAGGGTTTAGGGTTTAGGGTTTAGGGTTTAGGGTTTAGGGTTTAGGGTTTAGGGTTTAGGGTTTAGGGTTTAGGGTTTAGGGTTTAGGGTTTAGGGTTTAGGGTTTAGGGTTTAGGGTTTAGGGTTTAGGGTTTAGGGTTTAGGGTTTAGGGTTTAGGGTTTAGGGTTTAGGGTTTAGGGTTTAGGGTTTAGGGTTTAGGGTTTAGGGTTTAGGGTTTAGGGTTTAGGGTTTAGGGTTTAGGGTTTAGGGTTTAGGGTTTAGGGTTTAGGGTTTAGGGTTTAGGGTTTAGGGTTTAGGGTTTAGGGTTTAGGGTTTAGGGTTTAGGGTTTAGGGTTTAGGGTT